>NC_079191.1:322656026-323256026 GCF_029499605.1 Hyla sarda | reverse complement strand
CTACATACAGAAGACTGAACTATTATATGCTGAGCCTAAGGCTAAGTTTCCACTTGTTTTTTTTTCTGACAGTTTTTGGAAAACTGCCACTGCAGTTTTTGAGCCAAAGTCAGAATTGGATACATAAGGAAGGAGAAGTGTAAGTCCTTCCTTTATATGTCCTATTCCTTTTGAATACACTTCTGTCTTTGGCTCAAAAACTGCCAGAGAAAAAACCAAGTGGAAACTTAGCCTTAAGCTGGTGTTACTTGAATCTATCATTAAATATAAACCGTACCCATGGGCAATAATTCTGAGATCGACATGCATCTGTGCAGCTCTACAAGAAATAGCATGGCCAGACTCACTGGATGTTTTTAAAGGACATCTGCAGCAAAAAACAACTTATTCCCTATCCACAGGATAGGGGATAAGTGTTTGATTTCAGGGGTCTGACCGCTGGGACCCCTCGCGATCTCCCAAATGGGGCCCCGCATTGCCGCTCTATGTGAGTGGCTAATGTGCGTAGCGTCGACCTCACTGAGGTTGACAGTATGCCTCCCCCATGCCCTCTCTACATAAAGTTCTAAGGGAGAGGCGGTGAGGCATGAACGCTGCCCTCCCCGCCTCTCCCATAGAACTACATGGAGGAGGCGTGTCGGCCACGACATCACGCTGTGGCCGGCACGCCTCCTGCATGGGAGAGCAGCGGCAGAGCCGTGGCCCCGTGCAGGATATCACGGGGGTCCCAGCGTTCAGACCCCCTGCGATCAAACACTAATCCCCTATCCTGTGGATAGGGGATAAGTTTTTTGCTGCAGATGTCCTTTAACCCCTTCCCGCTATAGGACGTATGCATACATCCAATCATCCGACACGTTCGTGCAATTGGACGTATGCGTACGTCATAGCGATCTTCTGCACTGCCGCAGGCATAGCAGGAGATCGGCGCCGGGACCCAACTGTTAATCACAGCCAGAGTCCCGCCGCAGCTGCTGGAGCCGCGATCACGCCCTAGATGCCGTGATCAATCAATCACGGCAATTATGGTGTTAACAGGGGGAGCGCTCTCCCCCTGTTCTCCAACGGCGGCGCTGCGATACGATCGTGGGTCGCTGTTGGTTGCTATGGCAGCAGGAGGTCAGATCATGACCTCCTGTCTGCCTGCTACGGAAGCCTGTGAGATCCAGCCAGAGGCTGGATTGCACAGGCTGTAGTGTGTGCAGCTCATCAGGTCATACTGTGCTGCAGTACAAATGTATTGCAGCATAGTATAACCTCTAAAAAATTTTAAAAAATTAAATAAAAGTTCTTCAATAAATGTATGAAGTGTAAAAAAATGCCCCTTTCCCAATAAAAGCCCTGTCTTATCACCAAAAAAGATCAAAAACACAAATCATATACATAATAGGTATTGCCACGTCCGTAATGATGTGCACTATAAAACTATAATGTAAATTATCCTGCTCGGTGAACGCCATAAAAAAAGACATTTAAAAAAGTGCAAAATTCGCCAATTTTGGTACAAATAGCAGAATAAAACAGATCAAAAGGTAGCATGTAGCACAAAATTATACCAATAAAAAGTACAGTTCATCCCGCAAAAAGTAAGCCCTTACTCGGACAAAAAATAAAAAAGTGACGGCTGTTAGAAAATGAATGGCAGAAAAAGAATTTTGCTCAGGAAAGGAAAAAGAAAACATAGAAAGCTATATAAAATGGGTATCGCCATAATCATACTAAACCACAGAATAAATCTAACAGCACTTTTACTGCACAGTGTACATTATTAAAAAAAAAATAATAATTTCCAGGTTTTCACAATATTTTGAAGTTTTTCACAAAAAATGCTGCATGTGTCAACAAAAATGTACCACTTATATAAAGTACAATATGTCACGAAAAAACAATCTCAGAATCGCTCTTCTCAGAAAAAGTGTTCTAAAGTTATTACCATTTAAAGAGATACATGTCAGATTTAAAAAAAAAAAGCCTGGTCATTGAGATAAAAAAATGGGTTCGTCACAAGAGCTCCCACAGTGGCTTGGAGTTTGTCAGTAGCTGGATGAGTACCCAGCCAATGTGGTCCTTACAGTCCCTTCTCTTTTGCTACCTATCTCTTCTGTTCAAGTAGCAAATACGGCCAACTATAATGGGGGCCGGTCTGATCCTTGCTATGGCATACCCCTCTCTTCTGTGTTCGCTACTCATGTTGTCTATTCAGTTACAATATATTCTACATTATTTTTTTTAGGTTTAACCTCTTCTATCCTTATTGCCTTGATATGCTGAAAAGCTTCCTGAAATCTAATTCTAAACATAAGTCAATGGAAAAAAAAGTGTTCATGGAAAAATATACCATCAGGGACCATTTCCATGAAATCACTGGCACATCTGCTCTTAACAAGTTTCAGCTGAGAGCACTGAATCTTAACCATAATGCAGCATTTTAGAGTAAATCTGACAAGGCTACACATGAATATAAATTACGGTAAAAGGCAAGTAGTGGAAAATGTGATAAAAAAAAGTAAAAAAAAAAAAAAAGGTCCATCTGCGGACGAAAACAACTTTTCCCTATCCACAGAATAGGGGATAAGTGTTTAATCGCGGGGGGGTCCGAACGCTGGGACCCCCCCCCCCCCGCAATCTCCTGCACAGAGACACTGCTCTGCCACGATTCTCCCGTGCAGGAGGCGTGCAGGAGGCGTGCCGGCCAGAGCATGAGGTTGCGGCTGACACGCCTCCTCCATGTAGTTCTTCATTTGTCTCCCCGCCTCTCCCATAGAACTGTATGGGGAGGGGGCGTACCGTCGACCTCTCTAGGTCGACGCTACGCGCATTAGCACTCTGAATGGGCACTAATGTGGGGGGGGGCGTTCAGGAGCGCGGTTGTCAGGAGATCTGTAGTTGTCCTTTGATGATACATGATAGATTATGGCCCTGATTTACTATTGTAAACACGACATGTTTTGTCGGATTGTGCGCCAGATTCTGTTTGTGCCAGAATGTGTGAAAAAAACCCGACTAACTCTTCATTTTATCGGAAAAAAATAAAAATAAAAATGGGCGTGACCGCTGGTGAATTTGGGCGTGGCTGCCAAAAAAAAGGGGGCATATCCCCAACATTTTAACAAACAAAACAACATATTTACTAAGGTTTCCACAGAAAATGTGGTGGATTTCAGCTGAGGAAAACCCCACAGATCAGAACATGTGTAAAAAAAAAAAGCAAAATGTAGAGAAAGTGCAAAATGTAGAGAAAGTGCAAAATGTAGGAAAACCTTAGTAAGGAAAAAAAATTTAAGGAAATTAAAACCGACAAAAGAACACTCCACTCATAGTAAATCAGGGCCTATGAGTTAAAGTGAAGCTTCACCATTGATTAACAGTGATTATACAACCAGAATATCATAATATCAGAATATATGTTTAATCATTTTCAGTTTATTTTACTTTTTAAAATGTATAAAACCTCCTGTATGGAAACAATGAACAATCTGATATTGAAAGATCTTATGCTATTGTTCGGTGTTTCTATTACATTTAATAATTTCTCATAATAGATTATCCGTCATATCTGAAATAGATATAGCTGAATGCAAAATTTCGTACAGTATGGTTACATACAGAGCAATGGGAGAAATGGTAAAATATTTTGTTTCATGCATTTAGGATATTTAAGGGTTTGTTGACATGTACTTAAATGGGCACTGTCAGATACAAAAACTTTTTAAATGTTGTATATCTTTGCAAAATATTCACCTTTCTAATATACGGTACTTCATATAAAAAATGTTAATTAGAAATAATGGCTTATAAAATCATGATTTTGTCCAAGCTACAGCACAGGCATGGACAAAGTACAGTAAGTGAGGGTGGGCTAGCACTCCTCTTGCTCTCTCCTGTCTGCTAGTACTCCTCTGTGCTCTCTCCTGTCTGCTAGCACTCCTCTGTGCTCTCTCCTGTCTGATAGTACTGCTTTGTGCTCTCTGTCTGATGGCACTCCTCTGTGCTCTCTCCTGTCTGATAGTACTCCTCTGTGCCTTCTCCTGTCTGATAGTACTCTGTGCTCTCTCCTGTCTGATAGGACTCCTCTGTGCTCTCTCCTGTCTGATAGGACTCCTCTGTGCTCTCTCCTGTCTGATAGGACTCATCTGTGCTCTCTCCTGTCTGATAGGACTCCTCTGTGCTCTCTCCTGTCTGATAGCACTCCTCTGTGCTCTCTCCTGTCTGATAGGACTCATCTGTGCTCTCTCCTGTCTGATAGGACAGAGGAGTGCTAGCCCACCTTCACTTACTTTTCATGCCAGTGCTTCAGCTTGTACAAAGCCATGATTTTATAAGCCATGATTTCTATAGAAAGAAAATAAAATTTTCTTATGAAGTACATTAGAAATGTTAATGTTTTGCCAGGATGTGCAACATATATACGTTTTTGAATCTGACAGTGCCCATTGAAAGTGAAACAATACTTCAATTAATTCTTAAAGTGTCTGATAATAAGATATTTTGGTTAATGCATTTTAGATATTTAAGGGTTTGTTGACATGTACTTAAATGGGCACTGTCAGATACAAAAACGTTTTAAATGTTGTACATCTTTCCAAAATATTAACCTTTCTAATATACGGTACTTCATATAAAAAATGTTAATTAGAAATAATGGCTTATAAAATCATGACTTTGTCCAAGCTAAAGCACAGGCATGGACAAAGTACAGTAAGTGAGGGTGGGCTAGCACTCCTCTGTGCTCTCTCCTGTCTGCTAGCACTCCTCTGTGCTCTCTCCTGTCTGATAGTACTCCTTTGTGCTCTCTCCTGTCTGATGGCACTCCTCTGTGCTCTCGCCTGTCTGATCGGACTCCTCTGTGCTCTCTCCTGTCTGATAGCACTCTTCTGTGCTCTCTCCTGTCTGATAGTACTCCTTTGTGCTCTCTCCTGTCTGATGGCACTCCTCTGTGCTCTCGCCTGTCTGATCGGACTCCTCTGTGCTCTCTCCTGTCTGATAGGACTCCTCTGTGCTCTCTCCTGTCTGATAGCACTCCTCTGTGCCCTCTCCTGTCTGATAGTACTCCTCTGTGCTCTCTCCTGTCTGATAGTACTCCTCTGTGCTCTCTCCTGTCTGATAGGACTCATCTGTGCTCTCTCCTGTCCCATCAGACAGAGGAGTGCTAGCCCATCTTCACTTACTGTTCAAGCCAGTGCTTCAGCTTGTACAAAGCCATGATTTTATAAGCCATGATTTCTATAGAAAGAAAATAAAATGTTCTTATGAAGTACATTAGAAATGTTAATGTTTTGCCAGGATGTGCAACATATATACGTTTTTGAATCTGACAGTGCCCATAGAAAGTGAAACAATACTTCAATTAATACTTAAAGGAGTACTCTAGTGCAGAGTATTCCTGCTCCATCCTGCCCAGGCTGCAAAATAAATGAAAATGAACCATCACTCACATCCCGGGGTTCCCGCGGAGCGCCACTACAGCTGATCGGTCCTCCGGTCCATCTCCTTCATACTTCCGGGTGTAACGAAGCGTCACATGGTGCTCAGCCTATCGCCGGCCGAGGCAGAAGATCGCGTCGGCCGGCAATAGGCTGAGCACCATGTGACGCTTCGTTACACCCGGAAGTATGAAGAGGATGGACTGGAGGACCGATCAGCTGTAGTGGCGCTCCGCGGGAACCCAGGAAGGTGAGTGATGGTTAATTTTCATTTATTTTGCAGCCCGGGCAGGACAGAGCAGGAATACTCTGCACTAGAGTACTCCTTTAAAGTGTCTGATAATAAGATATAAAATATAATAACATTTATTGAATAATACTGTGAGGTCTGGGACAGGGCCCTTGCCGCAGACAGCTCACTAAAAAAGAATGGTAAAAGTTAGTTATAAACATTTAAAACATGACGTTTAAAATAGTATTACACTTAAACGGTGGTACAATGGTGGGGGTTTATAGTCCAATGTATGTGATAGGATATGTCCAATAAACAGTTTTTGCAGCACTGGAGGCTCGCAGTTACGAGCCCACTGAGTATACTTGTATGGGCAATAGCGCTAAAGATCTATCCTCTATACCCCGACGGCACAGAGACAAAGTACAAGAGAGAAAATAGATCAAAGTCAGGCACTTAGTGCCTCTTACCGGCTCTGGTGAAAGCAGTTATATGCGCATAGCAGCGCTTAACGATGATCCGGATTGATGCTTCTCAGCCCCAGCAGCACAGAGAAGTGTAGGAGAGGTGAAGATGTCCGGTACAGATGGTAATTGCGTAGTCCGCTGGAAAAGGTAATGTTAGTTCGTAGCATATGGCAGCGCTGGAGGTCTTTGGTGTGGGATCCCTCTCTACCCCGACAGCGCGGGGAGAAGCTGAGAGGGCAGTAAAAGACCAATAGTGGTGGACAAATAATCCAAACAGTCCCGACTTCTTGTGCAAAGGAAGTCTTGGACCAGACTCGTTTCGGGGAGCAGCGTCCCCTTTTTCAATGGTGGATATGCAAAGACTGTGTCATCTCGTAACTGTGAGCCTCCAGCGCTGCAAAAACTGTTTATTGGACATATCCTATTACATACATTGGACTATAAACCCCCACCATTGTCCCACTGTTTAAGTGTAATACTATTTTAAACGTCATGTTTTAAATGTTTATAACTAACTTTTACCATTCTATTTTAGTGAGCTGTCTGCGGCAAGGGCCCTGCCCCAGACCTCACAGTATTATTCAATAAATGTAATTATATTTTATATCTTATTATCAGACACTTCCTTTCTTTCTTATTTATCTCTATTTATTCTGCCTTATTCTCAATTTTCTTCCTAGCCTAGTAGGACTGCTATTTTTCCATTTTTTAAATCAGTATCTATTTGGCACATGGATATGTGCAACATAGTATCCTCGGTTTAGGTTTCTTACATTTTACGTAGAGCTCCCACACTTGCACATTAAATTCTTAAAGGGTACCTGTCATTTGAAAAAACATTTTGTATAATGTAGATAATAACATTATGGGGGAGATTTATTAAAACCTGTCCAGAGAAAAAGTTGCTATGTTGCCCATAGCAACCAATCAGATAGCCTCTTTCATTTTTGAAAAATGAAAGAAGCGATCTGATTGGTTGCAATGGGCAACTCAGCAACTTTTCCTCTGGACACGTTTTGATAAATCTCCGCCTATATTTCAATTATGCTTTGGCTGAAAATGTGCATATTTTTGAGTAAAAAATGCTGTCTTGTCCCTGCAGCTATTGTCTGTGAATAGAAACATACAGGAAGTATTGGTGGGACGAGCAGGGCTCTGTGAAGGCTCCTGGCTTGTCAATCAGCCTGCTGTGTGAGCCGGAAGCGCGTCACAGAGCTTCACTGCAAAGAACCCTGCTTGTCCTCCCCCACTTCCTGTATTTTGTCTCTGCACAGAGACACAAAGGCAATAGCAGCAGAGACAAGAAAGCATATTTCCCCCCAAAATACACATTTTTTAACTAATGTATATTTACAGCAATACATATAATGTTATCACCTACATTATATGAATTTTATTTTTGCAAATGACAAGTACACTTTAAATGATTTTGCCACTTAGATTTCTTATAAAAGAAAAAAAAGAAAAGGCTGAATGGACATATGCCAATTGCTTGCACCCTAAATGAAGTTTAATATCTGTAATAAGGACCAGTGCTGGCACACAGAATCTACACCCTCAGCTTTTTTTTTTTTAAACAAATTTTATTGAATTTTCATTGTTATAAACAGACATCACACTGATGGTTAAGTGCGGAATATCGTCGAATAAGAGCCATAAGAACATTCAATAAATTACAAACCAGAAACTGTAAACTCCACACAGCTAATGGAGAACCCAAGTGGAAATGCGCGGCAGTATCATAATATTAATTCGCCTCGCTCAAATTAGGCGTGCCATGCTCGTAGTATGCTAGAAGTCAAGGTCAAGAGGTAAGTCGTAATGGCCCCAGTGAATCACTCAAAACCCCAAGACAGTACCAGTCTGTCGAGCTAAAGGGCTTAACTATGTCCTCGATTTCAGCTGATGTGTAGTGTGCCACAATAAAATCTTGCCATTTGGCGAAATATTTTGCTGTGTTTGTGCTCATGTGTCGTTCAGTATCAAGCCTATCTATCCCACATAACAGTTTAAGTTGCGATATGACCATGGAGATGGTGGGAACAGAAGGGGAGAGCCAGGCTGCGAAGATACACCTAAGTGCCACTAAGAGGACAATGTGAACTAGTTGGGGTGTTTTGGTGGGGCCTTGGTCGGTCAAGTCAGGTGGTCTAAACTGATGAAACAATAGGGCTCTTGGTGTATGTGGTAGTGACATTTCCCATTTCTCTCTGATATATGATATAATCATTTGCCAATATCTTTCTGTATGGGGGCACATCCAAACTCCATGCCACATATTCGTCAAAGGGGTAGCACATTTAGGGCAGGCCGTGATACGATCGGGGAAATCCGGGGAAGGCAGTATGTTAAACCCATATAAGGCTTTGTGAGCCATTTTGTAGTAGGTTTCACGCCATCTCTCATTGATAATACATTTACGGATGATATTCCACCCATTCAAGATACATTCCGAAATATCATCTCCTGGTACCCATGAGGTCCACGCTGAAAAAATAGAAGAGGGTGTAAATTTCAGTAGTACTTTCCTAAGGGATGTGTATATCATGGAGATGGACAATTTACGGGGTTCCGAACCAATAAGATAGTCTAGTTCGTTCTTTGTGGCCTCTTTGGACAGGTTACGCAATCGACTAAAGAAGGAGCATATCTGTTGCATAGGGAATGCATGAGACGGGGGAAGGTTGTGTAGGGAGAGCAGTGTGGTTGGTCGGAGCCATCGTTTCTGAGTAACGTCCATAAAGTACTTGGCCTTCGTGAGGCCCTTGTCCAACCAAAGGCCAAGCACCCCAGGAGGAAGTCTTGGGGGAAACTCTGGATGTTTCGCCAGTGGTAGATGTTTGGATAAGAGGTAAGGCAGTCCATATAACTTCCCGACCTCCTTCCAAGATGCCACCGTATCCCTCAGCAGTACAGAGCGTTTCACTATGGAGGGGAGTTTAGAGTATGTAGTATGTAAGAGGACTGCTAGGTTCCATGGGGCCGCCAATTCACTCTCTAGATCGTAAAGAGCATGGTAAGAGGATCCATGTATCCAGTCATTAACAAATCGAAAAAGACATGATAGATTGTATCCTCTTACATTGGGAAAATTCAGTCCCCCATCAGACCTATTGAGCATCAGTTTGTTTAGGGCGATTCTGGGCCTCTTCCCCGCCCAGATAAATTTGGTGAATGCTGAGTTTAAGCCTTTCACGTCAGTATGTTTTAACAGAAGTGGTAGGGTTTGCAGGGGGTATAGGAGACGCGCAAAGCTAACCATTTTAATGAGTGCACATCTCCCCATAAAGTTCAGGGGGAGTTTTTCCCATTTACGTAATTCAGCTTTAATCTTGGAGAAGAGGGGAGTATAGTTTAAACTATATATGGTGTCGGGTGTTCTCCCTATTTTGATACCTAGGTAGGTGATGGAGGAGTCAGCAATGCGGACTCCCATACCTGATATTTCTGGAAGCCACTGGTGACAGAAAGGACCTAGGGGTAAAAGTTCCGATTTAGACACATTTATTTTGTAACCCGAGAACGCCCCAAATGTTCTCAGATGTTCAAGAATGCGTCCTAGGGAAGCAGTCGGGCCATCAAGGAACAATAAAATATCATCTGCGAACATTGTCAATTTAACTTCATTCTTCCCCACCTTAATGCCAGGATAAATATTTTCAGACAGTAGGGAGAGCGCCAGGGGTTCTAACGCTAAATTAAAGAGTAGGGGAGAGAGTGGGCAACCCTGTCTGGTGCCCTTAAAGAGAGGGAAGGGTGTGGATAGGATACCAGGCGTGTGTATTCTAGCCATGGGGGTTGCATAAATCCCAGAAATATAATTTCTAAATGACCCTTGAATACCAATCGCATCCAGCACCAGTCCCAGCCAATCCCATTTAACATTATCGAATGCTTTTTCAGCATCCAAAGTGAGCAAGGCAGGAGCTTCACCCCTCTGGGGCTGATGCTGTAAGCGATCTAGAACCGCCATAACCGTTCTCAAATTCATGGTAGCTGATCTGTTCCTAATAAAGCCCACTTGATGGGAACCGATTAAAGCTGGCATGAATCGAGAAAGACGGTCAGCTAAAATTTTTGATAGAATCTTGATGTCTTGGTTAATTAGAGATATCGGACGATAGGAGCCTGGGTCAGTTAGGTCCTTACCCGGTTTAGGCAAAACCTTTATGTGTGCAAGAGAGGCTTCTGTGGGTAACGATCCCGTAGACATGAATACCTGAAACATATCCCTTAAGACTGGGGCAATCTGCTCTGATAGGGCTTTATAAAATTCGCCTGAATACCCGTCAGGGCCTGGGGCCTTCCCGTTATGGAGATGACCGATAACTCCCTGTATTTCTTCCACCGATACCGGTGCATTAAGAATCTCCCTCTGTTCTTCCGTCAGTGTGGGAAGTTGGACCCGTTTCAAGAAGGCCTCACCCGCCGAAAGGTCAGAGGGAGAATTTTCATAAAGAGAGCTATAATAAGAGGACAGCAATTTGTTGATGGAGTGAGGGTTTTTGTGCGTGACTCCCGAGGAGTCTTTAAGTGCTGTTATGTGAGGGGTGGGTATCTTTCCCCTAGCTATACGGGCCAGTAGACGTCCCGATTTGTTACCGTGTCTAAAGAGATCCACCTCAAAGTGGGACCTTCCTAGGCGTTCCCTTCTATCCCACCATAATTCAAAATTGGCTCTAGCCGATTTCCATTCCTCCCGGTTCTGAATAGTAGGGTGGGCTACGAAGGTGGCATAGACATCCCTTAGTCGAGCACTGGCTTCATTCAGATTTTTCAGAGAGGTGCGTTTTAGGTGGGCCACGTGTGCCATCAATTTTCCCCTTAATACTGCCTTCCCCGATTCCCAGAACAGAGTTGGGTCTGAGCGGTGTTCCCCATTATATACGGTATATTCTAACCACCAACCCCTAAGTAATTCGAGGAAGGTATCATCCTTGGCTAGCAGTGAGGGGTAACGCCAAAGAATATCTGTCCCTTTGGGGTAGGAGGGCAAGAGCCGTAGACAGAGAGGGGCATGGTCTGACAACGCCAGTTCTCCAATGTCTACTGAGCTAACTTTATGGTAAAGTTCCGGAGATGTCAGTAGATAGTCTATACGAGACCAGGAAGAGTGGGCATTGGAGAAATGGGTGAATTCCCTATCGTCCGGGTGGGACATTCTCCACACATCTAGCAGTCCCAATTGGTCCAAGAAAGGGGGCAATACACAGTCCCTGCTACGTATGGGGATTGCTTGAGCTGTCGGGCCCTTTCTGTCCACTAGGGGGTCGAGGACTGTGTTAAAGTCGCCCCCCACTATTTTGTTCGTCGTGTTATCGTCGTGAATTCTGTCCGCTAGAGCGTGAAAAAAGGACTTATTTTCCCCATTGGGACCGTATATGTTATAAATGCTAAAGATCTCTCCATTGTGGTCAAGTCGTAAGTGTGAGACCCTGCCTTCATCATCAGTGTCGTGTGATATAAGACCAAATGCAAAAGATTTGTGGATCAAGGTGACCACTCCTGCTTTCCCATCCTGGGCCTGAGAACCAAACACCTGCCCCACCCATTGCTGCTGTAACCTAAAAAAATCTGAGCCAGCTAGGTGGGTTTCTTGGAGGAGGACAATGTCCGGGTGGAATCGTTTCAAGTATCGTATAAAAAGTCTTCGTTTTTGGGGGGAGCGAAGACCTTTTACATTCCACGATATTATGTTAGGCATGGTAAATCAAGACAATCTAGACAATCCCTCATGGAGGGCCGTGCAGATATTATATGTGTAAGTAGATATGAAAGGGCACAGCAGCAATGGGGGCATACCAAACATGACCCTGAATAAGTAATACCGTGTAAAGTATCTGTAAGGCAGGATAGGTGCCCGATAATAAACTGGGCAGTAGTTTTCACTAGAGGTTCCGGGCTGTGGGAAAGAACAAACAAAACAAAAACAGTATACAAGCAAATAACAGTTAACCATCCTGTAGAATATCCTAGAAGGTGTTGCTAATTTAGCGACACCTTCCTTTTGGATGATGGACTTCCTTTTTTCGGCCGACATAGGCATCAAAGTAATATCACACATTTCAGGACGCCCATGCTCCCCCCCCCTCCCCCCGACCCCTTCTAAGATGGTCGAGTCCCTCAGTCAGGCAGGTGAAAGGCCAACCCTGCCGTGCGGCCGTGCAATATTACAGCACCAAAGCCGGGTTGGAATATGGCAACACTGGAAACCTTCTGTATAACAGCGCCATACAGGCGAGGAAGATAAAAATAAAGAGAAAACCTGGACGTCCGGTTCATCATTCCCGTAGACCCAGCAGAAGGCTCAAAGGCAAGAAGGTGAAGTCATCAGGAACAAGGAACAGCTGTGGTCAGTCAGGTGAAGATCGCCTGTCGCTGTCATAGCCACGACCTGGAGAGCGATGACGTCTACTTCGGTGTCTTTGGCTTGCGGAGAATTGCGATTCTCTAGGTGCTGAGCGGGAACGATGATTCCTCCTTGGTGACCTTGAGCGACGAGTGGGTGTCCGAGCCGGTGGACGGGAAGATGACGTGGAGGAAGAGGACAGCAGCTGGTCTATTGATGAAGATGCTTCCTCTGGAGTCTTGAAAATGGTAGTAGAGCCGTCAGGATGGAACACCCTCAGGGTGGCTGGATACTGCAGTTGGAATCTGTATTTCGCCTGAAATAGCTTAGTGCAAACAGTGCTGAAGGCCCTCCTTCGTTTCGCCACTTCTACCGAGAAGTCCTCAAAAATCAACAGGCGCATTCCATGAATTTCCAGGGGTTGTGTCAGACGGCGGTACGCCCTCAGAATATCAACTTTGTCGTTGTAGTCCAGTAGTCGCAGAATGACTTGACGGGGGCGGGCCTCCGGAGTGGAAGATGGTCGGTTAGGCTGGGGGTGTGAAGATGGGCCAATTCTGTGGGCTCGTTCCACCCTGCAGGGATGAGACAGGCCAAGCGACTTAGGAAGATCTCGCTCACAAAAGCGTTGCAGGTCAAGAGGTGCTACTGTCTACTTAACCCCCACTATACGTAAATTATTGCGCCTAGAGCGATTTTCTAGGTCTTCCATTTTCTCGCCAATGCGGGTCATCTCTAATTCCATGTCATGTAGGCGTTTAGCTGCAGCCGTGTCGGTATCCTCCAATTGGGAGGTTCTGTGCTCCAATTCTGACAGGCGGCCAGTATGTTCCTGTACTTCTAGTTTTAGGTTTTGGAGAGTTGCTTTTAGGACCTCCTCCACTATATTTCGTACAGTTGGGGTAATACGCAACGCCATTTCATTCGCCAGGTGCTGGTAGTCTATGGAAAAGGCCGGCCCTGAGGAAAGTTGAGGGGTTGCAATAGTAATCCCGGGGAGTGAGGGGCCCACGGTGGCAGCGTGTGGTCCCAAGTGTGGGTCAGCTGGCAGGCTGACTTCCATTGCGGTTACCTCAGAGTTCAATTGCCTCTCCGTTCGTGGTGGCCGTGATGTCACCCCCGATGCGGCCGCCGCCATTACTGCAGAGTCGGGCTGCGCCATTTCTGGGACTGCAGGTGGTGCCGGTTGTTGGGGGCCGCCATGCGGTGTCGCCCCGTCAGTCCCCGGCGTCCCCACGCGGGTATCATTCATTGGTGGCAGTGTGGGGACTCCCGAAGCGGGTCGCAGCTTCTGTCCCGCTGCCGCCGCCATGACAGGTGCGCTTTGTGGCGTGTGCTGGGGAGGCGCGGGCTGCGATGGACCGGAGGAGCCGCCACGTTGGAGGTACCTGTCCATCCCCTCGGTCTGGCAGAGGTGTCAGGTGGAGTTCGGGGACTCCTGAAGCCCGTTAGTGCAGCGGTACTTAGCTGGTAGGAGTCGGGGGTGGAGGAGCACAAGCGCGCGCCGTCTATATCAGGCCGCTCCGAAACCGGAAGTCCACCCTCAGCTTTTCTCTTATATTACCATAATTCATATTTACCAAGTCCAACAGAAATGTTGTGAAAGGACCCGAGGTGAGGAACCCACTCTACATGAGATAAAGGGATACTTCAGAAAAAAGGGTTTTGTCTTTTTTTTTTAAAAGCATGCAAAGGCTGCAAAAATAAATACATGTAAAAAAAAAAACAGGCAAACAAAAAACTATACTAACATCTTCCATAAGTAAAAAGAGTGCCAGGTCATGTGGATTTAGTCCAGGTACTTTATTCACAATGTACAGAAACAGCAAAATCCATAGTGGCCCTGCAGGAACTGACTAACATGTTTTGAACATTTCGTTCTTAATCATAGTCTACCTTTAACACTAAAAAACAAAGTTATATACACCCAAATGCATGGTAGCTTCTTCCTCTATAAACAGGTGAAATGAAACCAAATTGATCAGGAGGAAAACTACCTGACAAGTCATTCCAAAAAACCATTCTTCGCAATTCCATAAAATCACATAAATGGAAGTAAAATAGTAAAAGCATGTATGATGTCAATATTTTATATTGATACATCAGATCACATCTGTAGTTTAAAGGGGTACTCCGTTGGAAAAAAAAGTTTTTTTTAAATCAACTGGTGCCAGAAAGTTAAACAGATTTGTAAATTACAAGTAAAAAAGAGTAAGGGGAGGCACTGTTCACATTGGCAACAAAAAAGTGGAAAATCCCAGGAGAAGTAATTTCAACTAAAAAATGGATGGTGGAGGAGGTGCACGGATAAATGAGTCCGGATGAAGTGCTAATTAGCACGAAACCACCAGTGTTTGCCTCTGAGCCCCGTCTACTCCTTTCACCTTCCTCTTCCTTTGAACCCTCCACAGACACAGCGATGGACATGGTGAGTGCGGGATTTTCCATCTGGATTTAAGTTGAGATTTGTAAATTACTTCTATTAAAAAATCTTAATCCTTCCAGTACTTATCAGCTGCTGTATACCACAGAGGAAGTTATTTTGAATTTTCTGTCTGACAGTGCTCTCTTCTGACACCTCTGTCTATTTTATGAACTGTCCAGAGTAGGAGCAAATCCCCATAGAAAAACTATCCTGCTCTGGACAGTTCCTGACATGGACAGAGGTGTCAGAAGAGAGCACTGTGGTCAGACAGAAAAGAGATTCAAAAAGAAAATAACTTCTTCTGTGGTATACAGCAGCTGATAAGTACTGGAAGGATTAAGATTTTTAAATAGAAGTAATTTACAAATCTGTTTAACTTTCTGGCACCAGCTGATTTAAAAAAAAAAAGTCATAGCTATCACGCTCCCCTCCCGTAGGCTTGCATTGAGGGGCGGAGCGTGACGTCACACGGGAGCAGAGGCGTGATGTCACACGCCGCCGGCCCTGCGGTCGCCTGTAATCAGACCCGGAGCGAACACGCTCCGGGGACTGATTACAAAAGGGGTGCCGTGTGCATGATCACAGGTGCGGGACTCCCGCGATCAGGTAGGGTATAAGATGTGTAAGCACCGGAGAACCCCTTTAAGGTGCAGCCTTTAAGGTGCAGCCTGTCCCTACAGCCTGTCCCTACAGTAGAACCGGTATCCGACAGCGATGTCGGCCCAGTTCTCCATGATCCCAAACCACTCCTTCCTACACAGCTTCTGAGCCACTTGTTTACCTCCCTAATCTTCCGCTGCCTCTCTGGTGTGGCTCACGGTACAGGTAATACTTCAGAAAATATTACCTTGGAGGTCCTTGCCTTAGGCTTGTGGCCTAAGTCCCTGAAATCATTTTTAAGGACACTCCACCTACCTCTTACTTTGTCTTTGATGTCAATATGTACCATGACCGCTGGGTCCTCTCCAGCCCCACCCAGCAACCTGTCAACCCGATCAGCGATGTGCCGAACTTTAGTGCCAGGAAGACAACACTGTTTGGTGATCCCTGCCTTTGTGACAGATCACCCTGTCTGTCCCCCACTACCAGTACCTGTCTGGCCTGCCCTGCACTCCTCCTTCCCTCCTTACTGGAGCAGACACCCCCCTAGTGGTCAGAGGCAGAGTCATGCTGCAGTACTGCCAGCTCTGAAATGGCATCCCACTCATCTGCCAACTGGGCAAACTTGTTGGGGTGTGCCAGATCAGGACTAGCTTCCCTGACACTTTTCCCTCTACCCCGTTTTCTAACTGTAACCCAGCTAGCTGCCTGACTGTCCTGCACCTCTGTCCCACTATCCTCCCCCAACTCTACCCCAGAGAGTACTAGCTCAGTGAGCAGGAGACTCCTCTCCAAGTTGTCAATGCATCTCAGTGTTGCCAGTTGCTTCTCTAGATCCAGGATCTGGGCTTCCAAATGAACAACTCGCACACATCTCGCACAACAATATGCACCCTCAAACTGCTGTTCAAGGATTGCATACATGCGCAAGATGTACACCAGACTGCATTTTCCAACATGGAGGCCATCTAGTTATGAGGATATCACAAAGTAACACTCACAGGGATCTCAAACTCCTGCTTTCAAACTCCTGTTTTACAACTTTCTTTCAACTGCCTCTCTTCCAAAGCAACACTCAGACAGAGCAAGCTCAGAACTAAGTCCCAAACTAAGATTTAAGCACCTGTGACCAATCTACCCCTCCCCCTAGGAGGCAGAGTAGAGAGAAAAAAAAGGCTGTTTAAAATTCTACCAGTGATCCCTCTACCCCTTGTAAGTAGATGAAAGCCCAAGTCAATTCATACAAAAAATCTGATAAACATCTTTATTTGTTATAATCCCTATCAACAGCCACAATCGGTCAAATGATGTAATAGATATACACAACTCCTAGATAAAGGAGGGGGTATAGGTGGGGGTAGAATGGGGGAGGACCTAAGGAGGTAATAGGCCGGAGATGGTAGTAGGCCGCTACCTTTCACTTGCCCTAATACCCCCTATTCTATACCTAACCCTAGGCGGAGTTAATGCCCTGATAAGGGCGGCCCCGCTCCGGAACCTAGTCTAGTCTGTCACCTAGTTGCCCTCATGTACGACAATTAGGAAAAACACTGACTGTCTCACTGGGGAACCCTGTATAACTAAATGGACAGGGATAGATACCACTATCTTCAGAAAATACAGATATGATATGTGTGAGACTTCACCCTCGGGTGAAAAGAAGAAATAGACTGTATCTATCAGATCGAGGTTTAACTCAATGTTGTATTGATAATACTGCTCTCTGAAACATCATTTGTCTATGTCTCTTACATATATACAGCTGTATACCTATGTTTTGATGTGACCTCCACAGTCCATGTAGCCACACACATAAAACAAAGTCAAAGCAAAATACGTAACCAATACACTTATTGGACTGTATATCCAGTGGCCCGCAGGGCCTGATAGATAGCAACACAATTACAAGGGCACTCATCCTCTAAAGGGCCGCCCCATTGTCTCGGGGAACGGCTCGGTAACTGAGGCTGTAGGCACTTACGTGGATCGAGTACTTAGAAGTTTTGTCACTGCACTTCCATCTTATGAGCATGACACCACTGATTTTCTGCAGAGGATAGATGGCGTGCATGCTGGAGATGACATTCATTCTTTTAGCCAGCATAGACGTAGAGGCATTATATAGCTCTATACCTCATAAATTTGGGCTTCAGGCTGTGGAGTATTTCCTTAAGTCACGGGGCAGTTTTCTTGTTCCTCACAATCAATTCGTGGTCTCCCTTATGCAGTATATCCTACACCATAATTACTTTATTTTTGATGGGAAGACTTACCACCAGCTCAGGGGGACTGTGATGGGGAGCCTGTGTGCCCCCACGTACGCAAATCTCCTCCTGGGATGGTGGGAAGACACCATAGTCTTCCCACCGGATGAATGTACCTGGACCCAGTTTATCATCTTATGGGCAGGTACATAGATGATATTTTTGTATTATGGTCTGGAACACAGGAGCAGTTTCTTAAGTTCATGAAACATCTCAATCAGAACATCTTAGGGCTGCACTTTACCCATGAAATTGATACCCACACTTTGACCTTCCTAGATGTACGTGTCTCAAAAAACAGAGAAGGGGGCCTTGATTCCACATTGTATCGAAAATCCACGGCTACCAACAGTCTTCTACATTGGACAAGTTTCCATCCCCCGTCCCAAAAAAGAGGTATCCCCAAGGGGCAATACTTCAGGGTACGAAGGAATTGTTCCTCGACTCAAGATTTTTACTATGAGGCCGGCAAACTCCAAAATAGATTTCATCAGCGGGGCTATCCCAATAAAACACTCAGGGATGCCTTCCATTTTGCCCAAAGTAAGAACCGAGTGGACTTATTGACCCCCAACCCCAAAACAACATCTGATGGTCCAATGAGGATCATAGGGACATATGACACCAGTCAGCATGAGGTAATGGAAATCCTCAAGAGACATTGGTCCATATTACAAGCTGACCCTCTTTTGAGCAAGGTTATAACAGATCGCCCTCTTGTAACCTACAGGAGAGGACGAAACCTTGGGGACCGTTTGACTCATAGCCACTATAGTGGCCCCGCACCCGTGGGCACTAGGCTTGATCGTCGAGTAGCGGGAAATTTTAGATGTAGCGGCTGTAAAGCATGTCTGTATATGCACAAGACGAACATAAATACCAGCTCCACTACAGGCGAGTCTTACGTTATAAGGGATTTTGCGAATTGTCGCACTAAGGGCCTTGTGTATCTTCTGCAATGTGGATGTCCCAAAGATTATATAGGTAAAACTATTAGGGAATTTCTTCGCAGAATTTGCGAACACATTAATGATATAAAACATCAACGTGATACCCCTGTTGCAAGACACATGCATCAGGTACATGGGGGTAATCCCAAAGTGTGTACTTTTGCAGCTATTGAGGTCATACGTCCGTCCCCAAGAGGGGGAGATATAGATAAGAGGCTTATGCAAAAAGAGACCTCCTGGATATACAAGTTCAAATCTGTTACTCCTCAGGGCCTTAATGAGATTATATCATTTACCCCCTTCATATGAAAATAGTTTGTTATCAATCAAGGTCGCATTTCACGAGTCCTGTTATGATTTATTAACTCCAGAACTATCCCTCCCCTTTCCCATTCCCAGTTCCCCTTCCTCTCTTCCGTTGTCCTTCATTTATCTACAGCCATGTCTTCTTACGGTCAACTATTCCCTATTGGCGAGGACCTGATTGCAGGTTTTGGCCATGTATTATTCAAAGGAATACTTAGGTCTCAACTTCCAGCTCATATTGGCACGAAATGTTGCCACTTATGCTATTCATCTCATCGGTCTTTATAGACCGGTGATGTATCACTGGGGTGTAGTGGTGTTCTGTACATGATACATTATCGAACCATTTCACTGACTATTATGGGTCTGATGCTTAACCGGACCCATCGTTATAACTTGACTAAGAATGGAGCAGTGCAGTATAAGGAATACAATCTGACTGCAGTAATGTCTATTTATAACTATATTAAAAACCCAAATGCCTCCCTCTATTATTTTTTGGGTTTATGCCTTAGTTCTAAAACTATATAACCATCTAACAGCCACTGTATATGTATGCATGCATATGTGACTGTGAATACGTATTTCATTACCGGATTCAATTTTATTTATTTTTATATATATATAATGAATGTTATCCACGGTTGCGTTTAGTCCATAACATTGACAGAGCGCCAGTAATGAATCCTCCGTGGTCATGTTATTGCTCTTCAAGACCAGGTTACCTGGCGTATTTCTGCTGGATTTTGCAGATATGTTGCTAAGGACTGTGAATGAAAACATGCCTCAGAACAAGGCTTCATTATAGCCCCGGAGCAAAGCGTCGCTAGGGACGCCACTGCTATATGCAGTATAATGAGGCGGCCCTAGAATGTTGCTAAGGACGCTACTGCAGTGGTAATGAGGTGGCCCCGGAAGGTTGCTAAGGACGCCACTGCAGTGGTAGTCAGAATGAGGCTCTATAGTGATCAGAACGAGGCTGTATAGTTGCCTCGTAACACTATCCAGGACGTCACTAAGGTGAATGTCAGAACGAGGCTGCATAGCGGTCACGTGAAGCGGATCATATGACCGCTTCCTGGCATAAACAGAACCACTATGTATCCCGAAGACCGCATGGATATGGCGTCTGATGCCAGTTCCGGGTGAACAAGTGGGACAGGCAACAAGTAAGACCAACCAATACCTGTGATACTTATACCTGCGAGATTAAGAGATTGGCTGCATTAGGTAAGAGGGAGGTCATCCTTTGCACATAAAAACCGGGAATTGCCCAGCAATAGACATGGTCTCTGGCAGTTCCCATCTACACTGCTCCTCCATCGGCCATCATTCCTGAACATGTACATAGCCCCCAATTGTCCCCTGATGATGGGGGGGGGGGGACTCGTGAAACGCGTTGGGACATCCCTATTCAACTACATCTTCGGATAAGTACTAATTTATCTATATCCAGATCTATATGTGACTCCTTATATGTTTGCATCTATACCTAAGATGTATTCTCGTTACATGCTGTACTCTGTGAATTGGTTGTAGTGAATAATTGTGACCTCACATTTACCCTTTAGAGGAACTACAACTGGTCTGATTGTGTTGCTATATATCAGGCCCTGTGGGCCACTGGATATACAGTCCAATAGGTATATTGGTTACGTATTTTGCTTTGACTTTGTTTTATGTGTGTGGCTACATGGACTGTGAGTTGAGTTAAACCTTGATCTGATAGAACCAGTCTATTTCTTCTTTTCACCCGAGGGTGAAGTCTCACACATATCATATCTGTATTATCTGAAGATAGTGGTATCTATCCCTGTCCATTTAGTTATACAGGGTTCCCCAGTGAGACAGTCAGTGTTTTTCCTAATTGTCGTACATCATGGAAACTAGGTGACAGACTAGACTAGGTTCCGGAGCGGGGCCGCCCTTATCAGGGCGTTAACTCCGCCTAGGGTTAGGTATAGAATAGGGGGTATTAGGGCAAGTGAAAGGTAGCGGCCTACTACCATCTCCGGCCTATAACCTCCCTAGGTCCTCCCCCATTCTACCCCCACCTATACCCCCTCCTTTATCTAGGAGTTGTGTATATCTATTACATCATTTGACCGATTGTGGCTGTTGATAGGGATTATAACAAATAAAGATGTTTATCAGATTTTTTGTATGAATTGACTTGGGCTTTCATCAAGTCCCTATTTGTCACTTCATATATATATTTGACATAGTGTGTGTTTTTTGTTGTTTATTTTTGATGGTCTTGGGATAATTTTTGTCCCCAATTTTAAAGTTATGAATTAAAAGTTATATATTAGTGTTTTCTTCGGTGACCCCCTCTTTTGTACACTAGTAGAAATTGACATTCGGTGAGTTTTTTACCCCTTGTAAGTACTCACAAGTCACTCTTGCTCCACAGATTCACTCTGCACATCAGATATCTCCTGTTTTAAAACTCGTTTTCAACTGCTCTCTTCCAAAGCAACACTCAGACAGAGAAAGATGTTTAATTTGTTTTTCTTTATCTACTTTTACTAGGATTTCTATGTAAAAATCTGATGAAGTTTTAGGTAAAATGTATGCAGAAATATAGATATTTTTTTCCCTTTTACACATTACTGTAGACCTTCCAAACTTATGTATAAAATATTTAGCTTACATCTACAATAAATAAACCAATGGGTCCATAACAGTTTTTGTATTCAGTGGTCCCTCAAGTTCCAATATTAATAGATTCCAGGACGACCACTGTATGTTGAAACCATTGTATGTTGAGACCATAACTTTATGGAAACATTGTGATTGGTTCGGAAGCCACCAAAATGTCATCTAAAAATAGGAAAAAAGTGAGGATTAAAGAAAAATGAGCAGACAACTAATACAGACAAAGCAAGTCCTTACATATAAAAGTAAGAAAGAGCTGCTGGGAGCTGTAAATCACTGTCTGAGTAGAGGACAGGAGCTTCTTCAGGGTCCTGTACAGTACACGCAATGTCCTAAAAAAGTAAAATGGATCTGCCCTCACCTGGTGCCCAAAGGAGCAGCTATCCCTGGCACAGGTAAAGAATAGTTCAGAACATGTAGTACCTCCCTCTACTACCAGACAGCCAGTCAGTGCATACACTTCAGTAATACAGGTGTTTTACCAGTAAAATGCCCATTCTGATTCGTCAGTTCTTCCAGCCATTGACACGTTTCAAAGATCTGGAGTGTCCATAGCATTGTATGTTCAGTCTGGTTTCAAGTTACAATGTTCCAGAAAAGATCATTGTATGTTCAAACTATTGTATGTTGAGGCCAAGCTGAGGGATCACTGTATGTTTTTGGAAACAGACACATATACACATCTGCGTTTGAGGTCCGTTTGCAAAATCCATTGAAATAGCAGGACATGGGCGGAGAAAAAAAATACTGAAAGAAGTAATTTAATGTCTGCTCAAATCCTGCTAAAAAGTGGACACCTAACCAAAATAAGACAGACCATATTAATGTCAATGGGATCCGGTGGGATTTGTTGGTGTCTTTTGTGCAACACAACCATCTGGGTCAGTTTTTCTGTAATGAACAGAGCTCCGATTCAGATGTGTGCTTAGCCGTCGACCTCAGGCACATGGTTGCATTGATTCAGAATATAGTGAAAAAATACCCTGCTATAGACCTATGTAACTTTTGTGATTCTTTGCTCTACAGCATGCCATGTTACAATGTTTCTAGGAGAATGGAATAGAGTTATGGGTATTGTAGAGGTCCCATAGACCACACTAGGTGTGGTCTATCCTGCACTCAAAATCAAAAATATGGAAAAAGTATAGTGCTTAAAACTTAGCTTTTAATCAAAATTGCTAAAAAATCTCCATGTATGTGGGCCCCATACCATATAAAATAGGATATAAGGTAATAAACAGTCTTCCGATTGTCATTATTGCAGACAATTACTATTTATTAACAAATTGATATCCAACTCTCAGGATTTACAACACAAGATCTCTCAAATATATTTTCACATGAGAACAAAAAACACCGCCTACAATGCATTTCTGTTAAATTAGCATTACCTCAATAGTGCATTAAATGCATTTATACGTAATACTTAAACATAGCACAAGAATCTCAAATAAAAAAAAATATCCAATATAAACACCTGCAAATAAAAAGCAAAAGTATATTCATGCAACAGTGAATTTGCGTATTGGCACCTAATGAGTAAGTCTGTAGAGGAAAAAGACATACCGTATATACCGGCGTATAAGACGACTTTTTAACCCCGAATTTTCTTCTGAAAAGTCGGGGGTCGTCTTATACGCCGGGTATTGGGGTCCGGCATAGGAATACTTTATTATTATTATCTTCCCGGCTCCTGTGTGCGGCTGCAGACGGGGGCCGGCCAGAGCATGTACAAACTAATAACTGTACAGTATACTTAAAAACCAGGGTGCCTCCAGCTGTTGTGAAACTACAACCGGCAAAGGCTGTCCGGGCATGCTGGTAGTTGTAGTTTCACAACAGCTGGAGGCACCCTGGTTTTTAGCATACATGAATTCGTTTTTACATGCTCTGGCCGGCCCCCGCCTGCAACCGCACACAGGAGCCGGGAAGATAATCATAAGTATTCCTATGCCGGACATCCCTGTGTCCCGAAAAATCTTTTCGGAACATAAGGATGTCCGCGGGTCACTAACCATTCCCCGACCGCCACGCGTCCTCCTCTGGTCCTTCTGCGCTTCTCCACCTCTCTATGGTTGTACGCACGAGACGTCAGTGACGTCCCGTGCATACAACCATAGAGGCGCAGGAGGACGAGAGCTGGCCGGGGCCTGGTGAGTGACCGGCGGCGCGTCATCTACAGTATTCCAATCACCGCTCCAGAGCGGGCCGGAGGAGCGGTGACCGGAACACTGTGGTGGGCAGTACACAGACATACAGCCTCCAGCCATATAGAGTGTATATAATACTTACATATAAGTTGTATGTCTGTGGGGGGAGCTGCCTACTATTGTGGGGGGGGGGGGGAGCTGCCTACTATTGTGGGGGGGGGGAGCTGCCTACTATAGTGGGGGGGGGGGAGCTGCCTACTATTGTGTGGGGGGGAGCTGCCTACTATTGTGGGGGGGAGCTGCCGACTATTGTGGGGGGGGCTGCCTACTATTGTGGGGGGGGGCTGCCTACTATTGTGGGGGGGGGCTGCCTACTATTGTGGGGGGGAGCTGCCTACTATTGTGGGGGGGAGCTGCCTACTATTGTGGGGGGGAGCTGCCGACTATTGTGGGGGGGAGCTGCCGACTATTGTGGGGGGGAGCTGCCGACTATTGTGGGGGGGAGCTGCCGACTATTGTGGGGGGGAGCTGCCGACCTAATGTGGGGGAGCTGCCTACTATTTTGGGGAAACTGCTGACCTAATGTGTGGAAGCTGCTGACCTAATGTGGGGGAACTGCTGACCTAATGTGTGGGAACTGCTGACCTAATGTGGGAAAGCTGCCTACTATTGTGGGGGAACATGCTGCCTATCTAATGTGGGGGAACTATACTTCCTACTTAATATGGGGAGAACTACAAGGTACTGTACATCGCGGTAGGAGGGGTAGTCTTATAAAACTCTATATTTTAACTGTAAAAGTTGGGGGTCGTCTTATACGCCCAGTCGTCTTATACGCCGGCATATACGGTATATATCTATTCAACTATACAAATCCATGGGGAGCATATTAAACCATGTGCTGTTTCAATGCACATCTATCATTCGGTATATATAGTCTCCATGTTGCTATTGCAGAATTAGAGAATACGGTTATAATATTTGCATTACCGCTCTGGCGTTTATCAGAACCCACTGTACAGCAGGGAGCCGTCACGATCCGGCTACTGCTGCTCGCTAATGCCTAATGGAGAAACAAGTGTCAACATTGGTCCATAGTATGGACTCATGTGAACTCCATTTGCCACCATATAGTATGTATGCACAGGTCAGGTGTCTATCTAAGCTATAGTGCCGAAGAGCAACAATGAAAACATGATAGCATGAACAGACCTTTGTACTACTGTTTTATCAACATGACACTTATTGTATAATCTTACACAGTACAGAACTTACTCCTCCCTACATCTGACAAAGATACAAGAGTGATGTCAACCTTGAAATGTTGTGGTACCAACTCAGAGAAAAAATAATTTATTAATCTCTTACAGCTGTGTCATACTGACTTCTTATCAGCTGCTGCCAGTGAAGTGGAACCCACCCACGCCATGCAGAAACACCAACATAAATACCATTATTTTCTACGAAAATCAACTAGCCTTTCAACACAAAAAAATAATCATGTATACCATGGCTGTAACATTGCGTACAAACCATTGAATTGTAGCCAGGCTTAGCTGGGCTTCTAAAAACGATTGCAAAAAGAAAGTCAAGACATTATTTACTCTGGGAATACAAGCAGATGGAAGCTGTCATAAGAAAATGATTGGTCTCTTTGGACAGCCTCTACCATAGCAGTAATGTTTGGCAACAAGCCATTTGTTTTAACAAACTTGCCTTTTCCAGAAGATTTTAAAGATTCAAATCTATGATACTTTATGTTGACATACATTTTGCTCCTGCTGTATTTTACCACAGCATCCAAATGTTACAACAACATAAATGGCCTGCAGTTGATTCATTGCCCAACATGTGAACATAACCTTTTAGGTCTCATGCACACAGGCGTGGTAACATATGCTCATTCATGGCAGATTTACTTTTCTTATGGGAAGGCATACAATGATACCAGGACTCAAGGTACAACGGAGCCTACGTTTCAAAGGGGTTTTTCATGGTTATGTATTGCTGGCCTAGCCAGTCGAAGTGCACCCACAGAGATTGGATATTGATGGTATATCATAAGAATAGGCATTCATTTAAAAAACACTAAAAAAAATACTTTAAATTATTCTGGTTTCCCAATAAAATATTGAGGGGTGTGAATGGTAACAATAGCATCACAATAATGTATAACTGATATTCTCAATCTCAGCATAAGCATCCTAATAACTATGAATTTATACATGAGAGCTAAACGTTCCTAACATATTGGTAACTAATGTCTGATTCTAAAGTAATAATGAATAAACATTTACTGAAAATTAACGGATAACAATTAGCCATTACTTTTGAATTGTGGAAATGAGAAATGGAAATCTGACAATAGGGACATGTTAAAGTAAACTGAGGTGTGCCCTGCAAATAGTGTCACAGTTGTGTCCAAACTTGTAATCGGTCATTCTGCCGATTTATAGGGTAAAAAGTAGTCAGTATGCGGTTTGGTATCATGGTACTACATTGAACATGGTCCACAGAAAGCCAAGGAGAGAAGTGTCTCAGCAGATTAGATTAGCATGTTAAAGGCTATAAGACCATCTCCAAGCAGCTAGATGTTCCTATGACTACAGATATTTAGAAATTTAACGTTCACAGGACTGTTGCCAATTTCCCTGGACGTTGCCACAAGAGGAAAATTGATTAGAAATCAAAGAGACAAATGGTAACCAAAGAGCCCAGAACAACTTCCAGAGACATTAGAGGTGAACTCCAAAGTCAAGGTACATTGGTGTCAGATCACCTCATCCTTCACTGTTTAAGCCAAAATGAACTTAAAGGGGGTAGTCCAGTTAAGTAAAATATAATTTATTTAATTCCCTCATGTAATGATAAATATATCTTCCCAAGCAAGTAATTATAAGTAATACACTGTTGCAGAGCTTTATAAAGCACTAATCAGGCAAAATGCAGAAAAATTATCTATCCCTGCGTCTACTCTGTCTCGACTTTCTTCCCCTAACTGCCTCTGGCCCCCACCCTTGGAGACAGAGACCATGTGACTTTTATGCTGAATATGGGGTCTGGCTTGCAGTTCTTTTTCTGAGTCCATGTAAGCCACGCCCCCTAGAAGCATCTGTACAGAAGAAGGATCTGACGACTCTGAGGGAGTGAGGGGGTTTAGAGGCCGGGGACTTGGCTGCAGAAATCTTTAGCTGAGGAGAGACATAAGAGGATGCTGTTTCAAATGTGAGGGAAGCAGGAGGGATCTTGATTTGTGATGAGACAAAGTGTTTCTCTTATGAAGCAGAGGTGTTTGTGTCTGTCTGTCTTATGAAACAGAGCTGTGGGTTTAGTGTCTCTTATGAAGTAGAGCTGTGTCTGCATGTCTCATGAAGCAGTGCTATGTGCGTGTCTCTTATGAAGCAGAGCTCTGTGTGTGTCTCTTATGAAGCAGAGTTCTGTGTGTATGTCTTATGAAGCAGAGCAGTGTGTCTCTTATGAAGCAAAGCAGTGTGTGTCTCTTATGAAGCAGAGCTCTGTGTGTCTCTTATGAAGCAAAGCCTTGATGACAGGGGGGGATGATGTATTTCCCACCCTAGGCTTATAGTCGAGTCAATAACTTTTCCTGGGTTTTTGGGGTGAAATTAGGGGCCTCGGCTTATATTCGTGTCGGCTTGTAATCGGGTATAACAATATGTATATAATATATATATTATAATATATATATTATAATATACGGTACATATGTGTGTATATTTTATATATATATATATATATATATATATATATATATATATATATATATATATATATACACACACAATGAGGGGAAATTAACATTTTATTTAGAGCTTTTTTTTTGCGTAAAATCTGATAGAATTCTTCATAGCCATGTCTACGGTTAAGTTTACCATAGAGCACTTTCTACTGTAGAATCAAATTTATTAACTGTGTTTTTTTTTTTTATGCAAAAAAATGCGCAAAAGCACTTTTCTTGCGCAAATCTACACCACCTCGGAGGACAAATACCAAAGTGTAAGAAAGCATCTGAGAATGTGAAACTTGTGTTCCCCTTTGTATTTTGGAAACATAAATTATTAACTATTTTGGGACAGTTAGGACTACTACTCCCATCATGGGCAAACTCTGCCCATGATGGGAGTTATAGTCCAGGGGCTGAGGGGCAGATCGCACCGGGTCATTCTCCAGAGTCCAACTGTGATCCGAATTTATTAACTGTAAAAGCCGGCAACACATGCGGCTTCATTGCGATCCCGGCGGGGAATGCTGTATATGCTGTCATCATTCATAATCCCCGCCGCCGGGAGACGGGAGCTCTGATTGGTGAAAAGCTATTCACCAATCAGAGCTCCTGTATCCCGGCGGCGAGGATTATGAATTATGAGAGCTGTATACAGGAGCCGGCGGGGAGCGTAGTTAATAAATGCGTATCGCTGCGGGTTTCTGGAGAATGACCTGCTTCGATCTGCTGCTCAGCCCCTGTACTATAACTCCCATCATGGGCAGAGTCTGCCCCATGATGGGAGTAGTTGTAGTACCACAGCGCTGAGGGATGGCACTTGCACATCCCCCGGCTTCGGGACTTTTAGGACTACTACTCCCATCATGGACAGACTCTTTCCATGATGGGATTTATAGTCTAGGGGCTGAGGGGCAGATCGCAGCAGGTCTCTGGAGAATGATCCGCATTTATTAAGTTAACAAGCCGGCTCCAGGCGGGGAATACTGTATACACTGTCATAATTCACAATTGCCACCGTCGGAAGACGGGAGCTCTGATTGGGAGACTCCAGCTGTTGCTTAACTACAGCCCCCATGATGGGAGTTGTAGTTTAGCAACAATTGGAGGCTCCCTGTTTATGAACACACTGCATTATGTGCGCTCTTTACACACTTGGCTCTGCTGCATTTACACAATCACACACTCAGCACTGCTGCATATACACAATCACACACTCAGGTCTGCTGCATATACACAATCACACACAAATGCAGGAAATAGCTGTGACAGTTTTTCTGGTGTTTTTGCTGGTGGACAAAAAACCTCAATGGAATACTGGCCTCAAAGCAATAGAACAACATCCCTGTGTACACTTTTCCTGTGAGGTGCAGCTCAGGTGTACAAATAGAACTGTGTGGAGATTTAGAACTTTGCACAAGTATGATAAATTTGGTGCAATTGCACCAAACTTAGACCAACCAAAACGATCTACAAAAAACTTCTACCTACACCAACATTGATCAATTTCCCCCTATGTATATGTGTGATCACGTGTATGAAGCAGAGCTGAGTGTGTCATTGTGTAAAAGCAGCAAAGCTGAGTGTGTGAGTGTGTATGTAGCAGTGCTGAGTGTGTGTATGAAGCAGAGTTGAGTGTGTGATTGTGTATATGCAGCAGAGCTGGGTGTGTGATTGTGTATATGCAGCAGAGCTGAGTGTGTGATTGTGTAAATGCAGCAGAGCTGAGTGTGTGATTGTGTAAATGCACCAGAGCTGAGTGAGTGATCATATGTATGCAGCTGAGCTGAATGAGTGATCTTGTGTTTGCAGCAAAGCTGAGTGTGTGATCATGCATATGCAGCAGAGCTGAGTGATCATGTGTATGCAGCAGAGATGAGTGTGTGACAATGTGTATGCAGCAGAGCTGAGTGTGTGATTGTGTATATGCAACAGAGCTGAGTGTGTGCATGCAGAAGAGCTGAGTGTGTGATGTGTATGCAGCAGAGCTGAGTTAGTGATTGTGTGCATGCAGCACAGCTGAGTGTATGATCATGTGTATGCAGCAGAGCTGAATGTGTGATCATGTGTATGCAGCAGAGCTGAGTGTATGATCATGTGTATGCAGCAGAGCCGAGTGTGTGATCATGTGTATGCAGCAGAGCTGAGTGAGTGATCAGGTGTATGTAGCAGCACTGAGTGTGTGATTGTGTGTATGGAGCAGAGCTGAGTATGTGTGTGGTCATGCTTAGACATAATCACACATTCAGCTCTGCTCTATAACCATGGTGCACACTAATTTCTGCTACATGTACATGATAACACACTCGGCTCTGGTACGTGTACACAGTGTTTACCAACCAGAGTGCCTCCAGCTTTTGCAAAAGTGCAACTCCCAACATGGCAAGTTTTGCAACACTTGGAGGCATTCTAGTTGGTTAACACTGATATAGAGGTAAAGGGACAGATTGTTCAGAAAAATTATATGTATACAAAATTTATCAAAGGAGTGCACAATTCCAAATAGACAAGTCTCTGTGTAGACCCTAGCTATCACGCCCCCTAGCTATCACGCCCCCTCCCGTAGGCTTGCATTGAGGGGCGGAGCGTGACGTCACAAGGGGGCGAAGGCGTGACGTCACACGCCGCCGGCCCGGTGGTCGCCCATAATCAGACCCGGAGCGAACACGCTGCGGGGACTGATTACAAACGGGGTGCCGCGTGCATGATCACGGGCGTCCCCAGCTGCGGGACTCCCGCGATCAGGCATCTTATCCCCTATCCTTTGGATAGGGGATAAGATGTGTAAGCACCGGAGAACCCCTTTAACAACGCTCAGGTGTGGATATCCACCGACTCCACTATAAACATCTAATACGTAAAAGCATGAGCTATATTGTATTTCATTTCTTGAATAAATATTCAGACACTCACTGTTAGATGGTTCATTCTTGTTTTCTTTTATTTCGTCTGTTCTGTAAAATTCAAAGCTTGTAATATGGTAATTGGGCATACATCCATATTGGCAGAGGTCTTATTCACACTAGTTGGGAGCCATCAGGGTCTGAATATTTATTCAAGAAGTGAAATACAATATAGCTCATGCTTTTATGTATTAAAGGAGTGCACAACTTTTGTAAATCTTGAGCAAGAGTGTAAATTAGACAAGCAGTGTAATTGGTAGATCTATGTCCCCCCAAATCTATATATATATATATAAAACTCAACGTGCGTGTGTGTGTGTATGTATGTATGTTCCACAAAAACTTCCAAACGACTAAAGATATTAACATGAAACTTGGCACACATGTTACTTATATGTCAACAACAAACATAGGATAGGTGATTTAACCCCCATTTGCCAGGGGCGGGGTTTTTGTTTAAAGTCCTATACAAGTCTGTGGAAAATATATTTACTGCATAACTTCAAAACTGCTGGAGATATTTCGATAATACTTGGTCACATGTTACCTATATGTCCACTTAAACTATAGGGTAGTTAATTTAACCCTTAACTACCCCCATTTGTGAGGGTCAGGGTTTTTGTTTAAAGTCCCATGCAAATCAATGGGAAATGTATGTTCTCACATAACTTCTGTATGGCTGAGGATATTTTAATACCTGGTACACATATTACAGGTCGAGATATGAGGACGGGATGGGAGGTCGAGATAGGAGGTCAGGATAGGTGGTCGGATAGGAGGTCGGTATAGGAGGTTGGGATAGGAGGTCGAGATAGGAGGATGGGATAGGAGGACGGGATAGGAGGTTAATATAGGAGTTCGGGATAAGAGGTGGAGATAGGAGGACGGGATAGGGGGTTGAGATAGTAGGACAGGATAGGAGGACAGGATAGGAGATCGAGATAGGAGGTCGGGATAGCAGGACGGGATATGAGGTCAAGATAGGAGGTCAGGATAGAAGGTCGAGATAGGAGGATGGGATAGGAGGACGGGATAGGAGGTCGAAATAGGAGGTCGGGATAGGAGGTCAAGATAGGAGAACGGGATAGGAGGACGGGATAGGAGGTCGGGATAGGAGGTCGGGATAGGAGGTCGGGATAGGAGGTCGGGATAGGAGGTCGGAATAGGAAGACGGGATAGGAGGATGGGATAGGAGGTCGGGATAGAAGGTTGAGACAGGAGGTCGGGATAGGAGGACAAGAAAGGAGGTCGAGATAGGAGGTCGGGATAGGAGGTTGGGATAGGAGGTAGAGATAGGAGGTCGAGATAGGAGGTCGGGAAAGGAGGTTAAGATAGGAGGATGGGATAGGACATGATAGGAGGATCGGAGAGGAGGTTGAGGTAGGAGGTCGGGATAGGAGGGTCAGGGTATGAGGACGGGATAAGGGGTTGGGATATGACAGCAATATATGGGGATGGGATTTGAAGTCAAAAGCTTCCTCTTTTGTTGATTTTCCTCCCCAACAAGGAGGAGGAAGGAAAAACCGGGCAACGCCGGGTATTCAGCTAGTATATATATAATGTTTAACTAGAGCCTTATTGGGGAGACATATCTCTGTCAGTCTATCTATATATGCACACTATACATGTATGATTACATAGTGTATATATATATATATATATATATATATATATATATATATATACACACACACACACACACACACACACAGGGAACATGTCCTGGTAAAAAAAGAAGATTTCCACTAAAGGACTGGTCCTGCAGGATTCCTACTAATGGGAACAGTGTTCCTGCTGTGCAAAAAGTGCTGGAACTCAGTTCCCAAGCATTCCCTTTAGCACATATATATATATATATATATATATATATATATATATATATAGCAGTATTTCCCAAAAAAGGTGCCTTTAACTGTTTAAAGACTTATAAAACTTCAACTCCACGCATGCACAGATGGACTTTGACTTTTTGGGAATGCTGGGAGTTGTAGTTTTTTAACAGATGGAGGCAGCCATTTTGTGAATCATTGCTATATAGTACAGCAGATGAAAGCAGGATGGAAATGGTTGCTCAGAAACTTTCCAAGCATTGGGGTTGGCCAAGGGACTGGGGCAGAAAATGGAGGTTAGGAGGAAGTGAGTACAGAGCGGCAGCACAGAATGCTGGGACCTGTAGTTTAAAGACAGCATGCGGGGAAGGGAACAAGCAGGAGGGCCAAAAGGTGTATCAGAGGCACGTTCATGAGATAAAAAGGTCATTGTAGAATAACAGATGCAAGGTTAATGTCCTATGCTGATCTGAGTTTTGTTTTATTCTAATTTCGTTCATTGGATAACCCCTTTAATGGAAGAGGACCAAGGAGGACACCACTACTGAAAGCAATCATATAAAAGTGGGACTTAATGCAAATTGACAAGCCACAAAGCTTCTGGAAGAATGTCCTTTGGGCAGATGAGACACAGCTGAAGCTATTTTTTGGAAGTTTGCATTAGTTATATGCTCATAGACACAAAATAAACATGGTATGTACTGTGAAACATGGAGAAGGCTCTGTTGTGGGGCTTCTTTGCTGCATCTGGCACAAGGAGCCTTGAATCTGTACAGGGTCCAATAAAATATCAAGACAAGCTTGGTCAGCATGCTTGGTCTTAGTCGCAGGTCATGGATCCTCCAACAGGATAGTGAACCAAAACACACAGAGCAAAACATTGGACTATTCTAAAGTGGCCTCTTATGAGCTCCGGTCTGAATCCTGTGAAATATATGGGGAAGGAGCTGAAACATGTCATCTGGAGAAGACACCCTTCACACCTTAGACAGCTGGAGCAGTTTGCTTATGAGGGATGGCTGTAGAAAGGATTATAAAAGCCATATACAGTTTTTATAAACGTAACAACAAACTGTTTTGTCAAGTTTTTTTTTCCCGTTTGGGGAAAAAAAAGCTGATCCAAAACCGCATGTTAAAATCGTGATGTGAATGTGGCCTAAGAGGTAGGACTGAATAAAAAGTATCTACTGCTGATTTGCTTGTTTATAAACAGTGGTTCAGTTTACTCTGATGATAGACAATGTGTTTTTTTTTATTTTATTTGCATACATTAAATTCCTTTTACACCAATATTTAACATTTTGGGGATGCAGGGCATACCTGTTACCGGGGTTTAAAGCGTTCTTACGAGTGGAGAACGCTTCAAACCCCGTGGGTCCCGACTGCTATCAGCAGCCAGGACTCAGGGTTAATGCCGGGCACTGCCGATCGGGTCAATGCATTAACCCTTTAGACGCCGCGATCAAAGTTTATCGCAGCATCTAAAATGAACGTAAAAGTGTGCCGGCAGCTCAGCGGAGCTGATCGGGACTATCGCAATCGCGATGTCCCGATCAGCTGAGAGGACAGCGGGAGGGTACTTACCTCCCTTCTCACTGTCCGATCGATTCTATATTGCTCCAAGCCTGCCATGCAGGCTGGAGCAACAGAGCACTGATAACACTGATCAATAATATGCTATGGCATAGCATTGATCAGTATATGCAATCAGAAGATTGCATGGTTTGGGGGTATGGGGCCTATAAAAAATAGTAAAAAGTGAAAAAAAAAGTTAATAAATGTGAATAAGCCCCCCCCCTTTAATAAAAGTTTTAATCCCCCCCTTTCCCATTTTTTAAATAAAATAACGTAATAATTGTTTTAAATAATCATGTGGTACCGCCACGTGTGTCCAAACTATTACAATATAAGGTTAGCTAACACGTAAAAAAAAATACCAAAGTCCAAAATTGTGCATTTTTTGGTCACTTCATATACCAAAAAAATATTAATAAAAAGCGATCAAAAAGTTCCATCAAAAATGGTACCAATAAAACTGCAGATCATGGAGCAAAAAATTAGCCCTCATACCGCCCCATAAACGTAAAAAAAAAAGTTATAGGGGTCAGAAAATGACAATTTTAAAAATACAAATATTTTTAAGTAGTAAAATAAAATAAAACCTGCATAAATTAGGTATTCTTTTAACTGTATGGACCTACAGAATAAAGATAAGGTGTCATTTTTACCGAAAAAAAAAACAAACAAGCCCTTGTATGGGTCTGTAGGTGCAAAATTCAACGCGTTATGATTTTCAGAAGGGGAGGAGGAAAAAAATAAAAGTGCAAAAACGAAAATAGTTTTGAGTCCCTAAAGGGGTACTCCGCCCCTAGACATCTTATCCCCTATCCTTTGGTGCATGGGCAGAGTTTTGTGACATCACCGCTGCTGTTCTCTGCTCTCTGTTCTCTAGCAAACAGCAGTGAAGTAACGAAGCTCTTCCCATGCTCCAATCCAGCCCGGAACAGAAACAACGCCCTGGCGTCACGAATACAAGGGGTTAATGCCATCTGCTCCTTAGGTGTATTGGTGTATTTCCATCTGCCCTGCATCTCACACCCCATACCACAGCTGTATGAGGGCTTAACTTTTGCAACATGATCTGTAGTTTTTAACGGTATTACTTTTGTGTATATGTTCTGTTCATTTTTTGTGTTTTTTGGGGGGATGTGATGTGACCAAAAATCTGCAATTTTGTACTTTTTTTTTTACATTTATTTTAATGGTTCAATCATTTCTGCACGTAACAATAGCAAATATGTTTATTTATTTAATTGTTTTACACTTTATTTGTAAAATGGGAAAAGAAGGTAATTAATTTTTTTGGGTGGTGGGAGAGCGACTTACTCACATTTATGAATTTTTTATTTTTTTTTCAAGTCAGGGCATGCTGGGAGCTGTTGTTGTGTACCATATAGAGAGACACATGTTAAGGCAGCAAGCTCAAACCTATGACTCCCCAACTGTTGCAACACTACAACTTCCAGCATGAATTCATTTGTTTTGTACGACTGATTATGGATGTAAATATTGCAATTTCGATATGTGATTTGCGAAATTCCCCAATTACATGTCCAGCCCCCATTTTACATCCACCATCCATTCTACATTCCCTCATTTCTAATCCACACCACCATCTCCCCCATTTCATGTCTACCCCCCCCCCCCCATTTTCACATTCCGCCTTCCATTTCATGTCTATCCCCCATTTCACATATCCCCATTTCATGTCCACACCCCTATGTCACATCTCATCTTCCCTCATGTCACATCTCACTTCCCCCCCATGTCACATATCATCTCATCTCCCTTTCTCCCTTTCCCCTACAGCCCTATAACTACTTAGCACGGGTGTTTCACAACCAGTGCCTCCAGCTGTTGCAAAAAGACAACTCCCAGCATGTCCGGGTGTCTGGTCATGCTGGGAGTTGTAGTTTTGTAACAGCTGGAGGCCTCCTGGTTGGAAAACACTGACCTAGCATTTGAATTTTGGTGGTGGCTGGAGCCACAGCTGCCGCTCCACATGGGTGCCAGGCCTGTCTCGTGCAGCTCTACAACAGGCAAATGGTTCAAAACTACAATTCCCAGCATGCCCTGTTGTAGTTTTTTGAAGCATTTGCCTGGGGCAAGTCATTTTTTTAAGTGTGGTCCCTGCTTGGCGGTGATGTGTGCAGAAAAGAGAGGAGGAGGGGGGGGGGGGGGTTGCGACTTTTCACACTGATGATAGACTCATTACCACTGCATCCACCTATGGAAATTTCTCTCCATTTGATGGAGCAGTGCTTTGGCGCAAAAAAGTCACATAACATGCCTGTGTGATTTTTTTGCACCTAAGCACCACAAAAAAAAAAGACATCCAATTGCTTTCATAAATTCCAAGACTGTTTACAAGGAACATCCTAGTAAGTAACCCAATGAGAAAATCAAACTCATTAGCTTAAAATTCAAAGATAACTCTAAATGAACTTAAAGTGAATTTTACTATAGGAACAGACATTCTTAACTGGGGATTTTTGTAAGTGATTGTTCAAAAGCAACAATTTTCCTTTAAGACCGGTAGACAGAATGGACTTTGAAACATCCTGTTCTGACAAAGTCAGCTGAGCATCCTAGTTAAAGACTAACTGAAATAAAAGTTATCGCAAGGCAGCTATTTCTTTTTCTGATAAGTTTTTATGCTGCTGTAGTAGCAGTTCTGAGATTGGCCTGGTGCTTTTGCAGGTGCACTTTTTTATTTATTTACATACTGAGGGCAGTGACTGGCTGCAATGGAAGGTATGTATATGGCCAATTTTCTCTGTAGCCAAGTAAACAATGCCTGAAGACTGGAGTGGTTACACTGAACATTAAAATAATTACAATTATGAGTATAGCTTATTTTTTATTGTAGCAAAATATTAAAGAGTACCTGTCATATCCTAAAAAAAAATTTATGTTACTGAATACCTAATCCTGATCATGGACAAATATATTTTTTATGTGTCTAGCACCCATATTTCTCTAACAAATACCTTCTATCTGTTGCTCACTTTTTTTGTCATTCTGTGATCTAGAGGAGGCATGTTCTCACTCTGCATGAATCATCTTCCTCCCTGAATCGTCAGTTCTGTGCTGGGTCTCTTCATCCAATCACTGCAGGCTGATCTGTAACCCTCTTTTCTAGTTTCAGACAGAAGTCTGTTAGGACAGGAGTGACCATATAGAAGTGCTAGTCCCACCTTTACTCTCTGGATTTTGCTTCTGCTTGGAAAAAGATGAGGCTGTAACCATTCAGGATTATGTCCTGGATAGTATGGGGAGCCCTAGAGTATTTTTTTTTTTATAGAAGCCATGATTTCTTTGAAATGAAGTATATTAGAAAGAGTAATGTTTTGCCAAGATGCACAACATATAAAAAGTTTTTTTTTAATCTGACAGTTCCCATTTAAAGGGGTACTCCACTGGTGCCAGCAAGTTAAACAGATTTGTAAATTACTTCCATTAAAAAAAATCTTAATCCTTCCAGTACTTATCAGCTGCTGTTATGATCCACAGGAAGTTCTTTTCTTTTTGAATTACCTTTTTGTCTCACCACAGTGCTCTCTGCTGACACCTCTGTCCATTTAGGAACTGTCCACAGCAGGATAGGTATTCATTGGGGATTTGCTCTTGCTATGGACAGTTCCTAAAATGGACAGAGGTGTCAGCAGAGAGCACTGTGGTGAGGCAGAAAGGAAATTCAAGACTAGACAAGCTAGTTGTAGCTGAATAGCACAGGTGCAGATGGTGTTTAGCTCAATAGCAGGCAGAGGCGTAGTCCTGCAGTCCGAAGTCTGTACCAGGAAAACACTCTTTTATAAATGTCAATAAGTAATCTCTAGACAACAAGTTCCTATGATCCACATGGCTGCTACAGAGTATATCTCAACTTCTATTCATGGAGCCAAAAAACAGATTACAGCAAGATGCCTGTCTAATAATCATAAACAAACAATAAAATGTTAAAAATCAGAAAATAAAAATTGATAAAAATGAGAATGTACCCCCTTTTCAATTTGTAAAAAATAGGTAATACATTCCCTTTAACATCCTGTTATTTCAATTTGGGAATGCAGAAGTTAACTTAGCTGTGAACTTTCTCAAAGGCAAGGGAAGATGTGGACATCTGGTCTTCATCATATGTTGGCACAATTCTGCTTGCATGTGATGCAAGGTGGCTGGCGCACTTGGTTTAGCAAATGTGTATGTATTGGGTTTATCTGTATTTGTGTAGCAAATCAAAATGTTACCTTTAAAACAGAAATTGACCTTCAGTGAATACAGCACTTAATATTTGCTTTATATATATATATATATATATATATATATATATATATATATATATATATTAGTTCTACATAACTTGAGGCCTAGGGATAAGAAACCTAGCAATTATTTGTGAAACTGGTGGATCCTAACATCCTACTATTGGAATAATTCCAAAAAGAAGGAATGAGTACCACAAAATACTATAAATATGACAGCTGTCCTCTTACAAGTGAAGTATAAAGACTGTCTCATTGATTAGAACAGGCACCTCTCCTATTGGTTGTCTATGACAACACCACTGGATTTATTAAAACAAACAACTTTGCCTGACCAGCCCTGCCAGCTAGACATTAGAGGCATAGTAGTTAGGCCCCTTTTACACTACCATTATGCCCCGTCAATAACGGTTGTCAAACTCTCTTGTTTTTTTTTTTTTTGGGAGTCTGACGGACGTCATTTTGACGGGTCATAACGGGCATCAACGGGTACCGATGGACCCCATTATTGTCAATGGGGTCCGCTGGGCACCACTATTTTCAGAGAGAATAGCGGGAGAAAAAGAACATGCAAGCACTATTTTTTCTCCCGCTATTCGCAATCCTAAAGTAACGGGCTTCACGCGGCAGTGTGTATGTAGTTTTAGATAGATGGCCATTCAAATATGGCTCCAGTTAACCAGTGCTGGAGCCACTGTAAGGGTAGGGTCACACGTGTCATATTTTATTGCTGGGTATTTTTCTTCTAATCAACTGCAAAAAATATGCAGCAAAATATGGAATTATGACCCTACCCTCATCTCTTTAGTCTGGTTCATATGTGTGCGTGTGTGTGTGTGTGTGGGGGGGGGGAGGGGTATTCCAAGTAAGGATCTTGGGGGACATTTATCAAAGCATTTAGTAGTTTTTTTTTTTTTTTTGCTTAAGATTGTCGCATATGCAACTACTTTATTTTTTATGCGGCTTTTTGATTGTCACTAGAAACTCCAAATTGTATGAGGCTGTACGCCTTCCCACACCTATATAACCACATATTGTGGTGATTCAGACCTATTCACAATGGGGTGACTTCCACAAACATTTAACCTCTTAAGAACCCAGGACGTATGAGTACGTCCTGGGTCCCGGTCCTGCGATATAACGCGGGGTCACTCGGTGACCCCGCATCATATCGCGGCGGGCCCGGCGTCATAGTGAAGCCGGGACCCGCCTCTAATAGCGCGCGGCACTGATCGCGGTGCCGCGCGCTATTAACCCTGAGATCCAGGCTTGAGCATTCAATCGCCGAAAACACTGATTGATCCATTCCTATGGAGATGGATCAATCAGTGTAAAAGATCAGTTAATGCAATGTTATAGCCCCCTATAGGAGCTATAATATTGCATAAGAAAAGTGTAAAAAAATCATTAACCCTTTCAATTATCCCTTCCCCTAATAAAAGTTTGAATCACCCGGCATTTCCAAGAATAAAAAAAACACAGTGTAAATAAAAATAAACATATGTGGTATAGCCACGTGCGGAAATGTCCGTATTATAAAAATATACCGCTTTTTAAACCGCACGTTCAATGGCTTACGCGCAAAAAAAATCCAAAGTCCAAAATAGCGCATTTTTGATCACTTTTTATACCACTAAAAAGTGAATAAAAAGTGATCAAAAAGTCTGATCAGAACAAAAATGGTACCGCTAAAAACTTCAGATCACGACGCAAAAAATGAGCCCTCATAGCACCCTGAACACAGAAAAATAAAAAAGTTATAGGGCTCAGAAAATGACCATTTTAAACGTATAAATTTTCCTGCATGTATTCATGATTTTTTTCTGAAGTGATACAAAATCAAACCTATACAAGTAGGGAATCATTTTAACCGTATGGACCTACAGAATAAAGATATGGTATCATTTTTGCCGAAAAATGTACTGCGTAAAAACGGAAGCCCCCCAAAATTTACAAAAGTGTTTTTTCATCAATTTTGTCGCACATTGATTTTTTTTCTCGTTTCACCGTAGATTTTTGGGTAAAATGACTAATGTCATTACAAAGTAGAATTAGTGATGCAAAAAATAAGCCATCATAAAGAATTTTAGGTGAAAATTTTAAAGAGTTATGATTTTTTAAAGTTAAGGAGGAAAAATTGAAAATGAAAAAATGGAAAAAGCCCGGGTCCTTAAGGGGTTAAAGGGGTATTCCAGGAAAAAACTTTTTTTATATATCAAGTGGCTCCAGAAAGTTAAACAGATTTGTAAATTACTTCTATTAAAAAAGCTTAAACCTTCCAATAATTATCAGCTGCTGAAGTTGAGTTGTGCTTTTCTGTCTGGCAACAGTGCTCCCTGCTGACATCTCTGCTTGTCTCGGGAACTGCACAGAGTAGAAGAGGTTTGCTATGGGGATTTGCTTCTACTCTGGACAGATCCCGAGACACATGTCATCAGAGAGCACTTAGACAGAAAAGAACAACTCAACTTCAGAAGCTGATAATTATTGGAAGGATTAAGATTTTTTAACAGAAGTAAATTACAAATCTGTTTAACTTTCTGGAGCCAGTTGATATATATAAAAAAAAGTTTTTTCCTGGATAACCCCTTTAACACTACATAAGAAGTCAATTACCAAACATCAATGTATGCAATAAAATATAAATGTTTTTTTTGTTACCATTAAAATCATAAACATAAAACATCAATAATGGTGTTCATATACAGAGAGCTTAAAGGGGGTTGTGCGCTGCCCTGCCTTTCGGAGCTCCGCTCACAGCATCCGGAAGTTCATTACTCCGAACGCTGTGTGCGGGCTTCCGTGTTCGCGGCCGTCGGGCGTGATGTCCTGCCCCGCCCCCTCGTGACGTCTCGCCCGCCCCCTCAACGAAAGTCTATGGGAACGGGGCACGACCGCTGTCACGAGGGGGCGGGCAAGAACTCACGAGGGGCGGCTGCAAACACGGAAGCCAGCACACAGCGTTCGGAGTAATGAACTTCCGTACGCTGTGAGTGGAGCTCCGAAAGGCAGGGCAGCGCACAACCCCTTTAAATGGGCAGGTGGTGTCTACAATATATTGCAAAAATGACAGTATAGTAACTATAAAGGTGTTCAGCATTACAAGGGAATTGTGTCTTATATATAACACATGGCTAAAAACACATTCAATTGTATATATACATAGATATGCATTGCATCATAAAACATCAATCCTCCATGGAGATAGCAACCGCAACCCATATACAAATAGCTAGTGCATAGGTAATCTAGCCTATGATTATAAATGGATCCAACAGACCTCAAAGTCACGCTTACCCATTGCAAAGGACAAAGGCACCTACTGCTTGGCCCCGAACTCACGCTTTCGTGTCTTCCTCAGGGGGTGTTAAGACTTTTTGATTGTGCAGTGCCCTAAGCAAAAAAAAAAATAAAAAATGAAACTTGCTTACCAAAGAAAAAAGTGATTTTTGACTTGCAGTGATCAGAGATTTATCAAGTGCGAAAGTCACAAAAAAGTCCCACCACAGCAAAAAACCTACCAAATTTACTCCAGCTCAAACATGGAGCATAAAAAGCTACTACCAAAGCAAAATTAAAAAAAAATTTACAAATTGCTTACGTGAAAGAAATTTATCAACAGGCTGAAATCAGTTGATAAATAAGGAAATAACAAAAAAATAACTAAAAAAAGGAATCTGTATTATTACTAGTACAAGTCACATGCCTTTTATGTGGCACATGGCCATGGAGTTATAATCAGTAGAGAGAAGCTTTTTAACCCCTTAGGGACACAGACCATTTTGGCCTTGAGGAAACAGCTAATTTTCATTTGTTGCATTTTTGGTTTTTCCTCCTCTTCTTCTAAGAGCCATTACTCTTATTTTTCCATCCACAGACCCATATAAGGGCTTGTTTTTTGTGTGCAACCAATTATATTTTGTAAGGGTGCGTTCCCACAGGGCGTATACGCAGCGTATTTGACGCTGCGCAAAATGTATGGCAGCAGCGGGAAATACGCTGCGTATTCCTTGCTCATTATACACACAGGGCTTTCCGGCGGCAGCCCTATGTGTGTAGTGAGTTTTGGAGGCGGGGCCATGTGCCGGCGTGTCTGTGACGCGCGGCTCCGCCTCCAAAACTCACTACACACATAGGGCTGTCGCCGGAAAGCCCTGTGTGTATAATGAGCAAGGAATACGCAGCGTATTTCCCGCTGCTGCCATACATTTTGCGCAGCATCAAATACGCTGCGTATACGCCCTGTGGGAACGCACCCTTAATGTTAATACTTTGTAATTATTTTACCATAAAATATACAATCAAAACTAAACATACCAGGATGTAATCGGGACTCACTTTTTGGCCGGTTATCTGTAATTTTTATCTGTGCCATTTTTGTTTTGATATGACTTTTTGATAATTTTTTTTTTTTTTTTTTTTTCTGACATATGATTTGATTAAAAATCTGTATTTTTGGTGTTAGGTATTTTTTTTTAAGTTTACAGTGCAGGACCATAAACATTATGGCCCTCATTTACTAAGAGTGGAGTGCCGGTTTGTGTTTTTTTTCTGTGTTTTCAACCTTTTTTCACTTCGCATTTACTAATCTGTTGCACTTTTCCCGATATTGTTAGTCACAGGGAAAAATTCTGTCACACAGTAATTTCTTTTGCATGGTTCTGTCGCACGGTAATTTCTGTTGCAGAGTTTTCTGTCGCAGGCAGGTTTACTGCTGTTGCAGGGTTTCTTCTACAGAAGTACAGATGTGGGAGGTGGGAATCCCAGCAGGGGTTTCCTAGACCTTCCAGTGAATATCCGACTTTGGCACTGGAGCGTTACACCGGCGTGGTGACACAGGAGTCGGGTATAGATTCGTAATTGTTTTTTATTGAAAATCATAAGAAGTGGCAATACATGGAAGGACTACGCGTTTCTGAGAGGCTCCCTCCTTCCTCAGGTCCGAGTTACAGTGTGTGGATACAGTACTTTATATATACATATTTCCATGAATACATTAACCCATTAAACATTTGAAGTTTGCCAGGTCTGAATGCCATTCGAGGCCGAGTATGACGTCAGCCTCCAGGGTCTATTGGTGGTGTATAGGAATGAATGGGCTAGATCTATAACATTGTGATTTTTTGTCCATTGAAATGAATGGGCCTATTGTGGTCTATGGAGATCTTCTGGCAAATAGGGTAGAAAGTTAAACAGCATGGTCCTGGTAGTAATGTGGATGGGAGACCCTGGTGTAGGTTCAATTACCGGGTTGATATACATTGTTGGGATTATACTTTAATTAGGATAGACATGATTTTTTGAACCGTGGGAATGCTACAGTGGAAATTATTTTCCGTTTGAAACACAGAGCTGTCTGCTGACATCATGAGCACAGTGCTCTCTGCTGACATCTCTGTCCATTTTAGGAACTGTCCAGAGTAAAAGGAAATCCCCATAGCAAACATATGCTGCTCTGGACAGTTCCTAAAATGGACAGAGATGTCAGCAGAGAGCACTGTGCTCATGATGTCAGCAGACAGCTCTGTGTTTCAAAAAGAAAATAATTTCCGCTGTAGTATTCAGCAGCTAATAAGTACAGGAAGGATTAAGATTTTTTAATAGAAGTAATTTATTAATCTGTTTAACTTTCTGGCACCAGTTGATTAAAAAAAAAAAGTTTTTCACCGGAGTACCCCTTTAAGTGTTGCATGTGTCCTGCACCGGAATTTCCCACAAAAAATCCAAAAAACCCTACTAACTCTCCCCTTTACTTGAGCCACACCCCCTCTTGCAAGCCACATCCCTTCCCACAAGCCATGCCCCATTCTATTTTTGGCATATAATATCCTCATCACAGCTCAGTCCCCTGAGGACAGTATATGAAGTTTTGATATGAGGACGGGTTATTAGGTTTGGAAATGAATTTGGCATATGAGGTCGGGATATAAAGATGGGACAATATATGAGGTTGGCATATGAGGACAAGAGCGTCATTGTTGCTTTTCCTCTCCCACAGGGTTTAGGTAGGAAGATCAGGAAACACCAAGTACTCTGCTAGTTTGATATATAATTATTTTGAAAGATTGAAACTGTGTATATATCTTTTTAGATATACACAATGGGGGACATTTATCAATGTTTGCTTACGTATTCCTTTTTTTAGTTATTTTTTTTTTCTTACAATTTTTTTTGCTTATGTGCGACTTATTTATCAACTGGTTTCAGCCTGCTGATAAATTTCTTTCACATAAGCAATTTTCTTTTTCTTATGCTTTGGTAGTGGCTTTTTCTGCTTCAGAAAGTAAATTTAGTAGGCTTTTTCATGCAATGCGACTTTTTTGCGACTTTCAGACTTGATAAATCTCTGTTGATAAATCTCTGACCACTGCAAGTCAAAAATCACTACTAAATGCTTTGATAAATGTCCCCCAATGTTATTATGTATATATTTTGTAGGTGTCTATATAGTTTATATTGTGTGTATTGTTTATTATAGATGTATAAATATGTGACATTTATGATTTTTCTTCAATGGTGGTCAGTCTATAAATTATAACATGACTATTGCCTTTGTTACTAAGAATTAATTTCTTAGAACTTCTGCTATAAAACGTGAGGGAATGAAACAAAACAATAGCTTCTACCGTTATATGTTAGCTTAGACAATGCAAATAAGTCCTGGCTGACTGGAAAGGAAAAAGTTATGCTACCATGTTTACATAATGAAAATAACATATTGTCTTATAAAGTAATAAAAAGAAATTGTGTACAGAACAATAGGTATTACAGTGGTGGAGGGCTGGGGACTTGTGGCCTCGGGGGACCAAGTGAAAAAATTGAGGTATGTAGAAATTACTGCATATTTATAAAGATACAATGGCTCACATTTATTACTGTATTTACACCAGTTGTTGGTGTAATATTGTGGCTTTTTTAAAGAGTGCCTGTGATCAAACCATATTTTCTGAACAAATGAAATTTTCTAAAAAACTTTCCGAGCTTTAACCCCTTAAGGACGAAGGACGTAAATGTACGTCCTGGTGCGGTGGTACTTAACTCACCAGGACGTACATTTACGTCCTGTACATAACCGCGGGCATCGGAGCGATGCCCGTGTCATGCGCGGCTGATCCCGGCTGCTGATCGAAGCCAGGGACCCGCCGGCAATGGCCGACCCCCACGATCTTGCGGGCGTCCGCCATTTACCCCTCAGATGCCGGGATCAATACATATCCTGGTATCTGCGGCAGTACGCAATTTCAATGAATGATCTGATCGCCCACAGCGCTGCTGCGGGGATCCGATCATTCAGAACGCCGCACGGAGGTCCCCTCACCTGCCTCTGTCCGGCTCCCGGCGTCTTCTGCTCTGGTCTGACCAGAGCAGAAGATGACCGATAACACCGATCTGTTCTATGTCCTATACATAGAACAGATCAGCATTAGCAATCATGGTATTGCTATGAATAGTCCCCTATGGGGACTATTCAAGTGTAAAAGAAAATGTAAAAAAAATTAAAATTAAAAGTAAAAAAAAGTGAAAAATCCCCTCCCCCAATAAAAAAGTAAAACGTCCTTTTTTCCCTATTTTACCCCCAAAAAGCGTAAAAAATAAATTTAATAGACATATTTGGTATCACCACGTGCGTAAATGTCCGAACTATTAAAATAAAATGTTAATGATCCCGTACGGTGAACGGTGTGAACGTAAAAAAAAAAAATTCCAAAATTGCTACTTTTTTAATACATTTTATTTAAAAAAAAATTATAAAAAAAAGTATTAAAAGTTTTTTATATGCAAATGTGAAATAAAAAAAAAGTACAGATCATGGCGCAAAAAATTTGCCCTCATACCGCCGCTTATACGGAAAAATGAAAAAGTTATAGGTCATCAAAATAAAAGGATTATAAACGTACAAATTTGGTTAAAAAGTTTGTGATTTTTTTTAAGCACAACAATAATATAAAAGTATGTAAGAATGGGTATGATTTTAATCGTATTGACCCTCAGAATAAAGAATACACGTCATTTTTACCGTAAATTGTACGGCGTGAAAACAAAACCTTCCAAAATTAGCAAAATTGCGTTTTTCTTTTTAATTTCCCCAGAAAAATTGTGTTTTTTGGTTGCGCCATACATTTTATGATATAATGAGTGATGTCATTACAAAGGACAACTGGTCATGCAAAAAACAAGCCCTCATACTAGTCTGGCGATGAAAATATAAAAGAGTTATGATTTTTAGAAGGCGAGGAGGAAAAAACAAAAACGTAAAAATTAAATAGTCCTTAAGGCCAAAATGGGCTGTGTCCTTAAGGGGTTAAGAAGCTCTGTATCATACCTTTCCCCTTGCTCACATTGTGTGAGCTTCCAGCAGGAGAAAATGGGCGTTTTCCAGCAGGTGTGATGTCACTGAAGTCTGCAAGAGCTGTGCCTCGCCATGACCTGCCCGTGGAGTTTGGTCTCCTGCCAGGCTGGGAGGAGACCAAACTAACTGTTTGACTTGAGCAGGGAAAAGAACAGAGCCATCTAGTGGCCGTTTTTTAAATCACATAAAAAACATATAAGGGGAGATTTATCAAAACCTGTGCAGAGGAAGAGTGGTGCAGTTGCCCAATAAAACCAATCAAATAGCTTCTTTCATTTTTAAAGAGTTCTGTGAAAAATCAAAGAAGCAATCCGATTGGTTAACATAGTTCACAAGGTTGAAAAAAGACCAGAGTCCGTCACATTCAACCTCTATCCCTAATGAGTCCCTACTGAGTTGATCCAGAGGAAGGCAAAAAACCCTTATCTTAGAGGTAAAAGTTCCTTCCCGACTACAAATATGGCAGTCAGAATAAATCCCTGGATCAACTTTCTGTCACAATAAATCTAGAATCCATAACCAGCAAAGTTATTACTCTCCAAAAATGCATCATGGCCCCTTTTGAACTCTTTTACAGAGTTCACCATGACCACCTCCTCTGGCAGAGAGTTCCATAGTCCCACTGCTCTTACAGTACAGAAACCCCATCTGTGCTGGTGTGGAAACCTTCTTTCCTCAAGATGTAGAGGATGCCACCTTGTTAGGCCATGTTCACACTACGGAATTCTCGCGGGCTGAATTCCGCGAGCTACTTCGGCGCTAGGACCGCTGGGCAATGAGCTGTCACCATTAACGGCTATGCAGTGCTCGTGGAATCCGCGCAAAGAATGAACATGTTCTTTCTTTGCGCAGAACAATTTCAGCGGCGGAATTGTCCGCCGTGGAAATCCCGCAGTGTGAACTGGTCTCGCGGAGACCCATTCACACTAATGTTAATTCAACACAGCGGAATTCCGCTCGTGGAATTCTGCGAGAATTCCGTAGTGTGAACGAGGCCTTATAGATACAGTCATGGGTATAAATAGATAATGGGAGAAATCTCTGTACGGTCCCCTGATATATTTATACATAGTTATTAGGTCACCCCTAAGCCTCCTTTTTTCTAAATTAAATAATTCTGATAATCTTTCTGGGTACTGTAGTCCTCCCATTCCCCATATTACTCTGGTTGCCTGTCTTTGAATCCTCTCCAGCTCCACTATATCTTTCTTGTACACTGGTGCCCAGTACTGTACACAGTATGTATGGTCTGTGTGGTCTGACTTGTGATTTGTACAGCAATAGAATTATTTCCTTGTCGTGGGCATCTATGCCCCTATTGATGCACCCCATGATTTTATTTGCCTTGGAAGCAGCTGCCCAACACTGGTCACTATAGCTAAATTTACTGTTAACTAACACTCCTAAGTCCTTTTCCATGTCAGTCGTTCCAAGTGTTCTCCCATTTATTACATAATCCCAGCCTGGATTTTTCTTCCCCATGTGCATTACCTTACATTTATCAGTGTAGAACCTCATCTACCACTTCCCAGCCCAAACCTACAACCTATCCAGATCCATTTGTACCAGTGCACTGTCCTCTATTGTGTTGACCACTGTTGAGTTTAGTATCATCTGCAAAGATTGCTACTTTACTATTCAACCCCTCTACAAGGTCATTAATGAATATATTAAATAGAATAGGACCCAAGACCCCTGTGGTACCCCACTAGTAACAGTCACCCAATCAGAATAAGTACCATTAATAACCACCCTCTGTTTCCTATGACTGAGCCAGTTACTTACTCACTTGCACACATTTTCAAATGATATATGACATCCAGTGATTCCCCCTGGTGCAGTCTGGTGCTCATCACCTCATAAAAGCTGATCAGGTTAGTTTGACAGGACCGATCGCTCATAAAACCATTTATTTTTATCAAGATACTCCAAAATAGCATCTCCTAGAAAACCCTCAAACAATTTACATACAACGGAGGTTAAACTAACAGGCCTATAATTCCCAGGGTCACCTTTTGACACCTTTTTAAATATTGGCACAACATTTGCTCTGTTGCTATGTCCCTGTCACTATAGAGTCCATGAATATTAAAAATAGGGGTCTGTCTATTACATCACTTAATTCCTTTAGAACACGGGGGTGAATTCCATCTGGACCTGGTGATTTGTCTATTTAGATTTTTTATAGACGGCACTGGGACAGAACGTTGATCCAGGGATTTATTCTGACTGCCATATTTGGAGTCCGGAAGGAATTTTTACCTCTATTATGAGGGTTTTTTGCCTTCCTCTGGATCAACTCAGCAGGGACTCATTAGGGTTATAGGTTGAACTTGATGGACTCTGGTCTTTTTTCAACCTTATGAACTATGTTACTATGTTACTGTACTTCCTCCTGGGTTAACCTCTTTAGGACATAGGACGTTCTGGAACGTCCCCGCTACCTGGGCTTTAATGCCCAAGGACGTTAGAGAACGTCCTGTTGTATTTCCGGTCTCTGCCGCGCGCCGGGCAGAGATCGGAACGGCTTGTCTGCTGAAATCTTTCAACAGGCATGCCGTGCAAATGCTGAGGGGGGTCCTGGGACCCACGCATGTCGGCGATCGCAGAAAATCGCATGTCAATTCAGACATGCGATTTTCTCCTATTACGGGCCGATCGGGTCTCTGGTGACCCGATCAACCGGAATATAGGGATGCTCGGACCTGTGAGTGACAGGCCCCAGCATCCTGCAGGGTAGGAGTGAGGTCGCAATGCTGCGATGACTTCCCATCCCCTGCCATTGGTCAGAACTGGTTCTGACCAATGGCAGAGCAGGACGGTGGGTTGCCAAGGAAACCTCCCGTTCTGCCCACCCCTGGATGTCAGGCAGAACGGGGGGAGAACATGGAAGCCGGTACCTGGAGGAGAAGACTCGTGGGGCCCGGCAATCATCGCAGATATTCACCTGAGATCCCGGCTCAGGTAGGGAATCGACGGTGGGGGGGAGAAATGAAACTGAAAGTTAAGTGATTTTTACTTTGGCAACCACTAGGAAGGCCGAACTGCAACTCCCAGAATGCGGGGAGTTGTAGTTTTGCAACATCTGGAGGGTCACTGTTTGGGGACCACTGTTACAGTGGTGCCCAAACTGTAGCCCTCCAGATGTTGCCAAACTACAACTCTCAGCATGCCTAGACTGCCCAGGCATGCTGGGAGTAGTAGTTCTGTAACATCTGTCCCTTCAGATTTTGCAATTTTCATGACATTTTTGAAAATTGCTGCTCTACTTTGAAGCCCGCAAATTTTTTCAAAAAGTAAAAATATGTCCATTTTATGATGCCAACATAAAGTGGACATATTTTATTTGTGAATAAAAATAAAATTTATTTGGAATATCCATTTTCCTTACAAGCAGAGAGCTTCAAAGTTAGAAAAATGCTACATTTTCAAAATTTTTATGAAATTTTTGCATTTTTCACAAAAAAATGTTTTTGAGGACATTATCCCAATGTATATTGTTAAGGGCTTCTCTGAGTTGCCTTCCTAAAGTTCATTGTTTTTGTGGCCCCTTGAAAGATTCCCTTATTGCAGAACAAGTTATAATGTATTCTATTATGATCACTATTTCCTAGGTGTCCTTTTACCAGCACATTAGTTACTCTGTCAGGTCTGTTGTTTAATGATAAGTCCAGTAGGGCACCCCCTCTGGTCGGGTCCTGCACCATTTGGGACAGATAATTGTCTTTAGCTATAGACAGAAACCTGTTTCCTTTATGAGATTCACAGGTCTCAGTCTCCCAGTTTATATCAGGATAGTTAAAGTCCCCCATTATTATCAAATCATTTTTATTTGCTGCCTTTTTTATTTGCCTCAGTAAGTGATCTTCTGCCTCCTACATTATGTTTGGTGGCTTATAGCAAACCCCCATTATAATTTTTTTAAATTTTTATCTCCATATAACCCATAATGACTCCACATTATCATTTCCCTCCTGTATACAGTGACCCCTCGACCTACGATGGCCCCAACATACGATAATTTCAACATGCGATGGCCTCTCAGAGGCCATCGCATGTTGAAGGCAGCATCAACATACGATGCTTTTGTATGTCGGGGCCATCGCATAAACAGCTATCCGGCAGCGCTGACTGCTTCAGCTGCCACCGGATAGCCGTTTACGGTGCCCTGTGCTGACGATCACTTACCTGTCCTCGGGGCTCCGGCGGGTCCTCTTCGGGATCCTCTGCATCATCTGCGCTCTCCATCGACGTCATCACGTCGCTGCGCATGCCGTCCCGTCATCCAATCGGTGCAGCGTGCATAGAGACGCGATGGCGGCGTCGGAGAGCACGGATGCCGGGGAAGAAGAGGCCTTACCGAAGCATCGGGGACACCTTGGGGACGCGCCGACAGCGATGGACGGCGACATCCTGGGCAGCAGTGACGGTCCGGAGCGGAGGGGACAGGGGAGTACAACTTCCTCTAACAGTGGTCCGTTGGCTGTCCGGGCATGCTGGGTGTTGTAGTTTTGCAACATCTGGAGGTCCGCAGGTTGTAGACCACTGTCCTATACTTTACATTGCACGGATCCCTCAACATGCGATGGTTTCAACAAACGATGGTCCGTTTGGAACGGATTACCATCGTATGTTGAGGGACCACTGTATCCTCCTTCAGTGCTGCCTTCAGACTGGACTTTACATAAAGACAAATTCCTCCCCCTTTCCGTTTTGTCTGATCCTTCCTGAATAGACTATAACCTTATATGTTGACCGCCCATTCATAGCTATCGTCCGACCAAGTCTCTGTTATACCCACTATGTCATAATTCTCCACAGACATTATCAACTCCAGTTCCTCAGTTTTATTTGTCAGACTTCTGGCATTAGTCAGAGGTTCATGTTTTTTTTTCCCTATGAAGCCTATCCTTATTAAAGGGGTACTCCAGTGGAAAACATTATTTATTTTTTTTTTTTATCAACTGGTGCCAGAAAGTTAGACAGATTTGTAAATTACTTCTATTTAAAAATCGTAATCCTTCCAATACTTATCAGTTGCTGTATAATACAGAGGAAGTGCTTTTGTTTTTGTCTGTTTGTCCACGGTGCTCTCTGCTGACACCTCTGTTCATGTCAGGAACTGTCCAGAGCAGGAGAGGTTTGCTATGGGGAATTGTTCCTGCTCTGGACAGTTCCTGACATGGACAGAGGTGTCAGCAGAGAGCACCGTGGACAGACAAAATAAATTCAAAAAGAAAAGAACTTCCTCTGCATTATACAGCAGCTGATACGTACTGGAAAGATTAATATTTTTAAATAGAAGTAATTTACAAATCTGTTCAATTTTCTGGCACCAGTTGATTTAAAAATAAAAAGTTTTCCACCAGAGTACCTCTAACCCCTCCCTCCACTCCACCCCCAGGTACATTAATAATTCCCACTGCTCTATCGACGCTATCTGTCCCCTGTAAGTTCCCTCCCCCCAGTCCCCAGTTTAAACACTCATCCACCCCTCTAGCCATCTTCTCCCCAAGCACAGCTGCACCCTCCCCATTGAGGTGCAACCTATCCCTACGGTAGACGAGGTATCTGAGTCGGCCCATTTCTCCATGAACCCAAACCCCTCCTTCCTACACCAGCTTCTGAGCCACTTGTTTACCTCCCTAATCTCCTGCTGCCTCTCTGGTGTGGCTTGTGGTACAGTTGCTACAGGCAACTGCACCACTCTTCCTCTACACAGGTTTTGATAAATCTCCCCCATAAAAGATTGAGAATTTTAAACAGAAAGAAAATAGCAAAGTGTCTTATGACTACATAAGAAACAATATATTTAAAGTCTACTCTTTAAAGTTTCAGCGACTTTTCTTTCAATCCGTCAGATTCAAAGATTAAGGTCTTACAGGAGAATACTTTAGGCCATATTTATTAATTGGGGTAAGGTGAGATGGCATAAAAATTATGGAATTAATGTATATGTACTTATAGAAGATTTAGAAATTGTTTTTGCATGTTGGAAAGTTCAAAATGTGCCATTGCTACACAATGTATATGTGTACGCCCCTGGCAAACACGTTGTTGTTTGAAACTTTCAGTAATGCACAGGCAAAAAGTAATGTAGCTGGGTACCATGGCTGAAATACACTCTAGAAGGACCACTACTAATCAGGGCTACACCAAACTAGTGTCTTCTTACATTTGTAGCTTAAAATATACTACACAATGTTGTGTTTATTGACACATCTGTATGTCTAGAGGTCCGAGACTGGGTGATTTTTGTCTGGACAGGCCGATATCGCCCTGTGTAATAGGGCCAGAGATTAGCCAACAAATGAGCAAACACTTTGCTTTGTTTTGTTCTTTAACTTCTTAAATGATGCAGGACGTATATTTACGTCCTGCGCCGGCTCCCGCGATATAACGCGGGGTCGCGCATTGACCGCGCGTCATATCAGGTCGGTCCTGGCGGCCATCAATGGCCGGGATCCGTGGCTAATACCGGAGCGGTGATGCCCTGTATTAACCCTCCAGACACGGCGATCAAAGTTGAGTCTTAAGTGAGAGCGAAAGCTTCCCGGCAGCTCAGTGGTGCTGTTTGGGACCGCCACTGTGAAATCGCGGCATCCCAAACAGCTTGCAGGACGCAAGGAGGATCCCCACCTGCCTCCTGCACGTCTGATCTCTGAATGACTGCTTTGTGCCTGAGATCCAGGCAGAAGCAGTCGGGCGCCGATAACACTGATCAATGCCATGGCAGTGGTCAGTGTAGGAAATCAGTGTGTGCAGTGTTATAGTCCCCTATGGTCCCCTAAAGTGTTAATAAATGTGATTTAACCCCTTCCCTAATAACAGTCTGAATCACCCCCCTTTTCCCATAAAAAAAAACTATGTAAATAAAAATAAATGTGACACATCTCCGGCTGCACTTGCGCACAGTGATGTGCTCCGCCATTGTAGAGGAGCGCGTCTGCGCTCAGCCACGCTACATTACAGGTGAGCTGCATCTGAGGAAGTGATATTATAGTGAAACGATCGTTGTGGTTGGTATAGGTATGGTTTGGCACCCTTATGAATTGTTCTTTACTTTGTTCAGGTTTTTCCTTGCATCATTTTATGCACTATTGATAGCTATTAGAGATGAGCGAATTTACAGTAAATTCGATTCGTCACAAACTTCTCGGCTCGGCAGTTGATGACTTATCCTGCATAAATTAGTTCAGCTTTCAGGTGCTATGGTGGGCTGGAAAAGGTGGATACAGTCCTAGGAAAGAGTCTCCTGAAAGCTGAACTAATTTATGCAGGATAAGTCATCAACTGCCGAGCCGAGAAGTTCGTGACAAATCAAATTTACTGTAAATTCTCTCATCTCTAATAGCTATCATGCTCTGTACCTGATCGAGTCTTCCATTTCTGGCTTTACTCCTAAAGGTTGAGCCACCCTGCCTATTCAATGTACTTGGTGCTTTCTATGTCTTAAGTGTATTTGTAAGGTTTTATATATTTTTGTATGACTTAATAAAGAGATGTATAAATTTTTCATACTCAGATTGTGGTGCATTTTGTTCTAAATAGGTGTATTATATTTTATATGCACCCTTTACCTGCAGGTTGCTGTAGGGTTTTGTTCTATTTTTTCTGTGAGTAAATAAAAATAAATATAAGTTGTATCGCCGCGTGCGTAAATGTCCGAACTATAAAAATATATTGTTACTTAAACTGCAGAGTCAATGGCGTATATGTAAAAAAAATTCAAATGTCCAAAATAACGTATTTTTGGTCACTTTTTATACCATAAAAAAATGAATAAAAAGCATTCAAAAAGTCAGATCAAAAATGGTACCGATAAAAACTGCTGATCATGGTGCAAAAAAAATTAGCCCTCATACATCCCCATATGCAGAAAAATGAAAAAGTTATAGGGGTCAGAAGAGGACAGTTTTAAACAATTTTCGTGCAGGTATTTATCATTTTTTCCAGAAGTAAACAAAATCAAATCTATATAAGTAGGGTATCATTTTAATCGAATGGACCTACATAATAAAGAGAAGGTGACATTATTACAAAAAAATGCACTGTGTAGAAACGGAAGCCCCCAAAAGTTACAAAATGTCTTTTTCTTTTTTTTTATTTTGTCACCCAATTATTTTTTTCCGGTTTAGCTGTAGATTTTTGGGTAAAATGACTGATGTCATTACAAAGTAGAATTGGTGGCGCAAAAAAGAAGCCATCATATGGATTTTAGGTGGAGAATTGAAAGGGTTATGATTTTTAAAAGGTAAGGAGAAAAAACGAAAAGGCAAATACTGAAAAACAAATCCTTAAAGGGTTAAAAAAATGATGGCGTGTGTGGCCAAAGAATGATGCCAGCAAATGACCACAAGAATGATCCAATGAGTCCTGCCTGCACAATTGTTGAGCCTTGTAATATCTTATTTGTGGGAAGTTTATACTGTGGGTGCTTGCATACAGACATCAAGACAAATAAGCAGAAACAGGGAAAATTTGGGCCATACATTTTCACTGAAATTAGAGTTAAATAAATTCAAATGTTCCCTAATGTGACCCTTTAAGGTCTCTGGTAGACTAACCCTTAAACAAATCACGATTATCACTGACATAAAGAAGCCATAAGTCAGGGGACACAGCCCTCCATATCAGAGTCCCAGAACTGGCTTATGGTCATAATATCCAAATCATTTCATTAATTTAATAGAACGTTAATATAAATTCTCTCATATTTCATATTCTACAATACTTAGAGTAGCAATAGTAATTTACAACCAGCTATTTTAATAATTTATATGTTACTGTATCTACTATGTAAGTCCGTATGTAAATTGTGTATTTTATGTGCAATAAAGATATTTATAATCACAGCTACAATAGTATGACATTATAAATGAGGCATTTGAACGTTTTATGAGAGCCCCCAGGCCAGGAAGTATGGACCTTGGCCAGGGACCTGCAGCTTCTCATTTAACCTTGTCTGAGATGCTTTCAGACTTTAACAAAAGAGAAATTCACATCTAAGTGACAGATAAATTAATGTTGAGATTAACGTGTCAGCATGATCATACTAAAAACTGTTCTACCAGACAATACCAGTACTATGCAAAAAGTTTAAAGCACATAATGTAAAATATTTTGTATAAAATGCTATAGACCTACATTGTACAAGATTCAGCTCAAGTAGTTTTAATAAATTAAAGGAGTTTTCCAACAATAAAATACTGCCTGCTTTGGATATATATAATATACTTTAGTCAACTTGTAGTCCACTACCAGCACTCCAATACTCCAGACTGTTTCTGGTTACATCTGCTGGTGATGCACTCTCCCTGCTCTGTTGAGGATATTCCGAAGACAATGCAACTGGTTACTGAACCCAGCCAAAAAACATGAATGCTTTATCCTATTGGAGGTGCACGCTCTGCTAAATCTTCCATACATTATTATAGACTGTGACCATGGATGGACTCCCAACTGCCTTTCAGGTTCAAGTATTGTAATTTTTGAGTCCCTTGGTCCGAATCCAGTCCCTCCAAAAATGTAAAGTACATTGTAAGTGTTTGTAGTGGGGAAGCCCTGGTTTTGTGCAGCAGAATTAAATTAATCCTTATAACACAGGTTTCCCAACATTGCCATTTACATGTAGCAGTTCCTGGAATATCCACCTCTGTCATTTTTTACACTGCATTCTTCTTAAAAGAACTCATTAGACCACACCCCAGCACACTTACTGAGTTACAGTATCCCCTAGCCACATCACAACTGTAAGGCTAAGTTTCCACTTGTTTTTTTTCTGTCCCAAAAAGGCAAGAAAAAACGCCAGTAAAACCGCCACAGCATTTTCCTGCGTTTGACATTTTTTCTGGCGGTTTTGCCTTTGAGTGGAAATTGCATTTTTGGATGCAGTAGGGATGGAGAAAAATAAATTAAACTAAATTAATATTTTTTATAAGAAATTTTTATAAATTTTTAAACAGGGACCAATTTATGTGGGCGGGCAGGGAACTAGAAATGTAGCCGACAATAATAAAAATTATTTAAATGTAAACATATTACATTTTTTATAATTAATTTGGTTAACCACTTAAGGACTCAGGGCGTATAATGCGGGGCTATGGCCGGGACCCGTGGCTAATAGTGCGGGCCCCTACCTTCCTCCTGCGTGTCCGATCACTGAATGACTGCTCAGTCCCTATGGAGGCTATAACATTGCAAAAAAAAAAAAGTGAAAAAAAAAAGTTAATATAGATTTAACCCCTTTCTTAATCAAAGTTTGAATCACCCCTTTTGCCATAAAAAAAACAAAACTGTGTAAATAAAAATAAACATTTGTGGTATCGTGTGCGGAAATGTTCCATTTATAAAAATATATTGTTATTTAAACCGCACGGTCAATGGCGTATGCGCAAAAAAATAGCAAAGTCCAAAATAACGCATTTTTGGTAATTTTTTATATCATGAAAAAATTGAGTGATCAAAAAGTCCAATCAATACAAAAATGGTACCGCTAAAAACATTAGATCACGGTGCAGCAAATGAGCCCTCATACCGCCCCATATGTGGAAAAATAAAAAAGATATAGGAGTCAGAATATGACAATTTTAAACGTATTAATTTCCGTGCAGGTAGTTATGATTAGGAAAAAATCAAACCTATATACGTAGGGTATCATTTTAATCGTATGGACCGACAGGATAAAGAGGATGTGTCATTTTTACCGAAAAATTTACTGCATAGAAGCCCCCAAAATTTAAAAAATTGAATTTTTTTCTTTCATTTTCTTGTTTTTCCCGTTTCGCCGTAGATTTTTGGGTAAAATGATTGATGTCATTACAAAGTAGAATTGGTGGCACAAAAAATAAACCATCATATGGATTTTTACGTGCAAAATTGAATGAATTATGATTATTTAAAGGTAAGGAGGAAAAAACAAAAGTGCAAAAACTGAAAAACCCTGAGTTCTTAAAGGAGTACTCCGGTGAAAACCTTTTTTCTTTTAAATCAACTGGTGCCAGAAAGTTAAACAGATTTGTAAATTACTTCTATTAAAAAATCTTAATCCTTCCTGTACTTATGAGCTGCTGAATACTACAGAGGATATTCTTTTCTTTTTAGAATTCTCTCTGATGACATCACGAGCACAGTGCTCTTTGCTGACGTCATTATAATAATAATAATAACTCTTTATTTATTGTTGTTTTAGTGGGATTTGAACCCAAGGCCCGAGCACTGCAAGGCAGCAGTGCTAACCACTGAGCCACCATGCTGCCCTTAGCATACATCTGCTATGCACGGTTGCTAAAATGGACAGAGATGTCAGCAGAGAGCACTGTGCTCGTGATGTCATCAGTGTTCCAAAAAGAAAGGAATTACCTCTGTAGCATTCAGCAGCTAATAAATAATGGAAGGATTAAGATTTTTTTATTTAAGTAATTTACAAATATGTTTAACTTTCTGGCACCAGTTGATTTAAAAGAAAAAAGGTTTTCACTGGAGTACCCCTTTAAGGGGTTAAACTTTTTATTAGTAAATATATTTTAAGTGTGTGTGTTTTTAACTTTTTTCACCTTTTTTCTTTTTTTAAAGGTAGAACTACTACTCCCAGCATGGAACAGACTGTTCCATGATGGGAGTAGTAATACCTGTACTAATAGACAGATCGCCCGGGTGTCACATCTAACCCTGGATGCAATCGTCCTTTAGGGTGCGTTCACACGTGCATATTTTTACTGCAGATCTGCAGCAGATTTGCTGCTGCAGATTTTGCTGCCCATTGACTTCAATGGGCAGCAAAATCTGCTGAAGCAAATCTGCAGTAGATCTGCAGCAGTAAATACGCACGTGTGAACACACCTTTATATTGCAAAGATGCAGAGCGACTTTCTCCTCTGCACTATACCCCGGGCCGGCCAGTGATGTGAATAGAAATTCACATCACTGATTCATATTTTCTGCCCAGAGTGGTGATTGGCCGGATGGTGGCAGTCAATCACAGCTCTCAGAGGGAAATATGAATCAGTGATGTGAATTTCTATTCACATCACTGGCCAGACAGAGTATAGTGCAGAGATGCGGGGGGGGGGGGGAGGAGGAAAAAGCTGCTCTGCATCTCAGGGATGAAGGATGATCGCAGCAGGTGTTAGGAGTAACACCCGCTGTGATCTGTCCTTAACTACAGGTACTACTGCTCCCAACATGGAGCACACTCTGCTCCATGCTGGGAGCTGTAGTACCTGCATTAATAGACAGATCGCAGTGGGTGTCACTTCTGACACCTGTTGTGATCTGTCTATTAATGCAGGTACTACATCTCCCAGCATGGAGCAGAGTGTGCTCCATGTTGGGAGCAGTAGTACCTGCAGTTAAGGAAAGATCACAGCGGGTGTCACTGTATAATGTATAGATGCGGGGGGACACGGCTGCTCTTCTTTGCTCCCCTGCACTGCAGTATATATACAGCTATTCATATTTCCTGCAGAGAGTTGTGATTGGCTGGAACCATCTGGCCAATCACAGCTCTCTGCGGGAAATACGAATCTGTGATGTGAAGAGAACTTCACATCACAGAATACAGTGCAGGAGAAGAGCGGCAATGCCGCCCGCTTCTATAAATTATATAGGAGGATAGCAATGGGTGTCAGAAGTGACACCCAGGGCGATCTATCTATTAGTACAGGTACTACTACTCTCATCATGGAACAGTCTGTACTATATCATTGTACTGCTACTGAGGAAGGGGACACCCCGAAATGCATCTAGCATTGATATATGACCCAGCAACACAGACCACCCACCAGAACAACTACATCCTAGAACCTACATCCACCATTCTCAACTGCTGGAACCCCCCAGTTTGAAGCCCACCACCCAGACGTGCGCCTGCCAGCGCTTGATACACGAGAACGTCGCTCCCACTCACCGCTGGACCGCTGCAAGCCTTCCACCATGGTTAATGGCCGGATGCAGATTTGTGCCACTCCGGACACAGTAAAACCTTCATACGGACATCTATACCATCACAGGCCGGCCTCCTAGCCGTGCCAGTCCACAGAAGCGAAGTCTGCCCTGACACTTTCACTTTACGGAGATCTTCACACAGTGGTGCGGTGAGTGGTGCAGAGCACCAAACCTTGTTACAAAATTTGTTACAAAACAACTGAAAATCTGTTACTAACTATCTATAACAATACTGGATATAACAATAGCTTATTGAACCACACCTATTGGATTAACAATACCTTGTTGAATTTACAGAGGACTGTGGGTGGCTGTAACTGCTGATATCTATCCATTCATTCATTTACCTATTTTATGTATTCACGTACAGAGTGTTTTAAATGTATGCAGTCCATAGCAAGGGCCCTGCTTGGACTTATCTATTGCTATACCATTACATTAATAAACGTGTTTTTAGTACAACTAGCTATTTAATCTAATTATTTAACATTATATTTATATCTAGAGGTCTGTATTCCTACATTGTCTTTATTGGGAGTAGTAGTACTAGCTAAAAAAAAAAAAAAGTGAAAAAAGCAAAAAAAATAAATATTACACACTTTATTAAACACATTATTAAAATACATTACTAATAAAAAGTTTTACAAAATGAATTATAAAAAATATATATTATATATATATTAAATGGCCGCTTTCGACATATTTATTATTGCCGGTTAAATTTTTTGGTCCCTGCCGCCCACATAAATTGATCCCTGTTTAAAAATTATTAAAACTGTTGTTATAAAAAATAAAAATTTTGTTAAATACAACTTTTAAAACCTACAACATTTAACTTACCTGTGGAAATGTGTTACCGTCTTTGTTCTGGAATTTACACAGCATTTTTTGTCTTTCTCAATTACATGTTTGTAATGTGTGTTGAAATATAAAAAAACAAAAATAAACAATTGTTAAAAAAAAAGGTAAAAGTTAAAACCCCCATGGCGTTTTTCTTGCCATTTTTTTTACTCCCATAGACTTCTATGGGAGAAAAATGCCAAAATTTCAGTGAATAAACGCCATAGGCTCCACATGCTGTGATTTTGAGAAACTGCCAAGGAGCTTAAAAATGGCAAAAGGATAAAAAATAAAAAAAAACGCCAAAATGAAAAACGCAAAGTGGATATGGCATTTTGCATTTTTCTATTGACTTCCAGCTAACATCTGGCCACAGGGGGCCGTTTTGCCGTTTTTTGGGGGGAAAAACACTCCAAAAAACAAGTGGAAACTTAGCCTTAGGAGCAAAATAGTGCTTAGTACTTTAGATATTACTAAGACTACTAACGAGTACCCGGCATTACTAAACCTTCTGGGAGAGCACCTCATATCCTGTACTCACCTGGAGATGCAGAGCTTGTGGAGTACAATGTGGCTGAGCTGTGATAAAGAGATTGTGGCTAACCCCTTAAGGACCCAGGACGTCCTGTGATGTCCTGGCGTATTCCGGTCCCTGCCGCACGCCGGGCAGAGATCGGAACGGCATGTCTGCTGATATCCTTCAGCAGGCATGCCGTGCAAATGCTGAGGGGGGTCCCAGGACCCCCGCATGTCGGCGATCGCCGGAGATCGCTTGCGAAATCACGCAAGCGATCTTCGGCGATTCGGGTCTTTCGGGTCACTTGTGACCCGATGATCCAGAAATAAATGGTGATCGGCGGTGTACAATCACCTGCCGTTGCTGGGGAGCGGTGACAATACTGTCACCGCCCCAGTAATACTGCTATTGGCTGGCAATCGTCCAGCCAATAGCAGAGCGGCAGAGGAGGGGTTAACTGCTCCTTGCTCTCTTCGTTCAGTCAGCGGGTGCAGCAGTGAGAAGAAGCCGTGGATCCCCCTCGGAGCTCCGGAGCCCCCTCAGGAGCCTTAGAAAAGGGACAGCGGTTTGCAGGGAAAGGTAGGAGTAAATCAGTTAAAAAAAGTTAAATAAAAGTAAAAAAAAGTTTAAAAAAAATTTATAAAAAAAAATCCCCCCCCCTGACCCCCTAATTAGGGTCTGATCCCTTACCCCGAGTCCTATTAGGGGTTCAGGGAGCTGCGTTTACCACCCCTTTTTTTTTTTGGGCCACAGCTTTTTTTTTTCTCCCCCTATTACTGTTATACACTTTTTACACCAAGCACCACACAGTACATACTTCCCCGCCCCCCCCCCCCGGCACCCCCCCTCCCCCCCCTGCCACTGTGGCCCCCCCCCCCCCCCCCCCCGCCACCGTAGAAAAAAGGCGATTTTCGGCAGCGGAGGCTTACGCTTTTTTAGCCTCTGATTCCGAATCTGCCAGTGAGGACGAGGAAGATCCTACTTTTTTGTGTTCTTCCTCGCCCTCCTCATCATCTAGTAGTGATGATGAGTCCCCTGTACGGCGGCCGAGACGCCGCCAGGCGAGGCCACGCACCCCCCATGAAAGTGACCCAGTGGCCGACACTAGTACGAGTGGCAATGCCACTTGTAATAGGAGTCCGGCTCCCCAGACAAGTGCATCGGAGCCCCCTTCCGATGACCCTGTCTGGAGCCCCCCAGAGGGTTATCAGCCACGGATTCCTGAGTTTGTTGGCGACTCAGGAATCCGGATTGACATGGCTGGCTTCACTGATCTGGACTTTTTAAAGTTTTTTTTCAGTGACAGCCTGGTCAATCACATGGTGGAGCAAACAAACTTGTATGCCCAGCAGTTCATTGCCCACCACCTTGATTCCTTTTTGGCCAGGTCCAATGAATGGAGTGCCATTGATGCAGCGGAAATGAGGACATTTTGGGGACTCACGCTGCATATGGGGATGGACAAAAAACCAAGTGCTCGTTATTACTGGAGCGGGGATGTCCTCTATCAGACCCCACTTTACAGTATGGCGATGACACTGAAGCAGTTCGAGGCCATTCGGAAATGCCTGCATTATGCAGATAATGCGGCATGTCCACCCCGAGGTGATCCCGCCCATGACCGGCTTTACAAAGTGAGGCCGGTCATCGATCACTTTGGGGTCAAATTTTTGGAGGCCTACGTACCACCCAGGGACCTCTGGGTAGATGAGTCTCTCATCAGTTTTAAGGGGAGACTCATCTTCCGCCAGTATATTCCCTCGAAGCGGGCACGGTATGGCGTGAAGCTCTATAAACTCTGCGAGAGTACCTCTGGGTACACTTGCAGGTTTAGAGTATATGAGGGACAAGATTCCCGTATTGAACCCCCAGATTGTTCCCCCACTCTGGGTGTTAGCGGGAAAATCGTTTGGGGTCTTATGCACCCATTGCTGGATAAGGGTTTCCACGTATACGTGGATAACTTTTATACCAGCATCCCTCTTTTCAAATCCCTTTCCGCCAGATCCACGTCCGCTTGTGGGACCGTGCAGAAGAACCAAAGAGGCCTCCCTCTATTTGGTCCAGACGCCTATACCCAAGGGTGAGTCCCGTGCCCTGACCCATGATAACCTGTTTTTGGGGAAGTATAAGAATAAGAGGGATGTCCTTTTGCTGACCACTATTCATGGGAATGGCAGCACCCCTGTCCCTGTGCGAGGTACCGTGGGACCGGTCATCAAGCCCGATTGTGTTCTGGACTACAATCGGTATATGGGGGGAGTTGATCTCTCAGATCAAGTCCTCAAGCCATACAACGCCATGCGGAAAACACGGGTATGGTACAAAAAAAGTTGCGGTCTACTTGGTACAGGTTGCCATGTACAACGCTTTTGTACTATCCCAGTACGCTGGCAACACAGGGACATTCCTCCAGTACCAAGAAGAAGTCTTAAGGTTCCTGATCTTTGCTGACCGGGAAAGAGCAGGCCGGACTTCCCAAGGGTTTGGAGTTATAGGCGCCAGGATCGTCCCAGGCCAACACTTTCCAGGTGAGATCCCCCTCCCCCCAGTGGAAAGAAGGGAGGATCCCAGAAAAAATGCAGAGTGTGTTACAGGAAGGGGATGTGGAAGGACACCAGGTATCAGTGTGACACTTGCCCAGATAATCCGGGCCTCTGCATAGGCTGCTTCAAGGAGTATCACACTTCCATGGAGCACAAAATTTTCCCTTTTCATTAGAATTTTCCATAATTTGACCAATGTACCAAGTCCAGAGTACATTTCAAAATATAACCCCCATAAATCACTAAATTGCCCAAAAAAACCTGAAAAAAAAATCGTCGGGGACTTTTTATGTTGCCTCAAATGCGCAGCGCTCTCTCTCCACCTGAGCGGGGTGCACATTTGAGGAAACAGGTTAGGGACGGCCACACACATCACATTCCCAGAATGATTACTCAGAGCATAGGGTTTAGGGCAGGCATATTTTTTTTTGTTTTGGCTATGCTCTGGGTCAATATTCTGGGAACATATCCTGTTTTTATCATGTTTTATAATTTTCTGCCCCACTGTACCCCATATTACGGGCCTCTGTACCCCACCTGTCTACCCCAGTTATGGCCCGTTGTCCCCCATAGTGTTCCCCTATTTTAGGGCTCAGTGCTCCCCCCCATTAATGCTCCTTGAGGGGGGGGGGGGGGGTCCCACATCCTGGCTGCTATGAAAAGCTCAAGGCCCCTGACTGACCTCCCACTCCAAGACCTGGTGTGCACCCGCGGAGCCAAAATCATCCAAAAATAAGGTATGTCCTTACTCCAAAGAAATGTATTTACAAATTTTGGGGGGTCTTTTCTGCTATTAACCCTTGTAAAAATGTGAAATTTTGGGGAAAACCCACATTTTAGTGTGATGCAAAAGTCGTGAAACCCCTGTGGGGTATTAAGGCTTACTTTATCCCTTGTTACGTTCCTCAAGGGGTCTATTTTCCAAAATGGTATGCTATGTGGGGGCTTTTTTGCTGTCCTGGCACCATAGGGGCTTCCTAAATGCGACATGTCCCCCCCCATTTCAGCAAAGTTTGCAAATATGACTCCTTCTCTTCTGAGCATTGTGGCCCTCCTGCAGTGCACTTGACGTCCACTTATGGGGTACCTCCATACTCAGAAGAGATGGGGTTACAAATTTGGGGGGGGGGGTATTTTCTGCTATCAAATGTGAAATTTGGGGGGAAACACACATTTTAGTGAAAAAAAAAAGTGTTGTGAAACCCCTGTGGGTTTCCTAAATGCGACATGCCCCCCGAGCAAAATTTGCTCTCAAAAAGCCAAATATGACTCCTTCTCTTCTGAGCATTGTAGTTCGCCCGTAGTGCACTTCAGGTCAACTTATGAGGTACTTCCATACTCAGAAGAGATGGGGTTACAAATTTTGGGGGGTATTTTCTGCTATTAACCCTTGCAAAAATGTGAAATTTGGGTGGAAACACACATTTTTGTGAAAATTGGTATTTTATTTTAACATAAGCAAAAGTCATGAAACACCTATGGGGTATTAAGGCTCACTTTATTCCTTGTTACGTTCCTCAAGTGGTCTAGTTTCCAAAATGGTATGGCATGTGTTTTTTTTTTTTTTTGTGGTTCTGGCACCATAGGGGCTTCCTAAATGCAACATGCCCCCAAAAACCATTTCAGAAAAACGTACTCTCCAAAATCCCCTTGTCGCTCCTTCGCTTCTGAGCCCTCTACTGCGCCCGCCAAACAATTTACATAGACATATGAGGTATGTGCTTACTCTAGAGAAAGTGGGCTACAAATATAAGTATACATTTTCTCCTTTTACCCCTTGTAAAAATTCAAAAATTGGGTCAACAAGAACATGCAAGTGTAAAAAATGAAGATTGTGAATTTTCTCCTTCACTTTGCTGCTATTCCTGTGAAACACCTATAGGGTTAAAACACTGACTGAATGTCATTTTGAATACTTTTGGGGGTGCAGTTTTTATAATGCGGTCATTTGTGGGTTATTTCTAAGATGAAGACCCTTCAAATCCACTTCAAACCTGAACTGGTCCCTGAAAAAAATGTGAGTTTGAAAATTTTGTGAAAAATTTGAAAATTGCTGCTGAACTTTGAAGTAGACATATTGTATATGTGAATAAAAAAAATTATTTTGAATATCCATTTTCCTTACAAGCAGAGAGCTTCAAAGTTAGAAAAATGCTAAATTTTCAAATTTTTCATCAAATTTTTGGATTTTTCACCAAGAAAGGATGAAAGTTACCACCAAATTTTACCACTATGTTAAAGTAGAATATGTCACGAAAAAATTATCTCGGAATCAGAATGATAACTAAAAGCATTCCAGAGTTATTAATGTTTAAAGTGACAGTGGTCAGATGTGCAAAAAATGGCCGGGTCCTAAGGTGTAAAATGGCTGGGTCCTTAAGGGGTTAAAGGCCCTGTGATTTGAGTTTATTGAGCAAAAATTTTGTTTTCGTTCCTGAAACAAAAAAAGGGCAGAAAATACGAGGGGTGTGGCTTGCAGGGGGGGGGCATGGCTTTCATCCAGAACTAAAATGCTCGCCAGGAGATGCAGAACACAGCTTGTGGAGTAAGGTACTGGAAGTCCCAAAGACTCGCAATCAGACACTTATCCCCCTATCTTGTGGATAGTAGATAAGTTGTTTTTGCTACAGATTTCCTTTACCTAAGCAAGTACTTCACCAGCTACTGACATGTGGAGCTGTAACTATGGTCAGGGACAATACATGTCCTTTACGGCCCACTGGGTGGCCACATCAGCAACTTGGCCAGGTCACGCCGCTTCTGCCTCCACGCATGGTCCTGCGACAATGTCTCACTCTGCCTCCTCATCCTCCACCATGTCCTCAGCCTCCACGGACAAGTCACAGTGCCCCTCCAGCATGCCAAGTGTGCAGGGCACGACGGTGTCACGCTGTTCTTCACCTGATGAACGGAATCATGCAGGGGAGGAACTGCTCAAGGTGATTCGTCAAGAAACTGAATTATGGCTTTCTCCGCCACAACTGGAAATGTGAACCATGGTGACTGACAATGGGAAGAACATCTTGTCTGTGCTGCGTCAAGGAAGGCTGAGCCCTGTGACCTGCATGGCACACGTGTTCAATCTGGTTGTCTAGCTTTTCCTAAAGTCTTCCACCCAATTGCAACACATCCTAACAATGGCAAGGAAACTTTGCATGCACTTCAGCCACTCGTACACCGATCCAAAAAGCACACCCTCCTTGAGCTGCAGCGTCAGAATGGCCTCCCCCAACATAGTCTGATATGCAATGTTTCCACTCGTTGGAATTCCACCCTCCATATGTTGGACCGACTATACAAACAGAGAAAGACCATCAACGATTACTTGATGATCCAAGAGGATAGGGGTACTCCCCTGTGTAACTTTGATGTCAATCAGTGGCAGCTCATACGTGACACCTGCCGTTTACTCAGGTCCTTTTAGGAAGCCACATTATTTGTCAGTCACCAGGATTACAGGATAAATGACTTCATTCCACTGCTTAATTTCCTACAACAGGTGGTGGAAACAATGGCTGGTCAGAGCACTAGAGGCATGGTGACTACATCTTACGGCCACATGAGCCCTGTGGGGGCTGAACTGGAGGAGAAAGAGGAAGAGGGGGAGGGGGACAGTGGAGCACAGGCAATGTGCAGCAAAATTGGTGGTTTTTATACTCAGCTGACAGGAGAGGAGGAGCAGGAGCAGCCAGAGGACCTAGAGGGTTATGAGGAAGACAGAGCGAGACAGAGGACCCGGACACACCGTGGCAGTATGCAGTGGAGATGGAGGCAGGGAGTCCCTCCAAGTCACTTGCATAAATGGCATGATGCATGCTCACTTGCTTGCGTAGTGACTGCCGAACCATCACCATTCGGCAGCGGGATGACTTCTGGCTCTCCACCTTGTTGGACCCTCGCTACCAGCACAAAATGGGAGCCTTTTTTACACCCACTGAGAGGGAGGACAAACTGACCTACTACAGAGACATCCTACTTAGTCAGTTTGCCGATGCCTATCTGCGCCTCTTGCAGGTCTGACTGGGGGGGCCCTCTGCACTCACGTTCAACTGCCATGGCTGCTGGGGTGGGGTGGTAAGAGCAGTACTAGCTCCATCAGCAGCTGAGTCTACAGTCGCTGATGAGTAGCTTTCTTCCCCCGCATAGTGTATCAACTGATCAGCAGCAGCAGGTAGACCTTAATCAGGACCTGAACCAGCAGCTCATGGCATACTTAGACATGACCCTGCCAACCCACATTAAAGATCCACTGGACTTCTGGGCAGCCAAACTGGATTGGTGGCCGCAACTAGCACAGTTTGTCCTGGAAAAGCTGTCCTGCCTGGCCAGTAGTGTGACATCAGAGCAGGTGTTTAATGTGGCGAGGGCCATAGTAACCCCAAGAAGGACTTGCCTGTCCACCAAAAATGTGGAGAGACTGACCTTTGTCAAGATGTATCAGGCTTGGATCAGCCAGGATATCCACCCACCAATGCGTGATGCATCAGACTAGATTATCCATGGTGCCACACCAACACTTTGACAAGAGACCGGTTTCTTCTGCCTACCTGCTTTAGCTACTATTCTGATCCTGCCACCCACCTGATGCCACACATCTGATGCCAGTTTCTCAGTACCAGCCTTGTTTACTTACACATGCATGGCTTAATGTTTTAGACTGGCAGGAACTACCCAGTAGCCCCTCTGGATCAGGCCTGCACCACTGAGAGGGAGGACAAACTGACACACTACTCTGTCATTGTGCCGCTCTGCGGCCTTCATAGGCTGCCGCCACCTCAAGATTGTATTATTGTGCCGCCATATGATCTCATACTGCTGGTGGCACATTAAACTCGTTAATCTCTTTAACCACTTAAGGACCCAGGGCGTACCTGTACATCCTGAGTCCTCTCCCATTTTATAACGCGGGGCCACTCCGTCATAGTGGGTCGGGCCCCGGCTTTAACAACGACAATAGCGCACGGTACTGATAGTGGGATTTTAACTGCGTCTAAAGTGAAACTAAACTAATGTCGGTTAGCTCAGGGGGCTTTTCGGGACCACCACGGTGAAATCACGGCGTCCCGAACAGCTGTAGGACACGAGGAGGGTCCCCTTACTTGCCTCCGGTGTCCGATCGCCGAATCACTGCTCAGTGCCTGAGATCCAGGCATGAGCAGTCAAGTGGCAGAATCATCGGTCACTGGTTTCCTATGAGAAATGTAAAAGATCAGTGTGTGCAGTGTTATAGGTCCCTATGGGAGCTATAACATTGCAAAAAAAAAAGTGGAAAAAAAGTTAATAAAGATCATTTAACACCTTCCCTAATAAAAGTTTGAATCACCCCTTGTGTAAATAAAACTAAAAATAAACATATTTGGTATCTCCGCATGCAGAAATGTCCGAATTATAAAAATATATCATTAATTAAACCGCACGGTCAATGGCGTACGCGTAAAAACATTCCAAAGTCCAAAATAACGTATTTTTGGTCATTTTTTATAGCATGAAAAAATGAATAAATAGCGAGCAATACCGCTGAAAACTTCAAAAATAGAAAAGTTATAGGGGTCAGAAGATGACAATTTTAAACGTATAAATTTCCCTGAATGTAGTTATTTTTTTCAGAAGTATGACAAAATCAAACCTATATAAGTAGGGTATCATTTTAATTGTATGGACCTACAGAATAAAGATAATTTGTTATTTTTAACAAAAAATGAACTGTGTAGAAACAGAAGCCCCCAAAAGTTACAACATTTTTACTTCAATTTTGTCGCACAATTATTTTTTTTGCCGTTTTGTCGTCGATTTTTGGGTAAAATGACTGATGTAATTACAAAGTAAAATTTTGCACCTAAAAATCCATATTATGGCTTATTTTTTGCGCCACCAATTCTAAGAATTATGATTTTTTAAAGCTAAGGAGGAAAAAACGAAAGTGCGAAAACAGAAAAACCCCGGGTCCTTAAGGGGTTAAAATATTCAATTGACTTCTAAAAAATCTCTTTAATACCTTCAATTGTGATGCCATATGGTCTCCCGACTCTGCTGCCACATCCCGACTGTCATTGTGCCGCTCTGCGGCAGTGATTCTAATAGCGACATCTGTAATCTGCACGTCATACTGAATAACAGTATTATTTCATTACCCCAGCACACTTCTTATGTGTGTTACAGCAAGGCAAAGTGTTCTACACCCCTATTGAGGCTCTCTGTAGCCCAGAAATAGACGTTTTTAAAAGTGATTCACTGCAAATTTATTCTGATCGGACCAAATTTTTTCGGAAAATTCATCGAATCGGCCGAATTGAATTTTTAAAAAATTCGCCCATCAGCCCGGTATTAACCCTTTAGACGCCGCGATCAAAATTGATCTCAGCATCTAAAATGAAAGTAAAAGTGTCCCGGCAGCACAACGGAGTTGATCGGGACTATTGCGTCGAAATCGTGATGTCCCGATCAGCTGAGAGGACAGCGGGAGGGTACTTACCTCCCTTCTCACTGTCCGATCGGTTCTCTATTGCTCCAAGCCTGCTGTGCAGGCTGGAGCAGCAGATTGCTGATAACACTGATCAATGCATTGGCATAGCATTGATCAGTATATGCAATCAGAAGATTGCATATTATAGCCCCCTATGGGGCTAAAAAAAAATAGTAAAAGGTGTATAAAAAAAAGTTTATAAATGTGAATAAGCCTCGCCCCTAATAAAAGTTTGAATCTCCCCCATTTCCCAATTTTGAAATAACATAATGTAATAAAAATAAAAATAATATGTGGTACTGCCGCGTGCGTAAATATCCGAACTATTAAAATATAAGGGTAGCTAAACAGCACGGTCAATGGCGTACACGTAAAACAAAAATAAATAAAAAAATCCAAAATTGTGCATTATTGGTCACTTCATATACCATAAAAATATTATTAAAAAGCAATCAAAAAGTCCCATCAAAACAAAAATGATACCAATAAAAACTGCAGACCACAGTAAAAAAAATTATCCCTTTATGTAGAAAAATAAAAAGTTATAGGGGTCAGAATATGGCAATTTTAAAAATTCTAATTTTGGTGCATGTATTTATAATTTTAATAATTAGTAAAATAAAATAAAACCTACATAAATTAGGAATGCTTGTAACCGTATGGACCTACAGAGTGAAGAGAAGGTGCCTTTTTTTTTATATATTCGGTTTATTGAACAAGGGAAAAAAGACAATAACACAGAGTAACCATAACAAAGGCTCCGCACAAGCCAAAACTCGAAGCGACAAAATCTCTCGCAGGGGAGATTATAATACAATGACATCAAGGGTATGTGATAATATCAGCTCAGTGGAGGAACATGTAATATCAAGACACATTATTTCAGAAGCCTAATGCCTATAAGTGCAAGTTCACTACACTTAAGAGTATTCCGAGTAAGGGATTACCATATATCACAGCATAATGATCCGAATCAGGGAAAAGGAGCAGAGGTAGAAAAGAAAAGAGCACATGAAAAGAAAAGGAAACAAAGAGAGAAATCAAGGGAGAACAAAAAAAAAAAAAAAAGGAGGGGGGGGAATCAAGCCTCCAGGGCCCTGAGATCTCAGAACACCGATTAGCGGATAATCAGAAATCTTGGTAGTGGTTGGGGGAAATTGAGTCAATAAAGCATGACGCAACTGCAGGTACTTGTAGAAAGCGGTCCGGGGCAAGTCATATTTATCTTGCATCTGGGCAAAAGAGTATACTACATTGTGAGAGTAAACATGGTTCAGTTCCCTAACACCACGGTCTTTCCAAAATGTCGGGTCCAAGTCAGTCGTCAGATTAGTCAGGTAAGTAGCGTCCCAGAAAGGGAGGTCAGCAGCTACATCCGTATAGGAGTGGAGCTGTTTAACTGTTTTCCATACCTGTGACGCCAAGCGATGTAGAGGCAAAAGGCGGCTACCCCCAGGGGAAGGCATCTCCAGCAAGGCGCGAAGATGAGTTTGGTGGGAAAAATGAGCTAAGTGATGTTCTTAGTTGGGCAATGGCTCCGTCCGCACCCAGGACCGGAGCAACCGCAGCTGTCCAGCCAGGTAGTACACATGAAAGTCCGGGAGGGCATAGCTCGCCCGGTCCCTCACACGCTGAAGAGTGGAAAGCTTTAACTTAGAACCGGAATTGGCCCATATAAACGCCGGCAATAGGGAGTGGAGCGATTTAAAAATAGACACAGGGACAGGGATGGCGGCATGTTCTAAAACATATAGGCATTTTGGTAGTATGATCATCTTGATCAAGTTAATCCGCCCGGGGACCGATAGAGGTAGGAACTCCATATTTTAAACTTATCTTTAATTACAGTTAAAAGAGGGAAAGAGTTTAACAAGAAGTCATGTCTCTATGAATTATAATGCCCAGGTACTTAAACTGTTTGACCACCTGGAGACCAGCAAAAACAGCGGGCCACCCAGAAGGTCGAAGAGGGAGCAGGTAGGACTTGCTCCAATTTATCCTAAGACCGGAGAAGATGCCAAACCTGTCTATCATAGAGATAGCTAAGGGGAGGGAGGATCGAGGGTCATCAAGAAAAAGGACCATATCATCAGCATATAACCCGATACGATCCTCCCTACCACCATAGACCATATCCCTGATGTTCACATCATGCCTTATTTGTATAGCTAGGGGCTCAGCTGCAATAGCATATAAAAGGGGTGAGAGGGGGCAACCCTGTCGGATGCCCCGTCCCAAAGGAAAGAAGGAGGAGCAAATCCCATTAATACAAATTTGAGCCTTAGGGTTAGTATATAGGTTTTTAATCCAACGAATGAAATTAGCTCCAAAACCAAATTTTTGCAATACAGCTAGGAGATAAGGCCATTCAACGGAATCAAAGGCCTTGGCTGCATCAAGTGAAGCCAAGGCCCAATCTACATCTAACGCACATCCCAACTGCACCGCCGTCTGAACCCTCCTAATGTTATCAGTAGTAGACCTACCCGGCATGAAGCCGGATTGATCTTCATGAATAATGGTCCGCACTACTTTATTGAGGCGTTGCGCCAGAATTTTGGTTAGTATTTTATAATCAATATTTAACAAAGAAATTGGCCTATAGGACCTGCACTCCAAAGGGTCCTTGCCGGGCTTAAGGAGAACCACTATGGTGGCCTCACATAAAGAAACCGGCAAGGACCCCCGGGCAAATGCGTGCTCAAACATGTTTTTAAGACTATGTGTGATATGGGGTAGGTACCTGGAATAGACCTCCAGTGGAAGCCCATCAGGGCCAGCCGCCTTCCCTCTGGCCATGGCAGCCACCGCCTCCTCTATGTCCTCAGTCATAATGTCTCTGTCCAAGTCAGTCCTGTCTTCAAGGGATAGTTGGGGAAACTAAATCTGTGCCAAGAAGTCAGTCAATTCGTCAGGTGAGTATGCAACCCTGGAACGGTAGAGGTCCTCATAGTATTCAGCGAATCTGGAGGCTATACCGTCAGAGGTCACCAAGACTATACCTCTCGATGAGAGAATTCTAAGTACAGATGGGGGCGCCTTTTCCTGACGGACCAAATGGGCCAGCAGTTTGCCAGATTGGTTACCATGTTCGAAGAAGAACTGTTTAGAGAAAAATAATTTTCGGTTCAGCCTCTCATTTAGATGCTGCATATAGACCCTGCCCGCAGTGAGCCAAGCTTCCCTATGGGCATCGGTAGGTTCGTCCAAGTACCTGGCCTCCAAGTCAGCACACTGCCTAGCCAGATCCTCCTCTCTACCAGAGGCCTCCCTTTTTAGATAAGAAATGGATGATTCAAGGAAGCCACGTAAATATGCTTTAAAAGTCTCCCACAGTATCCCCCAGTCCGTATCGTCAGTCTGTACCCCCAGAAATACCTGCAGTTGGTCAGGGATCCTGTCAATCGTATTTAAAAGCTGCAGCCAGAAGGGGTGCACCTTCCATAGTCTATGGATAGGATACCTCTGAAACCAAACCCACCAGTGCCGGAGAACCATAGGCAAGGTCTATACGGGAAAGCGAGTTATGACTACTAGAATAGCAGGAATATGCCTTAGTGCTCGGGTGTCTAACTCTATATAAATCAAGCCACCCCACTTCCTGCATCAAAGCCCGGAGAGGACTGGGGCCCCCAGAAGGGGAGCTTCTCTGACCCACATGGCGATCTAGATTAACATTGGGTAACATATTAAAGTCCCCCATACAAAGACATCTAATACCCGGGTATGCAGCCGCAAAAGTTATTGCCATATGTAAAACCTCCACCGTCGTCGGTGGCGGGTTATAAATTCCCATAAGGACTATAGGGTCATGGTATATGAAACCGTGAGTAAAGACAAACCTACCCTGAGAATCAATTTTTGTAGTGAGGGGTTCCCATCTAAGAGAACGATGTATCAGCAAGGAGACACCCCGTGAGAAGGACGTGTGGCAGGAATGCACCTGCCATTGTACCCACAGCCTTCCCAGGAGGTGGCACCTGGAGGGTATCAAGTGTGTTTCCTGTAGACATATAATTTGTGTCTGTAACCGATGTATGTGTGAATAAACTAATACTCTCTTCTTAGGAGCTCCCAAACCCCTCACATTCCAGGACAACACACGATATTCAGCCATTAGAAGACACAAGAGATATACATACAGAATAAGTGAACTTCCCGGGACTTGCTTTAGAGTGAGGTCGGAATCCACATCCTCAGAGCCCTCAGCGCCCGGGGGACTCACCTCCATTCCCTCAGAGTCCGTAGTGGCGCAGGGCGCGCCGCTGGCGCCATCTTGGACAGGGCCTCTAGCGAACTCTTGCAGCTTTTCTACTGCAGATTTGTCCCGGGTTCGGTTCGGTTTGACTTGGTCCGGAAAGCCCAGGTGGAGGTTCCAGGGACAGGATACCGGTCAGGATAATGAAATCTCCGGTTCAGAGCGGGAGCTGTCTCTACATGCGACCGCTCAGTCCGCTGCTCAAGCCACGCCCCGATCAGGTGTCATTTTTACCGAAAAATTCACATTGTAGGTTACAAAATGGTGTTTTTTTATTTTTTATTTCACCCCATAAATAATTTTCTTTTTGTTTCGCCACATATTATGTTAATAAATAAGTGATGTCATTACAAAGTACAATTGGTGACACAGAAAACAAGCCCTTATATGGGTCTGTAGGTGCTAAATTGAACGAGTTATGATTTTAATAAGGGTAGAAGGTAAAAACTAAAGTGCAAAAACAAAAAAAATTTGGGTTCTTAAAGGGGTACTCCGGCCCTAATACATCTTATCCCCTATCCAAAGGATAGGGGATAAGATGTATGATCGCGGGGGTCCCACCGCTGGGGATCCCCGCAATCTGTCATTCCGCACCCACCTTTTTGAGCTCTCCGCAGCCCTGAAGGCTCCGAGTGTGGTGCAGAATGACACATTGCGGCAGGACCCCTGAGATCATACATCTTATCCCCTATGCTTTGGATAGGGGATAAGATGTATTAGGGCCAGAGTACCACTTTAAGGTGAAAATAGGCTGAGTCATTAAGGGGTGAAGAAATGGAAAAAGGATGGTTATTCAAACTTTTATTAGCAATGGGGCTTATTCACATTTATTAACTCTTTTTTATTTACTTATTTTACTTCTTTTTTTTTTTTGTCCCCATAGGGGGCTATAACATGCAATCCTGCAATTGCATAAACTGTTCAATGCAGTGCCTTGGCTCAGCATTAGGCAGTGGCATAGCGTGGGTTGTCAGCACCCGGGACAAGGCAAGTAATTTGCGGCCCCTAACCCGTGGATTTTAGCACTCGAGTCTCTTCCACTAGATTAGTTAAAGAAACCCTTACCCCCTAAGCACATGTATTGTTTGTTATGAAAATACTGATGTAATTAACCCCTTAACGACGCAGGACGTATATTTACATCCTGCGCCGGCTCCCGCGATTTGAAGCGCGATCGCACCGCGATCCCGCATCATATCGCGTTGGTCCCGGCGCTCATCAACGGCCGGGACCCGCGGCTAATACCACACATCGCCGATCGCAGCGATGTGCGGTATTAACCCTTTAGAAGCGGCGGTCAAAGCTGACCGCCGCTTCGAAAGTGAAAGTGACTCGGCTGCTCAGTCGGGCTGTTCGGGACCGCCACGGTGAAATCGCGGCTTCCCAAACAGCTGATAGGACACCGAGAGGGCCCCTACCTGCCTCTTCGGTGTCCGATCGGTGAATGACTGCTCCGTGCCTGAGATCCAGGCAGGAGCAGTCAAGTGCCGATAACACTGATCACAGGCGTGTTAATACACGCCTGTGATCTGTGTAAAAGATCAGTGTGTGCAGTGTTATAGGTCCCTATGGGACCTATAACACTGCAAAAAAAATGTAAAAAAAGTGTTAATAAAGGTCATTTAACCCCTTCCCTAATAAAAGTTTGAATCACCCCCCTTTTCCCATAAAAAAAAATAAAACAGTGTAAAAATAAATAAAAATAAACATATGTGGTATCGCCGCGTGCGTAAATGTCTGAACTATAAAAATATATAATTAATTAAACCGCACGGTCAATGGCGTACGCGCAAAAACATTCCAAAGTCAAAAAAAGCGCATTTTTGGTCACTTTTTATACCATTAAAAAATGAATAAAAAGTGATCAAAAAGTCCGATCAAAACAAAAATCATACCGATAAAAACTTCAGATCACGGCGCAAAAAATGAGTCCTCATACCGCCCTGTACGTGGAAAAATTTAAATGTTATAGGGGTCAGAAGATGACATTTTTAAACGTATAAATTTTCCTGCATGTAGTTATGATTTTTTCCAGAAGTGCGACAAAATTAAACCTATATAAGTAGGCTATCATTTTAACCGTATGGACCTACAGAATAATTATAAGGTGTCATTTTTACCGAAATATGCACTGCGTAGAAACGGAAGCCCCCAAAAGTTACAAAATGGCGTTCTTTCTTCGATTTTGTCGCACAATGATTTTTTTTTCCGTTTCGCCGTGCATTTTTGGGTATAATGACTAATATCACTGCAAAGTAGAATTGGCGACGCAAAAAATAAGCCATAATATGGATTTTTAGGTGGAAAATTGAAAGGGTTATGATTTTTAAAAGATAAGGAGGAAAAAACTAAAGTGCAAAAACGGAAAAACCTTGAGTCCTTAAGGGGTTAAAGTAAAATGCATCCAAATACCAGTTTATTTTCAAACACTTTATTGAGTGCGAACATGCATTATACATTCTCCACATTTTCAGCAGGTCTATGAATACAAATCTACAAATGTAGTAACCTAGCACGGGCCATACTATTATATGTCGTCTCACAACCATTGTAAACGACAAAAAATATCAAGAACAAAAACTAAACATCAAAATGGAACCATACCCTGGAGATGATCCAAGACTGGGCTAGATGGAGACAACTTCCTCAATCGTAGACAGCTCCCCCACATTAGGTCAGCATTTCCCCCACAATAGTAGGCAGGTTCCCCACAATAGTAGGCAGTTCCCCCACAATATTAGGCAGCTCCCCCCCACAATATTAGGCAGCTCCCCCCACATTTGTAGGCAGCTCCCCCCCACATTAAGTCAGCAGTTCCCCCACAATAGTAGGCAGCTTCCCCCCACCCTACAGACATACAGCTTCCAGCCATATACAGTGTATGGCTGGAGGCTGTATGTCTGTACTGCTGCCCCCACAGTGATCCGGTCACCGCTCCTCCGGCCCGGGGTCACATCTACTGCTATGGCATATGGACCATAGCAGTAGGTGCCGGGACCGGGGGAGCGGTGACCGGAACACTGAAGAAGATGACGCGCCGCCCGTCACTTACCAGGCCCCGGCCAGCGCGCGTCCAACTGCGATGATCCTGCGGTCCTCCTGCGTCTCTATGGTTGTACGCACGGGATGTCAGTGATGTCCCGTGCGTACAACCATAGAGGCGGAGAAGTGAAGGACCGAAGGAGGACACGCACTGGCCGGGGAATGGTGAGTGACCGGCGGACATCGTTATGTCCCGAAAAGATTTTTCGGGACACAGGGATGTCCGGGATAGGAATACTTCTTTTTATGTGCCTGGGCCGGCTCCCGAGTGTGGCTGCAGGCGGGGGCCGACCAGAGCATTTAAAAACTAATACTGTATACTAAAAACCAGGGGGCCTCCAGCTGTTGTGAAACTACAACTCCCAGCATGCCCGGACAGCCTTTGCCAGTCCGGGCATGCTGGGAGTTGTAGTTTCACAACAGCTGGAGGCCCCCTGGTTTTTAGTATACAGTATTAGTTTTTATATGCTCTGGCCGGCCCCCGCCTGCAGCCACACACGGGAGCCGGCCCGGGCACATAAAAAGAAGTATTCCTATCCCGGAGAGCGCGCCCTCCCAGATGTTGCGTCCGATGCGGCCGCCCCCCCCCCCCCCTGCACCCCCCACGCTACGCCTCTGGCATTAGGGTACGTTCACACGCGTGGATTTTCAGCGTATTTTACGCTGCAGATCCGCTGGTGAAGGCCCGCTCTCTGCCGGCTTTATATGTGCCTGCTCGTAGTGGCAATACAGTATACTCGTAGTATACTCGCACATCATGGGAGCTCTCTGCCTAGCTCACCAGCAGGCAAATATAAAGCCAGCATACAGCGGGGCCTTCACCAACGGATCCGCAGCTAAATACGCTGCGAAAATCCGCACGTGTGAACGTACCCTTAATTAGTGTTTTCGGTGCTCTGCTGCTCTAGTCACAAAGGTCGGATGGTGAGGAGGCAGGTAAGGGCTATTCGGGATTCTGTGATTTCACCGGTGATGTCCCGACGAGCTCCCTGAGCTAACTGGCAATGTTAAATCTTGCATTTAGATGCAGCGATCAACTTTAATGCGGGCATCGACCCAATCGGCAATGCCCGGCATGAACTATGGGTCCTGGCTCCTGATAGCAACCAGGACCCACCATGTACGAATCGCGCTCAGCTCGTGAACATGCTTCAAACTGCGGGAGCAGGACCAGGGCTGCCCGGCGATCAGACATCTTATCCCCTATCCTCTGGATAGGGGATAAGATGTCTAAGGGTAGAGTACCCCTTTGATTGCCTGGCTGTGGTAAGCTGAGGAAAGACACAATTGAAGGTGAAGGAGAAGTAGTTATAATAGGATTTCATTCACTTTAATAAGACAATGACTAAACTTTGGCAAGCTTAATTAATGATTCATGTCATCAACCGCAATATTTTCTTTGGTTTAATTAGTCTCCACTTTATATTGAAAATGTTGTACATACCTTGCCAAACAGTACAGAAATTGTGCTTAGCGCTAACTTGTGAACTTTGTTATCTTTTGGATTAATACAGTACACGCCCTGCCACAGGATGCCTGATGGGCATGTAATTAAACAGATCTGCAATTATTCTTTGTATTATCAAGTCAAGGGAATCATGCCTAGCTAAAAACAAAGCGCGTAAAGGGACACAAATCCAATGTTAAAAGGTTATGCAAAAATCTCACAGCTAAGCCCACAGATAACTTCCATTTACCAACAGATTCCTTTCAGACAAAAGCCAACAATGAAATAAATGAATAATTTAGAAATTTGGGGCATTTGCATGAGATTTAGGACCATTAACACCAAACTTATAAAATTAGGCACATCAACTGTGCCCAATGGGGTCAGTTGGGCACTGGTGTGGTGTCTGTCAGATCCGATAGGAAGGGCAGCATGTTGGGCTATTCTTACCATCAACGCCTTTGCTTAAAGGGGTACTCCGGTGGAAAACTTTATTTTTAAAATCAACTGGTGCCCGAAAGTTAAACAGATTTGTAAATTACTTCTATTAAAAAATCTTAATCCTTCCGGTACTTATTAGCTGTTGAATACTACAGAGGAAATTATTTTCTTGGAACACAGTGCTCTCTTCTGACTTCATGAGCACAGTGCTCTCTGCTGACATCTCTGTCCATTTTAGGAACTGTCCAGAGCAGCATATGTTTGCTATGGGGATTTTCTCCTACTCTGGACAGTTCTTAAAATGAGATGACAGCAGAGAGCACTGTGCTCGTGATTCAGCAGAGAGTTCTGTGGTCCAAAAAGAAAATAATTTCCTCTGTAGTATTCAGCAGCTAATAAGTACTAGAAGGATTAAGATTTTTTAATAAAAGTAAATTACAAATCTGTTTAACTTTCTGGCATCAGTTGATTAAAAAAAAAAAAAAAAGTTTTACACCAGAGTAGACCTTTAACCTTGCATGGACATTCAGGCACTTTGGATGCTCATAAATAAAGGTACACAGTCTTTCTCCCTCTCCAGCACAGAGCATATGCTAAACCCTTCCCCTTCCTTCTACAATCTGTCTTGCTGAGGCTGTTACTAGAGACTAGAGACGTAACAACAGGCAGAGGACAGCGGATTTCAGGGAAGTGAGATACCTAGTGGTCAAGACTTTACAGCTGTTTACAGTATTGGGGTAAGGAGTCATTTTTAGTAAATTTATTGATTTAAAAATGTATAGAGTAATGTAGGGCTATAAAAAGAGAAGGTGTTTGAAATAATAGTGACCATTTAAAGGGGTATTCCGGGCAAAAATATTTAATCCCCTATCCAAAGGATAGGGGATAAGATGTCTGATCGCGGGGGGACCGCTGCTGAGACCCCCCGCGATTTCCCTGCAGCACCTGCATTCTATGCGGGTGCTGAAGCTCCAGTTTCGGAAACCTCCTGGTTTCAGGGACTGGGGACATGACGTCACATGAATGGAGGGGGCGTGGCGTGACGTCACGTCCCCAGTCCTGGAAACCGGGAGGTTTACGAAACTGGAGATTCAGCACACGCATAGAATGCAGGTGCTGCAGGGAGATCGTGGGGGGTCTCAGCAGTGGCCCCCCCATGATCAGACATCTTATCCCCTATCCTTTGGATAGGGGATAAAATATTTTTGCCCGGAATAACCCTTTAAGCCAAGATGATAACCTTTTCAGACTGCATAGACATAGAATCACATCAGAGCTACTAGGGCAAACATACCCCTCAGAAAAAAAAATCTAGAACTTCCAACAGAAAATGTTTATTCCTATCATACATTACTCTAGAGATGCAGTTTAAATCACATGGATGTGGTTTAAGGGGTACTCCAGTGTAAAAAAAAAAATGTAAATCAACTGGTGCCAATTTTTTTTTTACAGATTTGTAAATTACTTCTATTCAAAAATCTTTATCCTGCCAGTACTTATCTTCTGCTGTATGCTACAGAGGAAGTTGTATGGTTCTTTTGTGTCTGACCACAATGCTCTCTGCTGACACCTCTGTCCATGTCAGGAACTGTCCAGAGCAGGAGCAAATCCCCATAGCAATCCTCTCCTGCTCTGGACAGTTCCTGACATGGACAGAGGTGTCAGCAGAGAGCACTGTGGACAGACTGGAAAGAACTACTCAACTTCTTCTGTAATATACAGCAGTTGATAAGTACTGGAAGGATTAAGATGTTTAAATAGAAGTAATTTACAAATCTGTTAAACTTTCTGCCACCAGTTGATTAAAACATTTTTTTTTCTCCACCGGAGTACCCCTTTAATTACAGTGTTCCATTTACCTGAATCAGACAACAGGGGATGCTGCCTATTCATTATGCTGACTGTTGAGGATTGGGCCTCCACTGATTACATATTAACCCTTTCCCAACTTATGATGTAAAGTTATGTTATTGGGCAGGAATACGTTGACATGAAATCACATATATTTACGTAATTTATCTTGAACAGTCTAATAATTGAGCGCAGAAGCTGCAAATTATACCAATGCTCGGCATTAAAGGGGTATTCCAAGAATTTTTTTTATTTGATTATGCTACAGGGGCTGTAAAGTTAGTGTAGTTCATAATATAGTGTCTGTACCTGTGTGTGACGGTTTTCTCACAATTGTTATGTGATTTTCACCCCAATATTTATTTTAAGAGCATACAAAATAATTGTTGTCTCAGATTTTTCCCAGGTTGCAGTGCGACCAATACCTGACTCACTAGTCAGCTGATGACAGGGAGCCTGTCTGCTTCAATGGGTGGAGCGACCGATGGTGGTAGAGAGATCAATCTGCAACTAATGCAACAGATGTAGGCACCCTGATTGAAAACCACAGGTCTTTTGAATGAATGCAGCTCATTTATGTTTCAATGGGAGGGGTGGCTGATGTGTGTGAGGGAGGAAAATGGAAGTATGGTATTTGTAGGCAAAAGAAGAAAACTCAAACAGGAAATACCAGTTCACAAAAAGCTAGCCACAGTGTTATGGTAATCTCATGACATAGCCATTTAGCCCCAAGACAAGCGCAGATCCTTCCTAAGCATGTCCATTACTGTCTGCCAGGAACATACTAAAATCACCTTATGTCACCACAATCTTGGCGTCACAAACATGATACAGGTGTGTGCTTTAACCACACCTTGGTCTGTGCTTAGCCTCAGGGTAAGATTAGTTGTAGCAGTGCTTGAGAGTAGTAGTGCTTACATAGTTAGTACGGTCGAAAAAAGACATATGTCCATCAAGTTCAACCAGGGAATTAAGGGGTAGGGGTGTGGCGCGATATTGGGGAAGGGATGGGATTTTATATTTCTTCATAAGCATTAATGTTATTTTGTTCCATAAATGTATCTAATCCTGTTTTAAAGCTGTTAATTGTTCCTACTGTGACCAGTTCCTGAGGTAGACCGTTCCATAAATTCACAGTCCTCACGGTAAAGAAGGCGTGTCGCCCCTTGAGACTAAACTTTTTCTTCTCCAGACAGAGGGAGTGCCCCCTCGTCCTTTGGGGGGGTTTAACCTGGAACAGTTTTTCTCCATATTTTTGTATTGGCCATTAATATACTTATATACGTTTATCATATCCCCCCTTAAACGTCTCTTCTCAAGACTAAACAATTGTAACTCCTTTAATCGCTCCTCATAGCTAAGATGTTCCATGCCCCATATTAGTTTAGTCGCGCGTCTCTGCACCCTTTCCAACTCCGCAGTGTCCCTTTCATGGACAGGTGACCAAAACTGAACAGCATATTCCAGGTGAGGCCGTACCAATGCTTTATAAAGGGGGAGTATTATGTCCCTGTCCCTTGAGTCCATGCCTCTTTTGATACATGACAATATCCTGCCGGCTTTGGAAGCAGCAGCCTGACATTGCATGCTATTCTGTAGTCTGTGATCTACAAGTACACCCAGATCCTTCTCTACCTGCTTGACTTGGTATGCTAGGCCTAGATGCGTTTTGGACCTGCTAGGTCCATCCTCAGTAGTCTAATGATCTGCTGCCATGATGGGCCTTAAATACAGTCCAAATACAATTTTGGAGGGAAACCGGGAAACAGAAAAAACAGGGAGGCGGATCCAATTTTGGAAAAACCGGCATGGATCCAGGCTCAGGATAGAGAAATGGTGGGAATAGTAAGCAGAGAATAGGAAGTAAAGTGAGATACGAATAATGTATGTTACATGAGGAGGTATAGTAAAAGTGTATATGTGGATGTTCACATTTACACTTTTACTATACCTCCTTTTGTAGCATACATTATTCTTATCTCACTTTTTTTTTTTTGTGTGTGTATCTTTACTTCCTATTCTCTTTGCTTACTATTTCCACCATTTCTCTATCCTGAGCCTGGATCCATGCCGGTTTTTCCAAAATTGTATCCGCCTCCCTGTTTTTTCTGTTTCCCTGTTTCCCTCCAAAATTGTACTTGAACTGTATTTAAGGCCCATCATGGCAGCAGATCATTAGACTACTGAGGATGGACCTAGCAGGTCTGAAACGCGTCTAGTCCTAGCATACCAAGTCAAGCACTACTACTCTCAAGCACTGCAACAACTAATCTTACCCTGAGGCTAAGCACAGACCAAGGAAATCATCCTAGCGCACCTGGGACCACACACGCGCCCATCACCACCAGCTCCGGTCACCGCTGGCTGGTGCAGCATAATTTCTTCACCTGCAGAGAGGACGGACACCGCAGAAGCTACAGGAAGCATCGGGTGAGCGGTACATAGTACCTGACATCTTCTCCCCCTTATCTGCTTACCTATATTTGCAACTGCTTGAGCCTCCTCTGTCTGTCCCACCACGGGACCGCAGTACATCCTGCGGCTTTCCCGCTCTGCTGTATCCAGCGCGGTCGCAGCACCGCCAACAGCTATACTACTACAGGCTTGTATCCTTCTCATATCACAGCCGCAATATTGCTATATCGGATACATTGTTTCTACGGGACGAGATTGACCCCACGGTCGCAGTACCGCTATATCCATAACTTTGTTTCACTTTACAATTGATTGTTTCTTTCACCTTTGCATTGGAGACACTGCATAAGTACGGTCGCAGTACCGTGGATAACTTACTAACTTCTTTTCGGTCGCAGCACCGATACTGTGCATTGGCCAATTGGGTACATGGTCCAGTGGGACATACTGGACAATATACGTGAATATTAACATCAGTAACTTGAGAAGCAGAGCTTCTTTCCAGTGCTTTGAACTATTGACTTTATGGCTATTGAATAGTGACTCTATGGTATAATTATTTGACTTGGTATTATCAGTGTAGTACTATATATATTGGCCAGCTTCTTACATGACAGTGGGCTCAGCCTATCACCGGCCGAGGCGGAACATCGCTGCAGCCGGTGATAGGCTGACGGCTCTCCGACCTTTCCGTCCACAGGAAGCAGGTCCGGACCGAAGGGGGAACGTAGGAAGGTGCGTTAAAGTTTATTTTGTTTATCTTTTGCAACCCGGGCATAGGGATACAGCGTACAGTATAGAGTTCCAGCGCCGGCGGCCCGCAACAAACAGGAGGACGAGGAGGGCAGCGCTTGCGGGTGACGCGAGTAGTTCCCCGATGGGGACAGTGCAGCGCTGGGCTGATAATTAATTGGGGGGGGAGCAGAACAGCGCTCGTGGGTCACATGATTTGGGGGGGGAGAAATACCTTTATATACTGTGGAACCGCCACAAGTTACAAAAATACCATGATACACATATTTGATCATACCGCCCAGCTCTAGCGTAAAGTACACAGGGTGCTTTATTGGCCAGAAGGTGCTCCTGATACTATCACAACAATGGCGCACCACTCCAAAATAAAGAAAATTTTGAATTTATTTCCTCATGTCACACAAAATTGATATTTTGTGTAACACGCAATTTTGTGTGACATGAGGAAATAAATTCACAATTTTCTGCATTTTGGAGTGCTGCGCCATTGTTGATATTTACCTGGACTGTGATCGAGTCGGGGCACTGGCACCGGAGGCCAAGTGGTGAAATAGTGCTGCATTTTTTTTGAGAAACTACTCCTGATACTAGGTAATGCACGTAGTCAGCATGAGGTAACAGAAATGTCAAAATGTTATCTATATCAGGTGTCTAGCATAAAAGTGTCTAGAATAAACTTAATATAGTGTTCTGGGGAGAAGTGTTTTAAATGCCAAGGGATCCCAGTAGCCAAGGCATTGGGCAGAACGCCTCAGGCAACCCAATCCGCAAATGTCTAGTGTAAAGTATTAAGTCTAGTCATGAGCATTATGTTACATGCATAGTCCAAATGTCATGTTGTGTTTAATCCACTGTTTTGCATAGTCAAGTCTTCAAATGCATAATCAAAGGTCCTTAAAGTAAAGATATATATATTGGTCCTAGTCATTATTAATCCTGTTCTCGCGTGAGTAACCAAAAATCAGAGCATGTATGGACAATATTACAGAGACTCTTAGGTTCTTAGTTTTTACCAAAGGAAATTTACCAGAATGGACGTTTGTGTGTAAAAATGCCCAGGGCCACCTCGACCTCAACTCTGACAAAACCTGCGCCGAGGGCGACTTGTGTTCAGTAGGGGGATTTGTAATATCCCAGTACAGAACATGGTTCTGTACTATCCTTAGGCCCTGTCAGGTTGAGTCCCTCAGTGACCTAGGGGCTCTCCTGCAGTGTCTCCCCTGCTGATACTGTACTGTTATCTATTTTATGGATAGTCAGTGTCCTAATGTATAGTTAACATAAAGGACCTTTGGAGGACACCAGCAGTTGTCTAAAGGACCTGTGGAATGTCACATGTTATGTCTATGTTGTCACATGTTACCCAGAGGGCACCAGCTGAACCTATGACCCGCAGCTTGACCAATGGGCTTTGGCTTAGCCCCCCCTCTATATAAGGGGTGGCCCTTACAATTTTCTCTCTTATGTCATGTACCATCAATCTTTACTGAGGCCAGCCAACATCAGATACTTTAGTGCTAGTGACCAGCACCTGGAAGGCCGCAAAGCTACAGTCATTCCAGTAAGTCAAAAGTCTATGTCTGCTGTCACTACCCATAGTCCAGTCTAAAGTCAAGCCTCAAGATAATTATCTAAAGTCTATTACCAGTCTAATTGGTTCCAGCAGGCTGCGAGGTGCTTCTGTGTTCCTGGCCACCTCTCTCGGAATCTGGCCTAGCTGTTAAGAAAATACCATCTATCTAAACTCAGTAAAGCCTCCGTTAAACCATAACTGGTTGTGGACTCTCCTTTCACTACCTAGCCATTGGAATAGCGGAGATACCGTTCGTGTGGTTTCAGTACCCAAAAACCACTCTGGCGTCATGATAATTAGGGGTTAACAACACCTTGCCCCGGGGGTTGAAGGGGTAGTCCAGTGGTGAAAAACGTATCCCCTATCCTAAGGATAGGGGATAAGTTTGAGATTGCGGGGGTCCGACCGCTGGGGCCCCCTGCGATCTCTCTGTACGGGGCCCAGGCTCTCCGGCCAGATAGCGGGTGTCGACCTCCGCACGAAGCGGCGGTCGACACGCCCCCTCAATACATCTCTATGGCAGAGCCGGAGATTGCCGAAGGCAGCGCTTCGGCTCTGCCATAGAGTTGTATTGAGGGGGCATGTCGGCCACCGCTTCGTGCGGAGGTCAACACGCCCCCTTCCCGCGGGCTGTCAGGGCTCCATACAGGAGATCGCAGGGGGCCCCAGCGGTCGGACCCCCCGAGATCTCAAACGTATCCCCTATCCTTAAGATAGGGGATAAGTTGTTCACCACTGGACTACTCCTTTAATACCATCTTGCCCCGTCCACCTATACCGCTACACCCCGTGGTCCCGCCATACTCCGTGGGTCACCACAGGTAGATAACCCCTTTAACTCTTTAGATCCCACAAAGTTTTTTTAGGGGATCCAATTATACAGGCAGTCTCAGGAGCCTGTATAAGCAGCGAGCCAATAACACAATTATTCTATGCCTATGGCATAGCATTGAACAGTGTTTGCATTTAAAAGATTGCATGTAAGAGTCCCCTAAAGAGGAGCTAAAAAAAACTGTAAAAAAAATCAAATAAAAAAATGTTGCAATAAATGTGAATAAGTTAAAATTTCCCAATGAATTTGTGGTGTCAGCGCTGTAATGAAATAATGATGTTGGGTTATAAATAGTTTGCAGTCTGTGGCTGGTATACGGACTGTAGATACTGTATTTGCCTTCTGTTATGCACAAAGGTATATCCCGCTGTTACGTGCCCTGGGGTATACCATGTGCAGGGATTTATCTAGCTGCAATGGGATAATACTGACAATAGTGTGGTCCGCGCTGTCACGCCGCCGGCTGGGGCAGTCTCCTGACACGTGCTACCTAAAGCACCGCAACCCACACAGAAACAGTGATTGCATCAAAGGATAAGGGTAAAGCCACAGAATACCGCAGTGCTGCACAAATTAAGTAAGTGAATAAATATCCTACTACATCATTGTCAGTATCCATATGCAATAGCGGACCACAGGGCACGTGACAGGGGGATATACCTTCATGCATAACAGAAGGCAACTAAAACATCTACAGTCCGTATACCAGCCACAGACTGCAAACTATTTATAACCACAACATAATTATTTCATTACAGCGCTGACACCACAAATACATTGCGATTTATTGATATGTTAACATTATAGTGGCATAGCAGGGTGTGTGTCATAGCAGCTATCTGTAATCCCATAAGTGCCAGTGTTCAACGCTTACTTCTAAAGTTTACATTTCCCCCCTCTTTCCATTTTTCAAATACATTTTTTTAAATAAAAATAATCAGAATAACGACTCCCTGTTAGGAAAACCCCATCCCTTATGGGAGGAGCCCTGCCCTCTAACCCCTATTCAGTCTGTACTTAGCTCTACCTGGATATACTGTTGTTCAATAATACATTGTTTGTGCCATGCCATATTCTAAACCACATTCACTACAATCTGTAACTAAGTACTGTTCTGCTTGAACAATGGACCATTTGTCCATATTTAATTTCTAATGTGACGGAGTTCCATATAATATCAGCCTAAATCACTTTTATGTTGTTATGAGCTGTTTTGAGGTCTGCATTTTTGCCTGGATGGGCGGGACTTACCCCAATACTAAGTACACACCCCCCTGTGCCGGCATAGTAAGCATAGCGGGATCATGTGACCAGACGCGTCAGGTGACTGGTGACGTGCCCGCATTCTCCCTGAGTGCGATCGCGTTATTGCGATCTACTCTAGAGAGGAGAGCGCGTCCCCTTCGCGTAGTACCGCGAGACTGCGGTCACGTGATCAGGACTTGCGTATACTGTTTACCGGCGTTCCGGATATAAGGCTGGACGTCGGAAACAGGGAGCAGAGCGCCAGTAGCCTGGCAATAGGCTCCCCACCACTGTGGCTTGCGTTCGACTGCATCGGACACCGGACATCTTAAACATGAGTAGCCACACTCTGGCACCACTTGTTCTCTTCCAGGTATGTGGATCCGAAACATTTTATTTACAGGGACCTCCTTCTATTTAATTTTAGGTATCCTGTGGGCCTCAGAGGTATGGCTGAACAACATCAGCTGTTCCACAAATTGAAAAATTACCTGTCAGCATGTCAGCTATACCCTTTCTTTCTCATTTCTTTTTTTCAGGTATCCACAGGAAATACCTTGGTCTGGTTTGCAATAGATTGTTGCCACAGCAATATGTTTATAACATGAAATAATACTTACCTGTCAGCATGTTATGTATATAATCATTCTCTAAGAGCAACAATTGTGATTTATTGCAATTATAGTATATTTCTCATTGCGGACTTAGTGGTCTATCATATGACCGTCTAAGTTATTGTGCCTCTATAAGTTGTGCCCCTGAGGAAACTGCAAAACGCAGTGTAAACACGTTGGGCTAGGGCTATATATATATATATATATATATATATATATTGGCACATTGTGTACATATTTAATCCAGGGACTGGCATAATGGGTCACAGCCATTGGTGTATTTTAGTAAACTAGTAAAAGTTATGTTTTAAAGAGCACTTCCTATGGGTTTATCCCCTTATAAAAAAAATTCTTACTGCATGTGAAAATTTCGTACTGTTATAATATAACATTAATTAAACAGCATGGTCAATGGCGTAAACCTATAAAATAACAAAGTCCAAAATGTATCATTTTGGTCACTTCAAAATATAAAAAAAACCCTACAGAATAAACATAAAATGTCATTTTAAAAGTAAAGTGCACTGCAAAATTGCTATTTTTTTTTTTTTTTTTGCAATTTTGACATACAAATAATTAGTTTTGGACCTCGTGATAGAGTGATGGTAAGATGAGTGATGTCATTACAAAGAACAATTGAGTCTGCATAAAAAAGCTCTTATATGGGCCTGTAGGTGAACAATTGAAACAGTTATGGATTTTAAAGGCAAAAAGGTAAAAAATTAGTCCCTCAAGGCCAAAACACGGCTTCATCATTAAAGGTTTAAGGTTAGGCCATCAATGTTCATGTCCCAGAGAGCCCCTTGAACCTCTATTCTGTTTCCAGTGCATTGTACAATGTACAAGTCTGCCTAATTTTTCAAACAATGATTAGCATACTGTTTGTTTGCCTTGCAAATGTCAGCTTATAAACAAAAGGAAGGCAGCGTGTGTTGTGTAATGTGTATTTTATTGTAAGCTTGTTGTTATGCTATTCCAGCAAAGGTACAAAAAGACTATAGTTTATTTATAGCGGAGTGTTTATTTGGTAACTTTACTTCGGAGCAGCAGTAATTAAAGCAACATTAGTTCTTCCTATTGATATAGAAATCATTTGTATTATTTTCAGTCTCGCCATATGGTTTGCATCAAGGGACTGGCATGTGGTTAGTGGGGATACACAAAAGTCACAGAGCTTACGCAGATTTAAACAACCCCTACAGAGCCCCTTAACATAGAGGGCACTTTTATCCTACTCAGCAAAAAGAAGCTGTCCTGCACATGTTATCTGTCTGACAGCCATGGCTAAGATCCTAATTTGTACATTTTACTAGGCTTTTCAAGCCTCTTAGCACAGCCTCTGGCATCTTCATGAGGCAGATTGTAACCTTACGGTATCTAGATTGACCATTCACTTTACGGGAAAGTTAGCTGGGTTTTAACATTGAAATGATTAAAATAAAAATTAAGAACCGGTCAAAGTAACTGAAAGGTCTATATTCAGTATTACAGTGTAAGGTCTCATTTACATCACATGTAAGTTGTCTCCATATACTGTCTACGTGGGGTAGAATACTGAGTCAACGGCCCTGATTTATCATTGTGAACCCGACCTTTTGTCAGATTGTGCGCCAATACATGGCACTTCGCACCACAATTTGGCGCATTGTGCCACAAGTTAAGTCTGTACCAGAATTTGTGGCGCATTGTACCAATAATGTGTCCCCACCAATGGAAATTCCCACTAAGAAAAAGCTGGCTAGAACTTTCCAGACCTGTGTGTCCTAATAAAATTGTAGAATCATGCAAGTAAATCAGGGCCAATGTGATTTTGTGAAGCCATACCCATTTTCTTATTTCTAAGCAAACATACAGTCATGGCACCCCTGAAATTTTTCAAGAAAAGTACCGTATATACTCGAGTATAGGCCGAGTTTTTCAGCACGATTTTTCGTGCTGAAAACACCCCCCTCGGCTTATACTCGAGTGAACTCCCCCACCCGCAGTGGTCTTCAACCTGCGGACCTCCAGAGGTTTCAAAACTACAACTCCCAGCAAGCCCGGGCAGCCATCGGCTGTCCGGGCTTGCTGGGAGTTGTAGTTTTGAAACCTCCGGAGGTCCGCAGGTTGAAGACCACTGCGGCCTTCAACATCATCCAGCCCCCTCTCACCCCCTTTAGTTCTGAGTACTCACCTCCGCTCGGCGCTGGTCCGGTCCTGCAGGGCTGTCCGGTGAGGAGGTGGTCCGGTGAGGAGGTGGTCCGGGCTGCTATCTTCACCGGGGAGGCCTCTTCTAAGCGCTTCGGGCCCGGCCTCAGAATAGTCACGTTGCCTTGACAACGACGCAGATACGTCGTTGTTAAGGCAACGGCTCTATTCCGGGCCGGAAGCGCGGAGAAGAGGCGCCCCCGGTGAAGATAGCAGCCCGGACCACCTCCTCACCGGACCACCTCCTCACCGGACAGCCCTGCAGGACCGGACCAGCGCCGAGCGGAGGTGAGTACTCAGAACTAAAGGGGGTGAGAGGGGGCTGGATGATGTTGAAGGCCGCAGTGGTCTTCAACCTGCGGACCTCCGGAGGTTTCAAAACTACAACTCCCAGCAAGCCCGGACAGCCGATGGCTGCCCGGGCTTGCTGGGAGTTGTAGTTTTGAAACCTCTGGAGGTCCGCAGGTTGAAGACCACTGAGGGCGAATGATGAGAAGAGGATGATGAAGGGGGGGGGGGTGTGGGGATGATGAAGGGGGGTGGGGATGATGAAGGGGGGGTGTGGGATGATTACAAGGGGATGATGAAGGGGGGATGTGTGGGATGATAAGGGGATGTGTGGGATGATGACAAGGGGATGATGAAGGGGGGATGTGTGGGATAAGGGGATGTGTGGGATGATGACAAGGGGATGATGAAGGGGGGATGTGTGGGATAAGGGGATGTGTGGGATGATGACAAGGGGATGATGAAGGGGGGATGTGTGGGATAAGGGGATGTGTGGGATGATGACAAGGGGATGATGAAGGGGGGATGTGTGGGATGATAAGGGGATGTGTGGGATGATGACAAGGGGATGATGAAGGGGGGATGTGTGGGATGATGACAAGGGGATGATGAGGATGTTAATGACGGGTCTGGATGATGACAGGGGGGGATGAGGTATTTCCCACCCTAGGCTTATACTCGAGTCAATAACTTTTCCTGGGATTTTGGGTTGAAATTAGGGGTCTCGGCTTATACTCGGGTCGGCTTATACTCGAGTATATACGGTAAGTATTTCTCACAGAAAAGGATTGGAGTAACACATGTTTTGCTATACACATGTTTATTCCCTTTCTGTGTATTGAAACTAAACTTAAAAAAGGAGAGAAAAAAAGCTAACTGAACAAATTTTGTGACACTAAACTCCAAAAATGGTCTGGACAAAATTATTGGCACCCTTTCAAAATTGTGGAAAAATAAGATTGTTTCAAACATGTGATGCTCCTTTAAACTTATGTGGGGCAAGTAATAGGTGTGGGCAAGATAAAAATCATACTTGAAAGCAGAGAAAAAGGAGAGAAGTTCACTAGTGTGTGCCACACTAACCAAAATTGTGAAAAAATATCAACAATCTCAAGGTTACAAGGCCATCTCCAGAGATCTAGATTTGCCTTTGTCCACAGTGCGCAACATTATCAAGAAGTTTGCAACCTATGGCACTGCAGCTAATCTCACTGAGCATTGTCGGAAGAGAAAAATTTATGAAAGGTGTCAACGCAGGATAGTCCAGATGGTGGATAAGCAGCCCCAAACAAGTTCCAAAGATATTCAAGCTGTCCTGCAGGCTCAGGGAGCATCAGTGTCAGTGCAAACTATCCGTCGACATTTAAATGAAATGAAACGCTATGGCAGGAGACCAAGGAGGACCCCACTGCTGACACAGAGACATAAAAAAGCAAGACTACATTTTGCCAAAATGAACTTGAGTAAGCCAAAATATTTCTGGGAAAACGTCTTGTGGACAGATGAGACCAAGATAGGGCATTTTGGTAATGCACATCATTCTACTGTTTACTGAAAACGAAATGAGGCCAACAAAGATAAGAACACAGTACCTACAGTGAAATATGGTGGAGGTTTCAATGATGTTTTGGGATTGTTTTGCTGCCTTAGGCACTGAGTGCCTTGAATGTGTGCAAGGCATCATGAAATCTGAGGATTACCAAAGGATTGTACAGCCCGGAGTCAGAAAGCTGGGTTTGCGTCCGAGATCTTGGGTCTTCCAGCAGGACAATGACCCCAAACATACGTAAAAAAGCACCCAGAAATGGATGGAAACAAAGCTTTGGAGAGTTCAGAAGTGGCCAGCAATGAGTCCAGATCTAAACCCCATCGAACACCTGTGGAGAGAAATTTGAAATTGCTGTTGGGAAAATGCGCCCTTCCAATAGAGAGACCTGGAGCAGTTTGCAAAGGAAAGGAGTGGTCCAACATTCCGGCTGAGAGGTGTAAGAAGCTTATTGATGGTTATCAACTGATTTCAGTTATTTTTTTCCAAAGGGTGTGCAACCAAATATTAAGTTAAGTGCGCCAATAATTTTGTCCAGCCCGTTTTTTGAGTTTAGTGTGACATTATGTCCAATTTGCTCGTTTTCCTCCCTTTTTTGGTTTAGTTCCAATATGCACAAAGGGAATAAACATGTGTATAGCAAAACACGTGTTACCTCAATCCTTTTCTGTGAGAAATACTTTATTTTCTTGAAAATTTTCAAGGGTGCCAACATTTACGGCCATGACTGTACTGTATTTTCAATATGCAGCATCCTTGAATGACTGCCCCTGTTATTAGACCTCGGCCCTGACTTTTGACTAGTGCACTTCGCTAGGAAGGGAGTGTCGACTAGTTGGGGCCACCACCTCCTGGGCATAAAGCTACAAAAATGTAGGGACAGTGGAGCAGGTCTAGACTAGGGCTACTTTTCCCTGTCCCCTACATTACAAAAGCTGTGGGGTTAAATTTCCTGATTGTGCCTTTGAAAATATTCTTAAAAATGACTTTATTAGGATCTTAAATGCAAAGTGTGAGTCATTAATGTGAAAGATTTTTTTTAACCCATTTTATTCTTCTTAAAGGGGTACTCCAGTGCTCCAGCATTCTGAACATTTTGTTCAGAACACTTGGAGCCGGAGGCCATCTTTTTATTTATTTATTTATTTTTATAAATTAAAATACATACAAAATCCATTATTACTTACAGAATTATCAATACCAAACCCCCTCCCTCCCCTTTCCCTCCCTCCCCTTAAGACAGCCTGCCCAAAATCCATTGTCTTACTTCCTTTCCCTACTCCTCTCATACTCTTTTCTCCTTTTCACTATCTCCTTTCTCCCAGGGTAGCCATTTATTATCGATTTTTTGATTTCTTTCACTGTTCTTAAACAGCAACAACTCATAAGTTCTAACCTTAATTACACCTGCCAATCATTCTTTCCTTGATGGAGCCGCTGGGGCCAGCCATTTCCTGAGAATCAAATTCTTTGCCACTCCTAATACTCCAAGTATAAGATCTATATGTTTAGTTCCCGCTATCTCTAGTCCATAAATTGCGACCTTAGGTTCAAAGAGCAATACCACACCTATTCTATCTTTAATAATTTCAAAAACCGCACTCCAAAATTTTTGCAACTTCGTGCAATTCCATATCATGTGTAACCAATTACCTCCCCCGAACCCACACTTGGGGCATTGTGCATTTTCCCTAACATTAATTTTATAAAGAAATTGCGGTAAGTACTGTGCCCGATATACTAACATCAAGAAAGACACCCTATTATTTGCATTAATCGTTGTTCTTCTAATATTCTTTAACACCAGTTTCCACTCTTCTTCTAAAATTCCACCGATATCAAGTGCCTGTCCTAGTCATTTTACTACGTTCTCCCAACCCTTCTGACCTAGCATTTTATATAGTGTACTCATTATTTTCTTTTTTCCCCCCTGTGCATTTTTTATATATTCTGTAATGTGATAACACTCTACCTTTAATTTTTCTTTCAGGTTCTTCTTGTCCCAAGGCATCCTTTAACTGTACATAACCAAAATAATTACTATTTTTTAGATTAAAACGTTCACTCAAACACTTCCAATCTATTATCTTCCCATTTGTGCAGACATGCTCTACCAACCTAATTCCTTTCTCTTCCTAGTTCAAATATTCTGTGATTTTCTTTATTTCTGGGAAGTTCTCATTTTCCCATATGGGGGTACACCACACACTACTTGTCATCCCTATTGCTGACTTCATACTATCCTATACTTGTACCAATAGTTCTTTAGCTGTGTTCCCCTCTTCTGCGTCCTTCTTCAAACTACCACTCTCCAACCACTCCCATATGGACCTATATTTCTTACGCCCCTTTTCCAAATAAGCCAGCAATGTTTGTTGTTCTTGGATAACCAATGTTAGTTGGGATGCTATGAAATATTGATGAACGTTAGGGAGAGCCAGCCCTCCTTTTTCTAAGGGATGGTACAGATATTGACTCTTGATCCTAACTCTTTTTCCTCCCCATATAAGATTATTTAATATGCTTTCCAATTTTTTAAACCAAGTGTTTTTAATCCATATGGGAGAAGCTCTCAAATAATGCGTTATCATGGGGAGTAATACCATTCTCAGCAGTCCTATTCTATCTGCCATACCTAATCTCATTTTTCTCCAAGTATTTATCTTTCCCCTTACCTTCCCCATCAAAAGTGCCAAAATTAATCTCTCAAAGTCCGAGACAGCGCTAGAGATCTTAATACCCAAATATTCCAAACTATCGTTAACTCTTAGACCGTTTACAGGGCCAATAGGAACCTCAGTTTCTACATCCAATGGCATAAGACCAGACTTCTGCCAATTAATTTTCATTCCTGAGAAACACCCAAATTTTTCCACCAACCTGATCACTTCCTGAACTTTCTCTACCGGATTCCTAACAAACAGAAGCACATCATCGGCATATAATAACATTCTTTCTCTATCCCCTTGTACCCCAAACCCCTGAAAGACCTCAGTGCTCCTAACCATGACTGCTAGTGGCTCTATAAAAAGTGCAAATAATAAAGGTGATAGTGGACATCCCTGTCTTGAACGTCTTTTTAAAAATATTGTGTTAGAAAAATTTCCATTGATACTCATTTTTGCTGTAGGGGCTGAATAAATCGTTTTAATAGCTTTTAAGAGTAAAGTGCCCAAATTAAATCTCTTCACCACCCCAAAGAGGAAGCCCCACTCCACCCTTTCGAACGCTTTGTTAGCATCCAGCGACAGGATGGAGCGGGGGTCCCCTCCACGTGTTTGAATATTAAGGAATGTCCTGTGTATATTACCAAACATATTCCTACCTACCATAAAGCCCCTCTGCTCTTCCCCTATAATCTCACCCAAAACCTTTTTTAATCTTCCTGCCCTTATCTTTGCAAAGATTTTGTAATCCGTATTCAAAAGTGATATAGGCCGATAATTCTCCATCTTTTCCCTGCCACCCCCCTTCTTGGGGATCAATATTATCACTGCTTCAGACATTGAAGGGGTCATAGCCCCTCTTTCCAAGGATTCATTAATAATCTCCATCAAGCAGGGTAACAGAGACCCATGAAATCTCCTGTAAAAATCAAATGGCAACCCATCTGACCCTGGGGCAGAATTCACTGCACATGTTCTCAGTGCTTCTTGGACTTCACCCAAGCGGAGGCCCCCTTAATTCATGTCTATGGGAGGGAGCGTGTCAGACGACATGCCCCTCCCATAGACTTGAATGGAGGGGGCATGGCATCATGAGGGGGGAGTGGCCGTGAGGTCATGACCACTGCCGGAGGAACCCAGCATTTGTTTAGAACGCCAGGTGCTGCGGGAGATCGCGGGGGGCCCCAGCAGTGGGCCCTCCGCAATCAGACATTTTATCCCCTATCCTTTGATTAGGGGATAAGATGTCTAGCAGCGGATTACCCCTTTAATGTTTTCTCAAGCAACAATCCCATCTTCTCTTTTGCAATAACTCTATTGCCCTGACTTATGATTAAATAGCAAGAGATAACAGGAATAATACTAATTTCCCATGATCCAATACACTTTCCATGGTTTGGCATTTTGGTCTTTGTTGATTTCAACATTTGCATTATTTTCCAATCTTCAGGCATCTGCTGGCTTCCTGCATACAACACATTTACCATTGTTTCGAATCTCATTTCATTTCCTGTAGTAAATCAGTTTGCCATTTATATTTCTCTCCCAATAGAGACTAATATCTTATTTTTGTAAAAATTACAGAATTATCAGGGCCTAGATAACATTTCATCTCTGGCTTTTGTACAAAAAGTATAACAAAAATCATTCATTTTCTGGCTTTTATACTAATCTGTCTATTGTTCCAGTCATACTCTAATATAAATGAGTACAGTATAAAAAAAGGGCCCAGATGTGGAGTAATGGTGCAATAACTAGATATACAAGGCACAGTCTACATAATTTTCCTGCCATTTTTCAAGGAGTTTTTATTATACATAGTACATTGCAGTCTATAGGGTAGCATGTAATGCAGTACATACAATGCATTTTGTTTTGTGCTTTGTTTTGGTAGTGTTAATTTGATCAGTGACATTATTTTTAGAACATAGCATCTGGATATGCCATTCTTTATGCCACTTAAAACACACAAAATTGTGAAGAAGGCCTTAGGCATTTCGCATAGCTTTGGCATAGCTTTTTTTTTTTTTTTTTTTACCATTTTTTTCCTGAATTCTTTCTTTGGTGCTTTTCCCATTACAAGTGATGAAGCACTTAGCAGTCAGATGTGAGTGGGTGACCTTATCATTTAAAGAACAGGGATCTATCAATGTCTGATAGAGGTTATAAAACCATATTTAGGTTAGTGTCACACGAAACGATCTGCAACGTATTTTACGCTGCGGATCAGCCAGTGACCAAAATCTATACTGTGCCTCCAGCTGTTCCCCTATGTCCTGCTCGCAGCGGCAATGCGCCGCCCTGAGCAGCTACATAGAGATTTGCGAGTTGCCGCGCGCATGTGAGTACACTGTGAAATTAGAAAATAGTGAAAGATCAGAGGTCTTGATCAGTGCAGGCCCAGGTGCAGAGACCTCCCTGACTTCTTAAAGAAAGAGGGAGACCACTCAGCTGAGCACTGTGCTTGGCTCACCTCCGAAGGCTGTGTGGTGTATGGATCCATAGCAGGTCAGTACACCGCTTGTTCTGATCTCGTAGGACAGATGAGCAGATCAAGAATGAAGGGGTACTGCAGCTAGCTGAACCTTTTTTGTTTTACAACCAGTGGGGGCTTCTCTAAGAGGATAACTTTAATCAATACTTCAGACATCACTATGACAGAAAATTTCAGGTCAGACATTAAAGGGGTTATCCACCATAAAGTTATTTTAGTACGTATCTGGCAGACAGTAATGGACATGCTTAGGAAGGATCTGCGCTTGTTTTGGGGCTAAATGGCTATGTTGTGAGATTATCATAACACTGTGGCTAGCTTTTTGTGAACTGGTATTTCCTGTTTGAGTTTTCTTCTTTACCTACAAATCCCATAATTCCATGTTCCTCCCTCCCACACATCAGCCACCCCACCCATTGAAACATAAATGGGCTGCATCCATTCAAAAGACCTGTGGTTTTCAATCAGGATGCCTACAGCTGTTGTAAAAATACAATTAGTTGCAGATTGATCTCTCTCCCACCAAGTGATCGCTCCACCCATTGAAGCAGATAGGCTCCCTGTCATCAACTCACTAGTGAAGTCAGGTCTCGGCCGCATTGCAACCTGGGAAAAACTCAGTCAACAGTCATTTTGTATGCTGTTAAAAATAAATATTCGGGTGAAAATCACATAAAAATTGTGAGAAAACCATCACACACAGGTACAGACACTATATTATGAACTACACTAACTTTACAGCCCCTGTAGCATAGTCAAATAAAAAAAAAAAAATCCTGGAATACTCCTTTAATATTACCTTCCTAAGGAGAAAATGACCAACACAGATCCCACCAGGAGCAAGATGTCCAATATCTGACAATAGCCAATGTTAACGCTAATGAGTTCATCATCAGATGAACACTGAAAAGTAATTGTGTACATGAAATGATTGCAAGGAGAAAGCTGCTGGTCTCCAAAATCCATGATCACATGGGTGGAGGAGACCAAAATAGAGCTTTGGAGAAAGAAAACCACTGTACTTCAGCATAAAAACCATATGTCATTGGTGTAAAAAAAAAAAAAAAAAAAAAAAAAAAACAGTTTGGCTGCATCTGGGCCAAGATGACTAGCTATCAGAATTCTACCAGAAATTCTAAAGGAAAATGTCAGGACATCTGTTTTTGAATTTCAATAGAATGTGGTTCATGCAGCAGGACAATGACCCTAAGTACACCAGCTGTTCTACTAAAGAATGTTTAAAAGGAATGTGTCGTAAGAAAATGACCACGTTTTTATGTTAACCATTTTTTAAAGAATTTGCGGTGATTTTTTTTTCTAATTTTCCATCTTAAAATAATCCTGAAATCATGCAGTTACCACTCTGAACACTAGGCCTAAAACGAAGCAGAGATTTCCTGTACAGATTACTTTCCAACAATGCTCTTCTTATAATGACAGACAGGGTTCAGTGAAAGGTGACATCAGTGAGTAGATAACACAGGTACATACATATAGCTGTTGCCTAGAGATCAGCTCCCCCTCCCTGTAGAAAGACCTCTAAAAAGGTCATGGAGAATGCCCAGAGAAGGTCCTGCTGTAAAGCATATGTCTAAATGCTGTTATAAGGCAGCTCAGGCAATATGGCTGCCCCCATAATAAAAAAGAAATGATAAAAATATTACAATCAGAAAATAGAAACAGAATAGAAAAACATTTTTTTTTGTATCTGGCTCTAATTGGTAAAAGAAAAATTTAGCGATAGGAGATGGAAAACCCCATTTAAATTCAGTAGGATCAAATCTTGTTTTTCAAAAATACACACAAGTTTATCAAATCCAGAACTATCAAGTCCTTCTTAATTACCAGCCATTACTCTAATCGTGCTTGAGGGCCATAGCCTTTAGTCATCTGAAATTTGCTGAACTTGCCCTTGTGGCAGACACAGAAAAAATGATGAATGGAGTTGGCAAAGTCATATCATTAAGCTGATTTGACCCGTCTTTTAACAAAAGGTACTTCTTCTCATGGCCCTAAAATGTTAAGCTGACATGGTAGAAGCTGGTAACTCGAGCATGAGCCGTCTCTCTTCCTGCCATAAATTTATGATTGTTTATTCAACAACAGACTTTTGCGATCTTCTCGACTAAAAAAAGATTTCCCATTTCTGAGCACAGCATATTCTGTGTCAGCACAAACGGATTATAACCTTCTAATTATTGCAGCTAGCCTTCATGTGTTAACCTATTCAAGGCTACAAGAAGCAGCCTTTACACTATAGAGGTTTGGCTTTACGATGCCTTCAGCAGACAATCGGTTAAAGGTTCTAAATTTTTCCATCCTTCTGTCATCTAAGCCCAGAAGCATAATGTCACGGACAGTAATCCCAGGCTGCAGTACACAATGCTTTTATTATTTTTTTTTTTCAGTCTTTTGGTTTTCTTCAGTGTATACCATCTTGTTTCTTGTCCCTGGGCGTTTCTTATTTAATATTTGTCTTTTGGCTCATGGCTTGTCTCCGTGAAAGAAAGCACACCAGCTAGTTAGGCTTAACCCTATGACTGGAGTTACAAAATATAACAATGTTAGTATAAGTTCAGCAATAAAATGTAAGATGATAACATTTGAAGTGCTGAATTTAAAAAAATAAAACAATTTTACATTGCAATCAACTATGTAATGTTGTATACCTAAAACCAAATATCAACCAAAAGTAAACATAACACCTTGCCTAAAGAGTTAAATCCTCATAGCTGCTACCACGAGGGGGGGAAGAGACAATGAATTACTACTAGACCTGTTTAGATACAGACCAGGTAAATAAGTCTATAGAACTGCCTGTTCTCACTTTAATGTGAACCTGCCATTAGTTACATGTTGTCTGAACCAAAGACAGCATGAAACAGGGAGAGGCTCCTTTATTACAACAGTCAATGATTTAATCTGAAATGCAGCAGTGATTTTGAGATTAATTGACAGCTATCTCCCTATTTCTGTATGTAAAGTAATCTACATAAAAAGAAACTGGCTGGGACCTTTGGACTTGAAGCCCGCCCTTATTGGTTCTTAACTCTTTCCTGCGTAAGGACATACATGTACATCCTGCATGTAGTCAGCAATATGTGGCTGTATATTACAGTCGACTAGCACTGGCAAGTGCCAGTTTAACCCTCTAAATGTTACGGTCAATAGTGACTATGGCATCTGGACAGTTATTTTCCAGGGGCATCACTAGTCAGAGATCCGATCTGTTCCCCTATAATACAATCATGGGTTATTGATTAGATGCCAAAGCCAGCCTGAGGCCCTTTGAAGGCAGGGCCGGTGTCACCCCTAGGCAAACTAGTCAGCCACCTAGGTCACAGCCGGCCAAGTAGAGGAAAATCATCAGTCAGTGAGCAGAGAGTTCCAGAGCATGAGGCTACCACTGTGTGTATCTGATTGAGGTGAAAGACCTGATACTGAGGCGTTCACATCAGTGCACACTCCGGCAAGCTCCCAATTACTGAGGTCAAAAAGGAGATTGTTCCGCGGTAAGATTAAAAGGTGTAAATCCACTATTGTCACATCATATGCCGGTGCTAAGGGAGAGAGAGTAGAGTGAAGAGGGGGACGCATCGTGGACAATGACACATGGAATGCAACTATTAGAGGAGGAGTGTGGGGCCTGGGAGACCCCAGCTGCAGACCAATATAGCAAATTGCTGGCCATTTACACAATCATAAGGGTGTATTTTACCACTACCACCATTAAAAAATTATGTGTATGTGTTTATGGTCTCCAACTAAACTCAAACACAGTCACCTGTACCTGGAAAAGCTGGGTGATAACAGATTTGATCTCCAGTAATGCTCCCATAGAGATTAAAAAAAAAGAAAATCTGATAAAGCATCACAGCATTGTGGTCATAGGCACTTCAGATTTCCTATACAAAAGTCTGGGAGAGCTGGGTGACCACCACAAAAACTGTCAACTTTTGCATCAATGTATAATTAGGCAGATTAAAGAAAAGCTGGGTGACACACTTTACATATTTTCACTCTGTATAAGCTAAACCATGTCATGGAATAGGTTTCCTGAATTGCCATTTATATTTAGTTCTTTAAGGGGTTATCCTGGATTACAAAATCTGTTGATTTCTTCCAAAAACAGTGCCACACCTGTCCTCAGGTTGTGTGTGGTATAGCAGCTCAGTTCTATTGAAGTGAACCATGAATCATTCCTTGATTGTAAGTGTGAGGTCATTTTTCTCCCTCCCACACATCAGCCACCCCATCCATTGGAACACACCTGTGATCCTTTCCATGCAATAAACCAGTGTTTTCTGACCAGGGTGCTTCCAGCTGTGGCATAAAACAGACTGATCTTCCTCCCACCCAGCATTCGCTCCACCCATTGAACCAAAGACAGGCTCCCTCTTATCACCTGACTAGTGATGTATTGTCTCAAGCCACACTGCAACCTGGGAAAACCTGAGACGACACTCATTCTACTGTTATGCTGTTAAAAATAAACCTTGGGGCAAAAAATGTTGAAGAATTGCAAGACTACCATGAAACATAGGTACAGACACTGTACTATGAACTACACTAAGTTTACAGCCCCGGTAGCATAGTCAAATAAAAAAATCCTGGAAAATCCCTTTAAGATCAGAGAACAAGGCTGCAGTCAGGGCAGGTGGTGTGCCGTCACCATCAACCAGCAAACCAAAATATCTAGTGTGCTAGCCATTAACCCTTTAAGGACAACGGATGTAAATGTACGTCCAAATGCGATGCTACTTATAGCACCAGGCTGTACATTTATGTTCTGTACATGACGCGAGCATGAATGCGGTGCTTGTATCATGCACGGCAGGTCCTAGTTGCTATCAGCAGCAAGGGACCCACCTGTAATGGCAGACATCAGCAATCATGTTAATGTCTGCCACTAACCCCCCAGGTGCTGTAATCAATACAGATCACGACATCTGCAGCAATGCAGCACTTTAAATGAATGATCCATTCATCCTACATGGCGGCTGGAGGACCCCTTACCTGCTCCGGTTGTCATCTCGGGGTCTTCTCTGGTCTGACAATGAGCAGAGCAGAGAAGAAGATAGCCGATGCATAGCATAGCATAGTGCCTATGCATAGCACTGACCAGTATTGGCAATCTGTTGATTGCTATAAATAGCCCCATATGGGGACATAAAAAAATGTGAAAAGCCCCTCTCCCAATAAAAATATAAATCGCCACTTTTTCCCATCTTACCCCCTAAAAAGAGTAAAAAAAAAATTAATAAACATATTTGGTATCCCCACATGCCTAAATGTTTGAACTATCAAAATGTAATGTAAATTATCCCGTACGGTGAACGGAGTAAACGTAAAGACCAAAATTGCTGTGTTTTGGTCATATCACATCCTTAAAAAAAATTATAAAATGCTCACATATATGCAAATATGGTACAACAAAAAACTACAGATCACACCACAAAAAGCGAGCCCTCATACAGCCTTGTATATGGAAAAATTTGAAAGTTGTAGGTGGTCAAAATAGGGCTATTTTAAACATACTTATTTTGTGAAAAAAGTTTAAGTTTTTTTAAAAGCAGTCCAATAATAGAAAAGTATATAAACATGGGTATCATTTTAATCATATTAATTTACAGAAAAATGAAAACATGTCATTTTTACCATAAAGTGTACAGTGTAAAATCGAAAGCCTCCAAAATTTACAAAATTTCAGTTTTCTTTTCAATTTCCTCCAACAAATAATATTTTTTGGGGTTTGACGCACATTTTATGGTAACATAACATTCATTACAAAGTACAATTGGTCAAGCAAAAAACAAGCCTTGACAGGGGTCTGTGGATGGAAATATGAAAGAGTAATGATATTTAGAAGGGGAGGAGGAAAAAACAAAACTGCTAAAATAAAATTGGCCCGGTCCTTAACCCTTTAACTCCTTGGTTACGGAGGCGTACCTATACGCCCTCAGCCCACTCCCTTTAAATAACGCGTGGCCCCGTGTCATAGTGGGTCAGGTCAGGTTAATAGCGTGCGGCACTGATCGCGGTGCCGTGCGCTATTAACCCTTTAGATGCGGCGCTCAAAGTTGAACGCTGCATCTAAAGTGAAAGTAAAGCACTGCCGGTTAGCTCAGGGGGTTTTCCGGGATTGCCCCGATGAAATCGCGGCATCCTGAACAGCTGTAAAGACAGCAGGAGGGTCCCTACCTTCCTCCATGCTGTCCGATCGCCGAATGGCTGCTCAGTGCCTGAGATCTAGGCATGAGCAGCCAAGCGGCAAAATCATTAATCATTTCCTATGAGAAACCATTGATCAATGTAAAAGATCAGTGTGTGCAGTGTTATAGCCCCCTATGGGAGCTATAACTTTGCAAAAAAAAGGTGAATAAAGATCATTTAACCCCTTCCCTAATAAAAGTTTGAATCGACCCCCTTTTCCCAATTTTAAAAAAAACTGTGTGAATAAAAATAAACATATGTGGTATCGCATCGCAAAAAAAAATTCCAAAGTCTAAAATAGTGTATTTTTGGTCACTTTTTATATCATGAAAAAATGAATAAAAAGTGATCAAAAAGTCTGATCAATACATAAATGGTACAGCTAAAAACTTCAGATCACGGCGCAAAAAATGAGCCCTCAGACCACCCCATACGCAGAAAAATAAAAAAGTTATAGGTGTCAGAAGGTGACAATTTTAAACGTATAAATTTTCCTGCAGTTATGATTTTTTCCAGAAGTATGACAAAATCAAACCTATATAAGTAGGGTATCATTTTAATCGTATGGACCTACAGAAGAAAGATACGGTGTCATTTTTACTGAAAAATGTACTGCGTAGAAACCGAAGCCCCCAAAATTACAAAATGGAATTTTTTCTTCAAGTTTTTGCATTTTCGTTTTTTCCTCCTTGCCTTTAAAAAAATCATAACTCTTTTAATTTTGCACCTAAAAATCCATATGTGGCTTATTTTTTGCGCCACCAATTCTACTTTGTAATGACGTCAGTCATTTTGCCCAAAAATCTACAGCGAAACAGAAAAAAGATCATTGTGAGACAAAATTGAAAAAAAAACGCTGTTTTGTAACTTTTGGGGGCTTCCGTTTCTACGTAGTAAATTTTTTGGTAAAAATAACACCTTATATTTATTCTGTATGTCCATACAATTAAAATGATACCCTACTTATATAGGTTTGATTTTGTCGTACTTCTGGAAAAAATTATAACTACATGCAGGAAAATTAATACGCTTAAAATTGTCATCTTATGACCCCTATAACTTTTTTATTTTTGCGCGTATGGGGCGGTATTAGGGCTCTTCTTTTGCGCCGTTACCTGAAGTTTTTAGCGGTACCTTTTTTGTATTGATAGGACTTATTGATAGGACTTTTTATTCATTTTTTCATGATATAAAAAGTGACCAAAAATGCCCTATTTTGGACTTTGGAATTTTTTTGCGCGTACGCCATTGACCGTGCGGTTTAATTAACGATATATTTTTATAATTCGGACATTTCTGCATGCGGCGATACCATATATGTTTATTTTTATTTACACTGTTTTTTTTTATGGGAAAAGGGGGGTGATTCAAACTTTTAATAGGGAAGGGGTTAAATGATCTTTATTCACTTTTTTTTTGCAGTGTTATAGCTCCCATAGGGACCTATAACACTGCACACACTGATCTATTACATTGATCACTGGTTTCTCATAGGAAACCAGTGATCGATGATTCTGCCGCTTGACTGCTCATGCCTGGATCTCAGGCACTGAGCAGTCATTCGGCGATCGGACAGCGAGGAGGCAGGTAGGGATCCTCCAGCTGTCCTGTAAGCTGTTCAGGATGCCGGCATTTCACAGCGGATATCCCGAAAAGCCCTCTGAGCTAACCAGCATACTTTCACTTTAAGGGTTAATAGCACGCGGCACCGCGATCAATGCCGCGTTCTATTAGCCACGAGTCCCGGCCGTTGTTAGAGGCTGGTCACGAACCGCTATAGATCGGGAGCGGACACATGATGTTCCAGTACATCATGTGTCCTTAAGGGGTTAATGACCAGGCCATTTTACACCTTAGGACCAGAGCGTTTTTTGAACATCTGACCACTGTCACTTTAAACATTAATAAATCTGGAATGCTTTTAGTTATTATTCTGATTCGGAGATTGTTTTTTCGTGACATATTCTCCTTTAACATGGTGGTAAATTTTTGTGGTAACTTGCATCCTTTCTTGGTGAAAAATCCCCAAATTTGATGAAAAAATTGAAAATTTTGCATTTTTCTAACTTTGAAGCTCTCTGCTTGTAAGGAAAATGGATATTGCAGTTAGGAAGCCCCTACGGTGCCAGAACAGCAAAAAAAAAAACCCACATGCCATACCATTTTGGAAACTAGACCTCTTGAGGAACGTAATAAGGAATTAAGTGAGCCTTAATACCCCACAGGGGTTTCACGACTTTTGCATTTGTAAAAAAAAATTTGTTTCACTAAAATGTGTGTTTCCCCCCAAATTTCACATTTTTGCAAGGGTTAATAGCAGAAAATACCCCCCAAAATTTGTAACCCCATCTCTTCTGAGTATGGAGGTACCCCATAAGTTGACCTGAAGTGCACTACGGGCGAACTACAATGCTCAGAAGAGAAGGAGTCATGTTTGGCTTTTTGAGAGCAAATTTTGGTCGGGGGGCATGTCGCATTTAGGAAGCCCCTATGGTGCCAGAACAGCAAAAAAAAAACACATGGCATACCATTTTGGAAACTAGACCCCTTGAGGAACGTAAGAAGGAATAAAGTGAGCCTTAATACCCCACAGGGGTTTCGCGACTTTTGCATATGTAAAAAAAAAAATGTGTGTTTCCCCCCCAAATTTCACATTTTTGCAAGGGTTAATAGCAGAAAATACCCCCCAAAATTTGTAACCCCATTTCTTCTAAGTATGGAAATACCCCATGTGTGGACGTCAAGTGCCCTGCGGCCGAACTACAATGTTCAGAAGAGGAGGAGCACCATTGAGCTTTTGAAGAGTGAATTTGTTTAGAATGGTAGTCAGGGGCCATGTGCGTTTACAAAGCCCCCCGTGGTGCCAGAACAGTGGTCCCCCCCCCCACATGTGACCACATTTTGGAAACTACACCCCTCACAGAATTTAATAAGGGGTGCAGTGAGTATTTACACCCCACTGGCATTTGACAGATCTTTTCATTTTCACGGACCACTGTCAGACACCTGTGGGGTGTAAATGCTCACTGTACCCCTTATTACATTACGTGAGGGGTGTAGTTTCCAAAATGGGGTCACATGTTGGGGTTTCCATTGTTCTGGCACTATGGGGGCTTTGTAAACACACGTGGCCTTCAATTCCGGACACATTTTCTCTTCAAAATCCCAATGGCGCTCCCTCTCTTCTGAGCATTGTAGTTCGCCGGCCGAGCACTTTACATCCACATTTGGGGTATTTTCTTACTCAGAAGAAATGGTGTTACAAATTTTGGGGGCTTTTTTCCTATTTTCCCTTGTGAAAATGAAAAATTTAGGGTAACACCAGCATTTTAGTGAAAAAAAAATATATTTCATTTTCCCATCCAACTTTAACGAAAATTTGTCAAACACTCGTGGGGTGTTAAGGCTCACTATACCCCTTGTTACATTCCATGAAGGGTGTAGTTTCCAAAATGGGGTCACATGTTGGTATTTCTTTTTTTTCGTTTATGTCAGAATTGCTGTAAGATTAGCCACCCCTGTGCAAATCACCAATTTAGGCTTCAAATGTACATAGTGCGCTCTCACTCTTGAGCCTTGTTATGCACCCGCAGATCATTTTACGCCCACATCTGGGGTATTTCCGTACTCAGGAGAAATTGCATTACAAATTTTGGGGGTCTTTTTTTCCTTTTACCTCTTGTGAAAATAAAAAGTAAAGGGCAACACCAGCATGTTAGTGTAAAAAAAAAATTTTTTACACTAACAGGCTGGTGTAGACCCCAACTTTTCCTTTTCATAAGGGGTAAAAGGAGAAAAAGCCCCCCAAAATTTGTAGTGTAATTTCTCCCGAGTACGGAAATACCCCATATGTGGCCCTAAACTGTTTCCTTGAAATACGACAGGGCTCCGAAGTGAGAGAGCGCCATGCGCATTTGAGGACTAAATTAGGGATTGCATAGGGGTGGATATAGGGGTATTTTTCGCCAGTGATTCCCAAACAGGGTGCCTCCAGCTGTTGCTAAATTCCCAGCATGCTTGGACAGTCAGTGGCTGTCCAGAAATGCTGGGAGTTATTGTTTTGCAACAGCTGGATGCTCCGTACAATACGTTTTTAATTTTTATTGGGGGCGGGGGAGACAGTGTAAGGGGGTGTATATGTAGTGTTTTACCCTTTATTATGTGTTAGTGTAGTGTAGTGTAGTGGCGGAGGTTTACAGTGAGTTCCCTGCTAGGAGTTTGCGCTGCGGCGAAAAATTTGCCGCAGCTCATACTTGAAGCAGAAAACTTACTGTAAGCCTGCCCGTGTGAATGTACCCTGTACGTTGACATGGGGGGGGGGGCAAACCTCCAGCTGTTTCAAAACTACAACTCCCAGCATGTACTGACAGACCATGCAGGCTGGGAGTTGTAGTTTTGCAACAGCTGGAGGCACACTGGTTTGAAAACCTTCAGTTAGGTTATGTTATCTAATTCAATATTTTCCAACAAGTGTGCCTCCAGCTGTTGCAAAACTACAACCCCCAGCATGTACTGATCACCGAAGGGCATGCTGGGAGATGTAGTTATGCAACAGCTGGAGGGATCGCAACTACAACTCCCAGCATGCTGGGATTTGCAGTTTTGCAACATATGGTGAGCTACAGTATAGAGACCACTGCAAACTGTGGCCCTCCAGATGCTGCAAAACTACAAATCCCAGCTTGCCCAGACAGCAAACATTTGTGTGGGCATGCTAGGAGTTGTAGTTTTGCAAGATCTGAAGGGCTATAGTTCAGAGACTTCCATATAGTGGTCTCAAACTGTAGCCCTCCAGCTGTTGCAAAACTACAACTCCCAGCATGCCCAAACAGCTGTCTGGGCATGCTGGGAGTTGTAGTTTTGCAACATCTGGAGTGCTAGAGTATAGAGACCACTATATAGTTGTCTCGGACTGCAGCCCTCCAGATGTTGCTAGGCAACTTACCGGCTTCCGTCGGATCCAGGGAGCCTGCTGCACGACATCGCCGCCCGCCGATCTCAGATGCCGATCGTCGCCCGCACCCTCCGCAGATCGGTAAGTGGACTCCGGCACCGGTCATTTCCCCGCTCTGCCCCGCCTATTGTGGGTGGGCAGGACGGGGAAAACGAAAGTTAACCCCCCGCCCCCGATCTGCTATTGGTGGTCGCGTCTAGACCACCAATAGCAGGGATAGGAGGGGTGGCACCCCTGCCACCTCACTCCTATCTCTTCAGGGGGATTGTGGGTGTCTTAGACACCCGCGATCACCCTTATATTCCGGGTCACCATAGACCCATAATGACCCGGAATCGCGCAAATCGCAAGTGTGAATTCACTTGCGATTTGCGCCGATCGCTGACAAGGGGGGGTCTGATGACCCCCCCCCCTGGGCATTTGCGCGGGGTGCCTGCTGATATCAGCAGTCACCCCGGTCCGGTCCCCACCCGCGGCGGGGACCGAAATTCCCACGGACGTATGAGTACGTGCCTGGTTCTTAAGACTCAGGGTGCAGGGACGTACTCATACGTGCCTGGTCCTTAAGAGGCTAAGAGCTCAGTGTTTTTACACTTTTGTTTTTTTTCCCTCTCACCTTTTAAAAATCATAATCCTTTCAATTTTGCACCTACAGACTCATATGACTTTTTTTTGCACCACCAATTCTACTTTGTAATGACATCAGTCATTTTAACCAAAAATCTACATCAAAACAACAACAAAAAAAACCATTGTGGGACAAAATTGTAAAAAAAAAAAAAACATTTATTACATTTTAGGGGGTTCCGTTTCTACGCAGTACATTTTTTGATAAAAATACGGTTAAAATAATACCCTACTTATATAGGTTTGATTTTGTCGTACTTCTGGAAAACTACATGAATGAAAATTTATAGTTTTTAAAATGTCCTATTCTAGCCCCTATAACTTTTATATTTTTCCGGGCTCATTTTTTGTGCCCTGATCTGAAGTTTTTATCGGTACCATTTTTGTTTTGATCGGACTTTTTTATCGCTCTTTATAAATTTTTTATGGTATAAAAGGTGACCAAAAATACGCTATTTTGGACTTTTTTAATTTTTTACATATACGCCATTGACCGTGCGGTTAATTACCAATATATTTTCATAGTTCGGACATTTACGCACACGGCGATACCACATATGTTTATATTTATTTTTATTTACACAGTTTCTTTTTTTATGGAAAAAGGGGGGCAATTCAAACTTTTATTAGGGAAGTGGTTAAATAATCTTTATCAACTTTTTTTCCACTTTTTTTGCAATGTTACAGCCCCATAGGGGACTATACCATGCATTACACTGATTGCCCACACTGATCAATGCTATGCCATAGCATAGCATTGATCAGTGTTTTCATTGCTCGACTTCTCCTGCCTGGATGTCAGGCACAGAGCAGTCATTCGGCGATCGGACAACGAGGAGGAAGGTAGTTTCACCGCGGTAGTCCCGATAAGCCCGACTGAGCTGCCGGGAATGCTTTTTTTTTTTTTTTACTTTAGACGTGGCAATCAAATTTGTTCGCCGCGTCTGAAGGGTAAATACCGGGCATCACCTCGATTGGTGATGTCCGGTATTAGCCGCGGGTCACGGCTATCGTTAGCCACCGGGACCAAACCATCACCGCCTTATATCGCAAAAGAAGGCACAGGACGTAAATATACATCCTGCGTCGCAAAGAGGTTAAGGCCAAAATGGCCTTGGTCCTTAAGGGGTTAAAAGAGTTATCCACCATAAGGTGATTTTAATACGCACCTTTCAGACAGTAATGGACATGCTTAGGTAGGATCCGTGCTTGCCTTGGGGCTTAATGGCTATGTTGTGAGATTACCATAACGCTGTGGCTATCTTGTAGTGAACTGGCTATTTCCTGTTGGCTTTTCCTTCTTCAATTACAAATCACATAGTTCCTTGTTTGTACATTTGAGGTCACTTTCCTCCCTCCCACACATCAGCCACCCCACCCATTGAAATCCATTCAAAAGACCAGAGAGAGAAGTTCACTTAGTCTTTGCATTGTGTGTCTGTGTGTGCCAAACTAACCATGGACAACAGAAAGAGGAGAAAAGAACTGTCTGAGGACTTGAGGATTGTGGAAAAATCTCAACAATCGCAGAGATCTAGATTTGCCTTTGTCTACAGTGCACAACATTATCAAGAAGTTTGCAACCCATGGCACTGTAGCTAATCTCCCTGGGCATGGAGGGAAGAGAAAAATGTTTGAAAGGTGCCAATGCAGGATAGTCTGGATGGTAAAGAAGCAGCCCCAAACAAGTTTCAAAGATATGAAAGCTCAGGGAGCATCAGAGTCAGTGTGAACTATCCGTTGACATTTAAATGAAATGAATCGCTATGGCAGGAAACCCAGGAGGACCCCAATGATGATACAGAGACATAAAAAAGCAAGACTACATTTTGCCAAAATGAACTTGAGTAAGCCAAAATCCTTCTGGGAAAATGTCTCGTGGACAGATGAGACCAAGATAGATTTTGGTAAAGCACATCATTCTACTATTTACTAAAAACAGTATGGGGCCTACAAAGAAAAGAACACAGTACCTACAGTGAAATATGGTTGAGGTTCAATGATGTTTTGCGGTTATTTTGCTGCCTCTGACACTGGGTGCCTTGAATGTGTGCAAGGCATCATGAAATCTGAGGATTACCAACGGATTTTGGGTCGCACTGTACAGCCCAGTGTCAGAAATCTGGTTTTGTGTCTGAGATCTTGGGTCTTTCAGCAGGACAATGACCCAAAACATATGTCAAAAAGCACCCAGAAATGGATGGCAACAAAGCGATGGAAAGTTTACAGTCACTGTAGCATAGTCAAATACCCCTTTAAATTCCATCAGCACATGCACAAACAAAACTGGAGACAAAATCAGACATGCAAAAAGTTTTACATTTTTTTTCAGCACAGAGTAACAATGCAGGCAAAAGGCTGCATAAAAGAAGAGACACATGGTTATTGCTAATCAGCCACTAAACATGTCACAGGCTAGGTTTACATCTGTATCGAACACTCAGTTTGGGGCTTTGATCACAGATTCCATTCATAATTGGTAAACGAAGCCGTACGGTTCGCTGTATGATGGACACCAATGAATACGGAGAGATGCCATTGTACTGGTTTTTAACAGGACAAAAATAAATAAATATAACTAAACACATGGCACTTTTTACAACCATAATTAACACAATAAAAAAAAGTCCTGAACTGTACAACATTTCTCCACTATATTTATTGTAATTAAATGGGGAAAATTGAAGTGTAAAGGGTTTATTGTTACAACCTTTTTTTTATCCTATTGCATTGCATGAAATTCAACAGTAAACACCTGACAGTTCACATTTAGTTTAATTTTATAGGTTTAATTGTGACAGCTCTAAAAATAAGTGCATGGTACTTGTTTTGGATTGTTTTATTCCCGAAAATTTTTAGATTCTGTGTATATATATATATATATTTATATATATATATTTTTTTTTTTTTACTGTTGCATGTTCATGTGAAAATGCTTCAGCACACTTAAAAATTGCAAACAAAAGTATGACTTTCATAAAAAGCCAATAAAATGCCCAATAAACACTGGAAACAATCCTTGAAAAATTGGAGACTCATTTTGCCTACTTTATTACCTTTTTACTTACATTATACTCAAAATATACTGCAAAGTTGGACAGATAGTCTACAAATGTGCCAGATTTATCAGAGAGTCTCCGGCTGATTTATAATAAATGTGGTACAAATTGTGCCAAAATTTCTTGCGCTTTTGCAACAGAAAATCTGGGCCACTGTGTGATCACAACCTCAATATAATCATTTTATGCCTAATAAAACTTTGTGTGAACATTCTTAGGCGAAGTTCCCATTTGGTGTTTTTTTTTTTGGGGGGGGGGGGGGGGCTTTTTGGCGTTCTTTTTTTTTTTTTTAACTGCCACTACAGTTTTTGAGCCAAAGGCAGAAGTGGAGAAAGTAGGAGGCAGAAATATAAGTTCTTCCTTTAGATTTCTCATTCCTTTTGAATATACTTCTGGCTTTAGCTCAAAAACTACAGTGGCAGTTTTCCAAAGCAATGTCAGAAAAAAAACTGTGTGGAAACCTGGCCTTAAAGGGTTATTCAGAATTAGAAAAGCAAAGCTGATTTAACTTAGTTCTATTGAAGTGAATGAAGCCAAGTGGAAATACCCCAGGCAACCTGAGGACAGGTGTGGTGCTGTTTTTGGAAGAAATTATTTATGTTTTTCCATTCTTGAATAACTCCTTTAATAGTAAAACTTCTTAGTATTTCTGATATGATTTTGTGCCTACAAATATACAGTGTGAGCATATCTTAAGGCCATGGTCACACATGGTAATTTGGAGGTTTATTTTGAGGCATAAAACAACCATATTAAGTATCACAATACATATATTTTATGTCTAAATTAAATGTAAATGAATTCAAAGGGAAATGATGAACAGTTCACATGTTCACAAACTGTCTACTCTATAGGTAGGACTCCCCTAAAGGTAGTTTGCCCTCTGTAGGTAAGAACTCCTGAAGGTAGCTTACCTCTGTATATATGACCCCTGGGTCATAGGTAGGAGTATTAGTGAAGGTTGCTTGCCCCTGTAGGTATTTTGCCCACTCCCTGTATGTAGCTTGCCCCCTAAAGGTAGTTTGCCCACCCTGGTATGTAGCTTGTAGGACCTCAATGTAGGTGAATTACTACCTACAGGGGGAAGGTAGAAGAAGGCAAACTACCTACAGGTCCAAGCTATGTCCAGACTGACCAATACAATTCTAGAAAAGCATTAGCAAGTAGAAACATCATAACTTCCACCAAACATCACATGCCTCACCAAAGAGAAACAGTTGAACACAAAATTGCACATTTAAAAATTTTTTTTTTACTTATAAGCGATGAAAAAAAGTAACATATACCCATATGTACCAAACAAAACTAAATACCGCGGCACCACAAAATACAGTCCTGTATACGGAAAAATTAGAAAGTTATAGGTGGTCAAAATAAGGCAATTTTAAACATACTTATGTTGTTTACAAAGTTAAAGTATTTTTTTTTAAAGCAGTACAATAATGGTAAAGTATCTGAACATGGTATCATATTAATCATATTGACCCACAGAATAAAGAAATCATGTAATTTTTACTGTAAAGTGTACACTGTGAGATTAAAACTTGAAAAATTGTGGTTTTCTTTACAATTTTCACACCCAAATAATGTTTTTTTGGTTTTGCCATACATTTTATAGTAAATTGAGTGATGTAATTACAAAATATAATCGGTCACGCAAAAACAAGCCCTCATATGGGTCTGTGGATGGAAATATAAAAAAGTTATGGCTCTTAGAAGGCGAGGAGGAAAAAACAAAAATGCAAAAATAAAACTAGCTGTGTCCTTAAGGCCAAAATGGGCTGTCTCCTTAAGGGGTAAAAAGGTTGTCACCGTTTAGAAAACCAGTTTTTATATACTATGTTCAGTAATTCTCTGATAAAAGATGGGGGTCTCTTATTCAGCATTATTATGCATTGGCCAGAGTAGTTTTGAAGAGCATCTCTTGCTCTGGAGGACTTTTCGTATCCTGCATTACAAAGACCGAGGACGTGCACACATAGGCTCCAAAAGGGGCTTGAGCCCCTGCCCTCTTACTGCACCTGCCCCTTTAAAGGGGTACTCCGGCACTAAGACATCTTATCCCCTATCCAAAGGATAGGGGATGAGATGCCTGATCGCGGGGGTCCCGCCGCTGGGGACCCCCATGATCTTGCACGCAGCACCCCGTTACAATCAGTCCCCGGAGCACGTTCGCTCCGGGTCTGATTACTGGTGATCACGGGGGCCGGAGCATTGCGACGTCACGGCCCTGCCCCGTGTGACGTCATGCTCTGCCCCCTCAATGCAAGCCTATGGGAGGGGGCGTGACAGCTGGTAATGGACTGAATGCCGGAAATTATTGGATGACCCGGGGGGTTCTTTTGGTCTTTATGAACCTTAGGTAAATGATAGAAAATAGCTATCCTGGACTGCTGCAGAGAGAGCTGGTGGCTTTGAAGGCTGATATAGTCTTTCTTCAGGAGACACACTTCGACGCGGCATTTTTTTTCCTCTTTTTACACCACCTCTACCCTCATGCTTATTCCGCTTCTTACGGTAGGAAAGTGGCAGGAGTGGCGATCCTAATATCTAGGTCCCGCCCCTTGCAGGTCTCCTCTACCTATGCAGACCCTTCCGGTAGGTTTGTCATTGTGCAGGGTTCCTTAGGGGATAAACAACTACTTCTATGCAATGCCAATGTTTCCAATACTTCCCAGATCCCTTTTTTGCGTCGGGTCCTCTCTCGCCTACATAAATACTCCCCCTCTGCCTGGCTCTTGCTTAGTTTTCTCTCCCTCCATGGATCGTCATTTGATGGTGGGAATGCTACCAGCCCCTCCCCAGTTACGGTTGTCCACTCTCTTTCGACAACTGATACGCTCAGTGTCGTTTTACGCCCTTGGGCCGCTCTTTTACTTTTTTTCCCATCCTCACAAACTTCATACCCGCATTGATTACTTTGGAGCTACTAAATTGCGCAATGTGCGACTCCTCCAGAATGTGAGAGAAGGCTTTGGAGGCAGTATTTTACTGAGGTGTGGATCTTTCAACAAGATGGACCAATGCTTGGTCAAAATGTTTCTAATGTTCCTATGTTCCCTGCTGAATGTAGTGATAAAATTAACTGAATGATCTTGGGTGGGTAGTGAACATTGGGTTTTGGGAAGCAGGCAGTCATCTTGTGTAAGGGAAAGGGCCCTATTATAGGAGGAAAGCACTAGAGATCGAGGGTAGCCTTTAGTTTTGAAGCAGGCTTTTAGTACAGCGGGGATCAAAAGTTTGGGCACCCCAGGTAAAAATTTGTATTAATGTGCATAAGGGTGCGTTCCCACAGGGCGTATACGCAGCGTATTTGACGCTGCGCAAAATTTATGGCAGCAGCGGGAAATACGCTGCGTATCCCTTGCTCACTATACACACAGGGCTTTCCGGCGGCAGCCCTATGTGTGTAGTGAGTTTTGGAGGCGGGGCCGTGTGCCGGCGTATCTGTGACGCGCGGCTCCGCCTCCAAAACTCACTACACACATAGGGCTGCCGCCGGAAAGCCCTGTGTGTATAGTGAGCAAGGGATACGCAGCGTATTTCCCGCTGCTGCCGTAAATTTTGCGCAGCGTCAAATACGCTGCGTATACGCCCTGTGGGAACGCACCCTAAAGAAGCCAAGGAAAGATGGTAAAATGTCCAAAAGGCATCAAATTACAGATTAGACATTCTTATAATATATCAACAAAAGTTAGATTTTATTTCATTTACACTTTCAAAATAACAGAAAAGAAAATGGCGTCTGCAAAAGTTTGGGCACCCTGCAGAGTTAGTATCTTGTACTGCACCATTTGGCAAGTATCACAGCTTGTAAACGCTTTTTGTAGCCAGCCAAGAGTCTTTCAATTCTTGTTTGAGGTATCTTTGCCCATTCTTCCTTACAAAAGTCTTCCAGTTCTTTGAGATTTTTGGGCTGTCTGTCACGCACTGCTCTTAATTTTTATGTTCTGGAGTTCTCCTTTAAGGTCTATCCATAGATTTTCAATTATGTTGAGGTCAGGAGATTGTGAAGGCTATGGCAAAACCTTCAGTTTACGCCTCTTGATGTAATCCCCCGTGGATTTTGAGGTGTGTTTGGTATCATTATCCATTTGTATAAGCCATCCTCTCTTTAACTTCAGCTTTTTCACAGATGGCATCAAGTTAGCATCCAAAATTTGCTAAAATTTTATTGAATCCATTTTTCCTTCTACTCTTGAGATGTTCCCTGTGCCACTGGCTGCAATACAACCCCAAAGCTGTCCCCCTTCTTCTCCAAACCTACCTTTGCTCATTCTGGACAAAAAGTAAAATTTTAACCTCATCGGTCCACGGTGCATCAGGCTTGTCTATATGTTCATTTGCAAATTTCAAACACTGATTTTTGTGGTGAGGACGTAGAAGAGGTTTTCTTCTGATGACTCTTCCATGAAGACCATATTTGTGCAAGTATCTCTTTATAGTGGAATAGTGTACCACAACTCCAGTGTCTGCCAGATCTTTTTGGAGGGATTGTGCAGTCAAACGTGGGTTTTGAATTGTTTTTCTCACAATCCTGCGAGCTGTTCTGTCTATTTTTCTTGGTCTTACAGATCTTGCTTCACCTTCCACTGTTCCTGATGACTGCCATTTCTTAATTACATTCCAAACAGAAGATATTGACATCTGAAAACGTTTTGCTATCTTCTTATAGCCTTCTCCAGCTTTGTAAGCGTCAACTATTTTCAGTTTCAGATTTCTAGACAACTGCTTAGTTTGCTTAGTGCCGATTGTTGGGGCAAGGTCAGATGAGTCTGGGCATTTATATCCTTTGAGATTGACATCAACTGGTCTTCCCAGATGATGATTGAGAACAATCCATGACACTGGCAGGTCTCAGCTTTGCAAAGGGGGCAGTGCATGCTATACATTCTCCAGGGTGCCCAAACTTTTGCAGAAGCCATTTTTTTGTTTTCTGTTATTTTGAAAGTGTAAATGATAGAAATAAAATCTAACTTTTGTTGACATATTATAAGAATATCTAATCTGTAATTTGATGCCTTTTGGAGATTTTTCCATCTTTCCTTGACTTCTTTATGCACATTAATACAAATTTTTACCTGGGGTGCCCAAACTTTTGATCCCCACTGTATGTTACTTTGGGAGATGGAAATCCCCCTCTCTAGTGCAATTCCTCTTAATCCTTTTAAACTGTCCATAAGGTACACTGCAGAGCCATTTTTTTTAAATGGCCACTGTCAAAACTAAGATAGCTGTTGCTATTGACAGGTTTGAAAAATGTTTTTGTATGTAACGAGTTATTATCTTGCTGAAGGCAGGATGCGGGTGTCCCTGGCAGGGGATGGACCCAAATCCGACTTGTTCTTCAGTGCTTCACCGATGTGAAGACAATATTCGCCACAGTACTGTGATAACCTTGTATTTTTCAATGTACAGTAGTATACACGGGCAATAGCAGTTATAAAGTTTTTTAGGACAACGCGTTTCAAGAGGCAACTACTCTCTTTGTCACTTCATGAGTTATTATCATGTGACACAACTACATCCAAAAATTCTGCATAGTTCGTATAGACAGATTGAGTAAACCGTAGTTACCAATTGTTGGAATTTAGATATAAAAGGAATTCATCTAGAGTGGACCTGTCCCCCTTCCAGATAATGAAAATGTCATCTATGTAGCGACGGTAAAATATACTGTTTGAAAACAGATGGTGTGAATATACTAAATCCTCCTCAAATAACCCCACAAACAGGTTAGTGAAGCTTGGGTTACCTTGGACCCCATCGTGGTTCTGGTGTGTTGGATGTAGATCTGGCCCAAAAACTCAAAATAGTTGTGCGTGAGTATGAAACGGAGACCTTGTAATATGAAATCAACTTGAGCTGCTGCATCTCCTATAATGCCCATATAACTTACAATATGTGGGGAGAACCATACGCTGCTTTAGAAAGTGCATGGGCAAGCACCGTAGCAATGCAGCACCTACACAGTGTTTCAAGCCATCTATTGGAGTGTCACAATCGAGATTTTAATCTTATCTGGGCCACCCCCATTGAGCAGGTGGCCAAAGATGTGAATTGGAGGTTCAACACATTGAGGAAGAGGGAGAACTTCTGGATTCATACCCTTCTGACGCTGTCTCCCGGTGGTTTGAATGAAATGATAGAGTGCAATCTGTAATACTTATCCTTACGTAATCTGTTATACTTATCCTCACGTACGAAATATACGTACTATACTGGTTACTGTATTTATGCTATTTGAATTGAACTATCATCACAGTTATTAATTTTAATATATTTAATGTACCGTATATACTCGAGTATAAGCCAACCCGAATATAAGCCGAGTCCCCTAATTTCACCCCAAACACCTAGGAAAAGTTATTGACTCGACTATAAGCCTAGGGTGGGGAATACATCATCCCCCCCTGTCATCATCCAGACCCCCATCATTAACACCCCCTCATCATCACCCCCGTCTTCATCACCCTGTCATTTTCACCCCCGTCATCATCACCCAGTCATCATCACCCTGTCATCATCCCCCCCTGTCATCATCCAGACCCCCGTCATCATCACCCCCATGATCATTCCCCCTCCTTCATCATCACCGCCTGTCAATCCCTTTCAGTGGTCTCCAAACTGTGGACTTCCAGATGTTTGCAAAACTACAACTCCCAGCATGCCCAGACAGCCATCGGCTGTCCGGGCATGCTGGGAGTTGTAGTTTTGAAACATCTGGAGGTCTGCAGGTTGAAGACAACTGCGGCCTTCGTCATCATCCAGACCCCCTATAAGTTTTCTACTCACCTCCCCTCGGTGGGAAGGAAGGGTGAGCTGGTCCGGGCCATCTATACTGCAGGGACCGTCCGGTGGGTAGGTTTAGTCGTTCCGGGCTGTCCATTTTCACTGGGAGGCCCTCTTCTCCGCTCCGGGCCCGGACTAGTGACGTTGCCTTGACGACGACACACAGGGACATTCATGCGCAGGTGTCGTCGTCGTCATCAAGGCAACGTCACTAGTCCGGGGCCTGGCTATAATTAATTAAACTTATCCACACTGCCTCTCAGTCTTCAACCTGTGGACCTCCAGATGTTGCAAAACTACAACTCCCAGCATGCCTGGACAGCCATCGGTTGTCCGTGCATGCTGGGAGTTGTAGTTTTGCAACATCTGGAGGTCCACAGGTTGAAGACCACTGAGAAGGGATTGTCAGGCGGAGAGTTCACTCGAGTATAAGCCGAGGGGGGCGTTTTCAGTACGAAAAATCGTGCTGAAAAACTCTGCTTATACTCAAGTATATACGGTTTATTTCTCCTTACGAAAATCTTACCGTAGGGGTATTTTTAACCCTTTAACGACGAAGGACGTAAATGTACATCCTGGTGATGTGGTACTTAACGTACCAGGACGTACATTTACGTCCTAAGCATAACCGCGGGCATCGGAGCGATGTCCGGATCATGCGCGGCAGGTCCCGGCTGTTGATTGCAGCCAGGGACCCGCCGGTAATGGCGGACTCCCTCGATCCCGGGGATGTCCGCCATTATCCCCTCAGATGCCGTGATCAATACAGATCACGGCATCTGCAGCGATGCGGTCACTTAATTGGATGATCGGATCGCCCGCAGCGCTGCCGCGGCGATCCGATCATCCAGCACGGCAGCCGGAGGTCTCCTCACCTGCCTCCACTGTCTTCCGGGAGTCTTCTGCTCTTATTTGCCTTCCAGCAGACCAGAGCAGAAGAAGACCGATAACCCTGATCAGTGCTGTGTCCTATACATAGCACTGAACAGGATTAGTAATCGAATGATTGCTTTAAATAGTCCCCTATGGGGACTATTAAAGTGTAAAAATAAAAGTAAAAGTAAAAAAATTTGAAAACCCCCCACCCCCAATAAAAACGTAAATTGCCCCATTTTCCCTATTTCACCCCCAATAAGCGTTAAATAAATATTTTATATACATATTTGGTATCGCCGCATGCGTAAATATCTGAACTATTAAAATAAAATGTTAATGATACCGTACGGTGAACGGCGTGAACGTAAAAAAAAAAAGTCCAGAATAGCTGCTTTTTTTTATAACAAATTTTTTTTTATAAAAAATGTATTAAATGTTTTATATAAGCAAATATGGTATCAATAAAAAGTACAGATCCGCCGCTTATACGGAAGAATGAAAAAGTTATAGGTCTTCAAAATAGGGGGATCTTAAACGTACTAATTTGGTTAAAAAGTTTGTGATTTTTTTAAGCACAACAGTAATAGAAAAGTACGTTATCATGGGTATCATTTTAATCGTATTGACCCAAAGAATAAATAACACATGTCCCTTTTACCGTAAATTGTACGGCGTGAAAACGAAACCTTCCAAAATTAGCAAAAGTGCGGTTTTCTTTTTAATTTCCCCACACAAATAGTATTTTTTTGGTTGCGCCATACATATTATGGTAAAGTGAGTGATGGCATTACAACGGACAACTGGTCGCGCAAAAAACAAGCCCTCATACTAGGGCTCATACTGTGGATGAAAATATAAAAAGTTATGATTTTTTGAAGGCGAGGAGGAAAAAATGAAAACGTAAAAATAAAATTTTCTGCGTCCTTATGGCCCAAATGGGCTGTGTCCTTAAAGGGTTAATCATGGTCACCACCTAATTTGTATTTACAGTAATTTTTTATAATTTCATTGTCCTTTTTTGTTGTTTGTGGTGCAGAACTTACCCTACATCATGAATACAAGTATCACACTATGAATATCATATTTTTATACTTTTTTTATCATGCCATAAAAAGATGCGTGGTATCCATACCTAGATTAACCTATTGGACGCATAACTTATTATCATGCCATAATTAATTAAACTTATCCACACTGCCTCTCAGTAATCGATGGGGTTCTAGTCATACTGCTTCTTAATTTAATTGGCCAGCCTCCTTTTCTGTGGGTGATGTGGGTCTAGTTACTATATGTCTCCTTTTATCATGCACCCTATTACTCATCAATCACCCTCTTTATGAATACATCCATTTTAATATTTTTTACCCTTATTATATCATTTCTCTCCATTATTATTGGTTTGTCTCATTCTTATCATTCCACCTATATATTATTACCAATCATCATCACACAGTTACACTCTTTTATACATTCCCCTATGCATTATTACTAGCTAACACAGCAGAGTCATAATTTTCTAGGTTATTCCAACTTTTATTTACATATCCCCGCAGCAACATATTGAATCCATCCTTCCTTGGCAGCCTTACAGTGCTGCTCGCTGCAATCATCTGCGGGCTCCGGTAACACTGTACTGGGATGCGCAGACTGTGTTCGTCCCGTGCTGATCAGCTAATGTTGGTAACGTGGCAGCCGCTCCCCAGCGGCACGTCCTTGACTACCACACTTAGCGCACATTCATCTGGTGTCCGGATGTTTACAGCTGGACACTGGATGCCAGGGTCATTTGTATATTAACTTTTCTATGTCTCCATCTAAATGCTTGTAATTTTTCATCATGTTATCTAATACATTGTGTTTATTTTAGTTTTAATTTTCATGCATTTATTTCTTGATGTGATTTGAATATTTCCATATGCTATATCACGTGATGTGTTTATTTTAGGCCCCATCTACCTCATTTTGGGTGCCATTTATTACCTATGTATTACCTGTATGTACCTATTTCTAGCATGTTGATCTGAAACACATAGGACCTGAGTTATCAAAGAATGTCTACGGTAGAGCTATTTTCCAACGTTTATTTGGGTGGTGGGTTTGACTAGCGTGCATCTTATTTATCAAGAAGGTGCAGCAGGATGATGAATTTTGCGCAGCTCTGCTGTGGTGGGAAAAGCTCTACCACATACACTTTTTCTAGACGCTTGTGAGGGAGGGAAGTAGACACTTACTTTCAGGGCCGGACTGGCTTACCGGGATAGCGGGAATATTCCCGGAAGGACGCTGCCCTGTGGGCCTGCAGTGGCCGGAGCGCAGGCTGCCTGAGTCCCGACAAGTCACTGTGTCAGTCTGTCAGCAGTGTCAGGACCTGTTTGCTCAGCAGCTGCAGCATCACACACAGGTCTGAGGCTCCTGACAGCTGATACAGTGAGCGGAGGTCCGGAGGTCTAAGGCTACAGAGTCTGTAATGGGAGCTGTACAGACAGTACACTCCCATCTACTCTCTGCCTCCTCACTGCTCCTGGCCCCTCCTCCTGTCGGCACAGTGACTGCAGCTGCTTGAGGGGAAGATCAACTATACTCGGTGAGAGGAAAAGGGAACCTAATGTTATTACTATGTAAGGGAAAGGGTGGGAGTCCTGTTCTGTGGTGTGTGTGTGTGGGAGTTTGGTAAGAGGGGGACCTTTGATGGGGGGAGGGCGCTGCAGAAGGGGACCTGTGATGGGGGGGCTGCAAATGGGGGTGGGGGACCTGTGATGATAGGGGCTGTAAAGGGGGGAACTCTGATGTTGGGGGGCTGTAAAGGGGGACCTGTGATGTGGGGGGCTACAAAGTGGGGGGACCTGTGATGGGGGGCTGCTAAGGGGGGGACCTGTGATGATAGGGGCTGTAAAGTCAAGACCTGTGATGTGAGGGGCTACAAAGGGGGGGACCTGGGATTGGGGCTGTAAAGGGGGGGACCTGTGATGTTAGGGGCTGGAGACAGGGGGACCTGTGATGTTGGGGGCTGGAGACGGGGGGACGTGTGATGTTGGGGGCTGGAGACAGGGGGACCTGTGATGGGGGGGACCTGTAATGTGGGGTAGGGGGTAGGTTATGGGAAGAGGAGACCTTACTACTTTGTAAGGGAGGGGCACTTTTGTTCGCTCTTTTTTTTTTTTTGAAATTTAAGTTGTTTATTCATTATTTTTAACCCCTTATGGACTCATGACGTTCTCATACATCTTCATTTCAGAGTCCTTAAGGACACATGATGTATGAGAACGTCATTAGCTTTCCCGGCCTCCCGCAGCCAGCTGGAGCGGAGTCGGTGCCCGATGCCAGCTGAAATCGTGAACCGGTGACCCGGAATTACTGGCTGATCTCTGACGGCCCCGACGGCCCCGAACAGCCATAGCCAGCAGGGGTGAGGTGGCACTGGTGCCACCTCACGATCGCCCTGATTCGTCGGCCGGTTTACAGGCCGACCAATCAGGGCACCTGCTGCGGGTGTCACTCCCGCAACCCGCTCCGCCCCTCTTCCGGAGGACGTGAGCTGGTGCGGGAAGTTGACCCCGTGAGCTGGGGACCCCGATCCCCAGCGTCAATGTTGGGAACGGGGCCCCAGGAGCGGCGGCGACGACGAGGGACTGACCTGTGTGCGGCGGCGTAGAGCAGCAGTTGGAGGTGATTAAAAGTCTCCTGCTGTTGCTTAGCATAATAGTAGTTATGCAACAGCAGGAGGCAGACCACCACAATTCCCAGCAGTCCCTTATGGGCATGCTGGGACTTATAGTTTTGCAACAGCTGGAGGCACATTTTTTCTATGGAAAAGTGTACCTTCAGCTGTTGTATAACTACAACTCCCAGCTTGCACAATCAGCTAAAGTGCATGCTGGGAGTTGTAGTGGTGCATCTGCTGGTTGCATAACTACAACTCCCAGCATGCCCGTTGGCTGTCGGTGACTGCTGAGAGTTGTAGTTTTGCAACAGCTGAAGGCACACTGGCTGTGAAACACTGAGTTAAGTAGCAAACAAAGTGTGTCTCCAGCTGTTGCAAAACTACAATCCCCAGCCTAAGTAGTACGCCTCCAGCTGTTGCATAACTACGACTCCCAGAATGTACGGTCTATCAATGCATGCTGGGAGTTGTAGTTTTGCAACAGCTGAAGGCACGCTGGTTGCAAAACACTGAGTTTGTTACCAACAGCTGGATGTTCCCCCCCAATGTGAATGTACAGGGTACACTCACATGGGCGGAGGTTTACAGTAAGTATCAGGCTGCAAGTTTGAGCTGCGGCAATTTTTCTGCCGCAGCTCAAACTGCCAGCGAGAAACTACTGTAATCCCCCGCCCGTGTGACTGTACCCTAAAAACACTACACTAAAAGTAAAAAAAAAAAAGTAAAAAGCACTACATATACACATACCCCTACAAAGCCCCCCTCCCCAATAAAAATGACAAACGTCTAGTACGCCACTGTTTCCAAAACGGAGCCTCCAGCTGTTGCAAAACAACTACTCCCAGTATTGCCAGACAGCCACTGACTGTCCAAGCATGCTGGGAGTTTTACAACAGCTGGAGACACCCTGTTTGGGAATCATTGGCGTAGAATACCCCTATGTCCACCCCTATGCAAGTCCCTAATTTAGGCCTCAAATGCGCATGGCGCTCTCACTTTGGAGCCCTATCGTATTTCAAGGCAACAGTTTAGGGCCACATATGGGGTATCGCCATACTTGGGAGAAATTGTGTTACAAATTTTGGGGGGTATTTTCTGCTATTACCCTTTTTAAAAATGTAAAATTTTTGGGAAACCAAGCATTTTAGGTAAAAAAGATTTTTTTTTTTTTACATATGCAAAAGTCGTGAAACACCTGTGGGGTATAAAGGTTCCATTAACCCCTTGTTACGTTCCCCGAGGGGTCTAGTTTCCAAAATGGTATGCCATGTGTTTTTTTTTTTGCTGTCCAGGCACCATAGGGGCTTCCTAAATGCGGCATGCCCCCAGAGCAAAATTTGCTTCCAAAATGCCAAATGTGACTCCTTCTCTTCTGAGACCTGTAGGGCGCCAGCAGAGCACTTTTCACCCCCACACTTTTTGAATCGGGAGAAATTGGGCTTCAAATTTTGGGGGGTATTTTCTGCTATTACCCTTTTTAAAAATGTCAAATTTTTGGGAAAACAAGCATTTTTTTTTACATATTCAAAAGTCATGAATTACCTGTGGGGTATTAAGGTTCACATTACCCCTTGTTACGTTCCCTGAGGGGTCTAGTTTCCAAAATTGTATGCCATGTGTTTTTTTTTTTTTTTTGCTGTTCTGGCACCATAGTGGCTTCCTAAAGGTGACATGCCCCCCAAAAACCATTTGTCGCTCCTTCCCTTCTGAGCCCTCTACTGCGCCCGCCGAACACTTTACATAGACATATGAGGTATGTCCTTACTCGAGAGAAATTGGGCTTCAAACATAAGTAAAAATTTTCTCCTTTTTACCCCTTGTAAAAATTCAAAAATTGGGTCTACAAGAACATGCGAGTGTAAAAAATTAAGATTTTGAATTTTCTCCTTCACTTTTCTGCTATTCCTGTGAAACACCTAAAGGATTAAAACACTTACTGAATGTCATTTTGAATACTTTGGGGGTGCAGTTTTTATAATGGGGTCATTCATGGGGTATTTCTAATATGAAGGCCCTTCAAATCCACTTCAAACCTGAACTGGTTCCTGAAAAATAGGGAGTTTGAAAATTTTGTGAAAAATTTGAAAATTGCTGCTGAACTTTGAAGCCCTCTGGTGTCTTCCAAAAGTAAAAACTCATAAATGTTATGATGCAAACATAAAGTAGACATATTGTATATGTGAACCCAAAAAAATGTATTCTGAATATCAATTTTCCTTACAAGCAGAGAGCTTCAAAGTTAGAAAAATGCAAAATTTTCATTTTTTTCATCAAATTTAGGGATTTTTCACCAAGAAAGGATGCAATTTCCCACAAAAATTTACCACTATGTTAAAGTAGAATATATCACGAAAAAAACTATCTCGGAATCAGAATGATAAGTAAAAGCATTCCAGAGTTATTAATGTTTAAAGTGACAGTGGTCTGAATTGCAAAAAACGGCCGAGTCCTTAAGGTGAAAAAGGGCTAAGTCCTTAAGGGGTTAAATAACTATATTTTTTATATTTAACTACAGTTAAGGGGAACCTGTTATCAGTTTTATGTTGCCCAAACAGCAGGCAGCATAAAACTGGTGCAGGCATCAATATCCCAGGACACTGTGAATTACACTAAGACACTCGGTCATTCAAAGTAATCTTAGTTTCTAAATGCCACCGAACCCGGTAATTAGTCCTTAGGGTAGGTCACTACCCTGTATCAGTGGTCTCCAAACTGTGGATCTCACGCTGTTGCTAAACTAAAACTCCCAGTAAAACGTCAACTCCCAGCATGCACAGAGCGTTGTTGGAACAGTTAACAGTCCACAGTTTGGAGACCTGGGGCAGATTTATCAAAGCCTGTGCAAAGGAAATGATTCCCAGTTGATTGGTGAGTGCTTCCAATAATTTTCTACTGTGAAACTGTTATGCTCACTACTATAAACTATTGGGATTGAGTACCCCATCTGTATGCAGGAACCTGCAAAGTCGGGAAAAGATGTAGTGTTGGACTTTGTAGTGCTGAGCACTGTATCTTCCAGTGTCTCCCTATACACTGCTAGAGACAAGAGAGACGTGTCAATCAAGCCAGCTGGGCAGGGAGCAGCCGCCAGGACCTGCCCCTGTGACTATTTACCTGTATTCTTGTAGCATTTTTAAACTATGTCTCTGTGCAATTTGTGTCCCGGAATCGCAATGCCTGCACCAGTGCTATGCTTCCCACGGTATTTTAACCCTATGCAATATCTACTACGGGAGGGGGAACAGTAAAAAAAACAAAAAACCTTTCTAAAATTCCTTGCTTTCACACTGCCACTGAAATGACGGAATTCTGTTTCTGGTATCTGGCACTTTCGGTTAGGTGATGTGACATGGCCAGCCATCCAATCAGCGCCTGAGGCTGGACATTGCTTTGGTCTGTAATTGAATGAACAGCTGTGTGAGATCACATAACCTGACCTAGTAGTGCTGGACACTGGGAACTGAGTTCCGTGATTCTGGCGGCAGCTCAAGTGCAAAAAAGAGAGGGTTGCTTTTATTTATTTTACTGTTTTTCCCAAGTGGATTTTACATTAAAGGGGTACTCCGGTGCTTAGACATGCCTGATCAAGGAGGTCCCGCCGCTGGGGATCCCCGTGATCTTGCACTCCGCACCCCGTTAAAATCAGTCCCCGGAGCGTGTTCACTACGGGTCTGACTACTGTCGATCACGGGGCCAGAGTGTTGTGATGTCAAGGCTCCGCCCCATGTGACGTCATGCTCCGCCCCCTCAATGCAAATCTATGGGAGGGGGTGTGGCAGCTGTCACGCCCCCTCCCATAGGCTTGCATTGAGGGGCGGATGCGTGACGTCACACGGGGGCGGAGGCGTGACGTCACACGTCGTCAGCCCCGTGGTCGCCGGTAATCAGACCCGGAGCGAACATGCTCCGGGGACTGATTTTAACTGGGGTGCTGCGTGCAAGATCACGGGGGTTCCCAGCGGCGGGACCCCCGCGATCAGGCATCTTATCCCCTATCCTTTGAACTGAACGCTTCCAGTTTCCCTACAAGAAAAAGGCAGATAGCTGGAAGAGACTTTATGTTCTGCATATTATCAAGGATTCAAAGAAATAGAAAGTAATAGGTGTACGTAAGGAAAGATTTAACCTCTTAAGGAAGCAGGGCGTACCTGTACGCCCTGAGCCTGGTCCCGGTATTTTAAATGGGTTCACGCCGGGACCCTGGGCTAATAGCGTGCGGCACCGATCGTTGTGCCGCGCACTATTAACCCTTTAGACGCGGTGATCAAAGTTGATCGCCGCGTCTAAAACTAAAGAAAAAGCTCCCCAACAGCTCAGTCGGGCTGATCAGGACAATTGTCCTGTCCCGATCAGCTAGGACCCGAGCGGAGGTCCCCTTACCTTGCTCCGTTGCGTACGATCGGTGTTTGATTGCTCCAAGCCTGAGCTACAGGCTTGAGCAATCAACCCCCTATAACGCTGATCCATGCAAAGCTATGGCTTTGCAGGGATCAGTGTAAAAGATCAGTGTGTACAGTGTTATAGCCCCCTATGGGAGCTATAACACTGCAAAAGAAAAGTGAAAAAAAAGTTAATAAAGGTCATTTAACCCCCTCCCTAATAAAAGTTTGAATCACCCCCCTTTTCCCATTAAAAAAAAAAACAAAACAGTGTAAATAAAAATAAACATATGTGGTATCGCCGCGTGCAGAAATGTCCGAACTATAAAAAATATATAATTAATTAAACCGCACGGTCAATAGCGTACGCGCATAAAAATTCCAAAATAGCGTATTTTGGGTCACTTTTTATATCATGAAAAAATGAATAAAAAGCGATCAAAAAGTCCGATCAATACAAAAATGGTAACAAAAACTTCAGAACACAGCGCAAAAAATTTGCCCTCATACCGGCCCATATGCGGAAAAATAAAAAAGTTATTGGGGTCAGAAGATGAGAATTTTTTGCGTATAAATTTTCCTGCATGTAGTTATTTTTTTCAGAAGTACAACAAAGTCAAACCTATATAAGTAGGATATCATTTTAACCGTATAAACCTACAGAATAAAGAGAAGGTGTCAATTTTACCGAAAAATGCACTGCGTAGAAACGGAAGCCCCCAAAATTTACAAAATGAAATTTTTTCTTTAATTTTGTCGCACAATGATTTTTTTTTTCCATTTCACCGTGGATTTTTTTGGTAAAATGACTAATGTCACTGCAAAGTAGAATTGGTGGCACAAAAAATAAGCCATCATATGGAATTTTATGTGCAAAATTGAAAGTGTAATGATTTTTAGAAAGTGATGAGGAAAAAATTTAAATGCAAAAACGAAAAAATGCTGAGTCCTTAAGGGGTTAAGGAATTTCACTTTCTTTTCAGGCACTAATTTTCTTTGTGTGAGTAGGTTCCTGTGGTTTTCCCTTTCAAGGAATGGCATAATGATGAAGATGATGATGATCAGATGAATTTAAATAGAATAGGCTATATTCTAAAACCCAGCTGGGGAACTTGTGACTAACAAGTGAGGAGCCCAGAAAGAATCACCCCCTTTAATTTTTACAGTGAATTTAAAGCCATGTTCAATAGGTCACATCTACTTCTAAGGCTGCTTTCACACTATTAAGTTGCTCCATTTTAAAGACCCGTTAGGAAAACCCTTAAAAACGGTTGTTAAACGGGCATTACAAAATCCCATTCAAGTCTATGGGATTTTGTGATTAGCCGTTATCACCTGTTATAGAAGTTATGAATAATGGACGTTATTTGTGACGGGAGAAAAAACGTTACCTGCACTAATTTTTCTCCTGTTACAAATAACGTCCATTATTCATAATGGGTTATAACGAGTGATAACAGCTAATCACAAAATTCCATAGACTTGAATGTCATTTTGTAGCGGCCGTATGGGATTTTGTTTAACGGACATTTTTAAGGGTTTTCCTAATGGGACATTATAACGAGCCTTTAAAACGGAGCAACTTTATAGTGTGAAAGCAGCCTTAAAGGGGTACTCTGCCCCTAGACATCTTATCGCCTATCCGAAGGATAGGGGATAACATTTCTGCCCATGGGGGTCTGCTCGCCGGTTGTGCTAGGCTTTGGATGGCCGTGGTCGTTCCGGAATTCGCTCTGTGCAGCGGATTACTGGGGTGCCAATGCTGGATATCAGACATATTATTCCTTATGAATTGAATAAGGGATAAGATTTCTAGGGGTGGAGTACCCATTTAACCGGTTGCCGTATAAGGACAAGCCGGCTTGTCCTGAGACGGCAAGTGGTGTATGATGCGGGCTCCTGACTCGAGCCCGCGTCATACCAGCCGACTCCAACTGATTCCTGTAGCTGGGGGCCGCCGTTCATAGCAGACATGCGGCGATCCCCGCTGTTGGCTATTAACCCCTTAGATTGCCGCTGTGCCACTTTAAACCATCCCTGTGCCACTGTAAACCATCCCTGGTGATTGCAGCGCAATCATGGGGGGGCGATCCACTGTGAAGATAGCTGGAGGGCTTACCTCAGGTCCTGTGCTGGCTGTGGCTCTGACAATATTAAAGTCTGGCAGGACCATGCTTTATCAATCGAGCGCAGAGCACACAGATCAATGTGGTTCTATGGAACCACATTGATCTGTATGAAGAATGTAATGATTCCTCCTAAAAGTCCCCTATGGGGACTAAAAGTGTAAAAAAAAGTTGAATAAAAGGTAAAAAAAACAAAAAAACACACATTAACCCCTTCCATATTAAAAGTTTGAATCACCCTCCTTTTCCCAAATTCCATATAAAAAATATGTAAACTTAATAAAAATAAACATATGTATTATCGCCGCATGTGTAAATGTCCAAACTATAAAAATATAATGTTAATTAAACCGCAGGGTCAATGGCATACACGTAAAAAAATTCTAAATTCCAAAATTGCGTATTTTTGGTCACTTTGTATACCCTAAATTTTTTTTATAAATGTATAAAAAGGGATGAAAAAGTCCCATCAAAACAAAAATGGTACCGATAAAATCTTCAGATGACAGCACAAAAAATTAGCCCTCATACATTCCCATATGTGGAAAAATAAAAAAGTTATAGGGGTCAGAAGATGACAATGACACAAATGGTGTAATTTTTAACCACATATATCTTTTTTTTTTCTCGTTTTGCCGTAAATTTTGTGGTGAAATGATTGATGTCATGATAAAGTACAATTGGTGGTGCAAAAAAAAAAGCTTTCATATGGATCTGTATGTGTGAAATTGAAAGCGTTATGATTTTTAGAAGGTGATGAGGAAAAAACGAAAGTGCAAAAATTGAAAAACCCTGCGTCCTTAAGGGGTTAAGAAATCTTGGTGTTTAGTCAACATTTATAAATGACATTGTTTTTCTAGGTTTTAGTCAGTATTTGACCATAAATATGTGCCATGATTACTGAAATCAAATACCACTGTATTTTCTTGTTTTGTTTCAAACTGTATCACTATATGGTAACTGAAGAAAAGAAACTGGTTATTCTGGTCTTTGACAGAATATAAAAGTCTCTTTAAAGTAGTGGTCTCCAGCATGCTGCAAAACTACACCTTCCAGTATGACTTGGCAGGCATTCATGTGAATATGGAGGTGTGAGACTGTGCCCATACACGGGTTCATAAGCATTAAGTGTACATCTCAAAAATGACTGTTTTTCTAGTAATTTTTTTCTTTTGGGCAAAGCTATAGCCCAAAAAATAGTTGTGTGCAATTAAGACATATTTATGGGAAACTGACAGCTGTTTCAGCCATACTAAACCCAAAACACAGGGCTATAGTGTCGGGGAACCAGAATAAATCATGTATCAGTGTCGTTGTTCCAAAGATATACAATATATTAGCTTCTGTTGGTAATATGTTAATCGTCTGCTTTGTACAATGGAAGCGTGACCATGTATACCCAACATCCCTGCCTCCTTCCCCTCTGATATTCCTGCCCACCTCGTGCTCACATAAATATTTATGAGGTGGTCGGGCATAACAGAGCAGAAAGGAAGAAGGCAGGTATGCTGGGTCCCGTCTCCATTGTGAGATAAGTAATACATACATTTAATCTGTGAACCTTCACTATAACCCTTGTACTGGGTTTAGTACAGCTGAACCTGCAGTTAATTTGCCTTTGAGAGTGTATTTTGAGCCATAAATGGCTGAAAAAAGGGTCTTATACTTAAATTTACTGTTGTAACAATAACAGCCATACATTTAAATTGAGTGTGAGCAAATAAAATCCAATAGGAAAAATAAAAACAATGTTTTGCATGTTTTATTGAGCCATAAGACTTCTGTTTTATGGACCAAAAAACTGCAAAAAAAAACAAACTAAACTGTAAGAGAATAAGGCTCGACTATAGGGCTGGGGGCATAAATCAGGCTTGGGGGGCATACATATGGAGCTGATGTGTAAACTGACTCCCCTGAGCCTAGCATTCACACCCATTTTTTTATGAAGTCTCCCGCCTATATGACCGTTCAGAGAAATGTGCACACGGTCAACCAAATAGTAAAATCCCTATATCTCTGGAACAAGGTGATATAGCAACAAAATAAACAGCATTGAAATCAGGTCACCCAAGGCTACAAACTCATAAATAACTCTGATAAATAATTGAACAAATATCTTCTTTAAAACATTTCCCATCCAAGCAGAGCCTGGGTAATGGTAGGCCAACACTAGGTATATGGTCTGTCTTCTATTACAGTTAGAGTATGTTTACACGGCAGAATGTTCTGCATGGAAAATGGGATTCTGCTGCACTGTGCACATGGTGGAATTTCCGTGGCAGAAACATCCCGATTCCGGCATCCACAGAAAGAATAGGCTTGTCTATTCTTTTTGCAGATTTTGCTCGGAAATGCACTGCCATTTTCGAACAGTCCTAGTGCCCGTTGGCTCATGCAGACATTCTGCACATTTTACGCTTTGTGAACACGGCCTTGGCAGGGCTAGTGTATTATAATGGGTCAGCAAAAAGTGGTACCATCAATACCTATAAGTACATTGATAAATCTGTCCCTTTTTTGTCATCACTGTAATCAATGGCTACACATCTATGTATAGTCATCAAATTGTGTATAGTTATTACCAGCATTACAAACATTTAGAGAAGTTGTTATAGTCTGGGTTATATAGGCAGTCATTTGTGAAGTCATTTTCATGCCAATAACTCGGTCCTGTCTGTAGTTCTGCATGGCCGGCATAATAAACACAATGCAAGTCTCATATACCATTCGTAACAGAGTGTGAAATCTAACAAAATATGTGAAAGGTGTGCATACCTTGCAGATAAATGTCCAAGCTGCCATGCTAGCTGTTGTTCTCTTGCACCAGTATTATTTTACAGGAAATTACAGTACCTGCAAAAGAAGGGCAAGAATTAGTAAAAAGTGCATCTAAAACTTTATAAAAGTTTACAAAAGCCTTAAAGAACACATGAGCAAGAATTCGTAATTAAGGCTTCCACATGAATTAAGAAGGTAAGTAGCTGCCATGTGCTGCTACTGTAATTGAATGCCCTTCATTAACTGTTCATCAATATGTTCAATCACATTTAAAAAGAGGATGTTTTGGCATTTTGCTTGTCTGGAGTATACAAGCATGTGTTAAAGGGGTATTCCAGGCCAAAACTTTTTTTTTTATATATATCAACTGGCTCCGGAAAGTTAAACAGATTTGTAAATTACTTCTATTAAAAAATCTTAATCCTTCCAATTGTTATTAGCTTCTGAAGTTGAGTTGCTGTTTTCTGTCTAACTGCTTTCTGATGACTCACGTCCCAGGAGCTGTGCAGCTCCTATGGGGATATTTTCCCATCATGCACAGCTCCCGGGATGTGACATCATCATTGAGCAGTTAGACAGAAAACTTCAGAAGCTAATAACTATTGGAAGGATTAAGATTTTTTAATAGAAGTAATTTACTAATCTGTTTAACTTTCCGGAGCCAGTTGATATATAAAAAAAAGTTTTTGCCTGGAATACCCCTTTAACTAATGTAGGAAAGATTTTAGAATTGATCTTGCAAAAGTAGTATTTGCTGTTCAGCTAATTTGGGAAGGGTTTTAAAGTAATTTCCAAACAATTTAGAGTCATCATTTTACAGTGAGAAAGATTAAGTTAAGAACCTTTTAGGAGCGGACGTCCCGGCAAACTCACCCCAAGGTCAAATGGTGCAATGTACAGAGAAATTGCAAAAACAAAAGAGCTATATATAAAACTCTATGGGGGAGATTTATGAAAACCTGTCTATAGGAAAAGTTGCTCAGTTGCCCATAGCAACCAATCAGATCACTTCTTTCACTTTTGAAAAGGCCTCTGAAAAATGAAAGAAGCGATCTGATTGGTTGCTATGGGCAACTTTTGCTCTGGACAGGTTTTGATAAATCTCCCCTATAGGCCTTAAAGGGGTACTCTGCCCCTAGACATCTTATTCCCTATCCAAAGGATAGGGCATAAAATGTCTGATGGTGGGGATCCTGCCGCTGGGAACCCCCACATTCTCTCCTGCAGCACCCCGTCATCTGTTGAAGGGAGCAAGCTTCACTCCGTGCCTGTTGACTGGTGATGCAGGGGCTGGAGGATCGCAACATCACGGCCCCGCCCCTTGTGGTATCACTCCCCGCCCCCTCCCATAGACTTGCATTAAATGGGTGGGCCGTGATGTCATGAGGGGTGGGTCATGATGTCATGAGGGGGTGGGGCCATAACGTCATGATCCTCTGGCATTTCTTATAATTAAAAAATGCATGCACTGCGAAGAGTGGGCATGATGTCAGAGCTCGCATCTTTGACATTCCTAGCCCCATAAAAGTGGGTGTTTTTGTAATATAGAGTCAAGAACTGCTTCTATTATTGTATGTCATGTATACATACACTTTGACTGTTTCGGTGGTTTTATTTACGGTACATAAAACATGTGGCAGATGCTCTTTAATATACTGTATTATAGAGGAGATTTATCAAAACCTGTGCAAAGGAAGAGTGGTGAGTTTCTCAATAGCAACCAATCAGATTACTTCTTTTATTTTGCAGAGGGCTTTTCCTCAGCAAAGGTTTGGATAAATCTATATCCCCCGGCCCAACCTGTGTGTGACAGAACTGGCACTATACCCTCCTGACCCAGCACCCATCATCCAGCACCAATCACCCATCATCCAGCACCCATCACATGCAGGAATCTCCACAACCCCAGCTTTTACACTGAAGAGATGGACACCGCGCAAATATATGATTATTATGCTAGAATATATAATTAATAATATACTGTACCACCATTAATTAACTATACATTGTGCCATCATTAATGCACTGTATACTGTGCCACTGTTAATGATATATGTATATACTGTGACAAAATTAATTAACTTTATGTGTAGAAGAATGAATGGACCACACTCACTGGAATCAGATAAAAAAGCAGTGCTGTTCTTTATTTTCAAAGGTGCAGTAAAATCATATATCGTAGTAGGACGTTACAAGCGCAATAGGTCAGATCGTTCTTGGGTGACAGCTGTTGCGCGTGGTCTGATGAAGCGTGCATGCGCACGCGCACCCAAGAATGATCTGACCTATGGTGCTGGTAACGTCCTGCTAAGATATATGATTTTACTGCACCTTTGAAAATAAAGAAGAGCACTGCTTTTGTACCTGATTCCGGTGAGTGTGTCCCATTCATTCTTCTACACATAGAGGGAGATTTATCAAAATGTGTCCAGAGGAAAAGTTGCCCAGTTGCCCATAGCAACTAATCAGCTTGCTTCTTTCATTTTTAACAAGGCCTCTGCAAAATGAAAGAAGCGATCTGATTGGTTGCTATGGGCAATTGGACAACTTTTCCTCTGGACAGGTTTTGCTAAATCTCCCCCATATTGACTGCATGAATCTACTGTTCCTTGGGCTTGTTTGCACCGCGGCAGGTGCATCGTTTGCTGACCACAATCCCTAAATGCATGAATACTCAGCGTCCAAGTGGAGATAACTATAAGGGGTTGGAATGCCGACTACTGTACATTGTGGACTTTAATTAACTTTATACTGTGCCAAAATTTGTAAACTATATACTGTGCCACCATTAATTCCTTATATACCGTGCCTCTATTTCTCCATTAATTTCTTATATACTGTGCTTTTATAAATTCACCATATACTGTGCCTCCATTTCCTTTATTAATTCCCTATACACTGTGCCTCCATTAATTCCCTACACATATATGCACATACACATATATACACAGGCACATAAATACAAGCACATATAGTGGTCCCTCGACATATGATGGCCCCGACATACGATGGCCCCGACATACGATCGTTTCAACCTGTTTAGACAGGTAATGATGTGGTGGAATTTGTTGGGTCATGTTGTTCATCTAAGGTTGTATTTACCTAATTTTAAGACCCTATAAGAACCAGATTTTTAAAAATTATTGTTTCCTGATATGTAACTGAACCATAAAATTTAAAGAGGATGTACATTATTTTTCTCATTTGAGGAGCGAATCTTCAATCTGTTTCAGAAAGGGATCCCAATTCAGTATTTAAAGTGACCTGATTGCTCTGCAATTGCCTACACAATGTATGTACATAAGCAGGAACTCCTGTCAAAGGTAGGATTCCTTGGTCTTGTACAGTACAATGAGCTTCTCGGTCATCGGGCCTGTGAATGTAGTGAGTGAAAGCTGAGAATTTTTTTTATATATATTAGTAAAATTTGGACTAAATCCAATTTGTTCTGAAACTCACTCATCTCTACTTATGATTTATTGATTCTTAAGTTAAATAATTCTGTCATACAGATGCCCATGGAGTGCCTACTGCTCCAAATTACAGAGCCACTGTACACCCACCTGACATGCCCATGAGGGCTTTGGCTAGGTTTATACATCAAGAAAATATTAAACTGTTGAACCAGCCTGTGAAATTTGCATCACGATCTTCTGAAGATGTTTTCTTTATTAAATATTCAAAAAAAATGTGAACAACCAAAATACAAAAGGACTTTCATTTTCATTAGTAACAACAAATTGTTTTTGGATTTGACTATTTCATTGGGCTTGATCAATGCATAGATACATATGGCTGTTTTACGTGAGCTTCAATAATTTTGTTTTAAAACCCAGGACCAGCATGTGAAAGAAAATCTCAACATCTGTTGTGAGAGATGAGATCAATCTTTACTAAAAGTAGATGAATGTAGTAATTTTAGCCTTTGCAGTGCTGCTTTGGGGATTTCCTACACAAAAGTATGGAGCATGCACGTCAAAAAGCGACAAGTGGATTGTTAACAATTGCATCAGCTGAGGCACGGCTGACTCATTCCAGTGCACAGATGCCAATCCTGCTCTGCTGTTCTTACTATTCTACAGATTAATAGTGCCTTGCATATTATATACATTTATGTATATATTATATAGATACACACACACATGCTGAGGAGTTTGTACAGAATTTCTTCCATCAACTGTTGTTAGACACATTTTCTTTTTTTGTGAAAATATTCATGGGTGACAATAGGGCATATGTAACAGGAGGATTATATGAATAATAAGCTGCTGGGAGATTCTGCTCCTTCCTCAATCTAGTATTACAGTTCCCCTGGTGATAACAAGGCATTTCACGTGTCCCTTCCTATTACCACAAAAATGCACATATCGCACAGGACTGATATAAGACATAAAATGTAGGTGTTTTACCTAATGTTATAGTGTATACATTTTTTTGTGCAGAGTAAGAAGGTATATTTAGAAAAGTGTATGTATATAATGATATGTTGTGTAGTATATATAGGTGTATGTAGTATAATGTAGTGTATGTAGTAGTGCAGTGTATATAGGTGTATGTAGTAGTATAGTCTAGTGTAAGTATGTGTATGTAGTATAGTATAAATACAAGTTATAAGGTTCTCCCACAAGAACTAAACATTCAGGGTTGTTTTTAGGTGTAGCAAACTGGGCCTTCATTTCTATGAGTTTAGTCATAGGACATTGTAGAAGCCTAGAGAGTTGTATTTTGGTCAATAATTTCAATCAGTATCTATAAGCCAAAACAGAAATGGGTCCAAAACTTGCATGTTCCATTCCATGTTTTGGCTTATGAATATTGATCAAAATATACAACAGTACATTAGACCTTATAATAAAGTAATCCATCACTGCCCTAGACCACCAGGGACATTTTCACTAACTACTTCACTATCTAAGCCTAGTATGGTGCTATTCCTTGACACGGATGGTTTCATTTGGGCACTGTATGGCAATATTGTGAAATATATGGCAGTGTTATGAGGTCTGTATGAGTTTTTAATACATTATATGGTGGTATTTCTGACTCACTGTTTTTTTGTATTTAATGTCAGCATTAATTGATTCGTGTATAGTACACATATGGAGGTAAAAAGTCTGTCTGAAATTGCAAGAAAAACATTTCTAAAAATAGCATGCAGGGCCCTTTTATGCCCATATTTCCATGCCATACAAAATCTGATCTAAATTTTATTCTACACATTACTGTTACTGACTACATTATAAAAATTTCTGATTTCAATGGTACATGCATCAGCACATTAAGTTTTCTAAAACAGCATAGAATTTGTATAGATTGTGACATAAGTAATCTGTATTCTATTATTCTCGATTACTTACGAAAGCAGAGTGGTTTACACATATTGACGCACTGTTAAATGTACTGCATTGATGGGTATATTTACCATAATGTCTGCAAATGACTTTACTTGAAAAGACTGCCTTTAAGAGCCTATTTCTCTACTGTGACTGAACATACATCATCGCACACTGATGGAAAGGTGACTCGCGGGGTGCAATAATATGTGATAAGCTCTATTAAACCTACAGTTATATGAAACATTTGAGCTGTCATAAAATGAGTCTACAGCTCTTGTTTGTCAGCCTGTGCTGGCTGCAAATGAATAAAAGGGTAAACATATTTTGCTGAGGGTCCGTAATGATTCAGATTGAGAGAAGCAAAGTAAATGCTGGTCTATAGATTCAAATTAGTTATTGGTAAAAAACGTGATCAAAAATAGCTCATTCTGTACGGTAAACAAACTAACCTCACACAGGAAGCAAGCTGTGAAGACCAGTAAGAACAATTCGAGGGAGCTGGGAAAGTCACAGCATGTTCTAAAGACGACAAAAAAAAAAAAACCCTGCTGTTTCTTTGGTTTAAAATACATTTTTTTTTAAAATAATATCTAGGTTGTTATTAAATAATGTATAGAACACAGATAGGTAGGGGAAATGACAAGCAATGTGTGCCTAAATGTAACCTCCTTATACAGTGCTGTTGTTGACCTTGTAATCTGCATTATGACTAGTAAACCCAGACATAGGAAGCTGCCCACACACTATCCCCAGATCTCTGATCCACGCCTGCACTGACTTTAGAAAAACAGTTTCAACACTGCGAAGACACGCTCATATTTGAATAGCCAGACAAATGTTTAGCAATATGGAAGAAAGAGCTAACATATCATTACACAGGGGATCCTTCTCAAACTGACTTTATGTCCTAGTCATAAAAGTGGAGATTGGCAAAGAAGCACAGACAGAGTCATCAGCCAAAGGCCAATAAAAACTAAGTGCTGCAAATCAGAAGGAAAATGGAAACACGCAAGAATCTGTGTGCCAAACACTAATTGTTACTCACGTTGAAAAAAATAGAATACAGTTTCAGGCTGGGTAGAGAAAAAAAAAATGTAATATGAGTCTGCACTAGGTGCCCTTAATCTATTCCAGAGCGAAGGTGCAGTGAGAGGGTTGCAGGTTCATGAGAAGATGTTTTTTTGGTGTTTTCTTACTTGTGTTACACCTAATGAGATATTTTCGATTTGTTATATGTAGTCTTAATTGGGTTGTTTGCATAAAAGGAGGTGCAAATGGAAATCTAATGATATTTACAGGTACGTAGCAGAGCTGAAATTGACATCTGTTTCATTGTGCATTAGGCCACTTTCACACCGGAGTATTACGGTCAGTATTTTGCATCAGGATTTGTAAGCCAAAACTAGCAGTTTGATCAAAACAAGTAAAACAAAAAAATCTTTGACGCTGAGCAGACTGAACTTGTAACTTACTGATTGAAACCTCTGCTCTTTCTGGGCTCTATAGTCAAGTGGGCAGGCAGTCAGTCACTGAGTAGGATCGCCGACATGACTACTTGATTACATGACTACCTAGATTGAGCAGACATTTACATGAATAAATTAATAATTATTCTTTATGGAATGTGAAAGGTTTGAATATTTAGGTGTATGGAAAAAAACGGTTACACAAGACTTACACACTCATACTTACTCAGACATAAATTCACATACACACATATACATACTCACATATATACATGCAGTTACATGCATAAAGAAACAGAAATATAAACACATACACACACAGACACTTAAAAATACTTAACACACATACTGATACACCTACAGCACATAATGTATACACAGATAGACACACAGCTATAGTATAATTCTACCCCATATGCACAGAGACACATATACACTTAAAACACATATATACACACCTACTGTACATACACACAGACATATACTGACAAACATACATTCATAAACACACATACATGTATACAAACACATACACTGCTCAAAAAAATAAAGAAAGCACTAAGATAACACATCCTGGATCTGAATGAATGAACTAATCATATGAAATACTTTTGTCTTTACATAGTTGAATGTGCTGACAACAAAATTACACAAAAATTATCAATGGAAATCAAATTTATCAACCCGTGGAGGTCTGGATATGGAGTCACACTCAAAATCAAAGTGGAAAACCACAATACAGGCTGATCCAACTTTGATATAATGTCCTTAACCCCTTAAGGACCAATGCAAATAAACCTGTACGCCCCTGAAAGACCAGGCCTGTTTTTTCAAATGGGGGATGTCTGTCTTTATTAGAGAATAACTCTGGTAACGTTTTGCCAATCACGATAATTCTGACATTGTTTTTTGTCACAATTTGTCTGTCCTTCATGTACATAGTAAAAGTAAGCGGATATCATTTGTAGTTTTTTTTTACAATGCAAAAAATCATGAAATTTTTACAAAAAATTAAGATTTTTTGCTATTTTAACACTAATTGGTTGCATATATTTATACTTACTGACCAAATAGTTTATGAAACTTATACTTTCAGATGTCTACTTTATTTTGACGTCATTTTTTAGTTTTTAATTAACATTTTAAATTAGTTAGAAGCCTAACAATTTAACTTGAAATTTTGAAAATTTTGAAAATTTGAAAAGTACATCTTTTTTTATGTGCTATGCAAGGTTTGCAGAAATTAAAAGGTAGTAGAACATAGGAACACCCCCCAAATGACCCCATTTTAAAAACTAGACCCCTCAAGGTATTCGCTAGGGGGTACAGTGAGTATTTTAACACCATAGTTTTTTGGCAGGAATTATTACAAAGTCAGTGTTAAAAATTCGAAAATTGCAATTTTTCACAAATGCATCATTTGGGGGGCATATTTTTTGTACATCACTTCTGATATTAAAAGAAATGCACCCTATATTTTATTTAGCTGCTTGTCCCATGTTCGGAAATACCCCCGCTTTGGCAATATATGGTTCCTTGGCCGCGTGGTAGGACTCAGAAGGAGAGGAGCGCCATTTGGCTTTCAGGGCAGAACAGTACCCCCACCCCCACAAGTGACCCCATTTATATACCGCACCCCTACAAGTTATTGGCTGGTCGGCTGGCAGTATAATGCGTCTGTCTGTGACTGTTAAGGCTCCTGATGGATATATCCGCCATGTTGTGGGAATAAGCACCCGCTCATGGCAAATATATCCATTACTGCTGCGGCTGGGTAGCTCAGTGTGTCCGCTCATGACTGCTGGCGGAAAATCCACCGCTATGAGTGGACGCACAAAGCTACCCAGCCGCAGCAGCGAGCTCATTACCGTGACTGCTGCATAATATGTAGGATCACGTGGCGGACATCCGCAGCATATTACATGCTGCGGATGTCCGCCAATGCGATCCTACACATTATGCTTTTTTTTTATTAGATTCATTTAATAAATGTATTTTTAATATATATTTTTTTTTACACTTTTATTACATTTTTATTTATTTTTACACTTTTATTTTATTTATTTATTTATTTTTACACTTTTTAATGCTTTGGAATACTTAGTATTCCAAAGCATTGCAGTTATATGCTGCCTGCCAGTTTTCACTAGCAGGCATCATATTTCAGGACCCCCGGCTGCCCAGGTATGCAGCAGCACCCCGCGATGCTCCGGGGTGCTGCAGGAGAGACAGAGGGAGCTCCCTCCCTCTGTCAGAACTCCTTACAGCGCGTGGTCACTTCTGACCGCGGCTGTAGGGGTTAAACTGTCAGGAGTGAAGTGAACTTCACTCCCGGCAGTGCGGCCACACACAGCACCCCGTGATCGCGATGCGGGGTGCTGCAGAGGAAGTGACCGCGGGCTGTAAGTGTTATGACAGAGGGAGGGAGCTCCCTCTGTCATAACACTTACAGCCCGCGGTCACTTCCGACCGCGGCTGTAAGGGTTAAAACTGCCGGGACCGAAGTTTACTTCGGTCCTGGCAGTGCAGCAGGGTCCCGGCTGTGTGATACAGCCGAGTCCCTGCCGCAATCTCGTGGGTGCACTGGGCAGCACCCATGAGAATAATGGACGAGTATAGACGTTCAGGTGTGGGAACGCCCGCCAACCTGGACGTCTATACTCGTCCATGGTCGTTATCGGATTAAAACAAGTCAAAAGGAGTCTCAGTAGTGTGTGCTGCCTCCACGTGACCGTATGACCTCCCTACAAAGCCTGGGCATGCTCCTGATGAGGTGGTGGATGGTCTCCTGAGGGATGTGCTCCCAGACCTAGATTAAAGCATCCGCCAACTCCTGGACAGTCTGTGGTGCAATGTGGCGTTGGTGGATGGAGGGAGACATGATGTCCCAGATGTGCTCAATCGGATTCAGGTCTGGGGAACGGGCGGGCCAGTCCATAGCATCAATGCCTTCCTCTTGCAGGAACTGCTGACACACTCCAGCCACATGAGGTCTAGCATTGTTTTGCATTAAGAAGAACCCAGAGCCAACTGCACTAGCATATGGTGTCACAAGGGGTCTAAGGATCTCATCTCGGTACCAAATGGCAGTCAGGCTACCTCTGGCAAGCAGTGGAGGGCTGTGTGGCCCCCCAAAGAAATACCAACACACACCATTACTAACCTACCACTAAACCAGTCATGCTGGAGGATGTTGCAGGCAGCAGAACATTCTCCACGGCTTCTCCAGACTCTGTCACGTCTCTCACATGTGCTCAGGGTGAACCTGTTTTCACCTGTGAAGAGCACAGGGCGCCAGTCGTGAACTTGCCAATGTTGGTGTTCTCTGGCAAATGGCAAACATCCTTAATGGTGTTGGGCTGTAAGCACAACCCCCACCTGTGGACGTCGGGCCCTCATACCACCCTGATGGAGTCTGATTCTGACCGTTTGAGTGGACACATGCACATTTGTGGCCTGCTGGAGGTCATTTTGCAAGGCTCTGGCAGTGCTCCTCCTTGCACAAAGGTGGAGGTAGCGGTCCTGCTGCTGGGTTGTTGCCCTCCTACAGCATCCTCCATGTCTCCTGATGTATTGGCCTGTCTCCTGGTAGCTCCTCCGTGTTCTGGACACGACACTACGCTGACAGACACAGCAAACCTTCTTGCCACAGCTCGCATTGATGTGCCATCCTTGATGATCTGCACTACCTGAGCCACTTGTGTAGGTTGTAGACTATGTCTCATGCTACCACTAGAGTGAAAGCACTGCCAGCATTCAAAAGTGACCAAAACATCAGCCAAGAAGCATAGGAACTGAGAAGTGGTCTGTGGTCACCACCTGCAGAACCACTCCTTTATTGGGGGTGTCTTGCTAATTGCCTATAATTTCCACCTGTTTTCTGTTCCATTTGCACAACAGCATGTGAAATTGATTATCAATCAGTGTGGCTTACTGAGTGGAAAGTGTGATTTCACATATGTGTGACTGACTTGGAGTTACATTGTGTTGTTTAAGTTTTCCCTTAATTTTTTTGAGCAGTGTATATTCACATATATACACAGAGACATACCAAAAACACCCACATAAACACATAAGGGCAATCCCTTAGAGGAGTATTCCAGGAAAAAAAACTTTTTTATATATATCAACTGGCTCCAGAAAGTTAAACCGATTTGTAAATTACTTCTATTAAAAAATCTTAATTCTTTCAGTACGTATGAGCTTCTGAAGTTAAGGTTGTTCTTTTCTGTCTAAGTGCTCTCTGATGACACCTGTCTCGGGAAACGCCCGGATTAGAAGAGGTTTGCTATGGGGATTTGCTTCTAAACTGGGCGGTTCCCGGGACACATGTCATCAGAGAGGACTTAGACAGAAAAGAACAACCTTAACTTCAGAAGCTCATAAGTACTGAAAGGATTAAGATTTTTTAATAGAAGTAATTTACAAATCTGCTTAACTTTCTGGAGCCAGTTGATATATAAAAAAAAAGTTTTTCCCTGGATAAATCCTTTAAACTGATAGACACATAGCTTATAGGAATATCAGTAAAAGTATATCCCCAGGTACACTTTACATCCTATAGCAATCCTCAAATCCCTTTTGTGCTGATACACTAAAAATAAGAGAATTGTTGCATAAGTAATATAAAACTATAGTCTGTTTGTTTTGTAACTGTTAGAGTTAAAAAAAAAATTACACAAGATTACGTTGTGACTTTGTTCCCTTGTTTGTTCCTCTTGTTACATATCTGGTGTGATTCTACTCTACTCCCACAAAACGTCTACAACACCGATATATTTGTTGTCACAATACTGATACTGATCGTGCAATAATTCTAATGTGCTCCATATATTGAAGTAAACAGAATTACACACAGAAGCAAAACCTGCAACTCATGGTTATGTTCTTATGGTGAGTCTATGTTAAAGCAACTTGTCTTCTACATCAAAAGACATATGCTGTTTTCACAGTAGTGACTTCAGAAAAGGTTAAACAATTTTCCTACCGAAACTGAGTGGGTTGTGAAAGAACATTTTTAATGAAGAAAAATTTCCCCATTGCAGCTATTTTATTATCACCATCAAGCCATCAAGTTTCAGTCTGAGCTATTTGTATGTATTTAGAAAGACACAGATAAGATAAACTAGCACAAAAACAAAGACCTCATCCTACATTTTTTAGTTTGACTTGAAGAAAGGAATAAATATTTTGCTTCAACGTAAACACTAAATTTGAAAATGCTGCTGGGAAAATCTGAAAATGTCCTGTCATGACGTACATCACTTGTGTACACAGCGTTCGTAATGACAGGAAGTTATTCTAGACGTCTTATTCGTAACACTTTTCCCGGATAAAGAAAGTAAATCTTACTTTACTGTGCTGGGTATAGTGTATGTACACAAAGGGTTAAATGAAATAAGTTCTGCCACATTCATATTCTCACAAATATGTTATTTACGTTGTGTTAAGCACTATAGTACCTGGTATGCTAACGTGGAAGTAGATGTAACATTATCCTATGAAGTTCAAAGACAAGTTTATTTTTTCTAGAGCTCGACAGGAATATTTTTGCTGTACATTTACAGTTATAACAATTTGTAGGTTCACCTTAGGGGTCCTAGAAATGGACTATAGCACAGCAAATTATATCCCCAAAGTATACAGGCAATATAACTAATCTGTATGCTAATGTAGATGAGCTGAATGAACCAAGCAGAGATAGGCCCATCAGCTATTTAGCATCCTGCTATCACAATGCATGCAATGACTTATTACTGGACACAAAATAAATAAATAAAGATTTCATATAGAAATTTCTGTGACTGCTCAATTCATCTGAATGGAACTTAGAAGCTCTACATTCCATTTCGATAAAATGAGCAGTAAACAGAGGCATGCTCACAAAGTAAAAAAAAAAAAAAAATCAATCAAACAACAAAACATGCCAAAAAAAAGGCCCATTTCCCAATGGGGAATTCTCAAAAAGGCATGTGGTTTTCAAAAAGCAGCACTGAAAGAAAAAGTGACTTTACTTTTCAAAGAGATTCCGCTTGGAAGCTCCCACTGATGTAGATGGAAGCTTGAAAAGAAATAAAAAAAAACACCTGAAGAGCCACATCTAAAATCAACACCAAATTCCGCACAGCAAATGCTGAAATGAAAGGTCATGTACAAAGTGGATGTAAACTTACTTGATGTGGAAAAAATATCATACAGTATATACAGTATGATACAGTATTTACACTCCTGGTCTCTGCCTCCAGGAACAGATATTCCCATTATAACACACACAGTCCCATTTAAAAATGCCAAATTTACAGCTAAAAATAAATTACACTGTGCTCGTCACTATGGTCAACAGGATGGTTTTAGAGATTCCGCCTCATATATGCTCCGGACATGAGCAACTATACACTTGGACAGCTCTAGACATTTGCCATTGGTTTTGTTTAAAAATATCTATAAATGTATGCCTACATATATCAGCCAAACCTATGGCAAAATGACAGATGTTAGGTGGAATTTCCTGGAATACATATGCAAATGTCCAGGCAAAATGTGGCGAGGCCTAAGCTTTCTAATCTATTTGGAACTGTATGGGGAAATGTAAAGGTGTATGCAAATTGACCATGTGGATATTGTGCAGATGTCTGCCAGAATATCTATCTCAATCTGTCTATCTTTCTCATATTGATCTATTTATACATCATATCTATCTAGTCTTCTCTCCATTAGCAGTACAGTGTAACCCATTCTTTCCTGAGCTGTCAGTACAGGATGAACATAAACAGACTGTAGGTTTCCTGAGAGGCATTCCAGACAGGAGATGCATTAACACATTTGCCCTATGATGACTACCTTATGGTCATATCTCTGAATGATAGGCATTCTTTTAATAGACATGTAGTAAAGTATGCCTGGGATGTATGTGAGGTGCTCACCAGTGTCCAGACACTACAGACCAAAAACTCATTTTTCCACCTTATTGGTAACGGTCATGTTCTATATGTCTTCTTAATATTGCACTACTATTTCCAGGAAGCAGGAGAAAATATCTCAACCATACAGAGAAAATGTTTCCATCTAATGATAACATTTCTATCCTCTATATGAACTGATGTTTTACAGGTCTGGAATACGGCAGTCACTCATTAACACTGCCCACATATCACTTCAACAGAAGAATTAACTGTTAGATATATTGCTTGGTTTAAGAGTACACAACATGTTCTTCCTGTAGTATATATTTTATTTTAGAATTCTGCACACAACATAAAAACAAACAGCCCTCTGTGTTACTGAACACACCCAACGATAACTGGAGCAGCAAAACATAAATACAATCTATATAAGGTGTGTTTTATAATAATAATAATGCAGCCCCTGCCCTTATCAGTTACATTTACAATCTGTGGGCCGAAAAACATTCTGTTTTCAAAAATACATCTATGTAAAAGCCACAGAAAACACAGTGTACTTATTTACTGATTCCGAAGCACAATCTATCTGCATGTGAGTCACTAGGTGTAAGAGCTCTAAAAAAATATAGGGGCCCCTGCATAAAATGTCAGGGTGCATTTAGTTGTGCCATATGTACAAATACATAAAGGTATTCTGAAACTGAGAATAAAGATATGTTTTTCATATGAATGTGTAACATACTCTGTACATTGTGAAACATAAACAATGTGGCCCCTTAATACATGAGCCCTGCTGTTTTCTCCAACAGAAGAGATGAAACAAAGATCCACAATTTTAGTGGAAGAAATAACTACAATTCTTAAATTCAACTTTGCTACCTTTTCTACAATTGTATAGCATAAAATAGAGTTAATAATTAAATGATTAGATTTTATGCCAGTTATGTCAGTTCCTTATATATTGTTCAGGACAACATTTATTTTATAATGAAGTATATAAATATAGAAGCCTTCTCAATAAATAATACAAACACATAATATTTATACAGCACTAATAACCCTCTTTTCCCATCACTATTTTCAATACTGTAGTAGTAATCACCAGCACTTTTTTTTAAATGAATTTTATGCTATTATTAATAGTTTTGTGTTGACCTTAAATATACTATACATTGCAGATACTACAAAACAGTTCTATGACAGCTCAAATATTATTGTGCTGCCTATAACATTTTATACAACAAGAAACCCATAAGTTTATTATAACATTGTGCTCGTACATCTCTTCCCTTAAATTCGTTGAAATATCAAAGTGAAAGACAGCTGGCAAATGACCCACTGCTGAAACACTAATTTCCCAATGCAAGCTACCTACATAGAAAGGCAAAACAAACAATATATTTCGATCTGTTTGCTATGCATATGACACTGAATGACACCTCAAACTTGTGGTATGGTATTAATAGTGAAACCAAACATCATACTGATACTGTGCTTCAACAAAAACTTTGGTTTTCTAAAACAATAGTATACAAGAAAGGGGTGTGTATTTCTACTTTATCATAAAAAGCAACATGTTTACAGTATACACTTTCATTTATGGTACGATAATCACGATAATCAGGTGAAAATAGTTTAGTATTTTTTTTTTTGCACAACTATTTTAATAATAATAATAATATGTCTCGTTATTCTGTACGATATGTAGACACTGGCAAAAACTCCAAAATTACTTGTACAAATGTAACTGATGAAATATTATATATTATGCAGAAAACAATAGCCACCTTGTAGAACAGGCCACAAAAGATATATAATTTGATTTAATAAATGGCCATTATATATTTTTTTGTGGTAACAGTGTAGGGTGTGATGTTGACATGCAGAGATTAAGCTGAAAATATTACTCTAGATGACAATTGTTTATGTTTATAATGTATATAGTAGGATTAGGACTTTTTTATTTTCTGTGTTATTTTGAAACTCTTTTCAGAAATGTTTGAGATACCAGTACTCAGCACAACACGGTACAACCTATAATAATGCCTTACCTAAAATATCTGGGTTTTTCGACTGTTTAGTCATTTAATTGAGTTTCATAACAATCATCTTTGAGCAATTTCTGTTTTGGTAAACTGCACATGTTAAAGTTATCATGACAGACAGAATTATAATAAAATAACATCTATATATATAAATAACAGAATCCCACTATTCACAATAGGTTTGCAGTTCCTTCCCCCTTCCTGTATACTGACCTTTGAACAGACCTGTATATTGATCTTTGCACAGATTGCAGAGCTTGCAAAGAAAACTCTCCCATAGAAGTCAACTATACACTACAGGCTCCTGTGGTCCATGTGGCTGCCTAAAAGCCTAGCTCTCAATACTATTATCAAAAGTTTAGGCAAGATGGCTACCCCCATATTTATGGTCAGAAAATACAATAAAAAAATATAAACAGATTAGAAGCCAAAAATATGTGTCACTACCTGTTTTTAAATAGTATAGAAATAATCTAGGTGATAGATTACCTTTAACTTTGTATCCTTTAGGCCTCAACTTTTGTTGAGCCACCCATGACTAGTAAATGGTCATCATTTATGATAACTTTGAACCAATATCTGTTTTTGGGATCTGCAGATTATAAGATGTGTACAGCACTCTGCTTGAACTGTCCATTTGGGTCATCCCCAATAGTAACACACTGACATATGGTACAACGGCAAATGGATTTCCTACTGAAAGAAAGTTAAGCGTGACTTTTCTAGTCAGTAGATAATAAATTTGTCAACATTCTGCCCTTAGCTCAAATTGTAACATTTGCAAGACAAATGTAATAAAAGGAAACCTATGCATGCAGCATTCTTTAACAGCCAAATACGCCTTTGATGACACACAAAGAACATTCACTTTTAGGGATTTTTTTGTTGAAATCTCTATGCCCACAGGTATATAATCTGTGACAGTATCAGGAGAAAATGACACATTTAGAAACCTCACAGTAATAAAATTATTCACTTTCTCCACCACATTACCAAACAGAATAATTCCTGAAAAGTAACGCTTACTGCAAAAAACATTTTAACGAGGTATATTCAAATATCTGTCAATAGAAAGAAAAAAAATATTTTATATATATATATATATATATATATATATATATATATATATATATGTGTGTGTGTGTGTGTGTGTGTGTGTGTGTGTGTATATGCAGCTCTTTATGCAAAAAGCCATAGTATTAAACAAAAGTTATACAAATTAATAACCATGCTTTTTTCTAACTTACTCTACATGCATAATATTTAAAATATTTCAATTTTCAGTACTCTATGATTAAAATCATAAGACAATATTATGGCATAAATGCTCCTTTGAATATTTAGGTGGAACGCACTTAGACAAAATAGTTCAAAATGAGGCCTACTAAGGCTATGTTCACACGGCAGAATATCTGCACGGAATTCTGCATGAAAATTCTGCACTGAATTCCGCAGAAATGTATTGCCCATTCACTTTAATGGAATTTCTGCAGCGGAAATTCTACAGCAGAAATTCTGCTGTGTGAATGGGACAGCGGAATCCTATTGAAGTGTATTGGATATAAATTAATGCAGAATTTTCATGCGAAAATCCATGCAGAAATTACGGTGTGTGAACATAGCCTAACAGTAAAGCCTATCAGTAAAAAAAAAAAAAGATATTAGCCAAAAATACATAATTTTTAATATTTTTGGATTTATTGTCATTTCAGTCAGTTCTAAATATATATAATTTTACAATTTTGATGTATAATTTATTTTTATAATTTGAATATCTGTGTGCTTGTGATATAATGCCCCTCCCTTAATGCTGTGCAAAATCTTTCTGAGGCCTCTGCAGGAAGCTGTTTGGCCACCACACCCGTGGAACTATAAATGTAAACGTGAAAATGTGAATGTAGTCAAAGTCAGGAATGGAGGAAGAATTATCTATTTCCTTCCTACCCAATCCAGTTCTACCTTTGGCACAAAATCCACATCAAAAACAGCACCAAAACCACATGTGTAATTCCAGCCTAAAGGGGGTGTTGGCAGCACAAGTCGATACTTAGATGTCTAAATAGATATTGTAGTCCCCAAATTCAATATTTTGGGGTATTCCTGGCCCAGATATACTAAAATGGTATAATTCTTAGACAATGTAATCTTAGTCAAAGAATGTGCCATACTTATCACTGTGGCTCAGGCTGTTTAATAAATCTTTTGTATGTTTAGGGTAGTAAAATATGTTGCAGATACAATGTAGATTGTCGGGCAGCAGAAAATGTGCCAAGGGTAGAAGTGGATGCAACTGAAAGCATAAATATCAAGGAGAGTGTTATACTTCCCCCTTCCAGTTGGATCAACTTCTGCCTTTGGCACATTTTCTGCTGCAGAAAATCTGCAACATAATTGCAACACGTGTTCCTACTCTTAGACTATAGATAAATTATTGGTTTGCTTACACTGCTCCAGAATTTTGCACGGTAACCTGTGCTCCTATTACATGCACCTTTTGTCAGACATGGGAGAAAAATGTCTAAAACTCATAAAAATTGTAGGGCTGCACAATATATATCCCAATCAAATCGCAATATTTAGTGATTACGTAAGGACTACTTTAAAGGGGTACTCTGCTGGAAAACACTTTTTTTTTAATCAACTGGTGCCAGAAAGTTAAACAGATTTGTAAATTACTTCTATTTAAAAATCTTAATCCTTCCAGTACTTACCAGCTGTTGTATGCTCCACAGGAAGTTGTTTTCTTTTTGAATTTATTTTCTGTCTGACCACAGTGCTCTCTGCTGACACCTCTGTCTATTTTAGGAACTGTCCAGAGTAGAAGCAAATCCCCATAGCAAACCTATCCTGCTCTGGAGAGTTTCTGATATGGACAGAGGTGTCAGCAGAGAGCACTGTGGTCAGACAAAGGAAAAAAAAAAAAAAGAAGTTCATGTGGAGCATACAGCAACTGATAAGTACTGGAAGGATTAATATTTTATAGAGAAGTAATTTACAAATCTGTTTAACTTTCTGGCACCAGTTGATTTAAAATAAAAAAAAAATTCCAGCAGAGTACCCCTTTAAGGAGAAACAGTGAGACTCATACAGGAGGAGCCAGGCCACGCAGCACAAAAGACGACATTCAGGTGAAACACAGGAGCCGCTGACCCTGGATACAGCCCCGGCGTTGCGGTATGCTCAGCTACCGTGTAGCTTGGCTCGCCCCCTTTGGCGTGAATGTCTCTGTTTCTCCTCCCAGCAGTTCCTAGCACTGGGAGGAGGTGACTTAACCTCACCATGGCTGGCTACCGTTTATATACGGCACGGCCATACAGCGGGTCTATGAAGTGAGCTCAGGAGCTGAGCTCGCTTCATACTGGCTAATCCCGAACATCACATGAGTCCCGATGAACTGAGAGGACGGGAGGGGGGGTCCCTACCTGCCTCCGGCTCGTTCAGTCAGTGCTTTAATAATGCAGGCAACCTCAGCAGCCGATAGTAATGGAGCACTGATAACACTGAACAATGCTCTGCTATGGAACAGCATTGATCAGTGTCTGCATTGCAAGTAATAGTCCCCAATGTGTCTCCAGCTGTTGCAAAAGTATAACTCGCAGCATGCCTGGACAGCCTGGAGACACACTGTTTGGAAAACACTGCCCTATGGGGACTAAAATATTGTAAATAAAAAAAACTGTAAAAATAAAAAAAGGAATAAATGGGAATAAACCCCTCCCTTAATAAAAGTTTAAATCACCTCCCCATTTTTCTCCATTTTTAAATAAAATAATGTAAAGCAAAATAAACATATGTGGCGTTGCCGCGTGCGTAAATGTCCATACTATTAAATAATAACATAAAGAAAAATACCCTAAACCCATTGTGAATTCAGCATACGCAAGAGCACTAAAATCCAGGACAGAACAACAAACAGGAGGAAATGAGAAAGAAGACCTGACAGGGAAATACAAATATAATTTCATAACAGACTATTCAGCCGGTTACAAAGCCATTAAACAAATGCTTAACAACCACAGGAAAATATTACAACACAACCCCATCCTAAAAAAAAGTACTCCCTTCAAACCCTGGGTTTACATACAGAAGAGCAAAAACAATTAAGAACCATGTAGCCCCCAGTCGCTTGAAGAAGAAGAAAAGCCAACAACAGAAGTCAACTTTCTCTACATCCAAGGGATGCTACAAGTGCCGAAACAAGACCTGCCAACTATGCAATAATATAAAAAGTGGTACAAATTCCTTCCCCAGCAACCAGACCGGGGAAACTTTTCCAATAAAAACCAGAATGGATTGCAGTTCAACATACGTCATATATCTGATAGAGTGTACATGCAAACTACAATACATTGGACGCACCACACAACAGTTAAGAAGCAGAATAAATGGACATAAATTCAATATCACCCATCAATTCACCAAACATAGTGTTTCTCGACATGCAATGGAAAAACATGACAGAAAAGTGCAAGACTTCTCCGTCACTGCTATTAAACAAATTCAAGAAGATAACCGCTTCAGCAAACTATGCAAATGCGAATCCTATTGGATATATAAGATGGACACTTTATACCCGTCTGGACTGAATGAATGTCTTGACAATGTGTAACCAACTATAGTCCCCTGTGTATCGCATCCCATGAGATATAAAAAAAAAAACTTTAGACACCACGCATTCATCATCCAGTCCAGTCTCCAATTTCTAAACACCTTCAGCAGATAACAAATATTCACCCAATGATTTCAAAGAGTGAAGAATTTTGACTCCGATTCCTTTAAACAATGTATTCAGCTTCCATCCTCTGGTCCTCTGTGAATGAAGATCCTTACAACATACATCGGGAGCATCACACTATGCTCTACAATGCGCAAGCGCAATGCCAGTATGAACTGTCATAGCCCCTGCCCATAGTGCCCTATTGCGCATGTGCGTTTATGCGTGCAGCGCCTGCGAAAACCCGCTATCAAGATTTTGCAGATCAAACTAAAGAAAATTGCATATAGTCAACCATTCAAATAATTGCACTAAGAAATATGAAACAAATGTACATGCTTAACAGAAAGAAAAAAATTAGAAGCATGGAACCTATATCAACCGGACAATAGTGAAAAAAACAGATACAGTATCAAAACTATGAAGATACATAAGAAGATACAAAAAATACAAAAATGTATCCATTCACACTTTATTCTATTTTACTAAAATACAATATACCCATCACTCAGTTCAGTCCCCCACATAGAATCAAAAGTATTCTCCTTACACTCCTCCAGCAACAAATACCCACCCAAATTATTGCAAAGAATGAAGAAACCTGACTGTGATACCTCTAAACAATGTATCCAGCCTTCATCCTCTGCCACACTGTGAATGAAGACCCTGGTAACACACATAGGGAACCTCGTACTATATTCTCTCGAATGCGCAACCGCAAAGCCAGTACGGACTGTCATAGTCTGGTCCTTAGTGCCCTCTAATGCATGCGCGATTATGCGTTTATAATAACCCGCTGTTGAGATTATAAAGACCAAACAAATAAGAAAACTGCATACAACCAACTATCCAACAATTCCATTGGGAAATATGGAATAGTTGTACATGTTTTACAAAAAGAAAAAGTAAACTATAGAACCAATAAAAATCAGAACAAGTAGATACAGTACAAATACATATATCAAAACCATATATAGATGTGCAGCACCTGTGCTAGTATTTCTCCTGCGGTGTTGCTATCAGTGTGTGAAGAGTGGGAGAAGAGGGTTGCATTGACAATCCAACACAATGGGCAGCACATTGAACACATTTTATAAGTGGTCAGAAACTTGTAAATAACTCATGAAAGAATAAATTTACATTAAAACCAAGCACATCATTGTTTTTCTTGTGAAATTCCCAATAAGTTTGATGTGTCACATGACCCTCTTCCTATTGAAAAAAACTAAAGTTGGATTCAAAATATCCGACTTCCAAATGGCCGCCATGGTCTCCACCCATCTTGAAAAGTTTCCCCCCTCACATATACTAATGTGCCACAAACAGGAAGTTAATATAACCAACAATTCCCATTTTATTAAGGTGTATCCATATAAATGGCCCACCCTGTATTACTATATTGTCATTGATCACTGCGGACTGTGCCTTGAATCCCGGTATTTTACCCATATCACTGCTATACCTGCAAATTATAACATAAATGAGACAGCACGATCAATGGCGTAATCATTAAAAAAAATTAAAAAATTTAAAATAATTTTTGGTCAGTTCATATACCAGAAAATTTTTTATAAAACGTGATCAAAAAGTCTCATTAAAACAAAAATGGTACTGATAAAGATTACAGATCACAGGGCAAAAAAATAAGCCCTTATACTGCCCTGTCTACAGAAGAATAATAAAGTTATAGGGGTCATAAGAAGACAATTTAACCCCTTAAGGACCAGGGGTTTTTCTGTTATTGCACTTTCATTTTTTCCTCCTTACCTTTAAAAAATCATAACTCTTTCAATTTTGCACCTAAAAATCCATATGATGGCTTATTTATTGCACCACCAATTCTACTTTGTAATGACATCAGTAATTTTACCCTAAAATCTACGACGAAACGAAATGGAAAAAAAAATAATTCTCCAACAAAATACAAAAGAAAAAACACCATTTTGTAAGTTTTTGGGGCTTCCGTTTCTACGCAGCACTTTTTGATAGCTTTTTATTCCTTTTTTCATTTTATAAAAAGTGACCAAAAATACTTTTTTGGACTTTTATTTAACAATATATTTTTATAATTCGGACATTTCCGCACGCAGTGATACCACATATGTTTACTTTTATTTACACAGTTTTTTTTTAAATGGGAAAAGGGGGTGATTCTTACTTTTATTAGGGAAGGGGGTTAAATTATAAACTTTTTTTTTCCTCTTTTTTTTTGCAATGTTATAGCCCCCATAGGAGGCTATAACACTGCACACACTGATCTTTTAAATTGATCATTGTTATCCCAAAAGAGGAAAAATACATCATGCAACTTTTTTCCTCCCGTTACTCCCATCAAAAAACAACGGCGCCCTACAGACTCTATAATAGTGAATGGCATCTGTCGGGACCCATTGTTTCCCATTGTGACCTGTCAAAAATAACATCTGTTAAGGCACAAACAAAAAGTGGCTGACGGACGTTTGCCGCAGTGTGAAAGGGGCCTTATATAGGTTTGCTTTTGTTTTACTTAAAAAAAAAATATATATATATATATATATATATATTTTATATATACTGGTGAGGAACACACAGCCCGAGCTGTGAGTGGCCCCAAGAGTGATCTGGACAAGACACACAGAGAGTAGAAGGTTGCAGGAGGCATACGTTTAACTGGCCTGGAAAAGCCCACAAGTTGAAGTATCTTAAAGGGGTTGTTCTGGTATAAGAGTTATTGGTGTACAGTAACATAGAATTGTCATGTGATAACCGGGGAAGTGCATCTCTGTCCCCTTTTTTAGTTGTTTCCCATTGGTGGGAGGTTAAATTGACACATACACCGTATTCCTTATAATTTGGTGTGGATTTTTTATCTAGTAATTAAAAGTTATGTTTTAAGGTACCTACTTAGTTTTTTGCACTTTCTGACATCCGTAGATTTTGATTATCAGTCAGCGTATGACTTTATCTATATACGTTTAGTTTATATGTCCTCTGACTGAAACAGAATCTTCAGTAAAACCAGAAACGGATCAGGTACAGGAACATGGGTTCCATCCGCCAGCTGAAAATGTGCCCAAGGTGGGGCTAGAATTGCAGAGTCATCTGGAAGAGGTGACCAGAAAAAAGCAGAAGTACTGAAGAGAGTACACGTGGAGCTGGGTGCTGCACTTACTGTCACAGAAAGAGTCCTGAGTGAAGGAGATGTGATGTCTGGACCAGGCATGGATCGTGACCAGGAAAGTCGAACCACTGGACCAGATGTTGTTGTTGCAGACCCAGGAGCTCTTGACGTTTCTGCGAGTGAGCGGAGAGACTGTGGTGAAGTGATGAAGTGGTGCATATAAAATCTTCTGAAGAAGTGGGCCAAGTGCCTCAAAACCTGTTGGACGAAGTTGTTCAAGGAAAAGGAAAGGCAGGTGGACTCTGCCTTCCGAAAACAAGTGCTCCGTCCCGGTGGTCTGAGCAGAGGGGGAGGGGGGGATATGTGACACTGTGGAAAGGGAATGGTGTATTTCCCTAGCTAACCCTGGAGAAACATCCACCTGTGGCCTAATTAATGAGGTAGCAGAAAGGGGAAGTGTGTTTAAAAGGAAGCCACACAGAATAGTTGGTGCTCTTCCCAGAAGACAGCAAGGTAGCTGTAGGAGGGAGGCAGGGGTCCTGGTAAGGAACACACAGCCCGAGTTGGAAGTGGCCCAAAGAGTGATGTGGACGAGACACACAGCAAGAGGTTGCAAATGCTGTGTGTGTACAGTGAGTAGAAGGTTGCAGAAGGCATAAGTTTAACTGGCCGGGAAAAGCCCACCAGTTTATAGTCAGGGCATGCTGGATTGTTTAGTTATTGACTAGACGGTGTAGGGTTTTGTTTGTTCCTGTCTTATGTTTTTATTTATCTTGCAAACTGTCTAATAAAGATGGCGAGGGGCCAGACTTGCATTAAGTACTGTTGTTTGCCTGCTGATTGAAGTGAAAACGTTTCCTGTGGCGGTATCAAGGACGATCCCAGAGCTATCCCCAGGGTCTTACTATATATATATATATATATATATATATATATATATATATATATATATAACTATTTATATGACAATTTGCACGTTTAAAATTGTCCTCTTCTGACCCCTCAAACTTTTTCAGTGTTGGGCTCATTTTTTCATCACGGGAGTTGTAGTTTAGAAGCAGCGAGACTCCATCTGTTGCTAAATTACAACTTATAAGGGCATTTTCCCTAAAGGAGCGCACCATAAATGTACTAACCAATTTTCCACGTTTTTTTTTCTTATAATTTCAGATACGTGAATGCAGAGGACTTCTTCGGATTCGGTAGACTATGTCTATGACGAGCATTTAAAAAAAAAAAATTAATAAAATGGTTAACTAGGGGTTGTGGGGGAGTGTTTTTTGAATAAAAGTTTTTTAAAAATGTTGTGTTTTAAAAAAAATGTATTTACTTTACAGACTTAGTAGTGGAAGCTGTCTGATGGAATCCATTACTAAGCCGGCGCTTAGCGTTAAACCCAAAAACCGCTAGCGCTAACCCCCAATTACTATTCCAGTACCCACTGCCACAGGGGTGCCAGGAAGACCCAGTACCAACAGGCCCTAAGTGTTAAAAATGGCGTTCATGGGCCTAGGCAGTAACAGGCTTTTTAAAAACTTATTCCAAAAAACACAAGCCCTTGTTAACCATTTTATTAATTAAAAAAAAAAACGTAGTCAACCGATTCTAAAGAAGTCCTCTGCATACACGCATCTGAAATGAGAAGAAAAAAACAGGAAAATTGGTTAGTACATTTATGGTACCCTCCCTTAGGGAAAATGTCCATAAACCAGCATTTCCAAACAGTGAGCCTCCAGCTGTTGCCAAACCACAACTCCCATCATTTCCAGAAAGGGAAAGATATAACTTGTAATTTAGCAACAGCTGTTGTAGTCATGGGAGTTGTAGTTTAGCAACAGCTGGAAGCACTCCGTTCCTACACTACAACTCTGTCATGGGAGTTGCAGTTTAGCAACAGCTAGAGGCACCCTGTTCTTAAACCTCAACTCCCATCATTGGAGTTATAGTTTAGCAACAGCTGGAGGCACCAGCCACCCGCCCGCTAGCTGTTGCAAGACTTTAACTCCCAGCATGCCCTAACAGTGAGGACATGCTGGGAATTGTAATCGCAATGGCTAGCGGGCCGGTATTAGTTGCGAGCGGGTGACCGAGTTGCGGAGCCGGCCGGCTCCCAGGAATATGAAATTACAGTGTCATTTCATATTTCCCGGGCAGTGCCGTGATTGGCCAGTTGGTCTCGGCCAATAATGGCACCACCCGGGAAATATGAAATTACAGTGTAGTTTAGTATTTCCGGGAGCCGACCGACTCCGCTGCCCTGGCCCCTCATCTCCCACCTCATCTCCCTCGCCCCCTCCGCTTATCTCCCCCTCCCCGCTCATGTCCCCCTCCTCTCTCCACATCTCCCACCAATCGGCTACCGGAGCTGTTACAGGACTACAACTCCCAGCATGTCCTTTCAGTGAGGACATGCTGGGAGTTCTAGTTGCAACGGCTGGTAGTTGCGGGAGGGTGGCCAGGGAGCGGAGCAAGCCATCTCCCAGATATATGAAACTACACTGTAATTTCATATTTCCCGGCCTGGGCTGAGATTGGTTGGTCGGTCTCGGCCAATCACAGCCCAGGCCAGGAAATATGAAATTACAGAGCCTGACAACTCCTCTGTCCCCTGCCCCCGCTCATCTCCCTCTCGAGGCCGCTCATTTTCCCCCCCGCTGCTGCTCATCTGTCCCTGCCGCTGCCCATCTGAGATGAGTGGCGGCAGTGGAGAGATGAGCAGTGGCAGGGGAGAGAACAGCGGTGGCGGCCGGGGGGGGGGGGGGGGGGTAAGAGGGGCGGCAACTTTTATAATTTGCTCACGTACGGAAGTTTTGTACTCCAGGTCAGACCTGGAGCAGACTTGCTACTTTTTGAAGGGGGTTTGCACTTTTTTTTGCCTACGTGCGACTTTCGTACATCATAAATACTTGACCACTGCAAAGTGAAAACTGAAATTTGCTTAGGTAAGGCTGTTTGTAACTTTTTGCTTACCCACAAAAGTCATGCAAAAAAGTGCTTGGGGGGAATGTGGGACTTTTTGTGCAACTTTTGTAAGCAAAAAATAAAGGCTCTGTGTACCTTGATGAATGTACCCCTATAATTTTTAGGTAGTAAGTTAAAATTGAACCTATAAAAATGTTGTATCATTGTAATCGCATGGACCTACAGAAGAAAAAAACTCGCCCCCAAAAATGTGCTTTTTTAACCCAATTTCTCCCCCCCCCCCCCCCCAATTTTTTTTTTTTGTTTCACCATTGATTTTAGGGTAAAACTAGTGATGTCATTGCAAAGTATAGTTGGTGGCGCATAAAACAAGCCTCATATAGGTCTGTAGGTGGAAAATTGAAAGTGTTATGGCTATTAAAAGGCAAGGAGGGAAAAATGTACCCCCCTTCCCAGTCCTTAAGGGAAGTCACTTACTCCCAGTGCTCCCTCCCACGTGGCTGCAACAATGCTGGAGAGTGAGCAGGCTACATCATACCAGGTCGTGGGGGGGGGGGGGGGGGGGGGGGTTGGCTATATAAAATAAGAGTGTTGGACATGAAATGGGGGATTACACCATTTGTTTATTATATCGCAATCGCATCTCAAACTCGCAATATTTGCCTCCATAATCACACTTTTTTACACTTTTTGTCACAAATTAAGCCAGAATTCTAGCACATTTGAGACGGCAAATCTATCCCCATTACTTTGAAGTACTGCTATATTAATCAATACAAATCAGCCTCAGTGTCTGGTCCACTCACAGCGATAACACAATCTACAATATATACGGTATAGTGTGCTTTAATATCACCCAGTATACAATACACAGTAAGGATGTATTATGAAGTGTAGAACAATGTAGCATACATCTGGACAAATAGGTGACAATACAAATAGTTTTTCTTCAGATCAGAAACTGAAATATAATATTGAAGCCAACACCTGAAACAAGTTTAGATAATACTATGGTTGCCTGTTACAGGAAAGCCACATGAAAAACAACTCAGCTAAGTTTCATTCTCCTAACAATACATACATGAAAATAGCCTTTGCGTCTGTACAGTCAGAGACCATCAACATGGCACAGTGACACAATAAACCCTTTCAGATCGATGTATAGTACAAAATTATGTTACAGTTTAGCTACATTAAAAGGTATCTGATATGCAAGAACGCTGGGGGGGGGGGGCATTTATTAAATGTTGTACGATCAAAGTCAAGCATTAGGCTAATTCAGATTTAAATTTATTATACATCGTGCACCATTTTGATAATAAACAGAACTTATAGAACAACAGTACACTGTATACACAGGGAACAAAATAACAACTCAAGGGCCAAGTTTTGAGGAGCACGTTGAAAGAAAACTTAAAGAACTGTCAAGAAGTCTTGTTCTATTTCAGTACCAATATAAACTTCTATTAGTAATGTTTCTTAGTTAATATGACCCCTTGTCAATTCTTTAGATAAGTGTAACCTTTCCAAAAGACTACTTTTTTAAGATGACCCCCTACAGTAATTGTATATTTGCCCTCTTCTTTGAAGTCTTTATATTGTGCATTTTTCTACAGCAATTGATGGGCAATGCTTGGCCCTAGCACACTGGAAACATGTTCACAGCCTCAAGCATAATGTGTGGACAATGAGACACATTGCAGGGCATCAATGTGCTTATGACAGAGCAGGGCCTGCCTAGTTCCAAACCTGCCTAGTTCCAATATTTCCTTCATTTTCTAAATCGGTATGGTTACATTTAAGTCTTGCTGACTACCTACTGATCTATAATAGCTGCCAAAATTAGATGGATGGTCTAATTAATTTCCACCATGTACAATTTTATAGAATGAATAAGACCTAAGCTTATGTTTGTACTGCAAGAATAAAAAAAAATTCTTGACCAAAAAATCTTTGATGTTGATCTAATATGTGCGCCTGTTGTCTATTCTCTTATTACTTAGACCACACAGGAGCATTAAGAAGGTCTCAGAACTCCTCCACTTATTTGTGCTCTTGGTGCCAGCTCATTTTTTGACACAATCACAGACCACCAAGCTTTGCACTACAACAGACCACACAAGTGGAAAGCAGACACCATTATTAAGCCTCTATATGATAAATCACTGTTATATATAACTTCTGTAAAAGCCACATTAAAGTTAAGTAATGAAATAAAACTATTATATTAAAGCACTGAGACTATAGAATTAAATGTTCTGGCTACTTCCAGATAGCAGCCCCATAAAAATATTCTACACTCTCATATCTTAAAAATGGAGGGAAACCCTAAAATCCCCTTTTTTAAAGGGGTACTCTGCTGCCCTGCTTCCGGAGCTCTGCTCCACAGCAACCGGAAGTCTATTGTTCCGAATGCTGTGTGTGGGCTTCCGTGTTCAGGGCCGCCCCTCGTGACGTCACGCCCGCCCCCTCAACGAAAGTCTATGGGAAGGGGGTGTGACGGCCGTGACGTCGCGAGGAGCGGCCCTGAACACGGAAGCCCGCAAACTTCGTTCGGAACAATAAACTTCCGGACGCTGGGGAGTGGAGCTCTGGAAGCAGGGCAGTGGAGTACCCCTTTAAGGAGATCACCAGAAATAGAAAAACAGAGCTAATTTCATAAAACAGAACACCTTGTTTGTGGTATTACAATGTTGCTCCTTTTTGGAGTGGGATTGTGCCGTCATCATGCTCTGTACAGTGCAGCCTCTATCTGGAACCGTCAGCCAGGGACTGCAGCGCCACTGCTCGGCTATTAACCCTTTAGATCCTGCAATCAAAGACCTAAAGCAGGTCACTATGTGTGGGTGGTTGTAGTTGTTTGGGACCACCGCAAGGTAATCGCAGGGACCTGATCACCATAAATGGTGACCAATGGGTCCCTACCTGCCTATGTGCAGTCTGCTGTCTTCTCTGCTGGTCCAGACTGCTTTAGCAGGCTAGAGCCGCAGAGCACAGTTAACACTGATCAATGCAACAGCACAACATTAAACAGTGTTAGCAATCCAATGATTGCATGTTATATTTCCATATGTAATCCAATGATTGCAAGTTAAAAAAAGTGTAAATTATTTAAAAAAAAAAAAATGTGAATAAGCTCCTTATAAAATTTGAATCAGCCCCTTTTCCCATTTTTCAAATAATGTAAATGTAAACATATGTGGTATTGCTACATGTGGAAATGTCCTAACTAGTAAAATATAACTATAAGTATAAAGTATTTAAACAGCACGGTGAATGACTTAGACCTTAAAAAAAAAAAAAAAAAAAAAAATAGTACAAGTACTAAAGATTTTTGGTCAATTCATAAAACAGAAAAAAATAAAAAATAAAAAGCGATAAAAAAAACAAGACATCTGAGCTTCTGCACCACTGGGGGTTGGCGGACTTGGCAGCCTGTTGGAGATGAAAGGGAGGACTGGGCTCACTATCACACATATGGTGGTCCTGTCCTGATGTAGCAAACTACTGAAGGGGCATAGGAGATCTGATAGACAAAATTATTGGACGTCATGTTAAACTAACTCCATCTATAATGTTGCTAGGCCTCCCAAGTAAAGAGTGCCCTCTTCACAAAAACTCACTAGTTGCACATTTATTGTCAGCAGCTAGGGCCCTTATACGAATCCATTGGTTGCAAACTGATCCCCCCCACCGTAGCCCAATGGCTAATTAAAGTAGCTAAAATTTGCAGACTGGAGGAAAGGTCTAGCTACTCTGATCATTCCTATGAAAAGTTCCTTAAGGTTTAGTCCCCTGTGGCTCCGGTATAAGGAGGGCTGCCCGGTAATAACCTAGATGGCGTATGTGAGGTAAATGAGCTGTCCCACAAATAATTTCTCTGGATATTCCTAACTGGTCCCCTCCCACCCCTCTCCCAGCATCCCTTTCCCCTACCCCTCCTTTACTTTCTGAACTGTCCTTCTATATCGTCTATCTGCTCTTTTCCTTCTATCCTATTTTCCTGATTTTTACTACATTTCTGATTACAAAGCTAATTAAATACGTCTACCAAGTGGATTTTCGATCTACCTTGATAATATATTATGTTCTGTTATGTTTGAATTTCTGGTTCCTTTTCTCAAGTTCGGGTGATCTGGATTTCCCTCATTGAATGGCCTGGAATTCCTCGTGGGCCTAGTTATTTAGAGCCCCCCTTGCGTACTTGGATGAAATCGCTAGGCATTCCCCTTTGGTTGTATTTGTATCTCCTGCTTTCTCAAGAGGCATTCCATGATATTATAGAGAAGACATTGTATGATGTCCAGATTTTTTATGTCTAGCCCTTTACTATTAATGTAATGTATTTCTATTGCTCCTACATTTCTGGGACTCTTGGAACTGGCCCAATGTTTGCATTGTTCATATATAAAAAAAAAAATCAAAATAAAGATTTGATTAACCCCTTAAAGGGGCACTTCGCCCCTAGGCATCTTATCCCCTATCCAAAGGAACCCCGCCATCATTACTGCACAGAGCGAGTTCGCTCTGTGCGTAATGACGGGCGATACAGGGGCCTGAGCATCGTTACGTCATGGCTCCGGCCCTCGTGACGTCACGGCCCGCCCTGTCAATACAAGTCTATGGGAGGGCCGTGTATTATTATTACTTGCATTAAGGGGAAGGGCCATGATGTCATGAGGGGCAGAGCCATGATGTCACACTGCTCCGGCCCCTGTATCACCCGTCATTACGGGGTCCCCATCAGTGGGATCGCGGCGATCTAACATCTTATCCCCTATCCTTTGGATAGGGGATAAGATGCCAGGGGCGGAGTACCCCTTTAAGGACTAAGCCCATTTTGACCTTAACCCCTTAAGGACAGACTTATTTTTTACCTTTATGATAGGGCTCTTTTTAAAAAAAAATTTGACATGTATCTCTTTAACCCCTTAAGGACCAGGCCATTTTACACCTTAGGACCAGAGCGTTTTTTGAACATCTGACCACTGTCACTTTAACCCCTTAAGGACCCAGCCATTTTACACCTCAGGACCCGGCCATTTTTTGCACATCTGACCACTGTCACTTTAAACATTAATGACTCTGGAATGCTTTTAGTTATCATTCTGATTCCGAGATTGTTTTTTCATGACATATTCTACTTTAACATAGTGGTAACATTTTGTGGTATCTTGCATCCTTTCTTGGTGAAAAATCCCAAAATTTGATGAAAAATTTGAAAATTTTGCATTTTTCTAACTTTGAAGCTCTCTGCTTGTAAGGAAAATGGATATTCCAAATAATTATTTTTTTTATTCACATATACAATATATCTACTTTATGTTTGCATCATAAAATTTACGTGTTTTTACTTTTGGAAGACACCAGAGGGCTTCAAAGTTCAGCAGCAATTTTCCAATTTTTCACAAAATTTCCAAACTCAATTTTTCAGGGACCAGTTCAGGTTTGAAGTGGATTTGAAGGGTCTTCATATTAGAAATACCCCACAAATGACCCCATTATAAAAACTGCACCCCCCAAAGTATTCAAAATGACATTCAGTCAGCGTTTTAACCCTTTAGGTATTTCACAGGAATAACAGCAAAGTGAAGGAGAAAATTCACAATCTCCATTTTTTACACTTGCATGTTCTTGTAGACCCAATTTTTTAATTTTTACAAGGGGAAAAAGGAGAAAATGTATACTTCAATTTGTAGCCCAATTTCTCTCGAGTAAGCACATACCTCATATGTCTATGCAAAGTGTTCGGCGGGCGCAGTAGAGGGCTCAGAAGCGAAGGAGCGACAAGGGAATTTTGGAGAGTACGTTTTTTTTTAAATGGTTTTTGGGGGGCATGTTGCATTTAGGAAGCCCCTATGGTGCCAGAACAGCAAAAATCCCCCACATGGCATACCATTTTGGAAACTAGACCCCTTGAGGTACGTAACAAGGAATAAAGTGAGCCTTAATACCCCACAGGGGTTTCACGACTTTTGCATATGTAAAAAAATAAAAAAAAAATTTCACTAAAATGTGTGTTTCCCCCCAAATTTCACATTTTTGCAAGGGTTAATAGCAGAAAATACCCCCCAAACATTGTAAACCCATCTCTTCTGAGTATGAAGGTACCCCATAAGTTGACCTGAGGTGTACTATGGGTGAACTACAATGCTCAGAAGAGAAGGAGTCATATTTGGCTTTTTGAGAGCAAATTTTGCTCGGGGGCATGTCGCATTTAGGAAGCCCCTATGGTGCCAGGACAGCAAAAAAAAAACACATGGCATACCATTTTGGAAACTAGACCCCTTGAGGAACGTAACAAGTAATTAAGTGAGCCTTAATACCCCACAGGGGTTTCACGACTTTTGCATACGTAAAAAAAAAAAAAAAATCACTAAAAGGTGTGTTTCCCCCCCAAATTTCAAATTTTTGCAAGGGTTAATAGCAGAAAATACCCCCCAAAATTTGTAACCCCATCTCTTCTGAGTATGGAGGTACCCCATAAGTTGACCTAAAGTGCACTACGGGCGAACTACAATGCTCAGAAGAGAAGGAGTCATATTTGGCTTTTTGAGAGCAAATTTTGCTCGGGGGGCATGTCGCATTTAGGAAGCCCATATGGTGCCAGGACAGCAAAATAACCCCAACATGGCATACCATTTTGGAAACTAGACCCCTTGAGGAATGTAACTAGGCGTAAATTGAGCATTTACCCCCCACTGGTGTCTGTCATATCTTTGGAACAGTGGGCTGTACAACATTTTTAATTTGCACAGCCCACTCTTCCAAAGATCTGTCAGACACCTGTGGGGTGTAAATTCTCACTGCACCCCTCATTACATTCCGTGAGGGGTGTAGTTTCCGAAATGGGGTCACATGTGGGGTTTTGTTTTTTTTGCATTTGTCAAAACCGCTGTAACAATCAGCCACCCCTGTGCAAATCACCTCAAATGTACATGGCGCACTCTCCCTTCTGGGCCTTGTTGTGCGCCCCCAGAGCACTTTGCGCCCACTTATGGGGTATCTCCATACTCGGGAGAAATTGCGTTACAAATTTTGGGGGGCTTTTTTCCCCTTTACCTCTTGTCAAAATGAAAAGTATAGGCAACACCAGCATGTTAGTGTAAAAAGTTTATTTTTTTACACTAACATGCTGGTGTAGACCCCAACTTCACCTTTTCATAAGGGGTGAAAGGAGAAAAAGACCCCGAAGATTTGTTAGTCAATTTCTCCCGAGTACGGCGATACCCCATATGTGACCCTAAACTGTTGCCTTGAAATATGACAGGGCTCCGAAGTGAGAGAGCGCCATGTGCCTTTGAGGCCTGAATTAGGAATTTGCATAGGGGTGGACATAGGGGTATTCTACGCCAGTGATTCCCAAACAGGGTGCCTCCAGCTGTTGCAAAACTCCCAGCATGCCTGGACAGTCAACGGCTGTCCGGCAATACTGGGAGTTGTTGTTTTGCAACAGCTGGAGGCTCCATTTTGGAAAGAGTGGCGTACCAGACGTTTTTCATTTTTACTGGGGAGGGAGGGGGGCTGTGTAGGGGTATGTGTATATGTAGTGTTTTTTACTTTTTATTTTATTTTGTGTTAGTGTAGTGTAGTGTTTTTAGGGTACAGTCACACGGGCGGGTGTTACAGCGAGTTTCCCACTGCGAGTTTGAACTGCCGCGCAAAATTTGCTGCATTGCAAACTTGCAGCCCGATACTCACTGTAAGCCCCTGCCCATGTGAATGTACCCTGTACATTCACAGGGGGGGACCTCCAGCTGTTGCAAAACTACAACTCCCAGCATGCACAGTCTCAGTGTATGCTAGTAGTTATATTTTTGCAACAGCTGGAGGCACACGGGTTGGGAAACACTGAGTTAGGAAACAATGTTTCCCAACCAGTGTGCCTCCAGCTGTTGCAAAACCACAACTCCCAAACATTCTCAGGCATGCTAGGAGTAGTAGTTCGGCAACATCTTTAGAGCCAGATGTTGCCGAACTACAACTCCCAGCATGCTTGGAGTTGTAGTTTTGCAACATCTGGAGGACTACAGTTTGCAGACCACTAATAAAGTGGTTCCCAATCTGTGCCCTTCCAGATGTTGCAAAACTACAACTCCCAGTATGCCAAAACTGTCCAGGCATGCTGGGAGTTGTAGTTCTGCAACATCTGAAGGGCCAGATGTTACAGAACTACAACTCCCAGCATGCCTGGACAGTAAGGGCATGCTGAGGATGTGTAGTTTTGCAACATCTGGAAGGGCACAGTGGTCCAAAAACTGTGGACCTCCAGAAGTTGCAAAACTGCAACTCCCAGCATGCCCAGACGCCAAGGGCTGTCTGGGCATGCTGGGAGTTGTAGTTTACAGGGTCCCAATACAGCAATGCATGTCACTTTACGGCGACGTGCATTGCTGTAAAGGGCCCGACCGCGGCTGAAGATCTATTCACCTGTCGCCGCCGCCGTCTTCATCGTCTGGATCCGGGTCTTCAGGGATGAGGTAAGTATCGGGGACGGTCCCCAGCACTCCCCCGTCCCCCGCCGCGTCCTCCGGTCTTCCTCCCGTCCTCTCCGGACTTCAAGGGGCCGGGCAGGACGGGAGGAAGTAACCGCCCCCCTCCTGCGATTGGTCGGTTAACTAACCGACGAATCGCAGGGAATAGGAGGAGGTGGCAGGCTTGCCACCTCGCTCCTATTCTTTAGTATGGTCCTGGCTGTCAGTGACAACCGGGATCATGTGAAATTACCGGGCGGTCGGGTCCCAGAGACCCGATCAGCCCGAAATCGCTGCAGATCGCAAGGGAGATTTCCCTTGCGATTTGCGGCGATCGCCGAGATGGGGGGCCTACATGGCCCCCCTCGGCATTTGCCCTGGATGCCTGCTGAAGCATTTCAGCAGGCATCCAGTTCCGATCTCTGCCCGGCGAGCGGCAGAGACTGGAAAACACCAGGACGTACGGGGACGTCCTGGGTCCTTAAAGCCCAGGGTGCGGGGACGTCCCCGTACGTCCTGGGTCCTTAAGAGGTTAAACATTAATAACTCTGGAATGCTTTTAGTTATCATTCTGATTCCGAGATAGTTTTTTCGTGACATATTCTTATTTAACATAGTGGTAAAATTTTATGGTAACTTGCATCCTTTCATGGTGAAAAATCCCAAAATTTGATGAAAAAAATGAAAATTTAGCATTTTTCTAACTTTGAAGCCCTCTGCTTGTAAGGAAAATGGATATTCAAAATACATTTTTTTTGGATCACATATACAATATGTCTACTTTATGTTTGCATCATAAAATTGACGTGTTTTTACTTGTGGAAGACATCAGAGGGCTTCAAAATTCAGCAGCGATTTTCAAATTTTTCACAAAATTTTTCAGTGACCAGTTCGGATTTGAAGTGGATTTGAAGGGTCTTCATATTAGAAATACCCCATAAATGACCCCATAATAAAAACGACAACCCCCACAGTATTCAAAATGACATTCAATAAGTGTTTTACAGGAATAGCAGCAAAGTGAAGGAGAAAATTCTAAATCTTCATTTTTTACACTCGCATGTTCTTGTAGACCCAATTTTTTTATTTTTCAAGTGGTAAAAGGAGAAAATTTTTACTTGTATTTGTAGCCCAATTTCGCTAGAGTAAGCACATACCTCATATGTCTATGTAAAGTGTTCGGTGGGTGCAGTAGAGGGCTCAGAAGGGAAGGAGCGACAAGGGGATTTTGGAGAGAACATTTTTCTGAAATGGTTTTTGGGGGGCATGTCACCTTTAGGAAGCCCCTAGGGTGCCAAAACAGCAAAAAAACAAAAACAAATGGCATACCATTTTGGAAACTAGACCCCTCGGGGAACGTAACAAGGAATTAAGTGAGCCTTAACACCCAACAGGTGTTTCATGACTTTTGCAAATGTAAATAAAATAAATAAATAGTTTTTACATAAAATGCTTGTTTTCCCCCAAAAATTACATTTTTAAAAAAGGGTAATAGCAGAAAATAACCCCCAAAATTTGAAGCCCAATTTCTCCCGATTCAGAAAACACCCCATATGGTGGTGAAAAGTGCTCTACTAGCGCACTACAGGTCTCAGAAGAGGAGAAGTCACATTTGGCTTTTTGGAAGTAAATTTTGCTCTGGGGGCATGCCGCATTTAGGAAGCCCCTATGGTGCCTGGACAGCAAAAAAAAACCACATGGCATAATATTTTGGAAAATAGACCCCTTGGGAAATGTAACAAGTGGTAAAGTGAACCTTAATACCTCACAGGGGTTTCACGACTTTTGCATATGTAGAAATTTTTAAAAAATGTTACCGAAAATGCTTGTTTTCCCCAAAATTTTACATTTTTACAAAGGGTTAAAGCAGAAAATACCCCCCAAAATTTGAAGCCTAATTTCTCCCGATTCAGAAAACACCCCATATGGGGGTGAAAAGTGCTCTGCTGGTGCACTACAGGTATCAGAAGAGGAGTAGTCACATTTGGCTTTTTGGAAGCAAATTTTGCTCTGGGGGCATGCCGCATTTAGGAAGCCCCTATGGTGCCAGGACAGCAAAAAAAAAAAACACATGGCATAATATTTTGGAAAATAGACCCCTTGGGGAATGTAACAAGTGGTAAAGTGAACCTTAATACCCCACAGGGGTTTCACGACTTTTGCATATGTAAAAAAAATACCGAAAATGCTTGTTTTCCCAAAAATTTTACATTTTTACAAAGGGTTAAAGCAGAAAATACCACCCAAAATTTGAAGCACAATTTTTCCCGATTCATAAAACACCCCATATGGTGGTGAAAAGTGCTCTACTGGCGCACTACAGGTCTCAGAAGAGGAGTAGTCCCATTTGGCTTTTTGGAAGCAAATTTTGCTCTGGGGGCATGCCGCATTTAGGAAGCCCCTATGGTGCCAGGACAGCAAAAAAAAAAAACACATGGCATTATATTTTGGAAACTAGACCCCTTGGGGAATGTAACAAGGGGTAAAGTGAACATTTTCATACCCCACAGGGGTTTCACGACTTTTGCATATGTAAAAAATTTTAAAAAATGTTACCGAAAATGCTTGTTTTTCCAAAAATTTTACATTTTTACAAAGGGTTAAAGCAGAAAATACCCCCCAAAATTTGAAGCCTAATTTCTCCCGATTCAGAAAACACCCCATATGGGGGTGAAGTGCTCTGCTGGAGCACTACAGGTCTCAGAAGAGAAGGAGTTACAAATTTTGCTCTGGGGGCATGCCGCATTTAGGAAGCCCCTATGGTGCCAGGACAGTAAAAAAAAAAAACACATGGCATTACATTTTGGAAACTAGACCCCTCCAGGAACAGTGTTACAGTGAGTACTTACACCTCACAGGTTTTTTGAACAGTGGGCCGTAAAAGTGAAAAATTAGATTTTTTTGCACTATATTGATAGTGTTACCCCAAATGTTTCATTTTCCCATTGGGTAATACGGCAAAAGGCCCCCAAAATTTGTAGAACTATTTTGTCTGAGAAAAAAAATACCCCATATGTGGATGTAAATTGCTCTGTGGATGCACTACAATGCTCAGAATAGAAGGAGTGAAAATGTTGTTGTAATTGAAATCGGGGGTCATGTGCATTTATAAAGCCCCCATTGTGCAATATCAGCAAAGAAAAACCCACATGTGATACCATTTTAGAAACTACACCCCTGAATGAGCGTAACAAGAGTGGGAAATAACACCTCACAGGTTTTTTGAAAAGTGGGCCATGAATTGAAAAATTAGATTTTTTTACAGTAAAATGCTGCGGTCACCCAATTTTTAACATTTTCACAAGGAGTAATATGAGAAATTGGGTTACAAATTTTGGAGGGCTTTTCCCCCTGACTATAAAAATACATCCACATATGGGGTAACGTGCTGGGCGGGCGCACAACAAGGCTCAGAAGTCACAGAGGTCACTTTGTATTTGTGGCCTATGGCATATCAGTAGCTGACGGTAACATACATTCCGAGGAAAATACAAAAATGAAACAGCCACATGTGACACCATTACAGAAAGTACCCACCCTGAGGAATGGCTATAGGGGTAAAATGGACATTTTTAACACACAGGTGTTTCCTAAATTTATTTTCAAGGAATGGATGAAGGGTAGCTTTTGAAAATTGCAATTTTCAACCTATGCTCTGCTTCATTTTTCTGGGAACAACTAACATGTGACTCCGAATTGTCGACTGGAAATACGACAGAGCTGAGCGAGAACTCTTCGCGTTTGAGGTGGATGTTTTTTACGGACCTAACAGTTAAATACATTCAGAGGAAAATACAAGAAAGGAACACCCACATGTGAACCTATTACAAACAGTACACCCCCTAGGTAAGGTGTATAGGGTGAAGTGGAGATTTGGAACAGACGGGTGTTCCCTTCATTTATTTTCCAGGAATGGATGAAGTGTACTATGGGGGGAAGCACACCAATTTATTATTTTTTTTTACAAAAAGTTATAATTTGCTGGCAATGGGATTCCGCAGCACAGTGCACACTATGGAATTTCAGTGGCGGATGTTCCGCCGCTGAAGTTCCACCACCGAAAGAATGAACTTGCTCATTCTTGAGGCAGAATACGCTTTGCAGATATTATCATCTATGGTGTCGACAATATCTGTGCAAACCTAGCACGGACTGATTCAGTGGCTGCTGGCTGCGAAATTTTGTAGTACGAGCCCAGCCTTAAAGTGCTCATACATGTGCAATACAGTGGCCGGAGTGAAATCTGGAATAACATTTTGTTGCAGAGTGGTGCAGTTGCTCATAGCAACCAATTAGATCACATCACTTCTTCATTTTTAAAAAGGCCTCTAAAAAAATTTAAGCTCGAATCTGATTGGTTGCTATGGGCAACTACAACACTCTTCCTCTGCAAAGGTTTTGATAAATCTTGCCCTTTGGATCTATTAGTATTTACATACAGAATAAACACCACAAGTAATGAATAATTAATTAAATGTGATTTAAATAAGATGCCATTTTTCACCACTTAAGGACCAAGGGTGTACCTGTACGCCCTGAGTCCGCTCCCTATCTATAACGTGGGGCCACACGTCTAACAACAGCTGGGACCCTGATCGCGGTGCCATGCGCTACGCTATTAACCCTTTAGACGCGGCGTTCAAAGTTGATCGCCGTGTCTAAAGTGGAAGTAAGCTACACCGGCTAGCTCAGTTGGCTGTTCGGGACCGCCACGGCAAAATCGCTGCATCCCGAACAGCTGGAGCACACAAGGAGGGCCCCTACCTTCCTCCGAATGACTGCTCTGTGCCTGAGATCCAGGCACGAGCAGTCAAGTGGCAGAATCATTGATCAATGTTATCATATGGGATAACAATGATCAATGTAAAAGATCAGTGTGTGCAGTGTTATAACCCCCTATGAGGGCTATAACATTGCAAAAAAAAAAAAAAAAGTGAAAAAAAAAGTTAATAAAGATCATTTAACCCCTCCAGTAATAAAAGTTTGAATCACCCCTGTTCCCATGTAAAAAAAAAAACTGTATATAAAAATAAACATATGCAGTATCACCACGTGCGGAAATGTCCGAATTATAAAAATATATTGTTAATTAAACCACACGGTCAATGGCGTATGAGCAAAAAAATTCCAAAGTGCAAAATAGCGCATTTTTTGTAACTTTTTACTTTCAATAGTTTTCATTGAAGTTTTTTTTTGCATTTAAAACAAGTATACAAACAATAAGACAGTTGCAGCTGTCTCCAGGGAACCAAAGGAACATAAAACACTGCATAGGTGCAGAATACAGTAGTTTTACTTAAACAGTAGAGCAAACATATAGGTCAAGTATACTTAAAAATAAGTGACCAATAGTGTAAAACTGTGAGTGTTGTTATTACTTAAATTATGTGTGAAGCCTGAGCTCACATGACAGCCTGTAAATGAAAGCAAAAGGTTTCTCATGGAGAACGGTCTTGCGCCATTTCATCAAGAATTTGTGGCATTGTAGGGTTAGATGTACTTACAATGTCCCACCTGCTGGTTTTAGCTATGATGCACAAAATACAGAAGAGATCAGGGAAGGTCACAGGGATAGATTCTAAGTTTAAAAATAATAATACTGAGCCAGGTGACCAGACTATGGGAAATTTTAAAATAGTATGCACCAATTTTTTACAGTCATTCCAGAAATGTGTGAGAAGTGGACAGGACCATATTATATGGAAGAGCGTCCTTTTGTGTACACATTTACGCCAACAGTAAGGGGAAGAGCCAGGGTACGCTAGAGCTAGCTTATCTGGGGTGAAGTACCATCACAGCACAGATTTATAATAGGATTCCACATGTGAAGAGCACTGAAAGGCTCTGTTAGTGCATCTGAAGGCCCTTTGGCCTTAATGGGGTATTAATTTAGCAAGGTCCCTTTCCCACAGACGGAGGGGGTAACTTTTAACACAAACATCTGATTGAGTGTATTCGGCATATACCGATCTAAGTCCCTTTACTGAAGAGTTAAGAAATTTTTAAAACTGGAGCATTCAATCCAATGCTAGTTGGCATTAGGGTAGCTAGAAAATGGTGCATTCTCAGGTATTTATAGAAGTCGGACTTATGTATCATGTATTTGCTTTGAAGATACTCGAAGGACAAAAGGGTGGAACCACTGTGCATGAGACCCGTGTGTATGGTGCCTGTAACACTCACGTTTCAGTAGACTGGAACACTGATGATAGTGGATCCACTGGACCTGTGTGGTAGATGACTCTGACTGTACCAGGGAGCGGAGTCTAAGGTGCCGCTGGTTTTCACCAGAGCCCGCCGCAAAGTGGGATGGACTTGCTGTGGCAGGCGACACCAAGGTCGCTGGCATGGCTCGACCACACAGGCGGCTGAGGAGATTTGAGGCACAGGTGGGATAAGGCAACTCGTGGTCAGGATAGCAGAAGGTCAGGGCAGGTGACACAGTAGCGTAGTCAGGAACGTAGCAAGTGGTCAGTAGGCAGGCAGCAAAGGAGCAAGGTCAGGTCACGATGGGTATGATACACGGCAAGGCAACACTCAGGAACACTTTTTCTCTGGCACTAGGACAACAAAGATCCTGCAGGGAAGTGTGGGAGGTGGAGGAATTTATCAATGAGCCACAGGTGTTACTACACTATTGAGCGCACTGGCCCTTTAAATCTTAAAGCTCCGGTGCGCGCGCGCCCTAGGGGACGGGGACACAAGCACCAGAGCAGAGAGGCAGAGGTAGGGGCAGGAGAAGCACCAGGTGAGTGACGGGCTGGGATTTGCATGCGGGCATGTCCCACGATGCAAATCCCAGCCCCGCTGGCAGCAGCAGGTAACAGGACCATGTGCTCACGGCCAGCATGTGTGGCCGGAGCACATAATGTAACAATGCCCCTGTCTAGCCAACTCTGTAAATTAAGATCTGTTAAATATGACTGAATAAGGCTTAGCGGTATGATAGTAGCGTCTCGAACTACTGGACTGTCCAATGTATTGAGTATAGTGGTTCAGGCGTGATGGGAGTCTTTAATTATTGGGTTGGAGAATTTGGGAGGTGACAAGTTCCATAATGGATATAGTAATAAATCGTGTAGGAAGCAATATGAGAGCAATGTTTGTTCTATGAGAGACCAGGGGGAAGCGGACAGTGGAGCCCACCAGTTCCTGAGCTGAGACACTAGAGCTGCAATGTAATACCCCTTAATGTTGGGAATGCCCAGACCTCCCGCCTTGTGTGTCTTCATTAGGATTGAAGCCGCTAGCCTAGGCTTCCTAGGCTTAAAATCGGATATCAAGCGTTGGGTTTTAGTGAAAAAGGATGCGGGTAGGGGGACTGGAAGGGTGCGGAAAGTATATAACATTTTCGGTAAAAGGAACATTTTAAATGTGGCAACCCGACCTTAGATATTTAAAATCGTGAGTACCCAGATAATCTATAGTGGAGGAGCGCAAGTCAAAAGAAAAACAGTAAATGTAGGTGGGTTATATCTTCCTGAGAAAGGTTCATGGGTAGAGCTTGGGTCTTAGATTTGTTAAGGAGGTAATAGGAAAGGGTACCATATTCCAAAATATTATCCATCACTGCTGGGAGGGAGGCTAAGGGATCACCTAAGGAGTGAATGACATCATCAGCGTAAAGCGATATTACATGGGAGGTGGGGCCTATGATGCCAGAAATTCTGTCATCAAGCCGAAGGGCTTGTGTCAGTGGTTCAATAGACAAAATGAAGATAAGTGGAGGCAAGGGGCAACCTTGGTGTGTCCCATTGTTAATCAGAAATTCATCAGAGTCCCATTAGCCAGAACCCGGGCCGATGGGTTAGAGTATACGGAAGAAATTGCGGATAATATGTTACCTGCGAAACCCATTTTTTTGAGGACTGCAAATGCAAAGGACCATTTGAGGTGGTTGAAGGCCTTTTCTGCATCTATTGCTAGGACTACTGCTGGGATGGTATGGGACTCTATGAAGTGAAAGATATGGATAAGCTTTCTAGTGTTGTCCGGGGTTTGGCAACCCATTACAAAGCCTGATTGGTCTTGCTGAACAAGACTGGGGAGGGAAAGAGATAATGGGATGGCTAGTAGCTTTGCAAATATTTTCAAGTCCTGATTCAACAAGGAAATAGGCTTGTAATTTTGTGGCAAGTCTGTGGACTTACCCGGTGTTGGAATGGTGGTAATTAAGGCTTGCAGATTTTCTTTGGGAAGGTTACCAGCGGACACTGCAGCAGTGCAGAATGAAGCTAGGAAAGGGGACAAGGTATCATTGTAAGATTTATAGTATGAGCCAATGAATCCATCGGGACCAGGAGCCATGTCTGAGGGTAGAGAGCATATGATTTTCTGAATCTCTGTGGGTAAGGTTCTTTAAGGGCTTCTAATTGTTCGACAGATAAGGAGGGCAAATGTAATTTGTCTAAGTATGATTGAACTGCCTCTGATGCGTTTGGGTGTTCTGGGATAGAATCTTGCAGATTATATAAACTGGCATAAAACGACTGCAATCCGTCAGCTATGTCCTTCGTGGTGTGTAATGGTTTTGCTGTAATAGGGTGAATTAGGAAGGGGATTCTGGATTTTAAATGTCTAGAGTTGAGGCGACTGGCCAGCAGTTTACCTGCCCTATTATCCTGAGAGTAGTATTTAGATTTGGTTTTCCTGAGCGATTTCTCATATGCTAGCAACAACAAGCAGCAAAGATACCGCCTGTGAGTAAGCAGCTGAGAAGGTGTCGTATGGGAAGGTGACTGTTTATTGAGGTGTTCTAAGGTTTGGATCTGAATTAGCAAGGAAGGGATTTGTTTATCATGTTGTCACTTCAAAATAGAACTGTACTTTATGCACAGACCGCTTTGTGACAGTTCCACAGGTTGATAGGGCAGGGAGCAGAAGCAGAGTTCAGGTGAAAGTGCTCGTTAATGTCACCTCGTAGCCGTTGGGAATATTCCCTGTATGACAGGGGAACTGAGTCATTCAAGGCAATTGAGATTGGAGCATGATTTGTCCAGGAGATTGTGCCAATTGTAGATTGTTGCACTGATTGTAATAGATTTCTGTTCACAAGGAACATGCCCAACCTAGCATATGTATTATGGACCATAGATGAATGAGTAAAGTCTTTTTCTGTATGATGTTGAAGTCTTCAGATGTCATATAGTTCTGCTTCCCAAGCCCAAGAGAGGGAAGGGAGGTGGGATGTAGAGGTAGAGTCTAAGGTGGGATCCATGATTGTGTTAAAATCCCCTCAAAGGATTAATGAGACCCGCTTGAGGAGGGAGTTCAGAAATCTAAGCTGTCCTTTGTTGGGAGCATAAAAAGTGACTAGTGTTAACTGTATTGAATTGATGGAGCAGTATAGCAGAATAAATCTACCTTTGGGGTCTGTGTCAGCATGTTCTAGTTTGAATGATACCGTGTATTTAATCCCAATAAATACTCCCTAGATTTGGTCGTAAAATGAGATTGGAATGTGTGCTGGAAAGCGGGGTGTTTGAGTCTGTGAGCATCTCTTGCTAATAAATGGGTCTGTTGAGCACAAACCACAACGCCCCGAAGAGCCTGAACTTCCCTCCAAAAATGGGACCTTATGTGTGGCACATTAAGACCGTTGACATTTAAGCTAACTATATTTATAACCATATTTCAAATATCTAGACATCATGTAGGTTAGTAGGATAATCATAAAACCAAGGAAAAGGTGCGCCCCCAGCCAGCATGCACCCTATTAATGATTATTGTAGGCATCACAATTATACGCTCTGATATTAGAAAGGTTAGAAAAAAATATAACAACAAATACAGTAAACAAGAGAAAAACACGTTTTGACTCTGATGAAGGGAGTCAACATTTCTGTAAGGGGAAACAGTTTGCACTGTAGCCTAAGGTGAATGAATCACCAACCAACCCGCCTCGGTAGGAGACATGAGGAAGGTAAGTATAATATTCACCGCCCAACGATCTGGAAACAAAGTCAGGTCTTGTGTGAATTCGATCTTAGCCCAACAGGAAAACGGTTGTCTGGCGAGTGAAGATCAATGTTCCAGGAGGAGAGAAGTGATTGTCTCTCTTGTAAAAACGTCACCACATGTAGATTGTCTCCTCTCCTGATAAGTAAGCGCACATGGAAGCCCCATCTATATGCAATCTTTGCAGTGTGGAGCGCTTGGGTGACAGGTTGGAGATCTCTGCGTGGCTGAAGGGTAGCAGCTGATAAATCAGCGCATACAGAAATTTTGTGAATTGGCGCTGGGAGACCGCTATTTTTGCGAGAAAATTCCAATACTCTTTTCTTAACCATAAAAAAGTGATGTCATGACTGACTGGAGGACAGGGAGAGTGAGCCCTAACTGACCCTAAAAAGACTCTCCCTGTCTACTTGCCCATCCACCCTAAACGGGGGATCGACAAATGGGCGCCGGTCCCTTCCTGCGCTAAAGTACAGTGGCGTAAAAACACATAATATACATAGTCGGTCACAGACCAGAACAGAAAACTACTAGACAACCAGATATACCAGACAGAATACAAATACTAACAGGGCAAAATATAAACTCACAAACAGAGCAGAATATAGTGAATTAACAAACAGTTCATAAACCGGATATCAGATAAACAGCAGACAAGATAAAATGAACAAGACTAGGCATGATGAGTATACAGCAGAATCCAGGAGGTAAAGGGCTAACACTAGACTAAAACCAGATGAGTCTGAATAGGCTCCAGAACAGGAATATAACATACAGGGCACAGGTAACAAGCAAGACTCAGAGATAGTGTGAACATATACATAACAGAAAGGATAAACAAATCCTAAAACTGACAAAATGTAACACAGACTAAAATCTAACCATGGCTAAAACTCAGATAAATACAAGATAAATACTCAAACAGACTTGCACATTAAGCAGCACCAGAATACAGGAGAACTCTGGTTAAATAACCACACCCGAGTTCTTATTAGTTCAGGGGTTCTCAACCTTTTTTGCTTTTTGAGTATCCCTTGACAGCCCATTCCCAAAAAATTGTACCCCCATATTAGAGACATTTTGTAGTGATTATAGTATAATTCATATGCTTTACTTTCCTTTATAACAGGCCCCCTGTCCCTCTCCCTATCTCCCCAGTCCCCCGATTTACAGGTGACATCTTCTCTAACCGGAGTTGTTTACTTTCCTTTTTTTCACTAACCAAACCGCCATTAAGATTTCTCCCATACAAGACTTCTTTCTGCAGTACAATACCCACCTATTTACAAACTCCCCATGTTTATTGTCACACACAGTAACAGTACCCGCTTTGTGTCCCCATAAAGTTGTTAGGTCCCCTCTGTGCCCCCAAATACAGCTGTATGCCCCCAGACTGCCCCCATATATAGTTGTAGGCCACCATACTGTCCTGCTTTGGTACTCCACTGCTCCTCTGGTCTGGGGACCTATTGTTATGGCTCATAGCAGTAGGTCCTCGGTCTGCAGGGGCAGTGGAGCAACAAAGCTGATGGTAGTTACTGCCCACAGCAACCCAGTGTCTGTGCTTCCCCTCCGCTGTCCTCCTGCTCCTCGGTGAGGGATGTCAGCCTACCATTTCTTTCAAAGTGGTCCAGACCAGTAACCAGTGGCTGTAGCTGCCATTACTGATTTATTTTTTCAAGTACCCCTGGAGAACTGCTAAGTACCCCTGGGAGTACTTGTACCCCAGGTTGAGAACCACTGTACTAGTTCAGGGCATTAACTATTTTCTATCCAGGTAAAATAGCAAACTGCTCTGAACAAACTAGTGTGTGAATACACACCTAAACAGAAAAATACAAAAACAAATAAACAGACATTACAAGTGAACTCTAGCAAGAATGTCTTGTGGAACAGAGTCATCCAAGTGTTTTGGATGGGGGATTCTGTGAGCCCTGTCTACCGCCAATTCTTGAGAACTACAGGAGGGCAGGGTCGAGATCTGACATATGCTGGAATGTCGGCAGGGAGCATAAACTCTGGGACTCCGCAAAGTTTGATGTTATTTCTGTGTCTCCTGTCCTCTAGATCTGCTATTTTAGCTTTTAACACAGCTACATCATCAGATAGGTCATTTTGAGAGTCAATCAATGAGGTCAAGAACTCTCCAAATTTAGATTCAACATGTGAGAGTCTCCCTGTGAGATCTTTAAGTGGAGACACAATTGCATACATATCAGATAGAAAAGTTTTCCTTAATGCCATTAGCATCCCTTTCATGGCTGTGTCAGTGAGGGAGTTATCAGAGAGAGTCTGTTATGGTGTCCAGTCAATAGCAGTAGGTGCAGAATATGTTCCCCAGTCACATACCTCTATGGCTGGATCAGCTGAGGATAAGCAAGGTCGTTGCTTAGCTGGGCTCTGTGAGAGGGAAGTTGAGGTAGAGCCCCATGCTGTAGCTTTGCCGGAGAAGCGGACGCCATCTTGGCATACATTCGTGGCACTGTGTGCCGAGCTGATAGAGGCACTGCGGAACGCGGACCGACGGGATCATGCGGTGATCTGCAGTACAATGCCAGGTCCGAGGAAGACCTTCTTGGCGGCAGTCTAGCTGGAGAGCCCGGGCTGTAGCTGTCAGTTGTCTGACTGGGAGCAGCGGAGGTAAGCGTTCCTGTTTGGCACCATCTTGCGGACCTTGGCCGTCCTGGAGAAATAGAATTTAGACAGCTTCTCCTGCATCACAGGCTTCTTTCTTCTGGTCGGCATGTTGGCGGGTACTGAGCACACCCTCAGAGCTAAAATACAGGCGGTGAAGGCTGTGTAATGTAGCTAGAGCAGGCTCATACAGCGTAGCACCTCAGTCAGGCGGCCATTCACTTCAGCAGCCAAGCCACGCTCCGTCTTTTAGTTATGATTTTTTCCAGAAGTACGACAAAATCAAACCTATATTAAGTAGGGTATCATTTTAAACATATGGACCTACAGAATAAAGAGAAAGTGTCATTTCTACTGAAAAATGTGCTGTGTAGAAACAGAAGATCTAAAAATTTATAAAGTGGGTAAAATGACTGATGTCATTACAAAGTAGAATTGGTGGCACAAAAAATAAGCCATCATATGGATTTTTAGGTGCAAAATTGAAAGAGTTATGATTTTTTAAAGGTAAGGAGGAAAAAATGAAAGTGTAAAAATAGGGGGGAAAAAAATGGTCTTTAAGGGGTTAATGATATATTAACTCTTTAATGCCATGGAGTTGTCTTCGTGTTAATGACCGAGTCAATTAATGTTTTTAGTTTTTCAAAAATCTCTATATTTTTTTAACCTACAGACCCATAAGAGGGCTTGTTTAATGTAGGACAGATTGTACTTTGTAATGACATCATGCACTTTATCACAAAAACTATGGCGAGGCAAAATAAATAAATAAATAAATATTTGTGCGGTGAAAGAGGAAAAAAAGCAATTTTGCTAATTTTGGGGGTTTCATTTTTACACAGTGCGGAATAATGTGTTCTCTTCATTCTGTAGGTCAATACGAAAATACAACGATACCCAATTTTTGAAAGAAAATGGGTATGCTTACAACAGTCCCCTTCTGTCACCTTTGACTGCACTACCAGATAGGGATGAACGAATCAAATCTGACGAATACTAATTTGTTATGAATTGAAAAATTTGATTTGCAAAAAATGCGAACATCGCTGCAATTCAATCGCGCGAATAGCTTCATTAACCTCTTAAGGACTCAGGGTGTTGATACCCGCACTGAAAATGAAAGCAAATGCTTCCCGGCAGCTCAGTCGGGCTGATCGGGACTATCGCAATAAAATTTTGATGTCCCGATCAGCTAGCACGCGAGCGGAGGTCCCCTTACCTTGCTCCGTCTCGTCCGATCTGGGTTTGATTGCTCCAAGCCAGAGCTACAGGCTTGAGCAATCGAGCCCCTATCTCGCTGATCCATGCAAAGCTATGGCTTTGCAGGGATCAGTATAAGAGGTTCGTGTGTGCAGTTTTCTAGCCCCCTATGAGAGCTATAACACTGCAAAAAAAAAAGTGAAAAAAAAGGTAACAAAGGTCATTTAACCCCTTCCCTAATAAAAGTTTGAATCACCCCCCTTTTCCCATAAAAAAAAATGTGTAAATAAAAATAAACATATGTGGTATCGCCGCGTGCGTAAATGTCCAAACTATACAAATATATAATTAATTAAACCACACGGTCAATGGCGTATGCGCAAAAAAATTCCAAAGTTCTAAATAGCATATTTTTGGTCACTTTTTATATTATAAAAAATTTATAAAAAGCGATCAAAAAGTCCAATCAATGCAAAAATGGTACCGATAAAAACTTCAGAACACGGCTCAAAAAATTAGCCCTCATACCAGCCCATACGCGGGAAAAAAAAAAGTTATAGGGGTCGAAAGATGACAATTTTAAACGTATAAATTTTCCTGCATGTAGTTATGATTTTTTTCCGAAGTACGACAATATCCAACCTATATAAGTAGTGTATCATTTTAACCGTATGGACCTACAGAAACGGAAGCCCCCAAAAGTTACCAAATGAAATTTTTTCTTCAATTTTGTCACCCAATGAATTTTTTCTTCTGTTTGGCCGTGGATTTTTTTGTAAAATGACTAATGTCCCTGCAAAGTAGAATTGGTGGCGCAAAAAATAAGCCCTCAGATGGATTTTATGTGCAAAATTGAAAGCGTTATGATTTTTAGAAGGTGATGAGGAAAAAATTGAAAATGGAAAAATGCTGAGTACTTAAGGGGTTAAATTTGATTTAGTGCGGTCCATGCTCCAGGGCATTGTGTGTTACACCGAAAAGCATTTTTACAGCAGCAATTCACCTCCCAGTCACATCAGTTGCACAGAAAAGGTTTTTTTTAAAGCAGAGATCTACCTCAAGCCCAAATCCAGCCTAGAAGCACTGATAGGGAAGGGTGTGAGATTGAAAGAGAAAGTGCAATTTTGGGTGTAGTACACAGCGACTGTGTGATGCAGAACTGGTGTGTACAACAACTGAAAGCTAATAGTAACCAGCCAGTTAGGGTGAGCAGAGCAATAAAAGCATATTGTCCTCTATTAAGTGTAACCTGTGCGTACATCTAATTGGTGTACCATTTTGTTCCTGTTAAAGTCTAAGATGCTGTAAAAGGCCAGGCAAAAGTACACACCAGCTGGTTTTGTAGACAAATACTGTTTTATGCGTACTGGAGCTCATTGTCCTCCCCTCATAAGTGCATACCACATACAGACATCTAATTGGTATACTATTTTGTTCCTGTTAAAGTCTTAAGGGCCTAGATACTGTGAAAGGCCAGACAAAAATACACACCTGCTAGTGTTGTAGTCAAATACTGTCTTAAGCATAGTGGAGCGTGTTGTACTTCCCTCATTTATGCACTAAGTATGTCAGGCAGAGAAGTGCCAGGACGTGCACAGAGGAGTGGCAGAGGCCTAAATTAATCAGGCAGAGGTCGCAGCAGACTAGGGCACGTGGCAGCAGGAGTCGCAGCGAGAGGCCTGAGCTCCCGGTATCAGCTAGCGGTCGTGTCTCGAACAGCAACCAATCTGCCGTCATTGATTGGTTAACACGGTCATCCACTTCATCACAAGTGACATCTGACACCCCCAGTCAACAGTCGGTGGGCTCCTAAGACACAATCCTTCCTGTCTTCCCATTGCATCTGTCTTATGCTGTTCCCTTCCAGAAGTATCTTATGCTGTGGGTTCAGCTCCACTATGTAGTGAGGATGACCTACTAGAGGACAGTCAACAGCTACTGCCTAACCAAGAAGTGGAGGAGACATCCGCCACTTCCTCCACTAGGCGGGCAAGTAATGATGAGGACAGTTGCGTGGGAGGTGATGCTAGGAGCATTCAGGCTCCTGAAGCAGAAACTGTTGAGGAACCTGAGGAGGACATCAGTGACATGCAGACACAACTCGATGATGATGAAGCCGAACGCACTTGGGAGCCGGGTGCAGAAGGGGCTTCATCATCATCAGGAGAAGAGGGTTGCAGGTTGCCCATGAGGCAGCAGCTGAGCCAGCAAGGTGGTAGCATGGTTGGCAGTCAGCATGGTGGTAGAAGTAGAAAGTCTGGAGCCAAATGTGCCCGGGGTAGACCCCCTGCTTCGCGGCAGCCTACCTTCCCGGGAGGTAGTGAAACAGGGGCTCCTGGAGTCGGCGGCAGTAGCAGCCAATCAATGCGGACTGTTGGTGGGAAAATCAGCTACTTGGCGTGTGGCAGTTTTTCATTAAGCATCCAGAGGATGTTAACCTGGCCACATGCAAGATGTGTCGACAGAAGGTGAAGCGTGGCCAGGATCCCAATGTTGGCCCCAGGGCCTTGCATCAACATATGCAGCGTCACCATAAAGCAGCCTGGGAGAACCGTAGCTCGGATGTAGTGGTCCAGCATGCTGCATCACACTGTGGCACGCCACTCCCTATTTCAGCCAGCCAAAGCTCCACCACTTCAGCCAAAGGGAGCTGTGTTTCATACCCATCTTCTGGCACTCCAGATTCTTCTGCTCTTCCTACTTCAAGTCATTCCGCCAGCAATTCATCGATGAAGCCATGTCCAAGAGACAACAGTATGCGCTCACTCATCCAATGGCACAGAAGCTGAATGTGGTCCTGTTCAAGTTGCTGGTGCTGCAGTTCCTCCCTTTTCAAATGGTGGACTCTGCACCCTTCAGAGAACTGATGGCTTGTACTGAGGCGAGGCGGATAGTCCCAAGCCGTCATTTCTTTGCAAAGAAGGCAGTACCAGCCCTGCACAATTTTGTGGAACAGAAGGTGAGCCAGTCCTTGAGCCTGTCGGTGTGTACCAAAGTGCACGGCAGCGCTGACATGTGGAGCTGTAACTATGTTCAGGGACAAAACTTCTCCTTTACGGCCCACTAGGTGAATGTGGTTCCTACACAGCCACAACAGCAACTTGGACAGGTCACGCCGCTTCCTCCTCCATGCTCTTAAGCCGTTGGTCCTGTGACAGTGTGCGACTCCACCTCCTCACCGTGTCCTCAGCCTCCACTGCATGGACAAGTCTCTATGCCCCTCCAGCATACCATGTGTGCAGGGCAAGGCAGTGTCACACTGTTCTTCACATGGTTTATCTTGGCGAATGGAGTGACACATGGGAGGAACTGCTAAAAGTCATTCATCAAGAAATCGAAACATGGCTTACTCCACGAAAACTGGAAATGGGAACCATGGCGACCGACAATGGGAAGAATATCTTGTCTGCACTGCGACAAGGAAGCCTGAGACATGCGCCCTGCATGGCACACGTGTACAATCTGGTTGTCAAGCGGTTCCTGAAGTGTTCCCCCCATCTGCAAGACATCCAAACAATGGGAAGGAAACTTTGCATGCACTTCAGCCACTCGTATACCGCAAAGCACACCCTCCTTGAGCTGCAGTGTAAGAACGGTGTCCACAACATAGTCTGATTTGCGATGTTTCCACACATTGGAATTCCATCCTCCATATGTTGGACTGACTATACGAACAGAAAAAAGCCATCGGCGATTTCTTGATGATCCAAGCAGATAGGGGGACTCCCCTGTGTAACTTCAATGTCAAACAGTTGCAGCTCATACATGACACCTGCCGTTTGCTCAGGCCCTTTGAGGAAGCCACATAATTAGTCAGTCACCATGAACAACATCATTCCACTGCTTCATCTACTACAACACGTGTTGGAAACAATGGCTTGTCAGGGCACTGGAGACGTGGCGCCTACATCTCACAGCCACATGAGCCCTGTGGGGGCTGAACTGGAGGGGGAGGGGCACAGTGGAGCACAGTTTAGGTTTCACAAGATGGGTGGTTTTTCTAATTATCTGACAGGAGAGGAGGAGCAGGAGTAGCTAGAGGAGCTAGAGGGTTATGAGGAAGGCGAGACAGGATACCCAGACACACTGTGGCATTATGCAGTGGAAATGGAAACAGGGAGTCCCTCCGAGTCACTTGCACAAATGGTACGATGCATGCTCGCTTGCGTAGTGACTGCCAAATTGTCACCATTCCGCACCAGGATGACTTCTGGCTCTCCACCTTATTGGACCCTCGCTACCGGCACAAAATGGGGGCCTATTTTACACCCACTGAGAGGGAGGACAAACTGACCTACTACAGGGACATCCTACGTAGTCAGTTGGCCGATGCCTATCTGGCCATGGTCCATCCTCTCGCAGGTCTGACTCTGGCCCTCGCAGGCCCTCTGCGCTCACCTTTTACTGCCATGGCTGCTGGAAAGGGGTGGGGTGGCAGGAGCAGTAAAAACTCCATCAGCTGCAGCCTGAGTCTACAGTCACTGATGAGTAGCTTTATTCACCCGCAAAGTGAAGCAACTCATCAGCAGCAGGTAGACCTAGAGCAGGACCTGAACCAGCAGGTGGTGGCATACCTTGACATGACCATGCCAACACACCTTGAAGATCTGCTGGACTTCTGGGCAGCCAAACATAATTTGTGGCCGCAACTAGCAGAGTTTCCCCTGAAAAGCTGTCCTGCCTGGCCAGTAGTGTACCATCAGAGCGGATGTTTAGTGCGGCGGGGGCCCAAGGAGAACTCGTCTGTCCACGAAAAATGTGGAGAGACTTACCTTTGTGAAGATGAATCAGGCATGGATCAGCCAGGATTTCCACCCACCAATGCCTGATGCTTTAGAGTAGATTGACCATGGTGCCACACCAACACTTCCCAAATATGGATAGTGCTATACATATTTAAGGCGCTGCTCCCCAGTTACAGACATTACTCCGCATCAGACCACAAGTAAGTATTGAGGATATGCATTACATAAAACTTAACTTTTAATAATATTCTTATTCTTAAATTTTTAAATCAAACAAAAGGAAAGGTGTGCAAAAAACACCATGTGCCACCTACACCACCAAGTATTGATGTGATGCAAAGACCTCTAAAAGGTGGAAGGGAACAACGTATGGTCCATTGTAAAGCCCTACTGTCGCATTATTAATTTTCTTCTTGGCAAGTGTTACTTGCCCTAAAAAGGGCAGCTCCACACAGGAACCTCTCCCCATTTCCCCTTATAAACACTGCCATTTCCCAGGCTGTGTCATTCAGCCACTATATAGTCTCCTCATGCTGACGCCACCTCCAGGCTCTGTCATTCAGCCAATATATGGTTTCCTCATGCTTCTGTCATCTCCAGGCTGTGTCATTCAGCCACTATATGTTCTCCTCATGCTGCCGCCAACTCCAGGGTGTGTCATTCAGCCACTATATGGTCTCCTCATGCTTCCGCCACCTGCAGGCTGTGTCATTCAGCCACTATATGTTCTCCTCTTGCTGCCGCAAACTCCACGCTGTGTCACTCAGCCACTATATGGTGTCCTCATGCTGCCGCCAACTCTGGGCTGTGTCATTCAGCCACTATATGGTCTCCTCATGCTGCCGCCACCTCAACGTTGTGTCATTCAGCCATGATATGGTCTCCTCATTCTTCCGTCATCTCCAGGCTGTGTCATTCAGCTACTATATGTTCTCTTCATGCTGGCGCAAACTCCAGGCTGTCTCATTCAGCAACTATATGTTCTCCTCATGCTGCCGCCACCTCCACGCTAGGTCATTCAGTCACTATATGGTCTCTTTATGCTGCCGCCAACTCAACGCTGTGTCACTCAGCCACTATATGGTCTCTTCATGCTGCCACCACCTCGACACTGTGTCATTCAGCCACTATATGGTCTCCTTATACTGATGCCACCTCCAGGCTCTGTCATTGTGGTCTGCGACAGTGATTCTAATAGCGATGCCTCTGATCTGCATGTCATACTGAATAACATTATTATTTCACTAACACAGCACACACCCTATGGGTGTTACAGCTAGGCAAAGTGTTCTACACCCCTATTGAGGCTCTCTATAGGCCAGAAATAGCCGTTTTCTAATGGCACTTTGCCGCGAATAAATTTGGACCAAATAAAATTTTGGGGGAAAATTTGGCGAATCGGACGAATCAAATTTTTCTAAAATTCGCTCATCTCTAGTGTAGACCTTATGGCATCATACTCAAGAAGACTGAAGGCTATAAACACTGAGTAAAGTAATGGGTCTGAATACTTATGTCAATGCAATATTTACATTTTTCCTTTTCAATAAATTAGCAAAGATTTGGAACATTATTTTTTTACTTGGTAATTATGGGGTATTGAGTGCTTATTGATGGAGGGAAACTTGAATTACATTTTTTTTTATATAAGCACAAATCCACCACATAGAAAACTGTAAAAAAAAACTAAAACAAAGTGAAAGAGTCAGAGAACTTCCCGAATTCACTGCTGAAATGGGTTGTCTAACTCTGCAAAAATTTGTTAAGGTTAGCTTAAAAAAACAAAAAAAAACAACAACACTCCCTTCCTGCTGATGCAGATTCCACAGTGACCAGTTCCAACACATGACCACTTCATGGTACACCTCTCAACACGCAGAAAATGCCAGCTCAGTGATTGGCTAAACAGACATTTGTTTTATGTCACAGGTTGACATTACCAGGAAGTGTTGATCAGCAGGGGGCAAAGGTAGTTGAGGCTTATTTTTTATTTTTAAATACCTGTCAGATCCCACAAAAGAAATTATCTAATCTTTATGCCGCTATTACCTATATTTATTATAAAAATACATTTTCATTAGCTAGAAATCCTCTCAGGGGAAGGGGGCGTGTCCCTCCCTTGTCATGGTGGGAGGTGATTGGTGTTTCTACTCATGCAGCCTTGTCCATGAGTCATCTCTTGTCCACGACTTATGGACAAGCCAACGCTGCTTCAGGACTGGTTAGTGTCCCAATAGGTATGGGGAACCCTAGTGGTGGGATTTTAAGAAGCTGTTTAATAAAAAATTCTAAATTTTTTAAACAAATATATTACAAAAGGATATTGTGGATTCATATTACAAATGGATATTCCTTATTGACTTCGACCCTGTTGGGTCCCAGTCCAGATGGAGAATGATGATGCTATGAATTGGTTTGTATGATGGCTGTAGATCAACTTGCATATAAGGTTCCATTAATTTTGAACCAATTTTCAAGTTAAATTCCGGCTTGTGTTGAGTGTTAGGATGCAGCCATGTAACCAGTGTAATAAAGTTTGCAGAGGACATGAAAGATGCCACATGTCCCCAATTAGCATAGTAAAAGAGCTAAACCACTCATATGTATGTATGTATTTAGTAAGTATGTATATCCTAGTCATCTCAATATATCGGAATTAAAATTACAAAACGTGAACCGGGTAGATGCATTTCAGGTTCCAAGAACAAAAAGAACGGATTCTTGGTACGTGTCATAATTTGTGTTTTCCATAGACTTCTATGAATGGAAGAACTAACCTAAAGTATGGCCACCTATGGAAGCATTACTGTTTGGGTCTCTATCTGTGTGAAACTATTATTTGGGGGGGGGGGGGGGGGTAACTTTAGCTACTGTATGTCACCAGTATTTCTGTTACTAGATATTTTACTACTTGCCCCCCCCCCCCCCCCACCTTAATTCAGCATGGTAAATGTAAAGTAAGCAGCATTGCAACTCAGTACTGTACAGGAGTCCAATGATAGAATGGAGTCCCTGCTTCTGTGCATATTGTACATTCCATGGTACTCTACATTGGCAGTGTAATGTGCCATGGAAAGTAAATAGTCTATCGCTGGACTCCCTGCTCCAGTACAATTCTTAACGGTGATGCATACAGTACAGTGGGGATCAAAAGTTTGGGCACCCCAGGTAAAAATTTGTATTATTGTGCATAAAGAAGCCAAGGAAAGATAGAAAAATCTCCAAAAGGCATCAAATTACAGATTAGACATTCTTATAATATGTCAACAAAAGTTAGATTTTATTTCCATCATTTACACTTTCAAAATAACAGAAAAAAAAAATGGCATCTGCAAAAGTTTGGGTACCCTGCAGAGTTAATATCTTGTACTGCCCCCTTTGGCAAGTATCACAGCTTGTAAACGCTTTTTGTAGCCTGCCAAGAGTCTTTCAATTCTTGTTTGAGGTATCTTTGCCCATTCTTCCTTACAAAAGTCTTCCAGTTCTTTGAGATTTCTGGGTTGTCTGTCACGCACTGCTCTTTTAAGGTCTATCCATAGATTTTCAATTATGTTGAGGTCAGGAGATTGTGAAGGCCATGGCAAAACCTTCAGTTTATGCCTCTTGATTTAATCCCCCATGGATTTCGAGGTGTGTTTTGCATCATTATCCATTTTTAGAAGCCATTCTCTCTTTAACTTCAGCTTTTTCACAGATCGCATCAAGTTAGCATCCAAAATTTGCTGAAATTTTATTGAATCCATTTTTTCCTTCTACTCGTGAGATGTTCACTGTTCCACTGGCTGCAATACAACCCCAAAGCATGATTGATCCACCCCCTTGCTTAACAGTTGGACAGAGGTTCTTTTCATTAAATTCTGTTCCCCTTCTCCAAACGTACCTTTGCTCATTCTGGCCATAAAGTTCAATTTTAACCTCATCGGTCCACAGAACTTGTTTCCAAAATGCATCAGGCTTGTCTATATGTTCATTTGCAAAGTTCAAACGCTGATTTTTGTGGTGAGGATGTAGAAGAGATTTTCTTCTGATGACTCTTCCATGAAGACTATATTTGTACAAGTATCTCTTTATAGTGGAATATTGTACCACAACTCCAGTGTCTGCCAGATCTTTCTGGAGGGATTGTGCAGTCAAACGTGGGTTTTGAATAGTTTTTCTCACAATCCTGCGAGCTGTTCTGTCTGATATTTTCTTGGTCTTCCAGATCTTGCTTTAACTTCCACTGTTCCTGATGACTGCCATTTCTTAATTACATGCTGAACAGAGGATATTGACATCTGAAAACATTTTGCTATCTTCTTATTAGGGATCGACCGATATAGTTTTTTTTAGGGCCGATACCGTTAACTTATAACGATATTCCGGTATAAGTTATCGGCTATTTATCCCCCCGCAACACCGCTGGAGATAATTGATTTAAAGCGGGCGCTTTAAATCAATGCACTGCAGTGGCTTTTGCGGTGCCATAGACCGCCGCCACCACCCACTTCTCTCCCCCTACCTGTCAGGGTGGTCCGGCCCATCCATTCTTCCTGTAGTGGTGGGGGAGGGTGGGGGAGGGGCCCAACCGGTATAGCGGCATGGGCAAAAATCCATACCGTGGGAGAAAAAAAACGGTATCCGGTTCATACCGGTATACCGCCCAGCACTACGGTGGGGGGTGCGACGCGGTGCGGTGGGTCGAGGGGGACGGTCGCGGTGCGGTGCAGTGGGTCGGGTGGGCGGTCGCGGTGCGGTGGGGGCGGTGCGGGGGACGGAGCATTATCGGCTTATCGGCAAGGTAATTGCCGATACCGATAATGCCCAAAATCGTGATTATCGGCCATACCGATTATCGGTCGATCCCTACTTCTTATAGCCTTCTCCAGCTTTGTGAGCATCAACTATTTTCAGTTTCAGATTCCTAGACAACTGCTTAGAAGAACCCATGGTGCTGATTGTTGGGGCAAGGTCAGATGAGTCTGGGGATTTAAAACCTCTGAGATTGACATCACCTGGTCTTCCCAGATAATGCTTAAGAAAAATCCATGACACTGGCAGGTCTCAGCTTTGCAAAGGGGGCAGTACATGCTATAAATTCTGCAGGGTGCCCAAACATTTGCAGACGCCATTTTTTTAGTTTTCTGTTATTTTGTGTAAATGATGGAAATAAAATCTAACTTTTGTTGACATATTATAAGAATGTCTAATCTGTAATCTGATGCCTTTTGGAGATTTTTCCAGCTTTCTTTGGCTTATTTAAGCACATTAATACACATTTTTACCTGGGGTGCCCAAACTTTTACTCCCCACTGTATATGCACTGCTGCTCTGATTACATTCATAGTTAAGCAACCTGTACTACAACACTGTACATTAGCCTAGGAGATCAAAAGTTTGTCCACCAGTGAGACAGAGCATATAGGATCAGTAGAAAGAAAAGACTTCGTAATACCAGGATTTTGTGGCGCTGATCAGGACGCAGGACTTCGTCCTGATCAGCGCCACAAAATCCTGGTATTATGAAGTCTTTTCTTTCTACTGATACTACAACTCCAGGAAGGCTGCAGATGGACCCCTATTCAACTACACACCTTTACCATTTTTGTGTATGCTGGTGCACAACCCCTTTTGGTAAGCAGTATTGAATCCCTCATTTCCCCATACCCTTACCACCTACGTTACTCCACAGGGAGCGCCTTTGTTTTTTCTTTTTAGAGCATATAGGAGGCAGAGCAGGATGCTTGGTCTTATAGGGATATTTTGGGGACAAGCGTTCCAACAGAAAATCTTTTACGTTTTATGTCTATACAGAAAAAAGTCTCTTAGTCCACTCGATACCAAACTGTAGATGTGTGATGAACAAAAACAAAAAGGAAAGTTTAAAAACAATATAATTTACATAAACAGCAGATTGAATGTTTCAACCAACCCTTCTGAGTTACTTCTCCTTATAACCATCAATTTACAGAAGATAAAAATATACACAAATTTACAGAGCTTTTTTAAATTATACAGAGAATATCGTGTGGTGAGAATCTTTCATTTTACCACCAGATTATGTAATACAAAGCATGCAATTTCAGTGCAACAAGTGCATATGCATATAAACAAATGACATACTGTAATATTCATTGACTGCAAATGGTCTGTTCTTTAAATGACTGCCAAGGCCGCCGTCAGGGGGGTACAACCAGTACACCAGTAAGGGGCCTGGGCCCTGTTGCACCCGCCTGCGGCACAGAAGCAGAAAACTCCTGAGAAATTCACGGTCCAGGATATTTTCCTCAGGCTCCCAAGATCTCTCATCAGGACCGTAACCCTCCCAGTCGACCAGAAAAAATTGTTTACCTCTCACGGTTTTAGTGGCAAGAGTTTGTTTAACTTTGTAGACGTCAGAAGAGCCGGAGACAGGTGTGGAGACAAGATTCTTTTGAGAAAACCGGTTTATGACAAGAGGCTTGAGGAGAGAGACGTGGTAGGAATTGGGAATTCGTAACATAGCAGGTAGATGGAGTTTGTAGGAGACCGGATACATTTTTTGTAGAATCTGTAAGGGACCAAGCTGGCGAGGACCAAGCTTGTAACAGGGTATCTTGAAGCATATGTACTTGGATGAAAGCCACACCATGTCACCAAGAGAGAAGGACCGAGCTTGCACCTTCATGCGTGAAGAAGCCTGGGATAAAGACTGTCGAGTCTGTTGTCAGAAGGTGGAGAAGTCATGGACCAGCTCATCAACAGTAGGCACACCGAAGGAAACTTGGAGAGGAAGAGAAGAATGGAGATGGAGTCCGTAGACAACAAAAAAAGGGAGAATTCAACTCAAGGGAGAAGGTCGACCCAATCGTCTTGGCGATTTGATTAACCCTCTCCACCTGACCATTGGATTGAGGGTGGTAGGCTGAGGAGAAGTCCAACTTGATGTCCATGTTACAAAGGGCTCACCAGAACTTTGAGACAAACTGCACACCACGATCTGAAACGATATGCTGAGGAAGTCCATGTAAACTAAAGACATGCAGCAAGAAGCACTTTGCCAACTGTGGAGCAGAAGACCTGGTAGAGGAATGAAATGAGCCATCTTGGAAAACCGATCTACAACGACCCAAATTACAGTGTTATTACAAGATGGCAGCAAATCGGTGATGATATCCATGGCAATATGGGACCAGGGAGTCTCCGGAATGGCTAAAGGTTGTAAGAGTCATGCAGGTCTGTGTCGGGGGTTTTGTCACAGGCACAAGTTTCACAGGAACGAACAAAATCAGAAGCATCACGTTTAAGATGGGGCCCCCAGTAGTGCCAGGATATTAGAAGTAGAGTCTTGCGTATTCCAGGATGTCCTGCTGTCAAGGAAGAATGACCCCATTTCAGTACCTTGCGTCTTAATCTAGCAGGCACAAATGATTTTCCCAGAGGAACTTGCTGAATTTCGGCAGGAGTGGCAGGAATCAAATGGTCAGGAGGAATAATATGCCTAGGCATGGAGTCCAAACCAATGACGTCAGAGGACCTGGAGAGAGCATCTGCTCTGATGTTCTTGTCTGCTGGACAGAAGTGAATGAAGAAGTTGAACCTAGAAAAGAACAGTGACCACCTTGCCTGGCGGGGGTTCAAATGCTGGGCAGACTGAAGGTATAGAAGATTCTTATGGTTGGAGTCGATGCTGACCAGATGAGAAGAACCTTCCAATAAATGTTGCCATTCCTCCAAAGCTAGCTTGATAGAGAGGAGTTCACAATCTCAAATGGAGCAATTCCTCTCAGCAGGAGTGAATGTCTTGGAGAAGAACCCACAAGTTACAGTCTTGCCCTTGGCATTTTTCTGAGTAAGATGGCACTCGCTCCAATAGATGAAGCATCAACCTCCAAAGCAAAGGGCCTCTCCGGATAAGGTCTTGTAAGCACAGGAGCAGAGGCAAACGCAGACTTTAAACCAACACTTGGGATTAAATGCCTTCTTAGTGAGAACCACAATTGGAGCAACCAAGGATAAATTGACGATAATAGCTAGCGAATCCCAGAAAGCGTTGAATAGCACGTAGGCCTGAAGGACGAGGCCAATCCAACACTGCAGACAAGTTTTCTTGATCCATCCCTGCATGCCTCGATGAGAGACAATGTTGCCAAAAAACGGAAGACTAGACTTCTCGAACAGACATTTTGCGTAGAGATGATTTGGCGTAGAGATGATGACAGTTTGGTGTAGAGATGATTTTTCCATAGTCGCTGAAGAACCAGACAAACATGTGTACGATGCTCCTCTAAGTTGGAAGAGAAGAACAGGATGCCATCTAGGTATACGACAACACAGGTGTAGAGAAGATCACGGAAGATATAATTGACAAACTCTTGAAAAACGTCTGGAGCATTGCAGAGACCAAAAGGCATTACGAGATACTGAAAATGTCAAGTATTAAAGCCGTTTTCCATTCATCTCCCTTGCGGATACGAATGAGGTTATATGCTCCACGTAAGTCCAACTTGGAGAAGACCTTGGCACCACATAGATGGTCAAAAAGTTCTGAGATAAGAGGTAGTGGATAATGGTTCTTGACCGTGATTTTGTTAAGTCCCCTGTAGTCAATGCATGGACGGAGTGAGCCATCCCTTCTTCCCTACAAATAAGAAACCAGCTCCCGCAGGAGAAGAGGACTTATGGATAAATCCCTTTTGGAGATTCTCCTGGATATACTCAGCCATTGCTTTGGTCTCAGGAACCGATAGAGGGTATATCCTTCCACAAGGAGGAGTGGTACCAGGCAGAAGATCTATAGGGCAGTCGTAAGGACGATGTGGAGGCAGAGACTCAGCCTGTTTCTTGCAGAGTACATCAGAGAAATCTTGGTAGAGGCAGACCAGGCAAAGGAGGAGGACGAGAAACAACTTTAGGTTGAACTGGACTGAGACAAAGATTTTGACAGTTCCCAGCTAATAATTTCTCCAGTTCTCCAATCTCCAAGCCAAGGAAGGCCAAGAAGAATCTAAAAAGTACAGTGAGGTAGTACATAGAATTCAATCTTTTCTTTATGCGAGACACCCACTTACATGACGAGAGGCTCAGAACGGAATAGCACCTTACAGTCCAAATTTTGTCCATTAACAGAGGAGATGAACAAATGCTTGGCAAGCCGAGTAACAGGAAGATGATATTTGTGGACGATAGAAGCATCAATAAAGTCACCTGCAGATCCAGAATCCAAAAATGCTGTAGTGCTGAAGAAAGACTTGGCAAAAGCGAAGACTTGTACAGAAATGGTCAAGCGAGGAGAGGTGGTATTCCCACCTAGGGACGCCTCTCCTATGTGCCCTAGGTGCAAACTTTTTTCCCGGCTACTGTGGACGAACAGAACAATCTTTGAGGAAGTGTTCCAGGCTAGCACAATACAAACACAAATTCTCACTGCGTCGTTGTGATCACCAATGGAAGAATTCCCTTGACATAGGTTCAGCAAAGCCGTCTCAGCAGAAGAGGCACATGCAGGTTTCTCAAAGACACAGCGAAATTCTGCCAAAAAAAGTCAAGTTGGAAGCTACCGGATCACCGTGGTCCAAAAGGGGTGTAGCCCAGGCCAAGGCTTTTACGGACAGTAGGCTAATAACAAAGGCCACCTTAGCACGTTCTGCCGGAAACAGTTCAGACATGAGCTCCAAATGCATGGAGCACTCTGTAACGAAGCCTCTGCGTAACTTGGAATCATTGTCATATTTAGAGGGTAATGGTAGATGTAGCTGGGAGCCAGAAGACACTGCAGGAGCTGGAGGAGTGAGTGGGACAGGTTGTGGGTGCTGCTGCTGTTGCAAGGTCAAAAGCTGTTGTATCATAGCAGACAGTTAGGTAAGTTGCTGCCCCATCACGACCAATTGCTGAGACTTACGTACCACAACGGAGGGAAGATCTGCAACTTCAGGCAGGGGTACCTCAGCAGGACCCATGGCCGCATCTTACTGTAACACTCACGTTTCAGAAGACAGGAACACCGGTGGATGTGGATCTGCTGGACCTGTGGGGCAGATGACTCGAACCGTACCAGGGAGCGGAGTCTAAGGTGCCGCTGGTTTTCACCAGAGCCTGCCGCAAAGAGGGATGCACTTGCTGCAGCAGGCGGCACCCAGGTCACTACCCCTGGCACGGCTCGACCACACAGATGGCTGAGGAGATGCGAGGTACAGGAGGGATAAGGCAGCTCGTAGTCAGAATAGCAGAAGGTCAGGGCTGGCGGCTAAGTAGTGTAGTCAGGACGTAGCAGGAGGTCTGTAGGCAGGTGGCAGAGGAGCAAGGTCAGGTCACAGAGCAAAGGATCAGAAATACGGCAATGCACCTCTCAGGTAAGCTTTCTCTTAGGCTCAAGGCAACAAAGATCTGGCAGGGAAGTGTGGGAGGAGGAATTTATCAATGAGCTACAGGTGTACTACACTTATGGGCGCACTGGCCCTTGAAATCTTAAAGCTCCGGTGCACTCGCACCCAAGGGGACGTGGACTAGGGCGCCGGAGGAAAGAGGCAGAGGCTGGGGCAGTAGAAGCACCTGGTGAGTGATGGATTGGGATTCACATGCAGGCGCGTCCCGCGATGCGAATCCCAGCCCCGCCGGCAGCAGGTAACGGGACCATGTACTCACAGCCCGCGTGTGCGCATAACGCAACAACTCTGACCTGATACCACACCTTATAGGAGCGGATAGGTAACATAGAGATAGGAAATTAACAAGAAAAATTGGTCTTAGAGGGGCTGCTCAATGATATAAACATGACCACGGGCGATGCACAGGAGGAAATAGACTTTATTTGATGTTTTGTTGGACAAGGCGTTTCCTTAGGTCCACCAGAGTTACTAATACTGCAATCCTGTACAGAACATGTACTGCAATCCTATTCAGAACCTGTTCAGCCTAGTTTTGGACGCCGAGGTCTGTCCAAAACTAGGCTCAAACCACATTCAGATACTGTGATGAAGCTTAACTCCCCACCACCACAGCAGTATGGGTCTTACTTTCATATCCTCTGTTTCATATCCTGTGTATTAATCTGCATACCAGGCACCACACACGACAAGGAGTCAGGAGGAGGCATGGCCTCAGTTAATGCCACATTTATCACAGTTCATGCCTTCACACACATTTTGCAGCAAAAATCTACACAAGTTCTGAGATGGCTGCATCTGGCGTAAGTGAATGTTCTTCAATTAACAAAGGCAGCATTTTACATAAGTTCAGCGTATAAAAATCTCCCCCTTTGGATACGTCATTCAAATTGGAGGATTACCCGCAAGATTGTGCCTTTTTATTCCAAAAATGTTCATGAATTTATTAGCTGTAACTTGGCAATGTTACAGTATAAGTATCAGGATGCTTCCCAAGTGTGGTCTCTGTGGTGGAAGAAGCTGGCACAGCAGATAAGGTAGCACTGGTGCATGGTACCAGGGGGTCAGGCAACAAGACATAGTCCACTAATGCTGATATCAGCTAAACTAAACAATGAGCCTAACAACTTACCTATTTAGGTACTAACTGGCGTTTTTTCTAGTCTTTTTTTTTTTTATTAAGAGTTTTAAAAAAAAAAGGGGTGGACATAGGAACAGGAAAAACGGTTAGGAGAAAAAATGCAGTTTTCACACAAAGGAAAAACCGCTAGTAAAATTGCCAAAAGAAAAGCATAGAGCTTTATCGGTAGTTCTTTCCTCCTCATGGCTTGGTTTCTGCTTTGATATGCACTGTCAGTTGTGATACCTTATATAGACAGGGCTGTGTATTTCCAAATCATGTACGATCAACTGAATTTACCACAGGTGACAAAGAAGATCAATAGAAATGGGAGGCCAGAGCTAAATTTCAAGTGTCAGCAAAGGGTTCATGCAAAATATTAGTTTTGAAATTTTCTTTTAATTCTATTTTCACATTGTTACTATGAGGTTTTGAGTGCAGAATTTTGCTAACCTTGATCTATAAGTTTAACAATGTTCTTGTGTATAAACATCTGCTTGTGAGTTTGAAAACCAAACATGAACAAGCATGCAAAAACATGCATTTATTTAAATAATTCCTGATTGTCACAAAGTTATATGAAGTATGAAGGTGGAGATGGCTGTCTGTAGCTGGTCAACACAATTGCAGTCGTCAGGTTGTCTGCTTTTAGAAAATATATAGAGTATAGAGGTGCACTTGTTTTTCATGGTATGTTATCTTTGTATTTTATAGGTTGTTACTGTTTTACAATTTTCTGCTTAAAACCAGATATTGGGCCTAATTTACTATGAGTTTTGGGTTTTTCCTAGTGTGAAATGTTGTTTCAGACTTGCAGAATTCCTCTCTACTTACTATGGGGATTCACAGAAATGTTTCTGACCAGCTATTTCTAGGTAGAAATTTCCAGCCATTTATTCACAGAATTTTCTGTGAATTCAATAGCAAATAGGTTGGGGTTTTTAAACCACACCCCCTTTTGGTCTGGCCACGCCCTTTTTTTTGCTTTTCACAATGCAATGTCGGGTTAGTCGGATTTTCCTGGTGCACACTGGGGGAAATTTATCAAAACCTGTGCAGAGGAAAGGTTACTCAGTTGCCCATCGAAGAAACAGAAGGGATCCAGCGCAGGTAAGGTGCAAGCAATGTAGAAAATCTTTATTCTTTAAAAGCAGGCATGGTACAGGAACAATGTAACATGTTTCAAATGCTGGTACGCACTCTAAGGTTGCGTTCACACGGCCGTTTGCCCCCGTTCCGTTTAAAAAAAAAAACGGATTTAAAAAACGGATAGAAACGGCTGATCAAACGGGTATACGTTTTGAAGCGTTTGTAACCGTTTTGAATCCGTTTTTTTTTTTTTATGAAAGAATCAGCCACCTACAGACTTCTGCAGCCAGGACTAGCACTACTCCCATCATGGAACAGATTAGTTTCCAAGGTGGGAGTAGTAGTTCCTGGCTACAGGAGTCTGCCGGCGGCTGGGGAGGCTACATTAGTGCTTGTACTACTACCCCCATCATGGAACAGACTCTGTTCCATGATGGGGGTAGTAGTACAGGGGCTGAGGGGTTGATCACACCAGGTCTCACTTCTGAGACCCGATCCGATCCGAAGTTATTAAGCAGGGGAGCGGGCGGCATGGTCTGCAATCCTGCGATCACCGATATATTTTACTTTCATTTCTAAATTCCCCGCGGGGAGCTCTGAATGGCCCCTGATTGGTACCGGCCGGTACCGGTACTCGGTACTGGCCCTTCAGAGCTCCCCGCAGGGAATTTAAAAATGAAAGTAAAATACAGTACATCGGTGATCGCAGGGTTGCAGACCATGCCGCCCGCTCCCCTGCTTAATAACTTCCAATCGCATCGGGTCTCAGAAGTGAGACCCGGTGCGATCAATCCCTCAGCCCCTGTACTACTACCCCCATCATGGAACAGAGTCTGATCCATGATGGGGGTTGTAGTACAAACACTGATGTAGTCCCCCCAGCCACCGGCAGACTCCCGCAGCCAGGGAATTACTACTCCCACCATGGAACAGACTTGTTTCCATGATGAGAGTAGTAGTAGTCCCACAACACTGTAGGAGTCTGCTGATGTCACCTCTTCTGAGCACGCTCAGATGTAATTACTGATATTTTAAACCCGGGTGCAAATGGATGACATTAAAGGTTCATCCGTTTTCCATAGACTTCAATGTTAAAATTATGATGTCCGTGTTTTCTTCCGTTTTTTTCACGGAAGAAAAAATACTGCATATACCATGAAAAAAACGGAAATGAGTGCAAATGGGTGCAAACGGATGTAAACGGATTGTAAAAAAATTCCCATTGACATTAATGGGATTTTTTAAAAACCGTTTTTAATCCATTTATGATCTGCAAAAACGGAGCTGAAACAGGGATAAAAAAAACTGGGGCACACGGCCGTGTGAACGCACCCTTAGTCAAACATTTGGAAATTGGAAACCAAATTGGAAACTTTCTTCTTGTAAGGAAAATGAACATCCCAAATAAATGACATATTGATACACATATACAATCTGGGGGAGATTTATCAAAACCAGTGCAGAGGAAAAGTTGACCATAGAAACCAATTAGAACGCTTCTTTCATTTTTAAAAAGGCCTGTGAAAAATGAAAGAAGCAATCTGATTGGACCACTGGTCAACTTTTCCTCTGCACAGGTTTTGATAAATCTCCCCCACTGTCCGAGACATGTCTCAGACACTATGCTCCAAAATAGCTTGGAAAAAACCTGACAAAAACTAGTGGGTTTTATCTTAGTAAATGAGGGCAATTATTTTGTTCCAGTTCAGGTGGTTTTATGAAGGTGCCCATGTGATGTGTATAAACTGCGCTCATGTTGATAACTTTTTGCTTGGGTCACAGTTTTAGCCATAATAATCAATTTGTGTACATTTTTCACAGAAAAATTACACTTTAACACAAAATTGCATGAAGGTGTCTGTGTATATAAAAAGCAGAGTGCTATTTTAATAAGCAAGGTGTCTACTTCAGAAAATATATGGGTATTGGGATTATCAAAGGAATGACCACACTTTCACTTGGTGTCATACATCAGATCAGTTTTGGACACTAAACCACCTTGCTACTAGAAAAAGAATAGAACATTGCAGCACTAAATCATCATGACTAGCCAGTGGATGACTGGGTACTTTTCTTATATATATAATTATTCTAGTTATCAAACAAAGAAGAACTCATAGAGGGTAGAATTCCCACAGTTCTATGAATTAATGCTTTAGCAAAAAATAGCATACAAAATGGTGATAAACTCACGAGTCCTTCGAGAAAATCCATCTACCATGGATTTGTCACTTAATCTTTAAGAAACATAAGATAGCTCTATAAGTATGTCTTAAGTTTGATCTAAAAGTAACATTTTTCGTACATGACCCACCATATAAGTAGATAACCACTTTTGACAGAATGCGCCCATTTTCCAGACTGTGAGTGACAGGAGTGAAACTGACATTTTAATGTATTTGGCTAAATCCCAACTATTAAATTACATAAGTAGAGTCTTACTGTTTAAACCCTCTCTAATTCCCTCCTAATTTGTATTAAACACCTCATGCAGCTGACTTCCTACTAATATTTCTCGCTGCAGTAAATGGCCCTGAGGGGGAACATGATAGCGCACTTTCTTAAACTCAGTCAAGATAAAATTCTATGAAACCTTCCATTTCTCAGAGGTGACTGGCATGTGATTCAATACTTTGTCAGATGGCTATAAAAAGTATAGCTTTACACTCTGGTGAAAACAATTGGCATTAATCAAAATACCCATCTGACTTCTATCAGAAAGGTCAATGCGCTTGTTTGCAGGGACGTCAGGTGTGCAATGTGAAGAAACAATTGGTAAGTATTATGTCATGACTTACTCATTACGGTAGTTCTTTAGCATTCATCAAGCTTTTTGGGAAAGATGTAAGGCTTTTAAGAAAAAGCACAGCTAGAAATAAAAAACAAAAAAACACCTGCCACAGTAGGAAACTGTAGTATCCCCAAGTTAACAAGAATAACATGCTTAGGGTACGTTCACAAGTACGCAGATTTGATGCGCAGGATTTTCTGCTGCAGATTTCAATGTAAACAAAATGACTGAGCACAGCTTCTAATCGTCAGTTACAAATCCTGCGCTTCAAATCTGCGCAGGATCCTGTATGTGTGAACGTACCCTTAAAGGGGTACTACGGTGGAAAACTTTTTTTTTTTAAATCAACTGGTGCCAGAAAGTTATTGCCAGATTTTTAAATTACCTCTATTTGAAAATCTTAAGCCTTCCAGTACTTATCAGCAGCTGTATGCCTCAGAGGAAGTTGTGTAATTCTTTCCAGTCTGACCACAGCGCTCTCTGCTGACACCTTTGTCCGTTTCATGAACTGTCCACTTTTATACGCAATCATTAGATTTCACAGTTCAATGTTCTGCTATTGCACAGCATTAAACAGTGGGATTGGTGCTCTGCTAATACAGCCTGGCACTGCCAGGTTGCATTATGAGAGCACTAATCCTATGGCTGGGGGCAGGTAAGTTGACCCATCACCGACAGGTTAGCTCATCGGACAGTTGAAATCATGTTGAGCAGGACAGTTGAGCTCCCTGAACTAACCGGCATCTGTGACTTAATACTTTAGACGCTGTGATTTACATTGATCACGGTGTGTAAAGGGTTAAAGGGGTACTCCATTCCCCAGTGTTCCGAACATATAGTTTCGAACGATGGTTGCGGGCTTCGGGGTCACCATGCCCCCTTATGATGTCACGCCCCGCCCCCTCAATGCAAGTCTATGGGAGGGGGTGTGACGGCCATCATGCCCCTTCCCATAGACTTTCATCGAGGGGGTGGGGCATGACATCACGAGGGGGCTTGGAGACCCCAGAAGCCCACACCCAGCGTTCAGAACTAAATGTTCCAAATTAGAGATGAGCGAATTTACAGTAAATTTGATTCGTCACGAACTTCTCGGCTCGGCAGTTGATGACTTTTCCTGCGTAAATTAGTTCAGCTTTCAGGTGCTCCGGTGGGCTGGAAAAGGTGGATACAGTCTCTTTCCTAGGAATGTATCCACCTTTTCCAGCCCACCGAAGCACCTGAAGGCTGAACTAATTTGTGCAGGATAAGTCATCAACTGCAGAGCCGAGAAGTTTGTGACGAATCAAATTTACTGTAAGTTCGCTCATCTCTATTCCAAATGCTGCGGAGTGGAATACCCCTTTAATGACAGAGAGTGGTGGGATCATTAGCCGTGAGTGACCGACTACTAATATACATTTATATTTATACAATATACATAGCATACATTTATGCCCTAGTATGTTAAGTCCACAGCAAGGGTGTACATTTATACTCTACATTGTCTAGGGGGTTAAAGGGGTATTCCAGTGTAGCCAAAAATGTATACATTGCTGGAGCAGTAGAAAAATAAATATATTCGTACCTACTTGGTGGGATTATACAGTCATGGGGTGTTTTACATTGAAGGCATGTTTGCCTAATACACCCTGACTGAATAATCCCACCAATCACCTGATGTTGACTCTCATTATTAAAATTAAGGCCCATCAGACTGATTCTCTGAATTGTGAGACAAACTATCAGGCTAAGTCTCCACTTGATTTTTTGCACTGCATTTTTAGGGATTAAAAAAACAACTGAAAAATCGCCAGTGCAAGTGACGTCATCATGCGTTTTTTCTTGTGTTTTTTTCATTTGTGTGGAAATTGCACTTTGGCGTTTTTTTTTTGGTACCAAAAATTTCTTGGGTACCAAAAAAAAAGAAAAGGATGCAGCAGTGATGGAATTTTTTTTATTAAAAGCAATGTATATATTTTATAACCCAATTTTTTTTATTTTTAAATAAAGTGTGTGTGTCACTTTTTTTTTAAATATATTTTTAACATTTTTTATGTAGTACTACTACTCCCAGCATGGAACAGACTGTTCCATGCTGTGAGTGATAGTACCTGTACTATAGACATATATCGTCCATAATATAGCAGAGAAGCAAGCGGGTCTATACAGCGCTCGCCTCTCTGCACTATACTCCGGCCACTGATGTCAACAGAAATTCATATTTCCCACCCAGAGCTGTGATTGGCAGGATGGTTGCAGCCAATCACAGCTCTGAGGAAAAGATGAATGAATGAGTGGCCGGCCCGGAGTATAGTGCAGAGCAGGGATGCGAGCGATGTATACAGTCGCTCCATCTCTGCTATAGACAAGACGTTCACAGAGGGTGTCAGTAGTGACATCCACTGTGATGTGTCCTTAAGCAGGCACTACTACTCCCAACATGGAGCACACTCTGCTCCATGCTGGGAGCTGTAGTACCTGTATTAATAGACAGATCGCAGCGAGTGTAACTTCTGACACCCGCTTCGATCTGTCTAATAATGCAGGTACTACAGCTCCCAGCATGAGGCAGAGTGTGCTCCATGTTGGGAGTAGTATTACCTGCAGCTATGGAAAGATCACTGCGGGTATCACTCCTGACACCCACTGTGATGCTCCTGTATAATGTATAGATGCAGCGGCTGCTCTCCTATGGTCCCCTGCACGGCCGTATATATACACATGTTCCTATTTCTCACAGAAAGCTGTGATTGGCTGGAACCATCTGGCCAATCACAGCCCTGCGGGAAATATGAATAAGTGTAAATATACGTCAGGGCAGAGGACCATAGAAGAGCGGCCGCTGCATCTATATATTATACAGAAAGATCGCAGCGGGCGATCTGTCTATTAGTACAGGTAGTACTACTCCCATCATGGAACAGTGTGTTCCATGCTGGGAGTAGTAGTACTAACTAAAAAAAATTTAAAAAATAAAGCAAAAAAGTGAAAACACACACACAATACATTTTTATAATTGTCGGCTACATTTTTATTTCCCCGCACACATAAATTGATCCCTGTTTAAAAAGTAATAGTTTTTTTTTTCAAGAATATACATTTCGTTACAATTTTTTCCTTCACTACTGTATATTTTTGAAAAACATTTTTTAATGGTACCCTACGAAATTTTATTAAAAACAGCTATCTACATCACTTTTTTGGATCGCTAAAGTCCAAAAAAGATTAAAAACCGCCTGCAAAAACGCCAAAGTTAAAATCCACATAGCGTTTTTCTTGGCGTTTTCTCACTCCCATAGACTTCTATTAGAGCAAAACGCCACGATTTTGACAAAAAACGCCGGTTTGAGGGAACTACAGCATTTTTTTCAAAACGCCAAAGAGCGGAAAAAAACGCAGAAAAAGTGAAAAAAACGCCAAAAGGATTAAAAAAAGCCAAAGTGAAAAAAGTGGAATTGGAAATTTGCGATTTCTCATTGATTTACAGCTAACATCTGGCCGCAGCGTTTTTTGACCAAAAAAACGCCATGCGGCAGAATTGGCATTTTTCTTTGCGTTTTGCAAAAAAAAAAAAAACAAGTGGAAACTTAGCATAAACCCTCATATCTGAGGAACGGGATAGTGTATCAAGAATGTGTAAAAAGGTTGTGGAATCAGGGCACCCTAAACATGATAGCAACATGTAATTCTCTGCGGTTGGCCACAGGTCCTCTTTAAATGTGCTACTAACATAGGCTGCGCCTTTGCTACAAATGAGTTTGTGACATTTCTGCACCAATCGGATGCAAGCGCTTTTGTTGTGATCTAGAAGTATGTGAGGCTGGGTTCACACTACGTTTTGTCCCATACGGGAGCGCATACGGCAGGGGGGAGCTAAAATCTCGCGCTCCCGTATGTGACCGTATGCGCTCCCGTATGCCATTCATTTCAATGAGCCGACCGGAGTGAAACGTTCGGTCTGGTCGGCTTATTTTTGTGCCGTATGCGCTTTTACAACCGGACCTAAAACCGTGGTTGACCACAGTTTTAGGTCCGGTTGTAAAAGCGCATACGGCGCAAAAATGAGCCGACCGGACCGAACGTTTCACTCCGGTCGGCTCATTGAAATGAATGGCATACGGGAGCGCATACGGTCACATACGGGAGCGCGAGATTTTAGCTCCCCCCTGCCGTATGCGCTCCCGTATGGGGGAAAACGTAGTGTGAACCCAGCCTGAGAATAACAACTTCATCACTAAGTGAAAGCCTATGAATTCACAGAGTGGGAAACCGTATGATGCTGAAACACATGTCTCATTAAAATCACCCCTGTTGCGTTACTCACTACAGTTCCAATTGTCTCAGGAAGTGACATTAGTATAAATATGGGTTTAGAACATCATGAAATAGATTTCAATGGCCAAGCAGCTGCATGCAAGCATTAGGTCACACCACCACTGCGTGTTGTCTGGAGCAGTGAAAACTTGTTTTCTGAAGCAATTCATGTTTCAGTATCTGGCAGTAAAGACAAGTATGGTGTGGAGTACAATCTCAACCTTACTGAACGCCTTTGGGATAAAGTAGAAAGTAGACTATGAGCCAGACCTTCTCCTTCAACTTCTGTATCTGACCTCACAAATGCTTGATGGCTGAACGGGCATAAATTCCCCCAGACATGCTCCAATATTATGCAAAAAGCCTGATATAGTCGCAAATGAGAGTAAGCCTTCATAATAATGCCCTCTGATATGTGATGTTCAACAAGTTGATTTACAGAGGTGGACAAAATTGTTGGAACCCCATTGTTAACCCCTTAAGGACACAGCCCATTTTCACCTCTAGGACGCAGCCCTTTTTTGCACATCTGACCACTGTAACTTTAAACATTAATAACTCTGGAATGCTTTTACTTATCAATCTGATTCCGAGATTGTTTTTTCGTGACATATTCTACTTTAACATAGTTGTAAATTTGTGTGGTAACTTGCATCCTTTCTTTGTGAAAAATCCCAAAATTTGATGAAAAAATTGAAAATTTTGCATTTTTCTAACTTTGAAGCTCTCTGTTTGTAAGGAAAATGGATATTCCAAATATTTTTTTTTTTGATTCACATATACAATATGTCTACTTTATATTTTCATCATAAAATTGACAAGTGTTTACTTTTGGAAGACACCAGAGGGCTTCAAAGTTCAGCAGCAATTTTACAATTTTTCACAAAATTTTCAAACTCGCTAATTTTCATGGACCAGTTCAGGTTTGAAGTGGATTTGAAGGGTCTTCATATTAGAAATACCCCATAAATGACCCCATTACAAAAACTGCACCTCCCAAAGTATTCAAAATGACATTCAGTAAGTGTTTTAACCCTTTAGGTGTTTCACAGGAAAAGCAGCAAAGTGAAGGAGAAAATTCAAAATCTTCATTTTTTACACTTGCATGTTCTTGTAGACCCAATTTTTGAATTTTTACAAGGGGTAAAAGGATAAAATTTATACTTGAATTTGTAGCCCAATTTCTCTCGAGTAAGCACATACCTCATATGTCTATGTAAATTGTTCGGCGGGCGCAGTAGAGGGCTCAGAAGCGAAGGAGCGACAATGGGATTTTGGAGAGTACATTTTTCTGAAATGGTTTTTTGGGGGCATGTTGCATTTAGGAAGCCCCTATGGTGCCAAAACAGCAAAAAAAAAAAAAAACATGGCATACCATTTTGGAAACTAGACCCCTTGGGGAACGTAACAAGGGGTAAAGTGAACCTTAATACCCCACAGGTGTTTCACGACTTTCGCATATGTAAAAAAAAATATATATATTTTACACTAAAATGCTTGTTTTTCCCCCAAATTTTACATTTTTACAAGGGATAATAGCAGAAAATACCCCCCAAAATTTGTAACCCCATCTCTTCTGAGTATGGAGGTACCCCATAAGTTGACCTGAAGTGCATTACGGGCGAACTACAATGCTCAGAAGAGAAGGAGTCATATTTGGCTTTTTGAGAGCAAATTTTGCTCGGGGGGCATGTCGCATTTAGGAAGCCCCTATGGTGCCAGGACAGCAAAAAAAAAAATGACATGGCATACCATTTTGGAAACTAGACTCCTTGAGGAACGTAACAAGGGATAAAGTGAACCTTAATACCCCACAGGTGTTTCACAACTTTTGCATATGTAAAAAAAATAATTTTTTTTTTACCAAAAATGCTTGGTTTAGCAAAAATTTTACATTTTTAAAAAAGGTAATAGCAGAAAATACCCCCCAAAATTTGAAGCCCAATTTCTCCCGATTCAGAAAACACCCAATATGGGGATGAAAAGTGCTCTGCTGGCGCACTACAGGTCTCAGAAGAGAAGGAGTCACATTTGGCTTTTTGGAAGCAAATTTTGCTCTGGGGGCATGCCGCATTTAGGAAGCACCTATGGTGCCAGGATAGAAAAAAAAAAACACATGGCATACCATTTTGGAAACTAGACCCCTTGAGGAACGTAACAAGGGGTAAAGTGAACCTTAATACCCCACTGGTGTTTCACGACTTTTGCATATGTAAAAAAAATATATATTTTTTTTACACTAAAATGCTTGTTTTCCCCCAAATTTTACATTTTTACAAGGGATAATAGCAGAAAATACCCCCCAAAATTTGTAACCCCATCTCTTCTGAGTATGGAAATACCCAATAAGTGGACGTGAAGTGCACTGGGGGCGAACTACAATGCTCAGAAGAGAAGGAGCATCATTGAGCTTTTGGAGAGAGAATTTGGCCATGTGCATTTCCAAAGCCCCCCGTGGTGCCAGAACAGTGGACCCCCCCACATGTGACCCCATTTTTAAAACTACACCCCTCACGGAAGGTAATAAGGGGTGCAGGGAGAATTTACACCCCACTGGCATTTGACGGATCTTTGGAACAGTGGGCTGTGCAAATTAAAAATTGTATTTTTCATTTTCACAGACCCCTGTTTCAAAGATCTGTCAGACACCTGTGGGGTGTAAATGCTCACTGTACCCCTTGTTACATTCCGTGAGGGGTGTTGTTTCCAAAATGGGGTCACATGTGGGTATTTATTGTTTTGCACTTATGTCAGAACCGCTGTAAAATCAGCCACCCCTGTGCAAATCACCAATTTAGACCTCAAATTTACATGGCGCACTCTCCCTTCTGAGCCTTGTTGTGCGTCCCCAGAACACTTTGCGTCCACATATGGGGTATCTCCGTACTCAGGAGAAATTGCGTTACAAATTTTGGAGGCTTTTTTTCTTTTACCGCTTGTGAAATTTTAAAGTATGGGGCAACACCAGTATGTTAGTGTACAAAAATGTTTTTTTTTACACTAACATGCTGGTGTAGACCCCAACTTTACCTTTTCATAAGGGGTAAAAGGAGAAAAAGCCCCCCAAAATTTGTTAGGCAATTTCTCCCGAGTACGGCGATACCCCATATGTGGCCCTAAACTGTTGCCTTGAAATACGACAGGGCTCCAAAGTGAGAGCGCCATGCGCATTTGAGGCCTAAATTAGGGATTTGCATAGGGGTGGACATAGGGGTATTCTACACCAGTGATTCTCAAACAGGGTGCCTCCAGCTGTTGCTAAACTCCCAGCATGCTTGGACAGTCAATGGCTGTCCGGAAATGCTGGGAGTTTTTGTTTTGCAACAGCTGGAGGCTCCGTTTTGGAAACACTGCTGTAGGATACGTTTTTCATTTTTATTGGGGGGGAAGGGGTGGTGGGGGGGCAGTGTACGTGTGTATATGTAGTGTTTTACTCTTTATTTTATGTTAGTGTAGTGTTTTTAGGTTACATTCACACTGACGGCGGATTACACTGAGTCTCCGCTAGGAGTTTGAGCTGCGGCTGCTGCAGCTCAAACTTGAAGCAGGGAACTCACTGTAATCCGACGCCAGTGTGAATGCTACCTGTACATTCACATGGGAGGGGGGGGGGCAAAACTACAACTCCCAGCATGCACTGACAGAACGTGAATGCTGGGAGTTGTAGTTTTGCAACAGCTGGAGGCACACTGGTTGGAAAATACTGAGTTAGGTAATAGAACCTATTACCTAACTCGGTATTTCCCAACCAGTGTGCCTCCAGCTGTTGCAGAACTACAACTCTCAGCATGTACTGATTGCCAAAGGGAATGCTGTTCCTGAATGCTGGGAGTTGTAGTTTTGCAAGATTTAGAGGGGTTCAGGCTGGAGATCACTGACAGTGGTCTCTAAACTGTGGCCCTCCAGATGTTGCAAAACTACAAATCTCAGCATGCTAAGACAGCAAACTGCTGTCTGGGCATGCTGGGAGTTGTAGTTTTGTAATATCTGGAGGGCTACAGTTTAGAGACCACTGTCAGTGATCTCCAGCCTGAACCCCTCTAAATCTTGCAAAACTACAACTCCCAGCATGCCAACACAGCAAACAGCTGTCAAGGCATGGTGGGAGTTGTAGTTTTGCAACATCTGGAGGGCGACAGTTTAGAGACCACTCTAAACTGTCGCCCTGCAGATGTTGCTAGGCAACAGACTCCCGGACACGCGGCGTCATACTCACCTCCACCGCCGCCGTGACCACAGCCGCCGGGTAAGTGACCGCCGCTGCCGCCGCCGCCTCTACTACACAGTTCCCCCCGCTGTGCCCGGACACCGATGGGTGGGCATAGCGGAGGGGAACCGAACTTTAACCCCCCCGCCCCCAGTCTGCTATTGGTCGGTCGCTCGACCGATCAATAGCAGGGATAGGAGGGGTGGCAACCCTGCCACCTCACTCCTATCTCTTCAAGGGGGATCAAGGGTGTCTTGGACACCCTCGATCCCCCTTTTTTTATCGCGGAGCCGCCGTTGATGGGCAGGGGGAGAGCGCTCCCCCTGCAAACACCATAGATGCCGTGATCAGAACTGATCACGGCATCTATGGGGTTAATGCTGCCGGGACCGGCGCGATCGCGGCCCCGGCAGCTGCGGTGGGACTCCGGCTGTGATTGACAGCTGAGTCCCACCCGCGATCTCCTGCGCTGCCCGCGGCAGAGCAGGAGATCGCTTGGACGTATGCATACGTCCATTTGCGCGAACGTGTAATTCGCCTGGACGTATGCATACGTCCAATAGCGGGAAGGGGTTAAAGACAGAAAAACCCACAATGTTCCCTGAAATAACTTGGAACTGACAAAAGTAATAATGAATACAAATACTAAAAATTAATTAATGAAAATCAGACATTGCTTTTGAATTGTGGTTCAATAGAATAATTTTGAAAAACAAAATAAGGAAATTGGCCAGGACAAAAATGATGGTACCCCCCGAAATTATAGGAAATAGTTTGACAATAGGGACAACTAAAGTGTTTTCTGCAATAAGCAACACAGGTGTATCTATACTTGCAATTGGTCAGTCGCCTATTTCAAAAGTAGTCACTGTGCTGTTTGGTATCATGGTGTGTACCACATAGAACATAAACCACAAGAGTTGTCTCAGGAGATTAGAAAACAATTATAGACACATACAGTATATTAAAGGTAAAGGCTATTAGAACATCTCCAAGCAGCTTGATGATCCTGCGACTACAGTTGCACATATTATTCAGAAGTTTAACCCCTAAGGACAATGGACGTAAATGTATGTCCTGATGCGGTGGTATTTACTGTACCAGGACATACATTTATGTCCTGTACAAGATGCAGGCACCCGACCGGTGCTAGCATCATGCACGGCAGGTGTCGGCTGCTATCAGCAGCCAGGGACCCGCTGGTAATGGCGGACATCAGCGATTGCAAACATCGTTTTTTCAGGGAGCATCTGTCTTTAATGAAACGGTACCAATAATTTTTTCTGCATTTGTAGGTGTTGAACATGCCAAATAAATTACATATTGATACACATATACAATACGGGAGAGATTCATCAAAACCAGTGCAGAGGAAAGTTGCCCATGGCAACCAATCAGATCGCTTTTTTCATTTTTAACGAGGTCTGTGAAAAACTGAAAGAAGCGATCTGATTGATTGCTATGGGCAACTGGGCAACGTTTCCTCTGGACAGGTTTTAATAAATCTCCCCTATGTCTACTATATATTGGTGTCATAAAGTTGTCATGTTTTTACTTGTTGTTCTTGTAACCCAATTTTTTTTTTTTTTTTTTTTTTTTTACAAACAGTAAAAGCAGAAAAAGCCCCACAAATACCCCATATGTGGATGTAAAGTGCTCTGCAGGCGCACAACATGGCTCAGGAGAAAAGGAGCGAAATTTGCCTGAAATAGTTTTTGGGATCCATGTTGCATTTACAAATCCCCCATAGTGCCAAAACACCGGAAATCCCTCACATGTGACACTATTTAGAAACTGCACCCCTCAAGGAATGTAATGAGGGATAAGTGAGCAATTACACCCCACAGGGGTTTGATGAATTTTCGTTACAGTGGGCCATGAAAATGAAAAAAGTAAATTTTATTACACTAAAATACTGGTGTAACCCTTAAAGGGGTATTCCGCCCCTAGACATTTTATCCCCTATCGCATCGGTCCCGGCGCTCATCAACGGCCGGGACCCGCGGCTAATACCACACATCGCCGATCGCGGCGATGTGCAGTATTAACCCTTTAGAAGAGGCGGTTAAAGCTGACCGCCGCTTCTAAAGCGAAAGTGAAAGTGACCCGGCTGCTCAGTCGGGCTGTTCGGGACCGCCGCGGTGAAATCGCGGCATCCCAAACAGCTGAGAGGACACCGGGAGGGCCCTTACCTGCTTCCTCGGTGTCCGATCGGCGAATGACTGCTCCGTGCCTGAGATCCAGGCAGGAGCAGTCAAGCGCCGATAACACTGATCACAGGTGTGTTAATACACGCCTGTGATCAGGATGAGAGATCAGTGTGTCCCTATGGGACCTATAACACTGCAAAAAAAAATGTAAAAAAAAAGTGTTAATAAAGGTCATTTAACCCCTTCCCTAATAAAAGTTTGAATCACCCCCCTTTTCCCATAAAAAAAATAAAACAGTGTTAAAAAAAAAATAAATAAACATATGTGGTATTGCCGGCGCAAAAAATTTGTCCTTATACCGCCCTGTACGTGGAAAAATAAAAAAGTTATAGGGGTCAGAAGATGACATTTTTAAACGTATAAATTTTCCTGCATGTAGTTATGATTTTTTCCAGAAGTGCGACAAAATTAAACCTATATAAAGTAGGGTATCATTTTAACCGTATGGACCTGCAGAATAATGGTAAGGTGTAATTTTTACCGAAATATGCACTGCGTAGAAACGGAAGCCCCCAAAAGTTCCAAAATGGCGTTTTTTCTTCGATTTTGTCGCACAATGATTTTTTTTTCCTTTTCGCCGTGCATTTTTGGGTAAAATGACTAATGTCACTGCAAAGTAGAATTGGCGACGCAAAAAATAAGCCATGATATGGATTTTTAGGTGGAAAATTGAAAGGGTTATGATTTTTAAAAGGTAAGGAGGAAAAAACGAAAGTGCAAAAACGGAAAAACCCTGAGTCCTTAAGGGGTTAAGGGCAAAAAAAAAAACACAAATATTTGTAACCGGGTGTTTCATACACTTATTTTCCAGGAATGAATTTTCCTTCTGATATGAATTTTCCTTCTGATATGCCATGTTTGTACCCAGTATGATGAGCATGCCAAAAGTAAAATGTGTGCCCTTCCCTAGCCCCCCCCCCCCACCCCACCCCCCAAGCCCTATGCTCTGTTTCATCATTTTGGGAACGTTTTGTGTGGCAAGCCCTAAGCTGTTGCCTGAAGTTCTCCATGGATGTGTGATACACCCTGAAGCAATCTTTAGTGCAGAGACCAGGATTATCAGTTCAAGTGTGGCACTGTGTGGGGGTGTCCTTCCTTATCCCCCTCCTGCGACACGCACTGCATTTTTTCTGGGACCATCCCTTCTTTTCAGTGTGGGGGACCTCACCTAGAAAGTGTTAGCCTAGGTTGATCCCGGCACCTCCAGTTCCAGAGGTCGCCAAAGATCAGGGCCTTGATCACTACCTCTTGGAATTGGAGGAATTTCCCTACATTGCCAGCGCTCCGGTATACAAAAGAGTTGTACATGGCCATCTGGACCATGTACTCCACAACGTTTTTGTACCATGCTCACGTTTTGCGCATGGCATTATATTGTTTAAGGACTTGATGCGACAGATCAGCTCCTCCCATATACAGATTCTAGTCCACAATAGAATCTGGCTTAAGGACTGTTGCTGTGCTACCTCGCACAGGGACAGGGGGGGCTGCAGTTACTGTGAATGGTGGTCAGCATAAGGACCTCCCACTTGTCCTTATATCTGACCATCAGCAGATTTTCACTAACAAGGGTTCTGCTTCCACCCCTGGGGATTGGTGTCTGGATAGAATAGGTGTCACGTACCTGGATGCAGATGTCACGGAGCAGGTATTGGATCCTCTACCTGTGTGGCTGATGACTCGGACCGTAACGAGGAGCGGGGTCTAAGGTGCCGCTGGTCTTCACCAGAGCCCACCGCAAAGCAGGATGGATTTGCTGCGGCAGGCGGCACCCAGGTCGCTACCCCCGATACGGCTCGACCACACAGGTACTGGGCAAGGCGAGGTACAGGAGGATGAGACAGAGGCGTAGTCAACGTAGCAGAAGGCCAAGGCAGGCGGCAAAGGTTTGTAGTAAAAAAACATAGCAAGGAAGTCTGGTAACACGGGTAGGCAAAACAGGCAATGGGAAAGCTTTTTCTTAGGCAATGAGCACTGAAGATCTGGCAGGGATGTGTGGGAGGTGCAGGGATTTATAATGTAGTGTTAAGGTGCATTTACTAATTATGGGTGCACTGGCCCTTTAAATTTCAAAGCACCGGCGCCGAAGCTGAGACGAAGCAGAGCAGGAGTGGACGTGGGTAAGTGACGGGCCCTGCCAGTGACCGGGGACACGGGGCTATTGCGCTCACGGCCGGTGCTAACCGCCGGAGCGAAGTATGTAACAATAGGTCAGGAGGCCTCTCTGATTTTTCCATACAGTACCACAAGTGGCAGTAGCTCTGAAGTCATCAGTGTACAGATGATAACCCTGATCCAGCACTGGGTGCACCAGGTCCCACACAATTTTCCTGCTAACTCCTGTATGCCCTTGGTCCTTATATGGTTAAGGACCATGGTGTGCATTGTATCCCTTGTTAAATAAAAAATATTTTCACAGTACATAATAAAAGTAATTTTGTTTGGTAATTTGAAATGTTTCAGGTGTTCTACATACATATAGAATAGCATAGTTCCATGTTGGAAATATCTGGCATAGATAATAAACACAGGAAATGAACTATTAAAATAAAAGTAATAGGACATAAGTACTTTGTTAAAAAATGCCCAGGGCAAATCTGTCAGCAACAATGAACCTGTAGTAAGTAAGACTGAAAGAACAAAGAGGTTGATTGTTTAAAAAATTGCTCATCAGCAGTTATTATTTGTACAGGTTAAGTCATTGGATTTCTTTATCAGATATTTAAACAATCACTACTTGACTCAACATACTGGAAAATAAAGTGAGACTTAACTCTTAAGGAGGAATGAAAAACATAAATGACTGAACCAGCTGCCTTAATTGATAGACATACACAAGATATGGAATATTATATATACATCAAGTGAATGGAAACAATAACATTTTGATATCTTTACCAACAGTTGCTTGCTACTGTCAGGATTCTGCAGGCTGGAGGTGGATCCTCTGTGTCAGAGAGGGATTGGCGTGGACCGTGTCGGTGGACCGGTTCTAAGTTGCTACTGGTTTTCACCAGAGCCCGCCGCAAAGCGGGATGGTCTTGCAGCGGCGGTAGCAACCAGGTCGTATCCACCGGCAACGGCTCAACCTCTCTGACTGCTGAGATAGGCGCGGTACAAAGGATTAGACAAGAGCAAGGTCGAACGTAGCAGAAGGTCAGGGCAGACAGCAAGGATCGTAGTCAGGGGCAACGGCAAGAGGTCTGGAACACTGGCTTGGGATACACAAGGAACACTTTCACTGGCACAATGGCAACAAGATCCGGCAAGGAAGTGAAGGGGAAGTGAGGTAATATAGGGAAGTGCACAGGTGAACACACTAATTAAAACCATGCGCCAATCAGTGGCGCACTGGCCCTTTAAATCGCAAAGAACCGGCGCGCGCGCGCCCTAGGGAGCGAGGCCGCGCGCGCCGGGACAGCACAGACGGGTAATGAGTCTGGTAAGCGGGTCGGGATGCGCACCGCGAGTGGGCGCGTCCAGCATTGCAAATTGCATCCCGGCTGGGGACATTATCGCAGCGCACCCGGTCAGCGGGTCTGACCTGGGCGCTGCGAACAGGAGAACGCTGTGAGCGCTCTGGGGAGGAGCAGGGACCCGGAGCGCTCGGCGTAACAGTACCCCCCCCCTTGGGTGTCCCCCTCTTTCTTGAACCTGAAAATTTGTAGATAAGGTCCTTGTCAAGGATGTTATCCTCGGGTTCCCATGACCTCTCCTCCGGACCGACATCTACAAGAATTTTTTTTTTACCTCTGACCGTCTTGGATGCAAGGATTTCTTTAACCGAGATGTCTGAGGACCCGGAGACAGGAGTAGGAGCAACAACCTTAGGAGAGAAGCGGTTAAGGATAAGTGGTTTAAGGAGAGAGACATGAAAAGCATTGGGAATACGGAGAGAAGGGGGAAGAAGGAGTTTGTAGGAGACAGGGTTGATTTGGCATTTGATTTTAAAAGGTCCAAGATAACATGGTCCCAGTTTATAACTGGGGACACGGAAGCGGATATACTTGGCGGAGAGCCACACTTTGTCTCCAGGAGAAAAGACAGGAGGAGTTATTTTTTTGTCGGCATGTTTCTTCATCCGGGATGAGGCCTGTATGAGAGATTTTTGAGTCTCTTTCCAGATGGTGGAGAAGTCCCGGGTCACCTCATCAACAGCGGGCAAACCAGAAGGCGTGGGAGTGGGGAGGGGGGGGGGGAAGAGGGTGACGGTCGTACACCACAAAGAATGGGGATTTAGCGGAGGACTCAGAGACTTTGAAATTGTACGAGAATTCGGCCCATGGTAGGAGATCGGCCCAATCATCCTGGCGGGAGGAAACAAAATGTTGCAAATAGTCACCGAGAACCTGATTAACTCTCTCCACTTGCCCATTGGATTGGGGATGATAGGAAGACGAGAAGTTTAATTTGATTTTAAGCTGATTACAGAGGGCCCTCCAGAATTTCGACACAAACTGAACGCCTCTATCAGAGACGATATGCGTAGGAAGCCTGTGAAGGCGAAAAATGTGCACAAAAATTGTTTTGTCAACTGTGGCGCAGAAGGAAGACCTGGAAAAGGAATGAAATGTGCCATCTTGGAGAAACGATCAACGACCACCCAAATAACTGTGTTGCCATGGGATAAAGGCAAGTCTGTAATAAAGTCCATAGCAATCTGAGACCATGGTAGTTCAGGAACAGGCAGAGGATGAAGGAGGCCGGCAGGCTTCTGGCGAGGAGTCTTGTCCCGGGCACAGACTGTACAAGCCCGAACAAAATCAGCAACATCTGCTTCCAGGGTAGGCCACCAATAAAAACGAGAGATGAGCTGGATGGATTTTTTGACGCCAGCATGGCCGACGAGGTGTGAGGAATGTCCCCACCTGAGAATCCTGAGGCGCTGGTGTGGAGGGACGAAGGTCTTTCCAGGAGGAGTTTGTCTGATGGAAGCTGGGGAAGCAGAGATCAGACAGTCAGGAGGAATAATGTGTTGCAGGGAGGCTTCCATTTCAGAGGCATCCGAGGAATGAGAGAGTGTGTCAGCCCTAATGTTCTTGTCAGCGGGGCGGAAATGAATCTCAAAGTTAAAACGGGCAAAAAACAACGACCACCTAGCCTGGCGAGGGTTCAGCCGTTGGGCAGACTGAAGATAAGAGAGATTCTTGTGATCAGTGTATATAATAACTGGGTATTTGGACCCCTCCAGCAGGTGCCTCCATTCCTCGAGGGCCAGTTTTATGGCCAGTAGTTCTCGATCACCAATGGAGTAATTTTTCTCCGCCGGAGAGAAGGTCCTAGAAAAGAAACCACAAGTAACACCATATCCGGAAGAGTTTTTCTGTAGGAGTACAGCTCCGGCTCCCACCGAGGAGGCGTCAACCTCCAGTGAGAAGGGCCTAGATGGATCAGGTCTGGAGAGTACGGGAGCAGAAGAAAAGGCAGTTTTGAGACGGTTGAACGCCTCGTCCGCTTGAGGAGGCCAGGACTTAGGGTTGGCATTTTTCTTGGTTAGGGCCACAATTGGGGCCACAATGGTGGAAAAATGTGGAATAAATTGTCTGTAGTAATTGGCAAACCCCAAGAAACGTTGGATAGCTCGGAGTCCGGAGGGCCGTGGCCAATCCAACATGGCTGATAGTTTGTCCGGGTCCATTTGGAGTCCCTGGCCAGAGACTAAATATCCTAGGAAGGGAAGAGATTGGCATTCAAAGAGACATTTCTCCATCTTGGCATATAACTGATTGTCCCGGAGCCTCTGAAGAACCATGCGGACATGAGGGCGGTGTTCTTCTAGGTTAGAAGAGAAAATCAAAATATCGTCCAGGTAGACCACAACACAGGTATATAATAAATTACGAAAAATTTCATTTACAAAGTCCTGGAAGACGGCAGGGGCGTTGCAAAGCCCAAAGGGCATAACCAGATATTCAAAGTGTCAATCTCTGGTGTTAAACGCGGTCTTCCACTCGTCCACTTCCCTGATGCGGATGAGATTATATGCACCTCTTAAATCCAATTTGGTAAAGATGTTGGCGCCACGTAGGCGGTCAAAGAGTTCCGAGATAAGAGGCAGGGGATAGCGGTTTTTTATAGTGATTTTATTAAGACCGCGGTAATCAATGCATGGTCGTAAGGAACCGTCTTTTTTGGAGACAAAGAAGAACCCTGCTCCGGCAGGGGAGGAAGACTTGCGGATAAATCCCCTTTTTAAATTTTCTTGGATGTACTCCGTCATGGCTTGTGTTTCCATAGCAGACAGAGGATAGATTCTGCCCCGGGGTGGAGTAGTACCAGGGAGGAGATCAATAGGACAGTCATAAGGCCTGTGAGGAGGCAAAGTCTCTGCTTGTTTTTTGCAAAAAACATCAGCATAGTCCAGATAAGCCTTGGGGAGACCTGGTATCGGAGGAGCCATAGGGTTTTGACTGGCAGGACTGGGAGCAGACATAAGGCATTTTTTGTAGCAAGAAGTACCCCACTTCTTGATTTCCCCGGTGGTCCAGTCAAGGGTAGGGGAATGGCGTTGAAGCCAAGGTAGTCCGAGAAGAATTTCAGAGGTGCAGTTAGAAAGTACCAGAAATTCAATCTTTTCGTGATGGGGTCCAATGCACATTAAGAGGGGTTCTGTGCGGTAACGCACAGTACAGTCCAATCTTTCACCATTAACTGAGGTGATGTAGAGAGGTCTGGCGAGAATGGTCACTGGGATGTTGAACCTGTTAACGAAAGAGGCCAAAATAAAATTTCCTGCAGATCCGGAATCCAATAAGGCCACAGCTGAGAAGGTGAAGTTAGAAGAAGAAATCCGCACAGGCACAGTAAGACGTGGAGAAGCAGAGTTCACACCTAGAGCTGTCTCACCCTTGTGCGGAATCGGAGTTCGTCTTTCCCGACGTGGAGGTCGGATAGGACAATCCTTCAAGAAGTGTTTGGTACTGGCACAGTACAGGCATAGGTTCTCATTGCGGCGGCGTGTCCTCTCTTGAGGTGTCAGGCGAGACCGGTCTACTTGCATAGCCTCCACGGCGGAAGGCACAGGAACAGATTGCAGCGGACCAGAGAAGAGAGGAGCCGGGGAGAGAAACCGCCTCGTGCGAACAAAGTCCATATCCTGGCGGAGCTCCTGGCGTCTTTCGGAAAAAAGCATGTCAATGCGGGTGGCCAAATGAATAAGTTCATGCAGGTTGGCAGGGATTTCTCGTGCGGCCAGCACATCTTTGATGTTACAGGATAGGCCTTTTTTGAAGGTCGCGCAGAGGGCCTCTTTATTCCAGGATAATTCGGAGGCGAGAGTACGGAATTGGATGGTGTACTCGCCTACTGAAGAATTACCCTGGACCAGGTTCAGCAGGGCAGTCTCGGCAGAAGAGGCTCGGGCTGGTTCCTCGAAGACACTTCCAATCTCCGCGAAGAAAGAGTGTACGGAGGCAGTGACAGGATCGTTGCGGTCCCAGAGCGGTGTGGCCCATGACAGGGCCTTCCCAGACAGAAGACTGACCACGAAAGCCACCTTTGACCTTTCAGTTGGAAATTGGTCCGACATCATCTCCAAATGCAGGGAACATTGCGAGAGAAACCACGGCAAAGTTTAGAGTCCCCATCAAACTTGTCCGGCAATGATAGACGGAGGCTGGATGCGGCCACTCGCTGTGGTAGAAGCTGCTGTAGCATCACAGTCAGTTGAGACAGCTGGTGGCCTTGTTGCGCTATCTGTTGCGACTGCTGGGCGACCACCGTGGTAAGGTCAGCGACAACTGGCAGCGGGACCTCAGCGGGATCCATGGCCGGATCTACTGTCAGGATTCGGTAGGCTGGAGGTGGATCCTCTGTGTCAGAGGGGGATTGGCGTGGACCGTGTCGGTGGACCGGTTCTAAGTTGCTACAGGTTTTCACCAGAGCCCGCCGCAAAGCGGGATGGTCTTGCAGCGGTGGTAGCAACCAGGTCGTATCCACCGGCAACGGCTCAACCTCTCTGACTGCTGAGATAGGCGCGGTACAAAGGATTAGACAAGAGCAAGGTCGGACGTAGCAGAAGGTCAGGGCAGGCAGCAAGGATCGTAGTCAGGGGCAACGGCAAGAGGTCTGGAACACTGGCTTGGGATACACAAGGAACGCTTTCACTGGCACAATGGCAACAAGATCCGGCAAGGAAGTGAAGGGGAAGTGAGTAATATAGGGAAGTGCACAGGTGAACACACTAATTAAAACTATGCGCCAATCAGTGGCGCACTGGCCCTTTAGATCGCAAAGAACCGGCGCGCGCGCCCTAGGGAGCAGGGCCGCGCGCACCTGGACAGCACAGATGGGGAACGAGTCTGGTAAGCGGGTCGGGATGCGCACCACGAGCGGGCTCGTCCTGCATCGCGAATCGCATCCCGGCTGGGGACATTATCGCAGCGCACCCGGTCAGCGGGTCTGACCGGGGCGCTGCGAACAGGAGAACGCTGAGGACCCGGAGCGCTCGGCGTAACAGCTACTTTCAAAAAGATGTCTCCATAGATGGTACACCTTTCAGTAAAACATTTTCTAAATGTTTATGGGGTGTCCTAACTCTACCCTCATAGTAGATGGTTAGCCAGTCCTGCTTAAATTGGTGGGTTCAGCCGAGGTCCCATCATACTCGCTCACAAGACCCATGCTATGCATTTACGCCATTGGTATGGGATGTGTGTGGGTGGGGGGTATATTAAGAAACTGGGCACCCTAATCAGGGAGCCCTACGCTATTTAATGATAGTAAAAACTCATCTTGATTTCTAAAATATGTTCTACATCACAATCTATATACCGTATATACTCGAGTATAAGCCGAGTTTTTCAGCACGATTTTTCGTGCTGAAAACACGCCCCTCGGCTTATACTCGAGTGAACTCCCCCACCCGCAGTGGTCTTCAACCTGCGGACCTCCAGAGGTTTCAAAACTACAACTCCCAGCAAGCCCGGGCAGCCATCGGCTGTCCGGGCTTGCTGGGAGTTGTAGTTTTGAAACCTCCGGAGGTCCGCAGGTTGAAGACCACTGCGGCCTTCAACATCATCCAGCCCCCTCTCACCCCCTTTAGTTCTGTATAGTACTCACCTCCGCTCGGCGCTGGTCCGGTCCTGCAGGACTGTCCGGTGAGGAGGTGGTCCGGTGGGATACTGGTTCCGGGCTGCTATCTTCACCGGGGAGGCCTCTTCTAAGCGCTTCGGGCCCGGCCTCAGAATAGTCACGTTGCCGTGACAACGACGCAGAGGTGCGTTCATTGCCAACGTACTTCTGCGTCATTGTCAAGGCAACGCCTCTATTCCGGGCCGGAAGCGCGGAGAAGAGGCGCCCCCGGTGAAGATAGCAGCCCGGAACCACTATCCCACCGGACCACCTCCTCACCGGACAGCCCTGCAGGACCGGACCAGCGCCGAGCGGAGGTGAGTACTCAGAACTAAAGGGGGTGAGAGGGGGCTGGATGATGTTGAAGGCCGCAGTGGTCTTCAACCTGCGGACCTCCGGAGGTTTCAAAACTACAACTCCCAGCAAGCCCGGACAGCCGATGGCTGCCCGGGCTTGCTGGGAGTTGTAGTTTTGAAACCTCTGGAGGTCCGCAGGTTGAAGACCACTGAGGGCGAATGATGAGAAGAGGATGATGAAGGGGGGGGGTGTGGGGATGATGAAGGGGGGTGGGGATGATGAAGGGGGGGGTGTGGGATGATGAAGGGGGGTGTGGGATGATTACAAGGGGATGATGAAGGGGGGATGTGTGGGATGATAAGGGGATGATGAAGGGGGGATGTGCGGGATGATAAGGGGATGATGAAGGGGGGATGTGTGGGATGATGACAAGGGGATGATGAAGGGGGGATGTGTGGGATGATAAGGGGATGATGAAGGGGGGATGTGTGGGATGATGACAAGGGGATGATGATGAGGATGTTAATGACGGGTCTGGATGATGACAGGGGGGGGATGAGGTATTTCCCACCCTAGGCTTATACTCGAGTCAATAACTTTTCCTGGGATTTTGGGTTGAAATTAGGGGTCTCGGCTTATACTCGGGTCGGCTTATACTCGAGTATATACGGTAAAAGGCTGACAATTTAGTATAAACTAGGCAAGCCTAAATGTGAATCTGCTTGTAGGAACTATAATGTACTAATATACTATGTATTTCATTTTCATTTGAGTTAAGCTTGTGTTTGTAGAAGCCGGCAGAAAAATAGCTGGATGATAGACATATACCACTGTACATAGTGTAAATCCTGGATGAATTTAGCACTGAGCAAAATACTAAATATATTGTTTAGGGAGTCTCCATGATATGGTGTGGTGGCCCAGTACAGGAGTTGCACCCCTGTACCATTGCTGCCCTGTCAGTGACCCCTGGGTCCCCCTCTTGTCTGTGTTCCCTAAGTAATTAACTACCACCTGTGTTATCTATTGTAATGTATAAAACTTGTCATATACCTTTGAATCAGCGGGCATTTTCTAGTTAAATTTCTTTAGTGGATTTGCACCACTTACTTCTGCAGCAATTGACCACAGACATAAGCATCGTCACAATAACTTAACTACTCTACTTTGAAAATAAATGGGGCATTTTTTTTGTCACCCCCGCTCAGTGTGGTGAATTGCGCCCCTTATAAACCCACAAATCTAACTGCTGCATAACAGTCATGACAACTACCCATACAATACTATGTGCAAAGTATTGTCAAAATATTTAATGGTGCCCCCAGGCATCCATGCTGACATTCCCACCACTGCATGTTACTTACGTGTACTCCTATCACCCCTCTGTCATATTTCTACTTCCTGCCAAGTGCATATCCTAAACTACATTTCCCAGCAGTACTTGCACGACTGCCCTAACTGCCAGGAACCCGTACTCTCTCCTCCTGTCCATGAACCAAAAATTAGCAATTTTGGACTTTGGTATTTTTTTTACGTGTACGCCATCAACCATGCATTTTAACTAACCTTATGTTTTAATAGTTCGGACATTTATACACACGCGAAACCACATATGCTTATTTTTAGTTTTCATTACATTATTTTATTTAAGAAATGGCCTTGGTCCTTAAGGTAGGGCATGTCATTTTATTTTGCAGCCCTATTTTTTAAACCCCTAATTTTGGAGCCATAAAAAAGCCCAAACAATGGTCAAAATCTGTGTGCGCACATAGTTTTGAAAGGTCTAGGCATTTGAAATTCAAGTCAGGAGGCTGCTGTTCCTGCTAAAATTGGTGGCTGACACATGTCTAATGTGTATAGGGGCCTTAATGGTCTATTCACACAGCTTGAAATTCTGCGCATATAATTTGTGCAGAATACTGTACATGTGAATAGACCCTTGAGAGGACCTGCGGTCAACCGTAAATTATATGTTTCTATCAGTAAATTGTTTAGGATGCCCTAATTACACGCCTTATTAAAGTTTCTTGATATGCCATCCTATATCCAAGATATGTGGGCTTATATTAGTGGTGCATCAAAAGTGAAACTTTTTGTAGATAGCGCAGCAGTAAAACTATAAGAAGACATTGACAACTATCAGTAATGCATTAGGGGCAGTTACATAAAAGTGCATGTACTGCTTTAGTACAGCCTTTGGTCACCTACTCTATGTCATCATCGAAGATTTTTCAGCCACAATCTTATCACAGTGCAGGCCTTCCTACTCCACTCTTCATCTCGACCCCACAATACCTATGGCGCCTCCTATTTCCGTCTCTGCCCAGGGTGAGGGCATCTATCCGGATATGCATGCAACCAGACCCCCTTCCCCCCCCCCCCCCAACATTTTCTACAAATTATTTCCTTTTGGTACAATGTCAATAACCCTGTTATCATGATACAGAGTGTCTGTTGTGCCTCCCTTCTGGGTGCAATAGTCACCAGGTGGAGACCAGTGGATAATGGACAGCGTCATATCGGAAGCTGCGGGAAAGCGAGAGATGCAAGTTCAGTTTTTTTTCTTTTATCAGGCAGCCTGGGCATGTCTATTTATAAAAGAACCATTTTATAATATTACCAATTTGTGACAAGTCCGGTAAGTTTTGCTCTATCTGTATTAATTTTGTCAGCACAAATACATATTTACACATGTCTATATACCAGATGCAACCTACATGCACAGGTCTACTATCACAATATAGTAGGAGGACATCACTATTATGTAGAGAAGATTTTTCATTCTTTCCCACATAGGTTCATATGCAGTTGATTTTTGTGGAGGACTCTGTGGATATTAGCACCGCATGCTTTTTTTTTTTTTTTTTTTAATATAATGACGGGTAAAAACTCTTGGAAATTAGAAAAGGCATGTGTAAAGACAGTCTTACTTTCTATGAAATATACACTGCTCAAAAAAAATAAAAGGAACACTTAACACATTGTAACTTCAAGTCAATCACACTTCTGTGAAATCACACTGTCCACTCAAAAAGCAACACTGATTATTCCATTTGGAACAGCATGTGAAACTGATTGTCAGAAAACAGGTGGAAATTATAGGCAATGAGCAATACACCCCCAATAAAGGAGTGGTTCTGCAGGTGGTGACCACAGATCACTTCTCAGTTCCTATGCTTCCTGGTTGATATTTTGGTCACTTTTGAATACTGGCGGTGCTTTCACTCTAGTGGTAGCGTGAGACGGAATCTACAACCCCAAAGTGGCTCAGATAGTGCAGCTCATCCAGGATGGCACATCAATGTGAGCTGTGGCAACAAGGTTTTGTGATGTCCCAGTACAGGACATGGTCTTGCACTTCAGTTAGGCCCTGTCAGATCGAGTCCCTCTGTGACCTGGGGGCTCCCCTACAGGGTCTTCCCTGCTGTTTCTATCATATTATTTATCCTACCTTATGTGTAGTCAGTGTCCTAATGTATAAATAGTCTAAAGGACCTGCGAGTTGTCTAAAGGACCTGTGGATTGTCACATGTTATGTTGTCACATGATGTTACCCATAGAGCACCAGCTTAACTTATGACCCGCAGCTTGACCAATGGGCTTTAGTCCAGCCCCCCACTATATAAAGGGGCGGCCCTTACAATTCACTCTCTTTGAGATCAGTCTTAACTGAGACCAGCAACCACCAGAGATCTCAGTGCTAGTGACCTGCATCTGGAAGGCCACAAAGCTACAGTCATTCCATTAAATCAAAAGTCTATGTCTTCTGTCAGTACAAATAGTCAAGTCCTGCATATAGATAAGCCTCAAGATAATTGTCTCAAGTCCATTACAAATATAATTGGTCCCAGCAAGCTGCGAGGTCCTTCTGGGTTCCTGGCCACCTCTCTGGGAATCTGGCCTAGCTGTGAAGATAATTACATCTGTCATAACTCAGGAAAGCCTCCGTTAAACCATAATTGTGGACTCTCCTTTCACTAACTAGCCATTGGAATAGCGGAGATACCGTTCGTGTGGTTCCGGTACCAAAAACCACTCTGGAGTCACGAACACTAGGGGTTATTAACATCTTTCCCCAGGGGTTAATACCATCTGGGCCCACCACCTACACCACTACACCCGTGGTCCTGCCATACACCGGTGGTTCACCACAACTTTGGTGTCACGAACAGGATACGGGTGCGTGCCTTAACCACTCCACCACCAAGCTAAGTCAAGGCAGGCCACCCATTAACAGGATACAGGTGTGCGCCTTAACCACTCCACCATCAAGTCAAGTCAAGTCAGGCCACCCATTAACAGTATATGGGTGTGTGCCATATGCAAGTTGTCGCAAGTCCTCCCCCCCCCCAAGTCTGAACCGTGTCCAAGTCAAAATCGCATTCCGTTGAGAAAAATTGTGCGCCAGCAAAGTGTACGCGACTGTGTTGCTAAAATCTGTTTTTACTGTGGCGCGGATAAAAATTTTAAGGAAGGTGAAAGACTGTTAATCGTTATTGCTAAGTGTGTAAAGTCTGTATCTGAAGGGGTTAAGCAGAGTCAGGTGTCTCCCGCGTGGGAGCGGTCACAGCTACGCTCAGTCAGTCCCCAGTGGTGACACCTCATCAGTGTGCGCGCCTGAACTAAGAATCCACCCTGTGTTGCACAGAGGAAGAATTTGCCACCCAGACCATACTGGAAGCTCCATGGGAGCAGCCATAGTGAAGGTCCCCGTGGCTGTGTCCGGTTTACAGAATATCGGCAAGTACCAGCTGCAGTGCAGACTCTGCATAAACCAACGATTTATCGCAATAAGTCTCCAGCATCAGTGGCAGTCAACGTTAACCCCTCAGTGCCCAGTAAAGTCTGCAGCTATTCGTTACAGTCTATTGCCAGGCAGCTTAACGAGACAGCGCGCTCAATTCTTCTTAGAAAGACAGCGCACCCAAGTCTTCTTAAAGAAACAATGTACTCAAGTCTTCTTAAAGTGACAGTGCACTCAAAGAGATCAGCGAAATGTCAGCACCCAGCTCTCTAGATTGACCCAGCAAGAGTACCCCTCCATCACCAGCAGCGTGAACATCTGCTACACCAGCGGTAGGAGTCCTGCCGGTCCCACTTTCAGTCCATGTCTATCATGTGGGGGCCCCAGCAACCGCGCCAGTCTTTCTGGGGAATCCTGACCTCCCTACCTATAGTGGAGACCCCTTCACCCTGAGGGATTTCAAGGAGAATATTAAGAGCTTGTTTGTCTTTTACTCTCTCCCTCCTAACCAACAGGTCCCGCTGCTCACAGGACAACTACAAGGACGAGCACTTGAGGAAGTCCGCACCTGGCCAACCTATAAGAAGGCGACAGTAGAGCAGATCTTCGAGGGGTCATATCAGGTATTTGAGTCACATTCTCCGCCAGAGGTACACGTCAGGTTGTACGAGACGCGACAGAAGCCAGGTGAGACTTTGAGAGCCTATGCTGTAGCCCTGCAAAATGATCTAGAGACTGTTCAAAAGTTAGACAGTATCACTCCCGACCAGGGTAACAGCGTACTGATGGACAGGTTTGCTGATGGGGCTCATAACAAATGGGACAAAGCTCAGTTGAGGATGTTAGCAGAGCAAAATCTCAATCTGTCCTTCTCTGCTTTTTAAAGGCTGGCTATTCAGATTATAGAGCCTGACACTGAGTCTGAGGAGAGTTAGTTATAACCTCTGGGTGCGGCAACCAGCCCCATACTACCACCACCACTGGCTCACGCCCCAATGTCTAATACCATACCAGCCTCCACAGCCTCAGAAATTCAGTGTCAAACAGGACATTGAACAATTGACTGTGAAGGAACTTGCCATTCAGGCCGCTCAGGCCAACCGTGAACTGCCCCTACCTAAGAGATCTGTATCTGCTCCTGCCCCCCGTCAAGTTAACCCCCACCATAATCCGCCCAATAGGCCCCCAGGGACTCAAAGGACCTTTTGTACCTTTTGCAACAAATCGTGACATACGAAAGTACAATGTTGGGATTTAAACGGATTTCACCTGAGGTTGCAGACCAGCCCTCAGGAAAGCAGATATCAGGTCCGGGCTCAGAACAATCGAAGTCCGGACTCTCCCTATATGTCACCCTTGCGCCTATGTAAAAGTTGTTGTGGAGGGTATCCCGTTGGAGGCACTAATCGATACAGGGTCACAAGTGTCCACTATATCTAAAAAAACTGTTTTACAAGTACTGGAATGTTAATTTGTTGTGTGAATCTGACAGTGTTGATGTCAAGGTAGTGGCAGGTAATGGGAAACCAATACCCAGGCATGGATATTGGGAGCCCACTATTCAAATGGGGAAACATGTGCGTAAGGGACAGGGAGTGATTGTAACTGATGTGTCTGATAAGGGATCTGCAGAATCCATATTGGGGATGAATATCATGAAACATTGTTTTACTGAGATAGTAGATTCTTTGCATGCCTCTCTCCCATACATGTCCCCCTCATGCCAACGGGCTGCACAGCACCACTTAAAGGATTTCCAAGCGGAGCAGAAGTTTGTCAATTGACAAGGAGAATCCTCTTCCAAGAATCGAGGAATCACTCACCCTTGGGTCGGCAGCGTACTTCTCCACCTTGGACTTTACCAGTGGGTATTGGCAAGTGCCCATGGCTGTGGAAGACCGAGAGAAAACAGCCTTTGTGACCCGCATTGGACTGTTTGAGTTCAAGAGCAACCGTTCGGGCTGTGCAATGCCCCTGCTACCTTCCTGCGGCTGATGGAGTGATGTTTGGGCCATTTAAACTTCCAGAGTGTACTGCTGTACCTTGATGATGTCATCGTATACTCTAAATCGTATCAAGAGCACCTTGGTCATCTGTCAGACGTCTTCCAAGTATAGATCAAACATGGATTGAGAATCAAGCCGTCCAAGTGCCATCTGCTCAAACCTCAGGTACACTACCTAGGTCATTTTCGCAGTGCTGAGGGAGTCCAGCCTAATCAACCGACAAGGTGGAAATTGTTAAGAACTGGCCTCCCCCGCGCACAGTGAAAGATGTCCAGAGCTTCCTGGGATTTGCTGGCTATTACTGCCGCTTCATTCCTAACTTTGCTCAGATTGCAGAATCCCTCACAGCCCTCTTGCGGGGTACATCGAAGGAGAACTACAGTGGGAAGCTACCTGTGGCTTGAACCAAAGAGCACGATAAAGCCTTGCAAGCCCTGAAACACCTATTGACGGAGCTACCCATCCTGGCGTATCCAGACTACACTAAACCGCTCTGGCTGTACAGCGATGCCAGCTTAGAAGGTTTGGGGGTGGTCCTATCCCAAGTCCAGGAAGGACAAGAGCGGGTGATAGCCTATGCCAGTTGTAATCTGCGCAGAGCAGAAAAGAATGATGCCAATTCCAGCTCCTTCAGGCTGGAACTTCTTGCCCTCGTATGGGCTCTGACTGAGAAGTTTAAAGATTACCTGGCTGCCACACCATTCACAGGCCCACCTAAACACCGCCAAACTGGGTGCCATTGAGCAGCAGTGGGCTTCAAGGTTGGCCAATTATTACTTCCCCATCAAGTAACAAAGCGGCAAGTCCAATGTCAACGCTGATGTACTATCTCGGATGGCCCCCGGCGAGGAACCACCTGTCGGAGACAAGTGGTATGACGTGGAGGTGCCCCCATTCTACAAGAGATTTGTGAGTCAGAATACTGTAACTACCCTCGAAGAGGGTGAATCTATGTCCAAGAAAGTCCAGGAAGATTTGTACACCTGGAGGACTCTGAAGGGGGGGATCTGTTGGACTACCTTCTAATAAAAAAGCGGCTGTGGCGACAAAGAAAGCGACTGTTCGTGCACAAAGGACTGTTGTACCAAAACTCTTTGGATCCAGTTTCCTACCATGATCAGTCGGGACACTTCGGAATCCACAAGACCTAACCCACTGTCAGGCGACAGTTTTACTGGATTGGGATGCGAAGTGACATTGAGAAATGGTGCAGTGAGTGTGCTGTCTGCAACGTTACCAAGAATGGACGAAAGGACACCAGAGCACCCCTCCATTCCATCCAGGCGACGGTTTTACTGGACCATTTCAAGTTGTCTCCTACCCGGTCCGGGTACTCTTATGCTCTAACCATGGTGGATCATTACTCCAAGTGGGTTGTAGTCGTACCAGTCAAAAATCTTACAGCCAAAACCACAGCCAAGATGCTCTACTCCCATTGGGTACAAATCATCGGATGTCCAGAGTTTGTCCTTACTGACCGAGGAACGGCCTTTGAGGCCCAACTATTCCAAGAGCTGTGTCAATTTCATGCCTACAAGAAACTCAGGACAACTGCCTATCACCCTCAAGGGAACGGGCTCTGTGAGAGGATCAATCAAGTCTTCATTCACATGCTGCGAGCAGCATCTGTGTCAGCACGAAGAGTGGCCCCGGTTGTTACCTGAGCTCTTGGAAATTTATAACAACACAGTGCACTGTTCCAATGGATACACCCTATTCTATTTGATGAATGGCCGAGATGGCCAGCTACCAAAAGATTGCACATTCGGACTCCAGGATCCATTCAATAACTCTCCACAGGCTTCTTTGGAATGGGTCTCCGACCAACAAAGAAGGATCCAAGAAGCAAAAGAGATTGTCAACAGAAAGATGGGTCTGGCTGTGGAAGTTCCCGAGAACTCACAAACTGGACTCCATCTGGGAAACAGAGCCCTATACGGTGACCGCAGTACCCTATCCTGACTAAGATGTGTATGCAATCCAGAAGTCTGTGGCTGAACCGAAAGTCGTTCATCGTAATCGAATCAAGATGTGTCACAAGGAGGATTTGCCTGTGCTTCTGATACCTCCATCACCAGCAGTCAAACCTGCAAGGGGGTATGTGCCCGGAGAGGGAATTCACCCGCCCATGGATGTTCCCATGTTCCCTCTTGGCCAAGCTGCAATCTTTGGTTTCATACCAACCTGTGGGCCTGTGCAACCAATTTTAGTCACTATACCGGCTCAAGCTCTGTCTCTGTTGGCACAAGAATATACTCCAGTCTCCAGATCACCTGCCTTACCCATGACCAAACCTCCAAGTCCAAGTTCAAGTCCTGCCAGTCCAGAGTCACAATCTACTTTGGCTGCAAGTCCAGCTGAGCCAAAAGCTCCTGAAGAAGTTGCTGTTCCTGAGTCCCAAGAGATGGTGCTGCATAGGTCCCAATGATCCACGCAAGGGCAGATACATGCCAGATACAAAGACTAAAGTACACATAGTCGTGTACACATAAACAGTACACATAAAAAGTACACATAAGTATTGTATACCTTCGTCACATACAGTAGTACTGTAGCACTCAACATTTCACAGTCTACTTGTCATATGTCAAATGTATCCAATGTCATCTATCATTATGTTCATGTGCAGGATACTTTCCTGGCCAGAAAGTACTCCTGATACTAAACTAATGCACATAGTCAATACAAGGCAACAGTAATGTCATAATGTTATCTATAACAGTTGTCTAGCATAAAGTGTCTAGAATAAACTAAAAATAGTGTTCTGGGGAGATGTGTGTTAAATGCCAAGGGACCCCAGTAGCCAAGGCATTGGGCAGAGAGCTTCAGGCAACCCAATCCGAAAATGTCAAAGTTTAAAGTTCTAAATCTAGTGTATAGTCTAGTCATGCAGTAGTATTTTACATGCATAGTCAAAAATGTCATGTTGTGTATAGTTATTTGAAATGCATAGGCAAATCCTTAAATGCATAGTCATAGTCATTACCAATCCTGTTCTCGGTTGAAAAAGTAAAAAACTCAGAGCGTGTATGGACAATTTATACAGAGACTCTAATGTTATCTGTTATTTCACTCGAGAAAATTTACCAGCCTGAAATGGATGTTTGTTCATTGTTTCTGCGTCGAGGATGACTTGTGTTAAGTAGGGGGGTTTGGGATGTCCCAGAACCGGACATGGTCCTGTACTGCAGTTAGGCCCTGTCAGGTTGAGTCCCTCGGTGACCTGGGGGCTCCACTGCAGGGTCTCCCTGCTGTTTCTATAATGGTATTTATCCTACCTTATGTGTAGTCAGTGTCCTAATGTATAGATAGTCTAAAGGACCTGCGGATTGTCACGTTATGTTGTCACATGATGTTACCCAGAGAGCAACAGCTTAACCTATGACCTGCAACTTGACCAATGGGCTTTAGTCCAGCCCCCCACTATATAAAGGGGCAGCCCTTACAATTCACTCTCTTTGAGATCAGTCTTTACTGAGATCAGCAACCACCAGAGATCTCAGTGCTAGTGACCAGCATCTGGAAGGCCACAAAGCAACAGTCATTCCAGTAAGTCAAAAGTCTTTGTCTGCTGTCACTACAAATAGTCAAGTCCTGCATATAGTCAAGCCTCAAGATAATTGTCTCAAGTCTATTACAAGTATAATTGGTCCCAGCAAGCTGCGAGTTTCTTCTTGGTTCCTGGCCACCTTTCTGGGAATCTGGCCCAGCTGTGAACATAATTCCATCTGTCTTAACTCAGTAAAGCCTCAGTTCAACCATAACTGGTTGTGGACTCTCCTTTGACTAACTAGCCATTGGAATAGCGGAGATACAGTTCGTGTGGTTCCGGTACCAAAAACCCTTCTGGCGTCACAAACACTAGGGGTTAAAACATCTTGCCCCAGGGGTTAATACCATCTGGCCCCACCACCCACACCACTGCACCTGTGGTCCACCACAGTTTGTTGTGTCTGTCAGCGTAGTGTCCAGAACATGGAGGTGCTACCAGGAGAAAGACCAGTACATCAGGAGACATGGAGGAGGCCATAGGAGGGCAGTAACCCAGCAGCAGGGCCGCTACCTCTGCCTTTGTGCATGGAGGAGCAGGAGAAGCACTGCCATAGCCCTGCAAAATGACCTCCAGCAGGCCACAAATGTACATGTGTCCACTCAAACAGTCAGAAACAGACTCCATGAGGGTGGTATGAGAGTCCGACGCCCACAGGTGGGGGTTGTGCAGGGCGTTTGCCATTTGCCAGAGAACACCACGATTGGCAAATTCCCTACTGGCACCCTGTGACAGAGATTGGAGATGCCGTGAGGAACGTTCTACGTTCTACTGCCAGCAACATCCTCCAGCATGACCGGTTTGGTGGTGGGTCAGTTATGGTGTGGGGTGGCATTTCTTTGGGGGGCCGCACAGCCCTTCATGTGCTTGCCAGAGGTAGCCTGACTGCAATTAGGTACCGAGATGAGATCCTCAGTCCCCTTGTGAGACCATATGCTGGTACGGTTGGCCCTGGGTTCCTCCTTATGCAAGACAATGCTAGACCTAATGTGGCTGGAGTGTGTCCGCAGTTTCTGCAAGAGGAAGGCATTGATGCTATGGACTGACCCGCCCGTTCCCCAGACCTGAATCCGACTGAGCACATCTGGGACATCATGTCTCAATGATGTCCAGGTCTGGGAGGACATCCTTCAGGAGACCATGCACCACCTCATCAGGAGCATGAGAGGTCATACAGGCACGTGGAGGCCACACACACTACTGAGTCTCATTTTGACTTGTTTTAAGGACATTACATCAAAGTTGGATCAGCCTGTAGTGTGGTTTTACACTTTGATTTTGAGTGTGACTCCATATCCAGACCTCCATGGGTTGATAAATTTGATTTCCATTGATAATTTTTGTGTGATTTTGTTGTCAGCACATTCAGCTATGTAAAGACGAAAGTATATCATACGATTAGTTCATTCATTCAGATCCAGGATGTGTTAGTGTTCCCTTAATTTTTTTGAGCAGTATATAATGCTTGTATAATTATTATTATTTGTTACTTTAACCATTAACCCCTTAAGGACCAGGGGTTTTTCAATTTTTGCACTTTCATTTTTTCCTCCTTACCTTAAAAAAATCATAACTTTCAATTTTGCACCTAAAAATCCAAATGATGGCTTATTTTTTGCGCCACCAATTCTACTTTGCAGTGACATTAGTCATTTTACCAAAAAATCCATGGCAAAACGGAAAAAAAAACATTGTGCGACAGAATTGAAGAAAATTTTGTAACTTTTGGGGGCTTCCGTTTCTACACAGTGCATTTTTTAGTCAAAATTACACCTTATATTTATTCTGTAGGTCCATACGGTTAAAATGATACCCTACTTATATAGGTTTGATTTTGTCGCACTTCTGAAAAAAATCATAACTACATGCAGGAAAATGTATGCGTTTAAAATTGTCATCTTCTGACCCCCTGTAACTTTTTATTTTTCCGCGGACGGGCTGGTATGAGGGCTCATTTTTTGCGCCGTGTTCTGAAGTTTTTCTCGGTATCATTTTTGTGATCGGACTTTTTGATTGCTTTTTATTCATGTTTTTATGATATAAAAAGTGACCAAAAATACGCTATTTTGGACTTTGGAATTTTTTTGCGTGTACGCCATTGACTGTGCGGTTTAATTAATGATATCATTTTATAGTTCGGACATTTACGCACGCGGCGATACCACATGTTAATTTTTATTTACACAGTTTCTTTTATGGGAAAAGGGGGGTGATTCAAACTTTTATTAGGGAAGGGGTTAAATGACCTTTGTTATCTTTTTTTTCCACTTTTTTTTGCAGTGCTATAGCGCCCATGGGGAGCTGCAGTACTGCACACACTGATCTTGGAGCAATCAAACCCCGATCGGACGCCGCGGAGAGAGGTAAGGAGACCTCCGCCTGCGTCCCAGCTGATTGGAACATCGCGATTTTATCGTGATGTCCCGTTCAGCCCGACTGAGCTGCCGGGAAGCGTTTACTTTCGTTTTCAGACGCGTCGATCAATTTTGATCGCCGCATCTGAAAGGTTAACAGCCCGCGGCACAACAATCGGTGCCGCACGCTGTTTGCCCAGGGTCCTGGCTATCGTTAGCAGCCGGGACCGACCCGGTGTGATGCGGGGTCACAGCGTGACCCTGTTTTTCACACCGGGACCAGGCTCAGGGCGTACAGGTACGCCCTGAGTCCTTAAGAGGTTAACAATACAATAAGGTAAAACAATAGGACATATTCGTATAGGGACACCAGGGTCAAAAAAGGGAGAAACAGGCAACGTAACAGGCACTATGCATCAAATATGCATCAACAGCCCATAATCCACTCCCTCCCCCAGCTGGGCCCAGGCAGAGCCCATGTAAAAATAGCTAAGTACATAAACATAGCCAAGTAATGAAGGGGAAGGGGGACAAATCCAAGGAAAAACATCAGAATACAAAAAACTAGGGGAAATTTACCACAAACAGACCTTGAGACGCACAAAAACAAGCACACACATAGAAAGACACTCAACAGAATCAGAAGAGAAGGAAAAAAAAGAAAGAAAGCAGGAGGAAAATAAAAAAAGTCACAGATTCAAGGATGTTGTTGATCAGTAAAACTATCCCACGGCTCCCAGATGCCCACGCCGTTACGTCCCCTCCCATAGACATTATGTCACATGTCCAGTCTTGGAAACCCGGAAGTTTCCAACACTGGAGACGCAGCCCTGCATACAATTCGGGTGCTGCAGGGAGATTGCAGGGGGTCTTAGCGGTGGGCCCCCCGCAATCAAACATTGTATCCCCTATCCTATGGATAGGGGATAAAAGCTTAGATCCCGGAATACCCCTTTAAGTGCCAGGACGTCCGGGTGTACCTGTATCTCTGCACTGTGGTCAGACAGGAAATAAATTTAAAAAGAAAAGAAGTTCCTCTGGAGCATACAGCAGCTGATATGTACTGTTCTGTACTAATGCATTTTTGAAGAGTAATAACATTACAGATTATGGATTCTAGATTTATAGGGACAGCACATTGATCCAGGGATTTATTCTGACTGTCATATTGGAGTCAGGAAGGAATTTTTACCTCTAGTATGAGTTTTTTTTTGCCTTCCTCTGGGTCAACTCAGTAGGGACTCATTAGGGTTTAAAGGTTGAACTTGATGGACTCTGGTCTTTTTTTTCAACCTTATGAACTATGTTACTGGAAGAATTAAGATTTAAAAAATCTGTTTAACTTTCTGTCACCAGTTGATTTAAAAAAAATTATAAAAATGTTTTCCATATCGGCCCTCATTTACTAAGCTAAAACCCACTAGTTTTTGTCGGGTTTTTCCAAGTTATTTTGGTGCACAGTGTCTGAGACATGTCTGAGATTTTCTGAGACATGTCTCGGACACTGTGCGACAGGAAAATCCAACTAACCTGACATTGCATTGTGAAAAGCTGAAAAAAGGGGTGGGGGTCTTTTGCAAAGGAGGTGTGGCCTGCACAAAAAGGGGCGTGGTTTCACAACCCGACCTATTTACTATTGAATTCACAGAAAATTCTGTGAATAAATGGCTGGAAATTTCCACCTAGAAAAACCTGGTCAGAAATTATACCCGACTTGTAAATCTGTGATCCCCATAGTAAATACAGTGGAATGCTACAAGTCTGAAACACTATTTCACACTAGTTAAAACCCTACACTCTTGAGGGCCATCATCTACATGTGCACCAGTTCGTATAGAGGCTAGTCTGTATGCAAATGCATTAGCACAGATGTTACAGAAACAGGCACACGTGCTGAGCTCTATGCAAATTTATATGGTGGGCAATAAATTAGTTTCTACATAGACTAGCTCCTATAGAAACTGGTAATTGCTAAATTGGTATTTCATATAGGATCGGCTTACTGGTGCCATCACCTCCTTATTCACCTTACCCTTCCCTTTTATTGCGGAAAAGGGATGCTTATTTTTTTCATCCCAGTCAAAATAAAAAAAATGAAGTAAAAATAAATGTAACATTGTCATACTGCAAGACCAGTCTCAGAACAACATGTGCATATGTATTTTAAACCCCAACATTTTCTTACAATATATTATTTTAACAGTGAGGCAAAGGCAGGCATCAAGAGCAGGCACGTGACAGAAACCATATAACATTTACATATTACAACCAAGAATGCTTTCTATTCAGGAAGCTTGTATTCAGTGAAGTGCCGAGAATACAAAACACAATGTATTTACACCAGACTGATCAAAGCCGCAAACATTTTACTGTAAAGAGACAAAATGTAATTTACTGTATACCTGCCAGCTGTGGGCCAATGTACTTAGGTCCATGCACTAGTAGTCCTGGGGAACAAAACAAAATTTACCAGCATACTTCAGCTGTGTCATAAATAAAAAGGAATCAAGATAAAGTCATAGTTCATGGCAGAACCTTCACACAATGTGTAGGTCAGCGTCTTTCCAGTGACTAAGAATGAAATCAGTGAAAAGCCAGGGGAACATAACTGTGCAGCAACCACAACTAATGGAATAAATGCACAAAGGAAGATATGCGGGATGCAACCCACTTACATCCTACTAATCACACAGCATTCAGTTCTAATTTACATACACAATATATTAAAGAGTATATTTAATCTCTACTCTAAGTTCACTGTGAAAAGTACCACAATACTCTTTGTAACCACAAGGCTTTAGAGATCAACGGCTGATGAAGGCTGGTAGACTGGGCTTACAGCAAATGGATCACCAAAACTGCTAAGAAGAAAAAAGGAATCCAGGCCTCTGAGTTGAAGACTGAGACCTTTCAGTGACAGTAGGTAGTAGGATGCACATAAGATGGCTAGAGTTTACCTATATTCCCAGTATATTTTACATATATTTTGTTAATCATGAAATGTACCATATTCTTAGTTAGAACAATGTATTGGTTGGTATTTGCTATAAGCATGTAATATATTAAAAGTGTGTAGCTGTGTACATGAATTGTCTGGGGTTGTTATTACCACCGAAATCAAGGTAGATGGAAGAGTTCACATAAGTGTGTGAACAGATGGGGGACAGATAGATGACCGATAGGAAGACAAGTTGCCAGATAGGCCAAAGTCTAGGGGTCTAAATTTTATTTTGTATTAATCGGCTCAGGAAAAAAACTCTTACAAAGACCTATACTGTACCATCTCAAAGAATTGCATTAAACTGTAGACTATAATAGGTAAATAACAGGAACAAACTGTACAAATCACATTTATGCTCAGCCAGTATTCTGCCCTTTTTCAGTACACTACAATACAAGATGTTCCTTGTATTATTTGTATTTTTCCATTCAATCTGAGACTCAGATTGACCATTACTTGTATATACTGTAGTATAAAAATGTATTCAGAAGTGTTGGAAATGTCAATGTTTTACAACAGAAAGAGAATAGGTAAGGTTCTATTTCTATTTCATTTACACAATACAACACAATACATAATAAACTGTATTCCTCTATCAGTAATTGGAAACCAAACATTTATTTTTCTAATATACAGTATTGGCAGAATAATTTATTCTAATGGAATAATTTTATTCTTGTTTTTATTAATATGTTTTTATTAAGCAATGAGACTACTTATAAGGGTCATTTGATAATTCTTCAGCTACTGTTTTAACGGGTTGTTATTACGCATGGTACATTTTTTTTTCATTGTGTGATATAGTAAAATACAAGTTAAAACGTGTCATAATAAAGAAGTCTTTTATAATGAAGCACAGAGAACACTCATTCAGATATCCCTTTCTGTAGCCTTTGTAAAACTTTTACTAGTGAAAAGCATTAGTATTACTACAACTAGCGAAATGTGCATCCACAAGCACTCATTGAGATATGACACACCACAAGCACAAGGGAAAACACTGTGTATTTTTAACCTTCTTATATTAACAAGATGTAAGTGTCACAACCACAAAGGGACAAATTTGCACTAAAAATCATCTCTATGCATATTAAAAGCGGTCATATCGCAAAAATTATGACATGGAGGGTCAGGGTGCTGTTTAGAGGATTTGACAATTAGAACCTAACTCCCTCCAGCTCCGTTCCAGTAATTTGCTATGAATAATCTTCACAATGCGAACACAACATTCCATGCTGCAGAATTATCTCTGCTGATCACAGACAAAAATAGCTTCATTGCAATGCACAGAAAGATATAGAGCGGTTCTATAACTAATGCAAACCTTGCAGGTCACAGAGATTACTATTTATGTAGCTACTGTTGCTTATTTCAAGCTATAAGATAGTTTGTGCATGATTCAAGTTTGTTTTATATATGTTGCATAATTACAGTTAATGTGAGGTCACCTATTCTTTATTGTATTAACATGTTATCTAAGTGAATGAGCCAAGTAACTGTTTTGTTATTTTTTTGTTATAAATTACACATTTTGTTTAATGTTTATGTTGTTCAGGATATCATGTATAATCATCTATTGTTAACACTTTTCCCTCTACTTTAAACCTGTTCAAGAAATACAATTATTTGTGTGAGCTCAGGACACGTGCAATGTCACATGGGAGACCGCTTAAGTATTTGTGGTGTCTGTTTTGTGAAGATGAAATTGTAGTAAAATTATCAATAAATATAAAAGCATGTTTTTATCATCAGTGTGGTTATTGGGTTCTTACATATATCAGTCTCATATGACAAAGAATCACACCAAGTTCTGCCACTGATATATATATATATATATATATGCACTATTACTACTTGAGTGAACTTTCCTATTATTACCAAATAGTTAATCATTAACTACAACTGTTGAGCTCACAATCCAAAACGGTAAAACAGAATTTCCCTTGTGAAACTATAACGTATGTTTGTGAATGAATTCTAAATTAGTTTAGGTTTGATTTTACCTTCTAACATAGTAGAATGACAGTGTATTGTATGTGTTCATAGTTAAGAACAGTGTCAAAAACCGAGCTTTAACGGAGATGAGTAATTGGTGTGTGCACATTCATATTGTACATTACATAGCTCCTGGCTTGCGGAGACATGTTACACTATAGTAGATTATTTGTACAGCGTGTGTGGTTGTGGTACTACCAGTTTGAATTTCAATTCTTGTGATTGCATCGGCATAAATTTACTCATTCTACAGACATGCAAATACAGCATAACACTTTCTGGAGGATTCCGTCAACATAGGGAAAGTAAGAACATGGTACAGATATATCTGACTATATCTGATATAGCTGAATTTGTGAATTCACTGTTCACGCGACTAAATATTGTGATACATGTCTGAGTACTGCAGTAGCTTACTGTGCAATTTACTGGAAAAATAAAGGGTGCACTACAGTGCTAAGCCTGTACAGTATTTTCTCATATGGCAAACATTTAAACTTTACGGCTGCAGCATTTAACCAACCAATATAAAGAAAGTGCATTACATATGCAAAACAATAATCAATAACAAATGTAGTTTTATTTTATTTTTTTAAGTTCATTCATGAACTGTGTCTAAAATGGCCATTCACAAGGTGAGCTACAATGCCAGACACAGTCTGTGAATAGATTTGTTGCTGCTTCAGGAATAAACATTAGACCTGATAATCTGAAATCTTATTAGTTATGTTCAGTCATGGTTCTGCTTTTTTCAACATCCTGCAATTTTAGATCCTAAAAATAGAATGAAATAAAAAATAAATACTAGAAAAAATATTTGAAAAAGTAGGGTTGACTGGCTTCATGTCTGTATTCAGTATGAGCCAGCTACAACAAAAACTGAAAAACACAAAGAAAAAAATGTAAAAAAAAGTCCATGCTTAACAATGCTCCAATGCTTCAATCCGTGAATCAGAAAATAACTATTATTATAATAACATTAGTCTTTTAGATTTTAACCATACGTGAAAACATACAAGCAATATTCTTTGTTATAAAGAAACTTTATAGTGGATAAGGCTAAATATATATAGAACAGTCTCGTAGAGAATATAACTCACAGTGCGTAGTGTAACATAACTGATGTAAAGACTCTGTAAGCTAGACAGATGAAACGAGTCCTGCTCATGAGTATTGCTCAAGTAGTGAGTATTGGTACCTGACTTAGATCAGAAGATAAGGGGCAACTTTAGGCCAGTTTACAATAGGTCATAGGAACTTAATAAAACTATGGAAATAATATGTGACTTAAATACAAATACAATTCAATACAAGTGCATTGAAGATCTATATATATATATATATATATATATATATATATATTAGAGGAAAAATAATTTGCCTAAACTAGAGTTTCCCAACCAGTGAAATGCTAGCCTAAACTGAAACAGAAACTGAGAAAAACAGCAAATTGAGGAGAATAACCAGGAAAAAGGATGGCAATACCAAGATTTAGGTTAGAAGAGAGGTGATGCAGCATTTCCTTTAACTTTTAGTTAGCAGTTATACGTTGCTGAAATGGACATCTAGTGTAGTTTATCCATGAACCATTATAGGTTTGTAAGTAAAGGTTTGCTGTGTATGACTAAAACAACACTGTGCTCTGAACATCATTATAAAGTTATATGTTAGACTTCATGCACAGAAGAGTGATAGGAAAACTTTTTCAATTTTGCAAAATGTATTTACATCCTAGGCATGAAGGATGTCATGTACAAAAAGTAACCAAATTTCAACCATCATTATACAGTAATCTTAATTACGTTTTCAAATGTCTGGCATGTTCTTAAAACATTATTAAAAACTATTTTGCGTGTATGCAAAAAGGAAGCCAATTTGTTAATAAATGTCTCCCCCTAGAGGCAAGTTGCAGCAGTTATTATGTAAGTACAATAAAACGGCTGTGTCACTGCAAGTATAAGTCACGTAAGCAGCTTCTTGTCGAATGCAGTTGCAGGAAGTATTTAGCAAACTTCTTATCAAGTCATTTATAAAACAAAACAAATATGATATGTATCTATATATCTATCTAAGTATAGCTATCTGCCTATCTGGCTGGCTATTTACACAAACACAGTTATAAAAATGTTAAAAAAATCAAAACCAGAACATTAAGACCAATTGGGAACAACCTAAGACAGGCACACAGGATTTACATAATCCCTGTTCCTTTCGTAGGCCAGTTCACAGGATTGTCCTGGCAAAATCAGGACTGCTGGCAGGTATGCCACTCAAATCTAAAAAGCAGCATTCAGCTCAACTTGGGCATGTTCACTAAGACTTAAAGCAAGGATGAAAGTTTCACATCAAAATGGCATATGCTGTGGTTTTGATGTGGTTTTCCAGTGTGGCTTTTATTAGATTTTGTTTCTTATATACTGCAGCAGTGCGGCCATTATTAGAGAATAATGTAGGGGTTCTTGTGCTTACCTGTTGTAGCTGATGGCAGACATGAGTTTGCAGCCATCCTAAGGCTATGTTCACATGCCAGAATTTCTTCATGGAATTCCACATGAAAATTCTGCATGAATTTATAGCCAATAAACTTCAATGGAATTTCGCTGTCCCATTCACACAGCAGAATTTCTGTTGCAGGAATTCCATTGAAGTGAATGGGCAATTAATCTCTGTGGAACTTACTGCAGAATTCCGTGAAGAAATAATGCGTGTGAACATAATTGCAATTCCATCAATGAAGTGATTTCTTAATGCTGCCTACATTTCTAATGAATTCTCTGGTTGTGCAGAGAGAGGGTGTGGAGTTTGCTGCAGCTGGTCAATGAATCAGATTGCTGGTGCTTGAGTTCGGTCAGCTGAACTCATACAGTACCTATGTCTTTTATTTTTTTAAATGCATTTATAGAGAAACATTACCATGAGGCGAAAGCGATTTGTCCAACAGTCATGGCCGTAAATGTTGGCACCCCTGAAAATTTTCAAGAAAATGAAGTATTTCTCACAGAAAAGGATTGCAGTAACACATTTTTGCTATACACATGTTTATTCCCTTTGTGTGTATTGGAACTAAACCAAAAAAGGGAGGGAAAAAAGCTAATTGGACATAATGTCACACCAAACTCCAAAAATGGGATGGACAGAATTATTGGCACCCTTATCTTAATATTGGGTTGCACACCCTTTGGAAAAAATTACTGAAATCAGTCGTTTCCTATAACCATCAATAAGCTTCTTACACCTCTCAACCGGAATGTTGGACCACTCTTCCTTTGCAAACTGATCCAGGTCTCTCTTATTGGAAGGGCGCCTTTTCCCAACAGCAATTTTAAGATCTCTCCACAGGTGTTTAATGGGATTTAGATCTTGACTCATTGCTGGCCACTTCAGAACTCTCCAGCGCTTTGTTGCCATCCATTTCTGGGTGCTTTTTGACGTATGTTTGGGGTCATTGTCCTGCGTGAAGATCCAAGATCTCAGACTCGAACCCAGCTTTCTGACAATGGGCTGTACAGTGTGACCCAAAATCCATTGGTAATCCTCAGATTTTATGATGCCTTGCACACATTCAAGGCAACCCGTGCCAGAGGCAGCAAAACAACCCCAAAACATCATTGAACCTCCACCATATTTCACTGTAGGTACTGTGTTCTTTTTTTTGTAGGCCTCAATCCGTTTTTGGTAAACAGTAGAATCATGTGTTTTACCAAGAAGCTCTATCTTGGTCTCATCTGTCCACAAGACATTTTCCTAGAAGGATTTTGGCTTACTCAAGTTCATTTTGGCAAAATGTAGTCTTGCTTTTTTATGTCTCTGCGTTAGCAGTGGGGTCCTCCTGGGTCTCCTGCCATAGCGTTTCATTTCATTTAAATGTCGACAGATAGTTCGCGCTAACATTGATGCTCCCTGAGCCTGCAGGACAGCTTGAATATCTTTGGGACTTATTTGGGGCTGCTTATCTACCATCTGGACTATCCTGTGTTGACACCTTTCCTCAATTTTTCTCTTCCGTCCACACCCAGTGAGATTAGCTACAGTGCCATGGGTTGCAAACTTCTTGATAATGTTTCGTACTTTGGACAAAGGCAAATCTAGATCTCTGGAGATGGACTTGTAACATTGAGATTGTTGATAGTTTTCCACGATTTTGGTTCTCAAGTCCTGTCCTCAGACAGTTCTCTTCTCCTCTTTCTGTTGTCCATGCTTAGTGTAGCACACACAGACACACAATGCAAATACTAAGTGAACTTCTCTCCTTTTATCTGTTTCAGGTGTGATTTTTATATTGCCCACACCTGTTACTTGCCCAAGGTGAGTTTAAAGGAGCATCACATGCTTGAAACCTTATTTTCCACAATTTTGAAAGGGTGGCAATAATTTTGACCAACCCATTTTTGGAGTTTGGTGTGACATTATGTTCAATTTGCTTTTTTTCTCCCTTTTTTGGTTTAGTTCCAATACACACAAAGGGAATAAACATGTGTATAGCAAAACATGTGTTACTGCAATCCTTTTCTGTGAGAAATACTTCATTTTCTTGGAAAATTTCAGGGGTGCCAACATTTACAGCCATGACTATATAACTACTCATTGCATTTTTACTACATTTCCTACATATTTTACTACATTTTTGCCGGATTTACTCCAGCTTTCCAAAATTGAGGTAAAAATTTTAATTTATTCAGTGATTTGCATAATTGCGGTAAAATAGAAAAAATTTACACAACATTTTTAAAAAGTCACTGCAAAAACAGAAAACAAACACACACACAAAAAAAATGTAAGGTGTGAACACAGCCCTTAGAGAAGGTATAAAACTACTACATAACCTGATCCTGCAGAGATAGCAGATGGAGTTGGGAGGGGTGGGGTCTAGGAGCTGGCAGGAGCGATTTCATGATGAGTCGATGATGATGTCATCACAGGAAGTTAGCTGACTCTGGACTGGCCACTTCCTCTGACAAAGTAAGCTGTGCTGGAATAAAACACATGGCACTGCAGGACTAGTGATGGTGAGTGTGTGTGATATGGGCAAAAAATAAACAAAAAACAAAACCTGGAGTGCCTCTTTAAAGCACCCATTGATTTCAGTGGGAGTTCAAGGTGGAACTGCATGTAAAAAGTGCCTTAACTGCCTTTCCGGCTTATACCTGGCTGGTGTACATGAAGGCTTATAGGCTTTGATATAGTACTAGCGCCCAAAGGTGATTATAAAACTGTACAGCATACAGTTCCATTTACTAGGGTCAGCAAATCGGCCCATACATCAGGAGGTTTTTCCAATACACAAAGCACAACGATAAACAAAGTGTGAACAGAGCCTTATTGCTTTTTTTTTCATGTAAAAACAATGATGCACATGAAAGGAGATAAGTTAGTATGTGTCAGATGATCTATGGCAGCATTCAGTAATCTTTAAACCATCAAAACATCACAGAAAAAGGTCAAGGGAAACCAAACAGTGAGTATGGTTCTTTTAAGTAAAAGTTCATATAACCAGGGTGGAAGGAAGTATATGATGGTGGTCTTATCTTATCACCACCATTGCTATGAAGAGCTTGGCTTTTTTTTTTTTTTTTTTTTAAACTACACATAGAAAAAAAACTCCCCCTTAATCTGTAAGTAATATTGAAAAGACAGCATTGCAGCATCTACGAATCATATGACATCTGGGAAGGTTACAGAGGTTTTACCTAAAAGTTGTGATTTTTGTTATGGGGAATTTCCATGTTTTCTACCCACAATAACATTTATAGCCACCACATTTACTTTATTAAGTCAGTAAACAGTCCTAAAACCCTATATATGATGTTTCCATCCAGAATTAAGGTGTATGGTAGGCTTTAAATATTGCTCATGAAGAATGTTAAAAAAAAAAAAAAAAAAGTACTACATAAATACATTTCTACATATTGCCTTACAAATACTGAGCCAAATACTGCTGTGTGAAACCAGCCACAGGCCACTTTCAGATAAGTAAGGCTATGTTCACACCACGGAATGTCTGAAAGGAAATTCTCTGTGTGGACATTCCGCAAACAATGCCATGTTCTGACCCCTATAGCTTTTTTATTTTGTCACTTACAGAGCTGTTTAGTTTTTACACCTTAAGCTGTTGTTTTTAATGTTACCACTTTTGCATTTATGTGACTTCTTGATCACTGTTGAGTTTCTTCTGGGCCATGATGTGACCAAAAATCACCAATTTTGGCATTTTGAATTTTTTTTTGCGTTTACACAGCGCAGGATCAAGAACATCATAATTTAATAGTAATTATGCACGGTGATACCAAATATGTACAGTGTTTTATTCAGGGTGGGGATTTTTTAATCTTTCTAAAAAAAAAATGTAACTTTCTTTTTATACATTTTTTGGCCTCCCCTATGCTTTTCATAAGCCATCAGTGGATGGCTTACATAGATCAATGTAATGCTATTGAATTATTTTGATCGATGTTATCAATCCTCGATTGCAAAGGGCTGCCAAAGGGCAGCCTTAAAGGGGTACTCCGGTGCTTACACATCTTATCCCCTATCCAAAGTATAGGGGATAAGATGCCTGATTGCGGGAGTCCCGCAGCTGGGGACGACCACGATCATGCACGCGGCACCCTGTTTGTAATCAGTGCCCAGAGCCTGTTTGCTCCGGGTCTGATTACGCTCGACCGCAGAGCCAGCGGCATGTGACGTCACGCCCCCGTGTGACGTCATGCTCCGCCCCTCAATGCAAGCCTACGGGAGGGGGCGTGATATCTATCACGCCCCCTCCCGTAGGCTTGCATTGAGGGGCGGAGCGTGACGTCACACGGGGGCGTGAAGTCACACGCCGCTGGCTCTGCGGTCGAGCGTAATCAGACCCAAAGCGAACACGAACGGGGTGCCGCGTGCATGACCGTGGGCGTCCCCAGCTGCGGGACTCCCGCGATCAGGCATCTTATCCCCTATCCTTTGGATAGGGGATAAGATGTGTAAGCACCGAAGTACCCCTTTAAAGGAGTACTGCAGCCTGACCTGAGGTCAACGACACGCCCCCTACATACAGCACGAACGTTGCATCTCTGCCTTTCCCATAGAGATACATGGAGGGGGCGTATCATGCTGCGCCTTACACGCCTCCTGCACAGGATAGCCGCGGCAGAGCCGGGGCCCCGTATAGGAAATCAGAGGGGTCCCAGCGTTCAGACTCCCCGCGATCAGACACCTATCCCCTATCCGCAGGATAGAGGATAAGGGTCTAGGGCTGCAGATTTCCTTTATGCAATTGCAGATCCACAGAGTGCCGAGAAGACTGGGTAAGTCCCAGTTCTTCCACAGTAACTCATCAGCAGCCTGCAATTACGTCACTGAGCTGCTGATGGGTCCCGTAGACACCAAAGATTACCTGGCATTTAATGTTTAAATACTTTGATCGCTATTGATCACGGCATTTAACCATTTAAATGAATGATGGACATTGGAGCCAGCTCTGATGTCAGTCATTACCAGCAGAGGTCTTGCACACATGTAAAAATGTTGTTGGCCTTCTTGATAGAATGATTACGAATAAGCTAGTCACTTCGTGTCCTGCTGTTAGAACTCTCAGAAATCCTCTTTAACATGCAGAGGTAATTTTTCTACAGTGCCCTCACATTTAGGATCCCTGTACACTTATCAAAAGATGGCACCTTTAGTAAGGCAGACCTAAACACAGAAATCACTGAAATCCAAAGAATTACTAATTAGGGCAAAAAAACTATTAAAACCTTTAATAAATAACCTTTACTGAGTGTAAGATAAAAATATATACAATATCACATACATTTAACTAACTCTTTTGCCATACACAAAGTACATAGATGGGGGAAAGTGTCCACCCTACAACTAAATCCACCCCCTCTCAATATATCCCTCCCTTTTAGGGTGACCACCCCCTTAACAGGCATCCCTCAAGCTCGAGGACAGTCCGTTTAGCTTTGCCGCTGAAATTCTAACACCAAGAAACATGATTCCATTAACTAAAATTTTCAAACAAAAAGTTTAATCAGACAAACCCTGTTGGCCTACCATGGTACTACAGTAATAATACTCTAATCACCTATCCATAGATTGTCAATCAAAGTGACAGAAGAAGCTAGTGGAATTCTCAGACAGGAATAAAGAAAAGACTTCTACTTCTCCTCTTTGAATTCACTTCAGATTTTGGCTGAAATGGGCACTCTCAGATCGCCAATTTTTTTTTTATATGTTGTTACTGATTCAAATTAACCCTTTAAGGGCATGGGGTTGTTATAATAATTTTTTTTTTTTTTTTTTTGTACTTTAGTTTTTTCCTCATCATCTTCTAAAAGCCATAACACTTTCAATTTTTCCACTTACAGACTCATATATTGGCTTAGTTTTTGCGACACCAACTGTACTTTGTAGTGACATCACTCATTTTAACACCAAATTTACAGCGAAACCCCCCCCCAAAAAAATTGGGAGAAGAAATTGGAAAAGAGAAAAAAAGTAATTTAGCAAAATTTAGGGGCTTACGTTTCTACGCAGTGCAATTTTCGATACAATCAGAACGATACCAAATTTCTATAGGTTTTTATTTTATTTTCCAACTTTTAAAAAATTATAAATTTTTATATACAAATTAGTATTTTAAAAAATGACCTCTTCTGACCCCTGTAACTTCTTTAATTTTCCGTATACGGGGACATATGGGCTAATTTTTTTGCGCCATAGTTCTAAGTTTTTACTGACACTATTTTTGTTTTGATGGGACTTTTTGATCACTTTTTATTCATTTTTTTCTGGTATTAGAAGTGGGCAAAAAAAACGCAATTCTTGACTTTGGTATTTTTTTCTGTTTACGCCATTGACCGTTCGGTTAAATTAACATTATATTTTAATAGTTTGAATATTTAAAAAATGTATTTAAAAAATGGGAAAAGGGCGTGATTTCCCCGCAATGGTCCCGATCAGCTCCAATGAGCTGCCGGGAACAGATTTCTGCACTTTTAGACGCCAAATCAACTTTGATCGCGGCGTCTAAAGAGTTAATGCCGGACATCGGCATAAATGGCGATGTCCGGCATTAGCTACCAATAGCAGCCGAGATTGTGTGGGTGTGATCCAAGCTCAGCTCCTGAGCTCGCTTCATACCCCTGCCGTGCTGCTGCGCCGTTTATAAACGGCATTCTGTGGCAAGGGGTTAAAGAACTTTTGTAATATGGTTGTTTAACAATTTTGAATATTTAATGAAGAAAACAGCCCCTGAAAATCCCACCACTAGGGATCCCCATGCCTACTGGAACACTAACCAGACACACCAATCACCTCCCACAACCACAAGGGAGGGACATGCCTCCTTCCCTTGAAAGGATCTTTAACACTGTGAGCTAATGAAAAGAGGTATTTTTATAATAAATATAGGTGATAGAGATGTCCTGTCCTGCCTGATATCCATTCCGGTGCCCCTGGATCCCCTGATATGTTTATTTGGCAATCTTCTGGAGGAATCCTGGCAGCACCACATGAGGATTTTTCTGTGTGAGGTGTTGTTCTTGGCTAGGAAGGCAATAGCCTTGCGATCTATGGATTCCCAGCATCCTTCTATACCCCAGTGAAAGAAATTAGTCACCGTAATTCTGTTATTCTGTTTAAACAATTAGGGGGAGAATTATCAAAACCTGTGCAGAGGAAGAGTTGTCCAGCTGCCCAAAGCAACCAATCAGATCACTTCTTTCATTTTGCAGAGGTTGTATTAGAAATGAAAGATTAGTTGCTATGGCCAACTTTTCATCTTCACAGGTTTTGATAAATCTCCCCCTTTCCTTTTATGGCCCTGTTCTTCACTTATACAATTATTTTCCCTCTTTATATTTCTGATTCCCGTTTTTGTCCCCCTCCCTTCATCCTCTTCTCCCTCTCTTTTCCTCTCTCGGGTAATTAGGATGACATGCTTCGCATATAGTAGGCCTGGAGCACTTGACATCTAATTGGGAGTCTAGTATCTTCCCAAATATTTCCTGAGAGGTGTATTAAGGCTATTGTTCATTGTTGTTGTTGTATTATATATTTCTGCAAATCTTGTTTTCACGGATTGTTGATTGCCACTCCTCTACATACTCTGTTGTCATTATATTGTCGCTTTGTGTAATGATCTTTGACTGCACTGTATTTGTTATGCAAACCCTTTAATAAAATTAGTTAAAAAAAATATAGGTGATAGGTATAAAAATCAGATATACATGGTCAGGATTAGGCACTGAGTAACATACAAAAACATTTTTTTTTTTTGTGCAATCTGGTACGCATTAACCTGTTGGGGACGGAGGGCATATGGATGTGGTCTCCAAACTGTGGTTTCCAGATGTTGCAAAACTAAAACTCTCAGCCTGCCCAGACAGTTAAGCATGCTGGGCGTTGTAGTGCTGCAACATCTGGCCCTTCAGATGTTGCCGAACTACAACTCCCAGCATGCCAGGACAGTCTGGGCATGCTTGGAGTTGTAGATTTGCAACATCTGGAGGTCTACAGTTTGGAGACCACTACTTAGCTGTCTCCAAACTTTTCTTCCCTAGTTGTTGCATAACTACAACCCCTAGCAGGCCTTTCGTCTGTCAGTGCATGCTGGGAGTTGTAGTTTTGCAACAGCTTTAGGCACACTGGTTGGGAAACACTGAGCTAGAGTCTGTTTCCTAACTCAGTGATTCCAACCCGTGTGCCTCCAGCTGTTGCAAAACTACAACTCCCAGAATGCATTTACAGACCGTACATGCTGGGAGTTGTAGTTTTACAGAGATGGAGGCACACGGGTTGGAATCACTGAGCTAGGGTCTGTTTCCTAACTCAGTGGCTCCCCACCAGTGTGCCTACAGCTGTTGCAAAACTACAACTCCCAGCATGTACAGTATGTCAGTGCATTCTGGGAGTTGTAGTTTTGCAAAAGTTGAAGGCTTACCACCGCCACTATGTGAATGTACAGGGTACATTCACACGGGCGGTGGTTTACAGTGACTTTCTTTCAACAAGTTTGAGCTGCGGAAAATTTTCCGCCATAGCTCAAACTCCCAGCGGAAAACTCACTGTGAACCCACGCCCATGTACACTAAAAACACTACACTACCACAAAATATAAAGTAAAACACTACATATACATATACCCTTACATGTCCCCCCAAATAAAAATTTAAAACTTCTCATACAGCTGTGTTTGCTAAATGGAGCCTCCAGCTGTTGCAAAACAACAACTCTTAGTATTGCTAGACAGCCATTGACTGTCCTGGCAGGCTGGGAGTTTTGCAACAGCTGGAGGAACCCTGTTTGGGAAACACTGCCGTAGGATTTTGGTGGAGACAAGTTCCAATCCGGGTCTGCCCCTATTTCAAATTCCTAATTTAGTCCTCAAATGTGCATGGTGCTCTCTCACTTCAGAGCCCTGTGGTATTTCAAGGCAACAGTTTAGGGCCACATATGGGGTATTTCAATACTCAGGAGAAATTGCATTAAAATTCTGGGGGGCTTTTTCTCCATTTACCCCTTATGAAAAGGAAAAGTTGGGGTCTAAATCAGCCTGTTAGTGTAAAAAAAATAAAACATTTTGACTAACATGCTGGTGTTGCCCCATACTTTTCATTTTCACAAGATGTAAAAGGAGAAAAAGACCCCCAAAATTTGTAACGCAATTTTTTCCGCGTATGGAAATACCACATATGTGGACGTAAAATGCTCTGCAGACGCACAACAGGGCTCAGCATTGAGAGTGCGCCATGTACATTTGAGGTTTTAAATTGGTGATTTGTACAAAGGTGGCTGATAGTTACAGCAGTTCTGACAAATGCAAAAAAAATAAAAAATCACCCACATGTGACCCCATTTTGGGAACTACACCCCTCAAGGAACGTAACAAGGGGTATAGTGAGCATTAACACCCCACAGGTATTTCGGTAAATTTTCGTTAAAGTTGGATGTGAAAATTAAAAATTAGTTTCTTTTTTCCTGAAATGCTGGTGTTACCCCAAATTTTTCATTTTCCCAAGGGGTAATAGGAAAAAAAGCCCCCCAAAATGTGTAACCTCATTTCTTCTGAGTAAGGAAATACCCCATATGTGGATGTAAAGTGCTCTGCGGGCGAACTACAATGCTCAGAATAGAAGGAGCGCCATTGGGCTTTTGAAGAGAGAATTAGGCTGGAATTGAAGGTCATGTGTGTTTACAAAGCCCCCATGGTGCCAGAACAGTGGACCCCCCCACATGTGACCCCATTTTGGAGACTACACCCCTCATGTATAACAAGGGGTGCAGTGAGCATTTACACCCCACTGGCTGACAGATTTTTTGAACATTCGTCTGAATAAATGAAAAATTAAATTTTTCATTTGCACAGCCCACTGTTCCAAAGATCTGTCAAACACCAGTGGGGTGTAAATGCTCATTGCACCCCTTATTACTTTCCATGAGGGGTGTAGTTTCCAAAATAGGGTAACCACGGGGGCTTTGTAAACGCACATGGCCCCCGACTTCTATTCCAACCAAATTCTCTCACCAAAAGCCCAATGACGCTCCTTCTCTTCTGAGCATTGTAGTTTGCTTGCAGAGCACTTTATATCCACATATGAGTTTTTTCCATACTCAGAAGAGATGGGGTTATGAAACTTTGGTGGCTTTTTCTCCTACTGGGGTAACACCAGAATTTTATTGAAATTATTATTATTTTTTTTTTACGTCCCACTTTAACGAAAGTTCGTCAATCCCCTGTGGGGTGTTAAGGCTCACTTTACCCCATATTTACATTCCTTGAGGAGTGTCATTTCCAAAATAGAGTGCCACGTGTTTTTTTTTTTTTTTTTACTGTTCAGGCATCATGGGGGCTTCCTAAATGCGACATGCCCCCCAAAACCATTTCAGCAAAATTCGCTTTCCAAAAGCCCAATGTTGCTCCTTCCCTTCTGAGCCCTCTAGTGCACCCACAGATAATTTTACATCCACATATGAGGTATTTCCTTACTCAAGAGAAATGGGGTTACAAATTTTGGGGGGCATTTTCTTCTATTACCCCTTGTGAAAATGAAAAGTTTGGGGTAACACCAGCATTTTAGTGTTAAAATAACATTTTCATGTCCCACTTTAGCGAAAGTTTGTCAATCACCAGTGGGGTATAAAGACTCAATTTACCCCTTGTTACGTTCCTTGAGGGGTGTAGTTTCCAAAATAGTGTGCCTTTCGATTTTGTTTTCTATTGTTCTGGCATCATGGGGGCTTCCTAAATGCGACATCCCCCCCCCCCCCCCCCCAACAAAAAAAACACATTTCAGCAAAATTCGCTCTCCAAAATCCCTTTGTCGCTCCTTCCCTTCTGAGCACTCTAGTGCACCCACAGAGTACTTTACATCCACATATGAGGTATTTCCTTACTTGAGAGAAAATGAATTACAAGTTTTGGGGGGCCTTTTTACCTTTTACCCCTTGTAAAAATGAAAAAAAAATGGGGCTACAATACCATGTTAGTGTATAAAATGGAGATTTTAGGGCGTGGCTTGCTCATGGCGCCGTGAGGACACACTTCTCCTCGGCTCCGCTCCTCGACCCGCTTTACAAGCACTTAGTGGACTCCAGCGACGCTGATCTTCGGCTCCCCTGATGCCTAATAGGAGAAGGAAGAAGAAGCCTACCTTCACACCTTCGGACGGAGGCTCCATTACCCACTTTTTCGGCAGCCAGAGGTCGGGGGGAAGAGGATCTCCGGGGCCTAAGATGGCGGCGGCAAGTACAAGATCGTCGCAGCGCTTGGCTGTGCGCGCGGGTCTTCCCTCTCCTACTCCTTCCCGTGCCTCGCGCGGCTCCCGCTCTGATGTTTCGGACGAGGAGGGTGAATGGGATATTAGGTCTTACCTGAAAGCTTTACCCACTAAGAAGGACTTTGATAATTGTGTGCATAGATTGGAAGCCAGTTATAAAAGGGAGATGGACTCTCTTAAGGGGGACATGCGGCAGCTGGGCCAGCATATGAAGGATATAGAGAAGCAGCAGGAGCGTTAGGTTACCGCATAGATTATCATCAACAGGTCCTCCAGGACCATGCAGCCAAGATCACTGACCTCATTTACATGCAAGAGGACATTGAAAACCGCCACAGGCGAAATAATATCAGGCTACGGGGCATACCTGAAACGGTCCTACCTCCAGAACTGGACAGTACAGTTCAAAGGATCTTTGGCATGCTTCTGGGAATGGAGACTCCCCCCTCTATTAAACTTGATCGTATCCATCGATCGTTGGGAGCTAAGCCACCTGACAACGCACCCCCTCGAGACGTCATATGCCGGGTGCATTTTTTATAAAGAAAAAGACCGGATTATGACCGCAGTGCGCTCACATGGCCCCATTGACCTGGACGGTGCTACTATCACTCTCCTGCCAGATTTAGCAAGACGCACTTTGCAACTACGCAGAGCTCTGAAACCCATCTTGGATATGCTCCGTGAGAGGGAGATCCCATATAGATGGGGGTTTCCATTTCAATTAAATGTACGCTACCAGGGCAAGACTGCCACTTTTCATCATCTCGGGGACTTGCCGAAATTCCTGGCAGTTTTGGAGTTGCCTATGGTTTCCATCCCGGATTGGCCGTCAGTCTTGTGCCCTATTGATCCACCGTCTCGTGAAAAGTGGGCGACGGTTCCTCCAAAGTATAAGTCACGCAATAGATTATCGCAGGGACCCCCCACTACTTGACTCTGCAACTTTTTCTTCCTTACTATGCCATTAACATTGTAGCGCTCCTTCATGGCGTGCTTATTTTGTTCTTTTTGTTGATTTTTCACAGGAATTGTCACGCCTGTATGGAACTGTGGACATTGCTTTTGTTCTTTTTTGCTGGAGTCCTTCTTTTCAAGCTGGGGTATACTGTGCATACTTGCCATATAAGTGCTCATAATTGCTGGGTTATTACCTCTTCCTTCGGGGAGATTATTGTGTTATTGAGCGGGTTGGGGGGTGGGGTTGGTGGTGTTGGGTAGTTGGGGTGTTTATATTTCATAAGTTGCACTTTGATCAAGATTGTCCTATACCATTAGCTGTGATGGGCTGGCATTGCCCTAGCATGCCAAGGGCGGTGGGTGGGATACCGCCAAATGCTGCTCTGTTGGTAGCGTGCATGTCAATGTCTACTAGAGGCATCGTGATCCTATTTTTGTTATGTTTCGTGTCTTCTCAGTTCTTAAGTTTGTTTTTTCTCTTCTTTCTATTTGTTTCTTTTGTCTGTTCGTCTCCCTTCTTCTCCTTCCCTTCCTTCCCTCCCCCTTCTGTCCCTCCCTGTCTTACCCTCCCCTTCATTTTCCCGTTCCCCTACCCACCTTAGGTCGTTATGGATACATTGTCTTTATGCTCCTTCAATGTGAAAGGTCTAAATGTCCCTGAAAAAAAGACACCAAATCTTTAGATACCTCCATAAACAAAAGGTTTTAATAGCTCTCTTCCAGGAGACTCATTTTAAATCCACGGAATTACCGGTGATTAATGATCGGCTGTATCCGGTCTGGTATCACTCTATGTCTCCCGATTCCAAATCCAAAGGGGTGTCTATAGCTTTACATCGATCATTTCAACCTACTATCCTGAAATCATCCTGTGACCCTCTGGGTCGTTATGTTATTTTACAATTTTCACATTCCTCCCGCTTGTTCACTATTGCATCTGTTTATTTTCCGAACCAGGGACAAGTTTCTTTTGCTACTAAGGTGCTTCGACTCCTGGACGACTTTGCAGGTTCCTCATAGTTGATTCTGGGTGGAGACTTCAAAGGGGTCTGGGACCCTCTTGTAGATACTTCAACCGGTAAGTCCTCTCTATCGTTTGCAGCATTGCGTAGACTGAGAAGGGGGCTCGTTGATCGCCGGATGGTAGACGTATGGCGCACGACTCATCCGGGGGTCAAAGATTTCACCTTTTTTTCACCCAGACATAAATCATATAGTCGCCTAGACATGGTATTCATTAGTCACTCCCTTCTTTCCCTCTCACCCCGGGCCTCTATCGCCCCGATTGTTTGGTCAGACCATGCCCCTGTCCTTGTCAGCATGCAACTCTCCCCGGGTGCACACAGAGCTTATTCCTGGAGGCTAAATGATCATCTACTTAAAGAAGTTCTCTGTGTCCAGGAGGTCAGACAAGTGATATCCGACTTTCTTGACATCCATGCCTCCGATTGTACCTCGGCGCCCACCCAATGGGAGGCGCTGAAGTGTACAGTCCGTGGTATTTTTATTGCTCATGGAGCTCGACTTAAGAGAGAACATGCATCGCAGTTGCGTGATCTTTTTGACTCCTTAGCCTCCTTGGAAGTGTCAAACAAGAGATCTTATACTGATTCTACCAGAGCTCAAATCTCGTCGGTTAGACAGCAAATACTTACCTGCCTGGACAGGCGATCTTTTTGCTTACGGGAAAGGGCACATAGGGGATATTATGAGTATGCTGACAGGGCGGGTACATGGCTGTCTAGAGCCTTGCATCCACGTTTATCCACGCCTTACATTCTGTCCCTGACATCCCCTTCCTCGGGTAAGTTACATACCACACAACAGATTATTGAGGAGTTCCGATCTTATTATCAATCCCTGTACAGCATAAAAGGTAGATATTCGGATCTCCCGACTTCTTTCTTCCGTGATAAAATTCAGTCTTACCTGACCCGCCATAGTCTCCCCATGTTATCCCCCTCTTTATGGGAGCATCTTGAGCGGCCGCTAGAGCTTGGGGAGGTGACCGACGCCATCAAAGCCTTGAAGAATGGTAAGAGTCCTGGACCCAATGGATTCACAGCTCGATTCTATAAATTGTTCGCGTCCATGGTGGCACCACCTCTGCTTTGATCTTTTAATTCTATTGTGGATGATGCTCGCTTCCCTCCCCAGGCTCTGGCTGCCCATATGACGGTGTTACCAAAACCTAATAAAGATCCCTCTAGCTGCTGTAATTATAGACCTATCTCACTCCTTAATCTGGATTTGAAACTATACTCCAAGATTCTGGCCCTGAGATAAGGCCCATTGTTGCCCTCTATTATTCATACGGACCAAGTGGGTTTTGTTGAAGGGCGGGAGGCTAGGGATAACACCCTGAAATCGTTCTCTCTCATTGCTGCTGCCAAATCGAAGGGCCTACCCATGTGCCTTCTATCTATAGATGCCGAGAAGGCCTTTGATAAAGTGGGGTGGGACTTCCTAGATCTGGCATAGACAAACATGGGCATGGGTCCGAGATTCCATAGGTATGTAATGGCACTGTATGGGGGTGCGAGTGCCCAAGTGAAAGTTAATGGTACCTTGTCTGCTCCATTCGATGTTCGGAACGGCACCAGACAAGGTTGCCCTTTATCACCACTTCTTTATGTCATAACTATGGAGTATTTGGCGGTGGCACTGAGACAGAATTATTCTATCAAAGGACTGGCCTTAGGTTCGTCTACATATAAGTTATCTCTTTTTGCTGATAATTTTCTCCTATATGTATCCTCTCCCCATGTCTCTATCCCTGTCATATTATCTGAATTCGAAGAGTATGGCGCTCTGAGCCATTTCAAAGTCAATTCTCATAAGTCGGAACTCCTCAATATTACTATCCCTCCCGACACCTTTGCCGCCATCTCCTCCCATTTTCCCTTTAAAGTACAACACACTACTATTTCATACCTGGGGATACAACTAGGTCCTGACTTGTCCTCTCTATTTGACCACAACTAACTCCCCCTGTTGCAATCCCTAGAACGAGATATGTCCTCCTGGGGGAATCTCACGCTCTTGTGGTTTGGTAGGATGGCAGCTATCAAGATGGACGTGTTACTGCGTCTACTATATCTCATGCAGACGTTGCCCTTTAGGATTCCTGTTTCCTTTTTCTCCCGGCTTCGGACTATGGTGACTCGATTAATTTGGTCTTCTGGAGGCCCGCGTATGCGTCACCAGATTTCGATCCGGAGTAGGGACAGGGGGAGCAGGACTTCCTAATTTTCGCCTATACTACAAGGCGGTCATCTGTTCGCGTATTTTGGATTTCTGTCATCATACCACCTCGAAGCAGTGGGTTGCCCTGGAAGTTGCTTTATCTCCTATCCATCCAGCTGCATTGCCCTGGTTACCCCTGGGTTCTAGACCGTCGGGCGTGGACCTCCCTTACCTGACTCGTCTTATGCTGCACGTCTGGGAGTCCCTTCTACTCACTCCGGACATTTCTTCACGCCTTGGTCCACTTACTCCCCTTTTTAGTAAGCATACATTGGGCCGGGACACTGCAGTTTCTACATTACTCCCTGATTCCCCTAATCCACATCCCAGGTTGCACTCGGTGGTGGACTCCTCTACTCTAGTCGCACTAGACTCCCTCAATGCTGGTTCTCCAGGCGCGTGTTTCACCTATGAACGCCTCAGATCCTATTACCTCTCCTTACACCCTAAAACACAAATACACAGATCTCTAACTAGCTTTGAAACCTTATGTACTCTTTTGTCGCCCCCCCACATTCAATTTCCTTAGTCTAGGCGATGCTGCGGGGGGTTATTGAGGAACCGCTGAAGCCTGCGTATGTCGTTCATTGGGAGAATGACTTAGATCGGGTTTTTTTGGAACATGAACTTTTAAATATTTATACTTTAACCCACAGGGCCTCCCTCTCTTCCAGGATCCAAGAACGTAATTTTAAAATACTGACCAGGTGGTATAGATGTCCTGACCGTTTACATAGAATCTTCCCTTCGGCGTCGGAGATATGTTGGCGCTGTGGACAGGAGACGGGTACATATTTACATATATGGTGGAGGTTCCCTCAGATTAATGGTTTCTGGAGGGAGGTTTTTGACCTCTATAATGGGGTTACGTCGGGGTCTGTCTCTCCTGATCCCGCCATAGCTCTTCTTTAGTGCCTGGGTCCTTATCTTGAGCTAGAAAGGGGCTACTGAGACATTTCCTTGGGGCTGCTAGGTCAATTATTCCCCGTCATTGGAAGACCACAGTGACGCCTTCAAGGGTTGAGCTGGTTGAAACCTTGAATAAGATCCACAGAATGGAGGAGATGGTGGCCTCGGATAGGGATAACATAGATAACTTCTCTGCAGTTTGGGCGTCCTGGGACTATTATAGGGAATCAGCTGAGTTTCTAGTGTGGCTACAATAGTTTGATGTATTCATGCCATGATGACTTCATTTCCCTATCCCCTCCCATATTCTTTCCTTCCCTGTTTCCTCCCTCCCCCCTCACCCTTCTTTGTCTCCCTCTATTGTTGCCTTTGTGGCTTGTGTGTCTCCCCTCTTTCGTTCTTTGCTTTCTACTTTGCTTCTTACTTATTGTTTGTCCTTTCTCTGGGTCTCATTAATACTACGTGGTGCTCTAGCTTCGTAGAAGACTATGTTAGAATCCGATATACAAGATTTTCCTTAATAGGGGAACCTACCTTCACATTAGTACTGTATCCTATTTGATCTTGTGCCTGTTGCGAACTGGGGCAAATGTCTTGGTGGGATATTTCATCGTCGGACTCTCCGAAGAGGGTCAATTAGTCTAAGGGGGGTGGGATGACCCTATGTGACCGTACTCGGACGCTTCTCTTCACGCAAGCTTTACCATGTACCATCTTGTTGATGCTTTTACTGTATGTTTTGTTTGTTGTTTTCTTTAAAATCAATAAAAACATATTTGCCATAAAAATGGAGATTTAGATTTTTCTCTTCCATTTTGCTGCTATTCCTGTGAAACACCTAAAGGGTTAACAAACTTTTTGAAAGTCATTTTGAATACTTTGAGGGGTGCAGTTTTCATAATGGGGTCCACTATAAGGGATTTCCAACATAAAGACCCTCAAATTCCCTTCAAAGCGTAACTGGCCCCTGAAAAATTCTGATTTTGAAATTTTCCTGAAAAATTTGAAAATTGATGCTATAATTTGAAGCCCTCTGATGTCTTCAAAAAGTAAAAACATGTTAACTTTATGATGCAAATATAAAGTAGACATATTGTATATGTGAATCAATATGTAATTTATTTGACATGTCCCCTTTCCTTACAAGCAGTGCTTCAAAGTTAGAAAAATGCAAAAAGTTCACATTTTTCCTGAAATTTTCAAATTTTTCACCAAGAAATGATGCAAATATTGACGAAAATTTACCACTAACATAAAGAAGAATATGTCATGGAAATCAAATCACGGAATCAAATGTATAGGTAAAAGCATTCCAGAGTTATTAATGCATAAAGTGTGATCAGATTTGCAAAAAATGCTCCCGTCCTTAGGGTCATAATGGGCTCTGTCCCCAAGGGGTTAAAAATATCACTGCACAATGTATGCTGCGGAAATTCTGCAAGTAATCCGCCCATGTGAACGTACCCTAATACGACATTTTGGTGCTGCCAACCTGCACACTGAGCCCCATATCATTGTTACCTCGTCTCTGTCTGTGTAGTCCTTTTGCCATTTCTATGTCTATACTTTTTAATTTTATGTGTATGGAATGATAAAATATATAACTTTGTATATGCTTAGTGACTGGTTTCTTTCGCTTGGAATTTACAACCTGTATACTGGTAAGAAGGTTTTAAGAGTTATCTTCCAAAGTTAAATGGCACTCTAGTAACTTTTAGTGGTATTTGAGAATTGCATGCAGGGTTATATGTAATGTCTCCGTTTTAAAGACCGGTTATAATTTTCCGTTATGGAAAACGGCCGTTACAAAATCCCATACGGCCGTTACAAAATTCCAGTCAAGTCTATGTGATGTTGTGATTAGCCGTTATGACCCGTTAATGCCGTTATAAATAATGGACGTTATTTTGTGACAGGAGAAAAAACGGTACATGCACTAATTTTCTACCGTCACAAAATAACGTCCATTATTCATAGCGGGCATTAACGGGTCATAACGGCTAATCACAAAATCCCATAGACTTGACTGGGATTTTGTAACGTCTGTTTAACGTACGTTTTTAAGGGTTTCCTTAACTGAACATTATAACTTTAAAATGGAGAAATTATATAGTGTGAAAGCAGCCTAGGAAATAAGACATAAAGCAGCATTTGATTTTCCTATGTAGGTTTGTGGGCTCTAAGTCATAATTAATGAGCTGTTGATGCTGTATAGTATATTCAGAGTTAAAAAAAAAAGTGTATCTGAGGGCAGAAAACCAACAAGCTCATATGTGGGTTTACAAGTTGAATGGGATAGTAGTGTTAATTCCCCACCTACACAAAGGTAGTTTCAGTTTCTACATGTTGTCGATTTAATCATCTATCTATTCCACCTACCAGCATCTGCAATTATGCCTCCTGTATACAGTAATGGTTGCAGAAGTTCACTGCGTAAACAAGGCCACCACGGTCATGAGTAATAGGGAACAAAGTGCGCAAAATAAAATGTCAAAGCAACTGAATTTAAGAAGTGTGTGTAATTGTAAAATAACAGACATCCCTCTATATAAACTTTGCCTGATCCCCTTTAACTGTGATATCATGGTGTTCAAATACTGTTCTCCAGAAATAAAAATCCAATACAGATAGTGTTCCTAAAATAGTAGTACCATACAGACAGTGGCCATTAAAAAAACAGAGCCCCAGAAATTGGAAACCTAACCTCCTGGCATTTTCCTCCCCTTCAGACCCTGTATAACTGAAATGATAGTTTTGCTTTCATCAGTGAGCCCTACACTAAAGCCCTGCATCAGGATTGGGATCCCGTGGGACTCGATGCAAAACTTGCGGGTGGGAGGTTGTTGCGTGCTGCAGTAGGCGGGATTGGACATACACGTTGCGGGTGGGAGTCAAACAAACAGCTTGCGGGAACGGGCGGTAATGGTCAGAAATTCATTGAAAGCGGGCGGGAGTGGGATTCGAAAAATAGTCCAGCATAGGGCTCTCTACTCACATCAATTATGCAGGACAGGGAGGGGATCCAGGAGGCAAGGAATTGTGGTGGCCCATTACGGGAGTTGTTACCCTTGCAGCCCTGTCAGGCAGCCTCCCTGCAGTTTCCCCTGGGCCCCCTTACAACCGTCCCCTCATGTACATATGTTTTGCCATTTATTATCCTGTAAAGTGTGCAAAGAAGTGTTATAACTTTAAGAAATGTTCCCATGTGATCTTCAGTTGTCATGTGAGTTATCATGTGATTGTTACCCAGGAGGTATCAGTGACCAGATGACTTGAGGGTGACCAACGGTATCCTACCAGAGCCTCCCCCATAAAAGCCCTGGTTGTAGCCTCTGCTCTCTTCCTTGCTTCCTGCTGAGGTCCAGTCAAGTCGTGCCTGTGTGTTTCCAGAGTCATAGGAGGCCTCAAGTCCAGTCTGCAGCCACAAGCTACAAAGCTGCAAGTAAGCCACAGTCACAAGTCAAGTCAGTCACCATCATCATTTGTCAAGTCAACTTGGCCTGCATTAAACTGACCTCATCTGCTATAAGTCCCAGCAAGCCCTTAAGGTTTCTGAGTCACTGGTCACCTCCGTGGGCCTGGCTGAACTGTATAGACTTTTCCCACCTGTCTAACCACAGTGAAGCCGCCGTTATACAAAACTTGTTGTCGGAGTCATTATTGCCCCCCCGTGCCTAGCCCAGGATCCAGCAGTATACCTTCCAGTGGTATCGAGGATAAACCACGCCCTGGCATCACGAATACAAGGGGTTAATGCCTTCTGCCCCTAGGGTAATTCGATCTGCCCTGCATCACACCCCATACCACAACTTTTGGCATCCTACAAACAGGATACGGGTGTGCGCCTTATGCGACAAGTCCTCCCCCAATCTGAACTGTTTCCAGTATTGTCAGTGAAAATCGAATGCAAATGTGAAAAAAATTTGCGCCAGAAAGTGCACAGGACTTTACCAGTGAAAAGTGTTTTACCCGAGGCGCTGGTGAAATAGGGGGGAGGTGAAGAAAAGACTGTTATCTGTCACTGTGAACTGTATAGAGGTGGTACCTGAAAGGGTTAATTTGGTTAGGTGCATCCTGCGTGCGCGAGCGATCGCAGCTCCGCCCCATCAGTCCCCAGCGGTGACGCCTTTTTAGTGCTGCAAAGAGGAACCAAAGAGCTGCCCTGTGTTGCACAGGAAAATATTTTACCGACCGGACCAAAACCGGAAGTTCCCCGGGTGCAGCCATATTGAAAGCTCCAGCTGCTGCACTAGTCTCTGCTGTTATCTGTCAAGCACCCGCTGCAGCAAAGACTCTGCAAAAAAACAACGATTAACAGCATTAAGTCTCCGGTGCAAGCAGCTGTCAGTATTAACCCGTTAGTGCCTACAAATCTGGTCGCAAGACTATTCACAACCGGGTGCCTGCAAAATAGAGGGGGAGCATCCATTACAGTACCCCAATTAGTCAAGTCAAAGCCGCTGCAGCGATTCAAAAAGCATCTTAAAGGGGAACACACCTTATTTCTTTTAAAGCGACAGCGCACTCAAAATTCAACAGGATGTCAGAACCTAGCTCACCAGATCAACCAGGCGACAGCACCCCTTCATCTCCAGCAGCGAGGTCATCACCTGCCCCAGCAGCCAGGATCTTGCCAGCCCTGCCTGCAGTCAGCATCAACAGTCCTGGTGTTCCAGCATCTGCACCGGTATTCATGGCGAACCCTGTCCTCCCTACCAACAATGGAGACCCCTTCACCTTGAGGGATTTCAAAGAGAGGATCCAGAGTTTGTTTGTCTTTTACTCTTTCCCTCCTAACCAACAGGTGCAATTGCTCACAGGACAACTACAGGGACCAGCGTTAGAGGAAGTCTGCACCTGGCCAGCCTCCGAGAAGGCGACTGTAGAGCAAATCTTTGAAGTACTGTACCAGGTATTTGAGTCACACTCTCCATCAGAGGTACGTCTCCGGATGTATGAAAGGCAACAAAAACCAGGTGAGACCTTGAGACCATATGCCGTAGACCTGCAGAATGCCCTAGAGACTGTCCAAACATTAGATGGTATAACTCCCGAGCAGGGCAACAAGGTGTTAATGGACAGATGTATTGATGGGTCCCTTAATAAGTGGGACAAAGCCCAGTTGAGAATAGCGGTCCAAAACCCTAACATGTCATTCCCCGCTTTCAAGAGACTAGCTATCCAAGTAATTGAGTCCGGGACTGAGTAAGAGGAAGTTTGTGCACCCATTCAGAGCCCCAGTGTCATCTACTTTGCCAGTCACTGCAGCCTCAGACTTACAGACTGTTAGACAGGACATTGAACAACTGACCAAGGCTGTAAAGGAGCTGACCACCCGGCCTGCTCCCTCTAACCATGCACCCCCCTTGCCTAGAAAACCGGCCCTCCTCCTACCCCCGGCAATCCCAACTACTTTAATCCTCCACCCAATAGACCCCTGGGGACTCAAAGGCCCTTTTGCACTTATTGTAACAAGTCAGGACATTGGAAAATGCAGTGCTGGGATTTAAACGGTTTTCCCCTGAGGTCGAGGACTGGCCCTCAGGAAAACAGTCATCAGGTCCATTCTCCGAACTACCTAAGTCAGGACTCTGACTTTATGTCGCCTCGTGTCCCTATGTAAAAATTGTTGTAGAAGGTGTACCATTGGAGGCGTTGATAGATACAGGGTCACAAGTGTCTACTATACCTAAAAGTGTTTTCTATCAGCATTGGGATGCTAGTTTATTGTGTGAGCCTTATGATGTTAATTTCCGAGTAGTTGCGGGTAATGGGCAACCAGTCCCCAGACATGGATACTAGGAGCCAACTATTCAGTTGGGAAAACATGTACTTACCGGGCAGGGAGTGGTTGTAACTAATGTGACAGATAAGGGGTCTGCCGACTTCATATTGGGGATGAACATTATGAAAAATAGTTTTTCTGAAATATTAGATTCCTTGCATGCCTCTTTTTCCCATCTGTCCCCTTCAGGCCAGCAGGCTGCACAGTACCACTTGAAAGTTCTACAGGCGGAGCAGAAGTTTGCCAGAAAGCAAGGTGAAATCTGCAGAGTACGAGTTCAAGACATCAGGTCGGTGGCCTTACAACCCAACACGGAGATCATAACCGGATGTCATGCATCTCTTGGAGTCAAGAATAGAGACTACGAAGCCCTGCTGGAACCTATGCAATTGGTAGCCTTGTCACTGTCACCAACGATAGAGTCCTGGTGTGGTTAGTAAACCTGTCTGATTCTGCTACTGCCTTGCCCAAATACACCCAGCTGTACCTCCTAGAATCGAAGGACATTGAGACAGAACGTTTGGTGGGTCGACAGCGTGCAGCTCAAGTGTCCTAAGAATCCGGTGTGAGCCCTCCAGAGCCCTGGTGGGCGCAACACCAGGTTGGAGATGACACTACCCCAAGGGACCAAGTCAATGAATACATCAATGTCGCCAAGAGGCACCATGAGGCTTTCAGCAAGCGCTCCACAGACTTTGGGCATATTTCAATGATCCAGCATCGAATCCTCACAGGTGGTTGCGCCAGGCCTGTATCAGACTGTCAAGAAGATGCTGGCCGACATGAAAGAGGCAGACGTGATTCAAGAAAGTCAGAGCCCCTGGGCGGCGCCACTTGACGCCCTGGGAGTCACTCACAGCTCTCGAGTCGGCTGCTTACATCTCCACCCTGGACTTAACCAGCAGATATTGGCAAGTGTCCATTGCCATGGAGGATCGGGAGAAGACCGCTTTCGTGACAAGCATGGGACTGCTCGAGTTTAACCCCTTAAGGACATAGGGCGTATCCATACGCCCCCGTTTCCAAGTCCTTAAGGACCGAGGGAGTATGGATACGCCCTGAGCATTTCCGGCCCCCGCCGCTAGCCGGAGGGGAGCCGGAGCCGGATGCCTGCTGAAATCGTTCAGCAGGCATCCTGGCATATCGCCCAGGGGGGTCATTATGTCCCCCCATGTCGGTGATTGCCGCAGATCGCTGGACAATTCAGTCCAGCGATCTGCGGCGGATTCCGGGTCAATCGGGTCTCCAGTGAGCCGATGACCCGGAATTACTGGCTGATCGGGGCCGTCAGAGACGGCCCCGAACAGCCAGAGCCAGCAGGGGTGAGGTGGCACTGGATTCCCGGCCGACCAATCAGGGCGCCTGCTGCGGGTGTCACTCCCGCAACACGCTCCGCCCCTCTTGAGCGGGTGCGGGAAGACGACCCCCGGTGCTGGGGACCCCGATCCCCGGCGGCCCCAGGAGCGACGGTGGCGGCGAGGGACTGACCTGTGCGGCGGCATCGTGGAGCAGCAGCAGGAGGTGAGTGACAGCCTCCTGCTGTTGCTTAGCAACAGCTCCCAGCATGCAAAAAGGGCATGCTGGGAGCTGTAGTTATGCAACAGCAGGAGGCAGACCACCACAACTCCCAGCATGCCCTTATGGACATGCTGGGACTTGTAGTTTTGCAACAGCTGGAGGCACATTCTTTCTATGGAAAAGTGTACCTTCAGCTGTTGTATAACTACAACTCCCAGCTTGCACAATCAGCTAAAGTGCATGCTGGGAGTTGTAGTGGTGCATCTGGTGGTTGCATAACTACAACTCCCAGCATGCCCGTTGGCTGTCGGTGACTGCTGAGAGTTATAGTTTTGCAACAGCTGAAGGCACACTGAGTTAAGTAGCAAACCAGTGTGTCTCCAGCTGTTGCATAACTACAATCCCCAGCATCCCCAGCCAATGTAGTATGCCTCCGGCTGTTGCATAACTACAAGACCCAGCATGCCCTTCCGCTGTCTGTACATGCTGGGGGTTGTAGCTTTTGCAACAGCTGAAGGCACACTGGTTGCAAAACACTGAGTTTGTTACCAAACTCGGTGTTTCACAACCTGTGTGTCTCCAGCTGTTGCAAAACTACAACTCCCAGCATGCACTGATAGACCGTACATGCTGGGAATTGTAGTTTTGCAACAGCTGGAGGTATTCCCCCCCCCCCCCCCCCCATGTGAACGTACAGGGTACACTCACATGGGCGGAGGATTACAGTAAGTATCCGGCTGCAAGTTTGAGTTGCGGCAAATTTTCTGCCGCTTGTTACGCCTAGCGCTCCGGGTCCCCGCTCCTCCCCGGAGCGCTCACGGCGTCTTTCTCCCTGCAGCGCCCCGGTCAGTCCCGCTGACCGGGAGCGCTGCACTGTCATGGCCGTTGGGGATGCGATTCGCACAGCGGGACGCGCCCGCTCGCGAATCGCATCCCAGGTCACTTACCCGTCCCGGTCCCCTGCTGTCATGTGCTGGCGCGCGCGGCTCCGCTCTCTAGGGCGCGCGCGCGCCAGCTCTCTGAGACTTAAAGGGCCAGTGCACCAATGATTGGTGCCTGGCCCAATTAGCCTAATTGGCTTCCACCTGGTCCCTGACTATATCTGACCTCCTCCCATGCACTCCCTTGCCGGATCTTGTTGCCTTGTGCCAGTGAAAGCGTTTAGTGTGTCCAAAGCCTGTGTACCTGAACTTCTGCTACCCATCCTGACTACGAACCTTGCCGCCTGCCCCCGACCTTCTGCTACGTCTGACCTTGCCTCTGCCTAGTCCTTCTGTCCCACGCCTTCTCAGCAGTCAGCGAGGTAGAGCCGTTGCTAGTGGATACGACCTGGTTGCTACTGTCGCAGCAAGACCATCCCGCTTTGCGGCGGGCTCTGGTGAAAACCAGTAGCCTCTTAGAACCGGTCCGCTAGCACGGTCCACGCCAATCCCTCGCTGACACAGAGGATCCACTACCTGGAAGCCGAATCGTGACAGTAGATCCGGCCATGGATCCCGCTGAGGTGCCGCTGCCAAGTCTCGCTGATCTTCCCACGGTGGTCGCTCAGCAATCGCAGCAGATTGCCCAACAAGGACAGCAGCTGTCGCAGTTGACCGCCATGTTACAGCAAATTCTGCCTCTGCTACAGCAGCAACCATCACCTCCGCCAGCTCCTGCACCTCCTCCGCAGCGAGTGGCCGCTCCTAACCTCCGCTTGTCCCTGCCGGACAAATTTGATGGGGACTCCAGACTCTGCCGTGGATTTTTGTCTCAGTGTTCCCTGCATATGGAGATGTTGTCAGACTTGTTTCCTACAGAACGGTCTAAGGTGGCGTTCGTAGTAAGCCTTCTTTCAGGAAAGGCCTTGTCTTGGGCCACACCGCTCTGGGACCGCAATGATCCTGCCACAGCCACAGTCCAGTCCTTCTTTGCTGAAGTCCGAAGTGTCTTTGAGGAACCTGCCCGAGCCTCTTCTGCTGAGACTGCCTTGCTGAACCTGGTCCAGGGTAATTCTTCCGTTGGCGAGTACGCCATACAATTCCGTACTTTTGCTTCTGAACTATCCTGGAATAATGAGGCTCTCTGCGCGACCTTTAAAAAAGGCCTATCCAGTCGCATCAAGGATGTGCTGGCCGCACGAGAGATTCCTGCCAACCTCCAAGAACTCATCCATTTGGCTACCCGCATTGACATGCGTTTTTCTGAGCGACACCAAGAGCTCCGCCAGGAAAAAGACTTAGATCTCTGGGCACCTCTCCCACAGCATCCTTTGCAGTCTTCGCCTGGGCCTCCCGCCGAGGAGGCCATGCAAGTGGATCGGTCTCGCCTGACCCAGGAAGAAAGGAATCGCCGTAGAGAAGAAAATCTCTGTCTGTACTGTGCCAGTACTGAGCATTTCTTGGTGGATTGCCCTATCCGTCCTCCACGCTTGGGAAACGCACGCACGCACCCAGCTCACGTGAGTGTGGCATCTTTTGGTTCTAAGTCTTCTTCTCCACGTCTCACGGTGCCCGTGCGGATTTCCCCTACAGTCAACTCCTCCATCTCAGCCGTGGCCTGCTTGGACTCTGGTGCCTCCGGGAATTTTATTTTGGAGTCCTTTGTTAATAAATTCAGCATCCCGGTGACCCGTCTCGTCAAGCCGCTCTACATTTCCGCGGTTAACGGAGCCAGATTGGACTGCACCGTGCGTTACCGCACAGAACCCCTCCTGATGTCTATCGGACCCCACCACGAAAGGATTGAGTTCTTCATTCTCCCCAACTGTACCTCTGAGGTCCTCCTCGGTCTGCCATGGCTCCGGCTTCATTCCCCCACCCTTGATTGGACCACCGGGGAGATAAAGAACTGGGACTCTGCCTGCCACAGGAAGTGCCTCTCTCCCCCTCCCAGTCCCATCAGGCAAGCCTCTGTGTCCCCTCATGGCTCCCGTCCTTGTGTCTCCCTGCCCCGTGCCAAACTTCACCCTCTGCCCTCCCTCCCCATTCCAACTCCTGCTGTACTGCCTCCCGTTGAGGAAGCCCCGCATTTTTTCCCGGTGTCCTCATTCCAGGGGAGGCAGTTACCGGACAAAAAAAAGGGGAGACCTAAGGGGGGGGTACTGTTACGCCTAGCGCTCCGGGTCCCCGCTCCTCCCCGGAGCGCTCACGGCGTCTTTCTCCCTGCAGCGCCCCGGTCAGTCCCGCTGACCGGGAGCGCTGCACTGTCATGGCCGTTGGGGATGCGATTCGCACAGCGGGACGCGCCCGCTCGCGAATCGCATCCCAGGTCACTTACCCGTCCCGGTCCCCTGCTGTCATGTGCTGGCGCGCGCGGCTCCGCTCTCTAGGGCGCGCGCGCGCCAGCTCTCTGAGACTTAAAGGGCCAGTGCACCAATGATTGGTGCCTGGCCCAATTAGCCTAATTGGCTTCCACCTGGTCCCTGACTATATCTGACCTCCTCCCATGCACTCCCTTGCCGGATCTTGTTGCCTTGTGCCAGTGAAAGCGTTTAGTGTGTCCAAAGCCTGTGTACCTGAACTTCTGCTACCCATCCTGACTACGAACCTTGCCGCCTGCCCCCGACCTTCTGCTACGTCTGACCTTGCCTCTGCCTAGTCCTTCTGTCCCACGCCTTCTCAGCAGTCAGCGAGGTAGAGCCGTTGCTAGTGGATACGACCTGGTTGCTACTGCCGCAGCAAGACCATCCCGCTTTGCGGCGGGCTCTGGTGAAAACCAGTAGCCTCTTAGAACCGGTCCGCTAGCACGGTCCACGCCAATCCCTCGCTGACACAGAGGATCCACTACCTGGAAGCCGAATCGTGACACCGCTGCTCAAACTGCCAGCGAGAAACTACTGTGAACCCCCCGCCTGTGCGACTGTACCCTAAAAACACTACACTACACTAACACAAAATAAAATAAAAAGTAAAAAACACTACATATACACATACCCCTACACAGCCCCCCTCCCCAATAAAAATGAAAAACGTCTGGTACGCCACTGTTTCCAAAACGGAGCCTCCAGCGGTTGCAAAACTACAACTCCCAGCATCCACTGATAGACCGTACATGCTGGGAGTTGTAGTTTTGCAACAGCTGGATGTTCCCCCCCCCCCCCCCCCAATGTGAATGTACGGGTACACTCACATGGGCGGAGGATTACAGTAAGTATCCGGCTGAAAGTTTGAGCTGCAGCAAATTTTCTGCTGCAGCTCAAGCTGCCAGCGAGAAACTACTGTGAACCCCCGCCTGTGCGACTGTACCCTAAAAACACTACACTAACACAAAATAAAAAGTTAAAAACACTACATATACACATACCCCTACACAGCCCCCCTCCCCAATAAAAATGAAAAACGTCTGGTACGCCACTGTTTCCAGAACGGAGCCTCCAGCTGTTGCAAAACAACTACTCCCAGTATTGCCAGATAGCCACTGACTGTCTAAGCATGCTGGGAGTTATACAACAGCTGGAGGCACCCTGTTTGGGAATCACTGGCGTAGAATACCCCTATGTCCACCCCTATGCAAGTCCCTAATTTAGGCCTCAAATGCACATGGCGCTCTCACTTTGGAGCCCTGTCGTATTTCAAGGCAACAGTTTAGGGTCACATATGGGGTATCGCCGTACTCGGGAGAAATTGGGCTTCAAATTTTGGGGGTGATTTTCTGCTATTACCCTTTTTAAAAATGTAAAAATTTTGGGAAACCAAGCATTTTAGGTAAAAAAAAAATTTTTTTTTTTACATATACAAAAGTCATGAAACACCTGTGGGGTATAAAGGTTCACTTAACCCCTTGTTACGTTCCCCGAGGGGTCTAGTTTCCAAAATGGTATGCCATGTGTTTTTTTTTTTTTTGCTGTCCTGGCACCATAGGGGCTTCCGAAATGCGGCATGCCCCCAGAGCAAAATTTGCTTTCAAAAAGCCAAATGTGACTCCTTCTCTTCTGAGACCTGTAGTGCGCCAGCAGAGCACTTTTCACCCCCATATGGGGTGTTTTCTGAATCGGGAGAAATTGGGCTTCAAATTTTGGGGGGTGTTTCCTGCTATTACCCTTTTTAAAAATGTAAAAATTTTGGGAAACCAAGCATTTTAGGTAAAAAAAAATAAAAAATTTTCACATATGCAAAAGTCGTGAAACACCTGTAGGGTATTAAGGTTCACATTACCCCTTGTTACGTTCCCCGAGGGGTCTAGTTTCCAAAATGGTATGCCATGTGTTTTTTTTTGCTGTTCTGGCACCATAGGGGCTTCCTAAATGCGGCATGCCCCCAGAGCAAAATTTGCTTTCAAAAAGCCAAATGTGACTCCTTCTCTTCTGAGACCTGTAGTGCGCCAGCAGAGCAATTTTCACCCCCATATGGGGTGTTTTCTGAATCGGGAGAAATTGGGTTTCAAATTTTGGGGGGTATTTTCTGCTATTACCCTTTTTTAAAAATGTAAAATTTTTGGGAAACCAAGCATTTTAGGTAAAAAAAAAATATTTTTTTTACATATGCAAAAGTCGTGAAACACCTGTAGGGTATTAAGGTTCACTTTACCCCTTGTTACGTTCCCTGAGGGGTCTAGTTTCCAAAATGGTATGTCATGTTTTTTTTTTGCTGTCCTGGCACCATAGGGGCTTCCTAAAGGTGACATGCCCCCCAAAAACCATTTGTCGCTCCTTCCCTTCTGAGCCCTCTACTGCGCCCACTGAACAATTAACATAGACATATGAGGTATGTGCTTACTCGAGAGAAATTGGGTTTCAAATATAAGTAAAAATTTTCTCCTTTTTATCCCTTGCAAAAATTCAAAAATTGGGTCTACAAGAACATGCGAATGTAAAAAATGAAGATTTTGAATTTTCTCCTTCACTTTGCTGCTATTCCTGTGAAACACCTAAAGGGTTAATACACTTACTGAATATCATTTTGAATACTTTGGGGGGTGTAGTTTTTATAATGGGGTCTTTTATGGGGTATTTCTAATATGAAGACCCTTCAAATCCACTTCAAACCTGAACTGGTCCATGAAAAATAGCGAGTTTGAAAATTTTCTGAAAAATTGTAAAATTGCTGCTGAACTTTGAAGCCCTCTGGTGTCTTCCAAAAGTAAAAACTCATAAATGTTATGATGCAAACATAAAGTAGACATATTGTATATGTGAACCAAAAAAAAATTATTTTGAATATCCATTTTCCTTACAAGCAGAGAGCTTCAAAGTTAGAAAAATGCAAAATTTTAATTTTTTTCATCAAATTTGGGGATTTTTCACCAAGAAAGGATGCAAGATACCACAAAATTTTACCACTAAGTTAAAGTAGAATATGTCACGAAAAAACAATCTCGGAATCAGAATGATAACTAAAAGCATTCCAGAGTTATTAATGTTTAAAGTGACAGTAGTCAGAATTGCAAAAAATGCTCTGGTCCTTAAGGTGAAAAAGGGCTCGGTCCTTAAGGGGCTAAAAGTATGCTGTTTGGGCTGTGCAATGCCCCTGCTACGTTCCAGTATCTGATGGAAAGGTGCCTGAGCCATCTGAATTTTCAAAGTGTCCTATTGTACACAAGACTGAAGCTACTGTCAGACGAAGATTCTAATGGATCAGAATGCGTAGCGACATTGAGAAATGGTGCAGTGAATGTGCAGTCTAACGACACCAAGAATGGGCGCAAGGATGCAAGAGCACCACTCCATTCCCTCCAGAGTGAAAGGCCTAACGAGTTGGTTGTGCTATACCACGTCAAACTGTCTCCTACCCGGTCCAGGTACACTTATGCTCTCACCATGGTGGGTTGTCGTTGTACCAGTTAACGACCTCACAGCCAAGACAGCGGCCCATATGTTCTACTCCAATTGGGTGCAAACCCTTCGGTGTCCGAAGTCTGACCTAACGGACAGTGGAACTGTCACGATGCCGGCTGGCAGGTAGTGGACCCTCTGTGCCAGAGAGGGATTGGCGTGGACCGTGCTAGTGGACCGGTTCTAAGCCACTACTGGTTTTCACCAGAGCCCGCCGCAAAGCGGGATGGTCTTGCTGCGGCGGTAGTGACCAGGTCGTATCCACTAGCAACGGCTCACCTCTCTGGCTGCTGAAGATAGGCGCGGTACAAGGGAGTAGGCAGAAGCAAGGTCGGACGTAGCAGAAGGTCGGGGCAGGCAGCAAGGATCGTAGTCAGGGGCAACGGCAGAAGGTCTGGAAACACAGGCAAGGAACACACAAGGAACGCTTTCACTGGCACTAAGGCAACAAGATCCGGCAAGGGAGTGCAAGGGAAGTGAGGTAATATAGGGAAGTGCACAGGTGATTACCCTAATTGGAACCACTGCGCCAATCAGCGGCGCAGTGGCCCTTTAAATCGCAGAGACCCGGCGCGCGCGCGCCCTAGGGAGCGGGGCCGCGCGCGCCGGGACAGAACAGACGGGGAGCGAGTCAGGTAGGGGAGCCGGGGTGCGCATCGCGAGCGGGCGCTACCCGCATCGCGAATCGCATCCCGGCTGGCAGCGGGATCGCAGCGCCCCGGGTCAGAGGACGTGACCGGAGCGCTGCAGCGGAGGGAGTGAAGCGAGCGCTCCGGGGAGGAGCGGGGACCCGGAGCGCTCGGCGTAACAGTACCCCCCCCCTTGGGTCTCCCCCTCTTCTTGGAGCCTGAGAACCTGAGGAGCAGACTTTTGTCAAGGATGTTGTCCTCAGGTTCCCAGGATCTCTCTTCAGGACCACAACCCTCCCAGTCTACTAAAAAAAATTTTTTTCCTCTGACCTTTTTGGCAGCCAAAATTTCCTTGACCGAGAAGACGTCCGAGGAGCCGGAAACAGGAGTGGGAGGAACAGATTTGGGAGAAAAACGGTTGAGGATGAGTGGTTTGAGAAGAGAGACGTGAAAGGCATTAGGGATACGAAGAGAAGGAGGAAGAAGAAGTTTATAAGAGACAGGATTAATTTGACACAAAATTTTGAAAGGACCAAGATAGCGTGGTCCCAACTTGTAGCTAGGGACACGGAAGCGGACATATTTAGCGGAGAGCCATACCTTGTCTCCAGGGGAAAAAACGGGGGGAGCTCTTCTTTTCTTATCCGCGAACCTCTTCATGCGTGAAGAAGCCTGTAAGAGAGAATTTTGGGTCTCTCTCCATATAATGGAAAGGTCACGAGAAATTTCATCCACAGCGGGCAGACCAGAGGGCAAGGGGGTAGGGAGGGGGGGAAGAGGGTGACGGCCGTACACCACGAAAAATGGGGATTTGGAGGAAGATTCAGAGACCCTGAAGTTATACGAGAATTCGGCCCATGGAAGGAGATCTGCCCAGTCATCCTGGCGGGAGGAAACAAAATGTCGCAAATAATCACCCAAGATCTGGTTAATTCTTTCTACTTGTCCATTGGATTGAGGATGATATGCAGAGGAAAAATTTAATTTAATCTTGAGTTGTTTACAGAGAGCCCTCCAGAATTTAGACACGAATTGGACACCTCTATCCGAGACAATCTGCGTAGGCAACCCGTGAAGACGAAAAATGTGTACAAAAAATTGTTTAGCCAACTGAGGCGCAGAAGGAAGACCAGGAAGAGGGATGAAATGTGCCATTTTGGAGAATCGATCAACGACCACCCAAATAACAGTGTTGCCACGGGAAGGGGGTAAATCAGTAATAAAATCCATACCAATCAGAGACCAAGGCTGTTCGGGGACAGGCAGAGGATGAAGAAAACCAGCGGGCTTCTGGCGAGGAGTCTTATCCCGGGCACAGATAGTGCAGGCTCGCACAAAGTCCCCAACATCCGTCTCCAGAGTCGGCCACCAATAGAAGCGGGAGATGAGTTGCACAGATTTCTTGATGCCCGCATGACCTGCGAGATGGGAGGAGTGACCCCATTTGAGGATTCCGAGGCGTTGGCGTGGAGAAACAAAGGTCTTTCCTGGAGGAGTCTGCCTGATGGAGGCAGGAGAAGTGGAGATCAGGCAGTCAGGTGGAATGATGTGTTGCGGAGGGAGATCAACTTCTGAGGCATCCGAGGAACGAGAGAGAGCATCGGCCCTAATGTTCTTATCGGCAGGACGAAAGTGAATCTCAAAATTAAATCGGGCAAAGAACAGAGACCACCGGGCCTGGCGAGGATTCAGCCGTTGGGCAGACTGGAGGTAGGAGAGGTTCTTGTGGTCGGTGTAGATAATAACAGGAAATCTTGATCCCTCCAGCAGATGCCTCCATTCCTCAAGTGCTAATTTAATGGCTAAAAGCTCTCGATCCCCGATGGAGTAGTTCCTCTCCGCTGGAGAGAAGGTCCTAGAGAAAAAACCACAAGTGACAGCATGCCCGGAAGAATTTTTTTGTAGAAGAACAGCTCCAGCTCCCACTGAGGAGGCATCAACCTCCAATAGGAAGGGTTTGGAAGGGTCAGGTCTGGAGAGCACGGGAGCCGAAGAAAAGGCAGACTTGAGTCGTTTAAAGGCGTCTTCTGCTTGAGGAGACCAGGACTTGGGATCAGCATTTTTTTTGGTTAAAGCCACGATAGGAGCCACAATGGTAGAAAAATGTGGAATAAATTGCCTGTAATAATTGGCGAACCCCAAAAAGCGTTGGATAGCACGGAGTCCGGAGGGGCGTGGCCAATCTAAGACGGCAGAGAGTTTGTCTGGATCCATCTGTAGTCCCTGGCCAGAGACCAAATATCCTAGAAAAGGAAGAGATTGGCATTCAAACAGACATTTCTCAATTTTGGCATAGAGTTGGTTGTCACGAAGTCTCTGAAGAACCATACGGACATGCTGGCGGTGTTCTTCTAGATTGGCAGAAAAAATTAGGATATCGTCCAGATATACAACAACACAGGAGTATAACAGATCACGAAAAATTTCATTGACAAAGTCTTGGAAGACGGCAGGGGCATTGCACAGTCCAAAGGGCATGACCAGATACTCAAAGTGTCCATCTCTGGTGTTAAATGCCGTTTTCCACTCGTCCCCCTCTCTGATGCGGATGAGGTTATAGGCGCCTCTTAAGTCCAATTTAGTGAAGATGTGGGCACCTTGGAGGCGATCAAAGAGTTCAGAGATGAGGGGTAAGGGGTAGCGGTTCTTAACCGTGATTTTATTAAGACCGCGGTAGTCAATGCAAGGACGTAGGGAGCCATCTTTTTTGGACACAAAGAAAAATCCGGCTCCGGCAGGAGAGGAGGATTTACGGATAAAGCCCTTTTTTAGATTCTCCTGGACGTATTCGGACATGGCAAGAGTCTCTGGGGCAGAGAGAGGATAAATTCTGCCCCGGGGTGGAGTAGTGCCCGGGAGGAGGTCGATAGGGCAATCATAAGGCCTGTGAGGAGGTAGAGTCTCAGCTTGTTTTTTGCAGAAAACATCCGCGAAGTCCATATAGGCCTTAGGGAGACCGGTTACTGGAGGAACCACAGAGTTACGGCAAGGGTTACTGGGAACCGGTTTTAGACAGTTCTTGGAACAAGAGGACCCCCAACTCTTGATCTCCCCAGTGGACCAATCCAGGGTTGGGGAATGAAGTTGAAGCCAGGGAAGTCCAAGGAGAATTTCTGAGGTGCAATTGGGGAGGACCAAAAGTTCAATCCTCTCATGATGAGCTCCGATGCTCATAAGAAGGGGCTCCGTGCGGAAACGTATGGTACAGTCCAATCTTTCATTATTTACACAATTGATGTAGAGGGGTCTGGCAAGACTGGTCACCGGGATGTTGAACCTGTAGACGAGAGAGGCCAAAATAAAATTTCCTGCAGATCCAGAGTCCAAGAAGGCCACCGTAGAGAAGGAGAAGGCAGAGGCAGACATCCGCACAGGCACAGTAAGACGTGGAGAAGCAGAGAAGACATCAAGGACTGTCTCACCTTTGTGCGGAGTCAGCGTACGTCTTTCCAGGCGGGGAGGACGGATAGGACAATCCCTCAGGAAGTGTTCGGTACTAGCACAGTACAGGCAGAGGTTCTCCATACGGCGTCGTGTCCTCTCTTGAGGTGTCAGGCGAGACCGGTCGACCTGCATAGCCTCCACGGCGGGAGGCACAGGAACAGATTGCAGGGGACCAGAGGAGAGAGGAGCCGAGGAGACGAAACGCCTCGTGCGAACAGAGTCCATATCTTGGCGGAGTTCCTGACGCCTTTCAGAAAAACGCATGTCAATGCGAGTGGCTAGGTGAATAAGTTCATGTAGATTAGCAGGAATTTCTCGTGCGGCCAGAACATCTTTAATGTTGCTGGATAGGCCTTTTTTGAAGGTCGCGCAGAGGGCCTCATTATTCCAGGACAATTCTGAAGCAAGTGTACGGAACTGTACGGCATACTCGCCAACGGAAGAATTACCCTGGACCAGGTTCAACAGGGCAGTCTCAGCAGAAGAGGCTCGGGCAGGTTCCTCAAAGACACTTCGGATTTCCGAGAAGAAGGAGTGTACAGAGGCAGTGACGGGGTCATTGCGGTCCCAGAGCGGTGTGGCCCATGACAGGGCTTTTCCGGACAGAAGACTGACTACGAAAGCCACCTTAGACCTTTCAGTGGGAAACAGGTCCGACATCATCTCCAGATGCAGGGAACATTGGGAAAGAAAGCCACGGCAAAACTTAGAGTCCCCATCAAATTTATCCGGCAAGGATAAGCGTATCCCAGGAGCGGCCACTCGCTGCGGAGGAGGTGCAGGAGCTGGCGGAGGAGATGACTGCTGAAGCTGTGGTAGTAACTGTTGTAGCATAACGGTCAGTTGAGACAGCTGTTGGCCTTGTTGCGCTATCTGTTGTGACTGCTGGGCGACCACCGTGGTGAGGTCAGCGACAACTGGCAGAGGAACTTCAGCGGGATCCATGGCCGGATCTACTGTCACGATGCCGGCTGGCAGGTAGTGGACCCTCTGTGCCAGAGAGGGATTGGCGTGGACCGTGCTAGTGGACCGGTTCTAAGCCACTACTGGTTTTCACCAGAGCCCGCCGCAAAGCGGGATGGTCTTGCTGCGGCGGTAGTGACCAGGTCGTATCCACTAGCAACGGCTCACCTCTCTGGCTGCTGAAGATAGGCGCGGTACAAGGGAGTAGGCAGAAGCAAGGTCGGACGTAGCAGAAGGTCGGGGCAGGCAGCAAGGATCGTAGTCAGGGGCAACGGCAGAAGGTCTGGAAACACAGGCAAGGAACACACAAGGAACGCTTTCACTGGCACTAAGGCAACAAGATCCGGCAAGGGAGTGCAAGGGAAGTGAGGTAATATAGGGAAGTGCACAGGTGATTACCCTAATTGGAACCACTGCGCCAATCAGCGGCGCAGTGGCCCTTTAAATCGCAGAGACCCGGCGCGCGCGCGCCCTAGGGAGCGGGGCCGCGCGCGCCGGGACAGAACAGACGGGGAGCGAGTCAGGTAGGGGAGCCGGGGTGCGCATCGCGAGCGGGCGCTACCCGCATCGCGAATCGCATCCCGGCTGGCAGCGGGATCGCAGCGCCCCGGGTCAGAGGACGTGACCGGAGCGCTGCAGCGGAGGGAGTGAAGCGAGCGCTCCGGGGAGGAGCGGGGACCCGGAGCGCTCGGCGTAACAGGAACGGCCTTTGAGGCCTAACTCTTCCAAGAGCTGTGTCAATTCCATGCCTGCAAGAAACTCCGGACTACTGCTTAACACCCCCAGGGGAACGGGTTCTGTAAACGCATCAATCAAGTCTGTACCCACATATTGCGAGCATCCTCTGTGTCAAGACAAGAGTGGCCCCGACTGTTGCCCGAACTATTGGAGATCTATAATAACACAGTCCATTGTTCTCCGGGGTACACTCCTTTCTACTTGATGATGGGGTGTCATGGGCAGCTGCCCAAAGATCAGACATTTGGGCTCCAAGCCCCGTTCAACAACTCTCCGCAAGCCTCCCTGGAATGGGTCTCTGACCACCAGAGAAGAATCCGAGAAGCCAAAGAAATTGTCAGCATGGGCAAGGCAGAGACAACAAGAGGACTATAACCGTCATACCTCTGCCAAACCACTTCAATTGGGCGATAAAGTATGGCTGCGGAAGTTTCCAAGGACCCACAAGTTAGACACTATCTGGGAGACAGAACCGTACACGGTGACGGCCATACCCTATCCGGAATCTGATGTATACGAAGTGAAAAAAGTCTGGATATAAGCCACAAGTTATGTCTCAAAGAAGATCTACCAGTGCTCCAAGCACAGTCTCCTCCAGCTGTCAGACCTATAAGAGAGTACGTCCCAGGCAAGGGAATCCACCCATCTATGGATTTCCCCATGTTTTCTTCAAATCAGCCTGCGATCTTCTGTGTCTCACCAACCCAGGGCTGGTTCAACCCACATTAGTCTCCACACCACTTCCAGTCTTGTCACCGTTGGCTCCAACCTATACACCAGTCTCCAGAGTGCCAACCCTGTCACCAGCCTCTCCAGCACAGCTGCCAGCGACTCTGAGTCCAGCCAGTCCTGAACTAATACCAGCTCCTGAGTTCACTGAGGGAGAGCCAGCATCAGCTCTAGATATCTCAAGAGTTCCAGATTCTCCAGAGGTGGTGTTGCGCAGATCCCAAAGGTCGACGCAAGGACAACTACCAGCCAGATATAGGGAATAATAATACCTCTATATAACACATAGTCCAATACATTTAGTCAGTCTATATAATGTGTGTATAAATTAGTCAAAATGCTGAGTTAGGACTGTTTCTGACATGTACATGCTCAGTCCATATTGTCAAAGTGTTTATGTGTTTAACATTTTTCCTGTCCCCGTGTACAGGGTGCTCTCCTGGCAAGAGGTAAACTTAAGTAAAGCACGTAGAGTGACAGAAATGCTGTATATAGAGGTAACAAGGATTTGTTAAAGAATGTATGGAGTTCTGGGGAGAAGTGTTTAGTACCGAGGGGCCCCAGCAGCTAATGCATTGGTAGATAGCTGTTACGCCTAGCGCTCCGGGTCCCCGCTCCTCCCCGGAGCGCTCACGGCGTCTTTCTCCCTGCAGCTCCCCGGTCAGTCCCGCTGACCGGGAGCGCTGCACTGTCATGGCCGTTGGGGATGCGATTCGCACAGCGGGACGCGCCCGCTCGCGAATCGCATCCCAGGTCACTTACCCGTTTCCGTCCCCTGCTGTCATGTGCTGGCGCGCGCGGCTCCGCTCTCTAGGGCGCGCGCGCGCCAGCTCCCTGAGACTTAAAGGGCCAGTGCACCAATGATTGGTGCCTGGCCCAATCAGCTTAATTGGCTTCCACCTGGTCCCTGACTATATCTAACCTCCTCCCATGCACTCCCTTGCCGGATCTTGTTGCCCTTGTGCCTAGTGAAAGCGTTTTGTGTGTCTAAAGCCTGTGTACCAGAACTTCTGCTATCCACCCTGACTACGAACCTTGCCGCCTGCCCCCGACCTTCTGCTACGTCCGACCTTGCTTCTGTCTACTCCCTTGTACCTCGCCTATCATCAGCAGCCAGAGAGGTGAGCCGTTGCTAGTGGATACGACCTGGTCACTACCGCCGCAGCAAGACCATCCCGCTTTGCGGCGGGCTCTGGTGAAAACCAGTAGTGACTTAGAACCGGTCCACTAGCGCGGTCCTCGCCAATCCCTCTCTGGCACAGAGGATCCACTACCTGCCAGCCAGGATCGTGACAGTAGATCCGGCCATGGATCCCGCTGACGTCCCTCTGCCTTATATCTCTGATATCACCACGGTGGTCGCCCAGCAATCCCGACAGATCGCCCATCTAACCCACCAGCTGTCGGAAGTATTCACCATTGTGCAGCAACTTCAGTCGCAACTTCAGCAGCAATCATCTCCTCCGCCAGCTCCTGCACCCCTTCCGCAGCGAGTGGCCACTCCTAGCCTCCGCCTGTCCTTGCCGGACAAATTTAATGGGGACTCTAAGTTTTGCCGTGGCTTTCTTTCGCAATGTTCCCTGCACTTGGAGATGATGTCGGACCAGTTTCCTACTGAAAGGTCTAAGGTGGCTTTCGTAGTCAGCCTTCTGTCTGGAAAAGCCCTGTCATGGGCCACACCGCTCTGGGACCGCAATGACCCCGTCACTGCCTCTGTACACTCCTTCTTCTCGGAAATTCGAAGTGTCTTTGAGGAACCTGCCCGAGCCTCTTCTGCTGAGACTGCCCTGCTGAACCTGGTCCAGGGTAATTCTTCCGTTGGCGAGTACGCCATACAATTCCGTACTCTTGCTTCTGAACTATCCTGGAATAATGAGGCCCTCTGCGCGACCTTTAAAAAAGGCCTATCCAGCAACATTAAAGATGTTCTGGCCGCACGAGAAACTCCTGCTAACCTGCATGAACTCATTCATCTAGCCACTCGCATTGACATGCGTTTTTCTGAGAGACATCAAGAGCTCCGCCAGGAAAAAGACTTAGATCTCTGGACACCTCTCCCACAGTCTCCACTGCAATCTGCGCCTAGGCCTCCCGCCGAGGAAGCCATGCAAGTGGATCGGTCTCGCCTGACCCTGGAAGAGAGGAATCGCCGTAAGGAAGAGAATCTTTGTCTGTACTGTGCCAGTACCGAACATTTTTTGGTGGATTGCCCTATCCGTCCTCCACGTCTGGGAAACGCACGCTCGCACCCAGCTCTCGTGGGTGTGGCGTCTCTTGATGCTAAGTCGGCTTCTCCACGTCTCACGGTGCCTGTACGGATTTCTACTTCAGCCAGCTCTTCCCTCTCAGCCGTGGCCTGCCTGGACTCTGGTGCTTCTGGGAATTTTATTCGGGAGTCCTTGGTGAATAAATTCCGCATTCCAGTGACCCGTCTTGTCAAGCCACTCCACATTTCCGCGGTCAACGGAGCCAGGTTGGATTGCACCGTGCGTTACCGCACGGAGCCCCTCCTAATGTGCATCGGACCTCATCACGAGAAAATTGAATTTTTGGTCCTTCCCAATTGCACTTCCGAAATTCTCCTTGGACTACCCTGGCTTCTACACCATTCCCCAACCCTGGACTGGTCCACTGGGGAGATCAAGAGTTGGGGTCCCTCTTGTTCCAAGGACTGCCTTAAACCAGTTCCCAGTACTCCCTGCCGTGACCCTGTGGTTCCTCCTGTATCCGGTCCCCCTAAGGTCGTTAGGGACTCTGCCTGCCACAGAAAATGCCTCTCCCCCCCTCCCAGTCCCTTCAGGCAAGCCTCTGTGTCCCCTCATGGCTCCCGTCCTTGTGTCTCCTTGCCCCGTGCCAAGCTTCACCCTCTGCCCTCCCTCCCCATTCCTACTCCTGCTGTACTGCCTGTCATTGAGGAAACCATCCATTCCTTCCCGGTGTCCTCATCCCAGGGGAGGCAGTCACCGGACAAAAAAAAGGGGAGACCTAAGGGGGGGGGTACTGTTACGCCTAGCGCTCCGGGTCCCCGCTCCTCCCCGGAGCGCTCACGGCGTCTTTCTCCCTGCAGCTCCCCGGTCAGTCCCGCTGACCGGGAGCGCTGCACTGTCATGGCCGTTGGGGATGCGATTCGCACAGCGGGATGCGCCCGCTCGCGAATCGCATCCCAGGTCACTTACCCGTTTCCGTCCCCTGCTGTCATGTGCTGGCGCGCGCGGCTCCGCTCTCTAGGGCGCGCGCGCGCCAGCTCCCTGAGACTTAAAGGGCCAGTGCACCAATGATTGGTGCCTGGCCCAATCAGCTTAATTGGCTTCCACCTGGTCCCTGACTATATCTAACCTCCTCCCATGCACTCCCTTGCCGGATCTTGTTGCCCTTGTGCCTAGTGAAAGCGTTTTGTGTGTCTAAAGCCTGTGTACCAGAACTTCTGCTATCCACCCTGACTACGAACCTTGCCGCCTGCCCCCGACCTTCTGCTACGTCCGACCTTGCTTCTGTCTACTCCCTTGTACCTCGCCTATCATCAGCAGCCAGAGAGGTGAGCCGTTGCTAGTGGATACGACCTGGTCACTACCGCCGCAGCAAGACCATCCCGCTTTGCGGCGGGCTCTGGTGAAAACCAGTAGTGACTTAGAACCGGTCCACTAGCGCGGTCCTCGCCAATCCCTCTCTGGCACAGAGGATCCACTACCTGCCAGCCGGCATCGTGACAATAGCCTCTGGCAACCTAATCCTCAAATATTGTGTTTCAGTGTCTTGAGTGTAATGAATCCCCTTCGTTTACCAGTTTATTTCCCAAGGGAGCATATATGGACATTTTCACTAGTGATGAGCGGCAGGGCCATATTCGAATTTGCGATATTTCGCGAATATATTGACAGTTATATGTCCTATGTTCGTGAAATTTGAATATTCTCTATGTTCGTTCACAAATTCGCATGGAAAATTCACATAAAAATTTGCATGTGGAAAAAACAAACAAAAAAAAAAGAATGAGTGTGAATTCGGGTAGAAAAACAGACATGGTGCACATCTACAATCTTGTATAATGATCTGATTGCTTCTCAGCATAATATCAAAAACTAACAGGTTGTTAGTATACATTTTTGATCAAAAAGTACAAGCCCACTCGCCACGTCAAGGCCACCTATTTAGAGTGGGTCCCTAACGTCCCTAGCATAAAATGGCGCAGCACCGAGCGGCGACCACCACCGCCACAACACTGGTGTGGTGCTGTGCGGTGTCCGTTGCTGCCGTGGCGCCGTGTCTGCGGGGGGGGGTGCGGCCCATAGACTGGTTTGAGTGGCATTGGGGCCGCTCTGCCGGTGGGTCGTTCCCCCCTGTGGGCATTGGTGTCGCGGCGGTGGTGGTCGCCGCCCGGTGCTGCGCCATTTTATGCTAGGGACGTTAGGGACCCACTCTAAATAGGTGGCCTTGACGTGGCGAGTGGGCTTGTACTTTTTGATCAAAAATGTATACTAACAACCTGTTAGTTTTTGATATTATGCTGAGAAGCACTCAGATCATTATACAAGATTGTAGATGTGCACCATGTCTGTTTTTCTACCCGAATTCACACTGTGATTTCTATCCCCTCTTTTTTTTGTTTTAACATGTGCTGCACTCTTCCCCACCCACTCAGCCCAACCCTATATAAGTAGTAGTTAGCTACACATGGGTCATTTCTTTCCTAGCAGCCTCCCAGTCTGACTGGGAGAGCATGGTAAGTGAGCCATTACACCTTGTTCACACTGGTGTGGTGCTGTGCGGTGTCCGTTGCTGCCGTGGCGCTGTGTCTGCGGGGGGGGGGGGGGGGGGGGTGCGGCCCATAGACTGGTTTGAGTGGCATTGGGGCCGCTCTGCCGGTGGGTCGTTCCCCCCTGTGGGCATTGGTGTCGCGGCGGTGGTGGTCGCCGCCCGGTGCTGCGCCATTTTATGCTAGGGACGTTAGGGACCCACTCTAAATAGGTGGCCTTGACGTGGCGAGTGGGCTTGTACTTTTTGATCAAAAATGTATACTAACAACCTGTTAGTTTTTGATATTATGCTGAGAAGCACTCAGATCATTATACAAGATTGTAGATGTGCACCATGTCTGTTTTTCTACCCGAATTCACAAAAAAAAAGAATATTCATCATCACGAATATATAACACTATATTCTAAGTAGCCGTGACATCGCTAAGTGCTGATATTTGCGATAAAAATTTGCATTACGAATATTCGTGCTCAACACTAATTTTCAACAAAGTGCTACTTGGACTTGTCCCCTGTTGTTGTTAACTGTACAGACCTGTGAAGGACATTCAGCAATAATGCCCCAGGAACTGTCAGTCTAGACCCCAGTGGCCACTTTTAGTCATCCGCCCTCCAGGACTGGGTGCCGAGGACCGCTGTGCTTAAGAGAGGGAGTTTGTGGTGGCTCAGTACGGGAGTTGTTACCCCGTACCCTTGCAGCCCTGTCAGGCAGCCTTCCCGCAGTGTCCCCTGGGCCCCCTTACACCCGTCCTCTCATGTACATATGTTTTGCCATTTATTATGCTGTAAAGTGTATAAAGAAGAAGTGTTATAACTATAAGAAATGTTCCCATGTGATCTTCAGTTCTCAAGTGAGTTATCAGGTGATTGTTAACCAGGAGGTATAAGTGACCAGGTGACCAATGGCATCCACCCCCCCCCCCCCCCCCACAGAGCATCCCCCATAAAAGCCTTGGGTGGAGCCTCTGCTCTCTCTCTTGTTTCCTGCTGAGGTCCAGTCAAGTTGAGCCTAAGTGTGTGTCCAAAGTCATAGGAGGCCTCAAGTCCAGTCTGCAGCCACAAGCTACAAACCTGCAAGTAGGTCATAGTCACAAGTCAAGTTAGTCACTGTCATCATTTGCCAAGTCACTGTGGCCTGCATTAAATTGACCTCATCTACTATATGTCCCAGCAAGCCCTTAAGGTCTCTGAGTCACTGGTCACCTCTGTGGGCCTGGCTGAACTGTATAGACTTTTCCACCTGTGTAACCACAGTAAGGCTACCATTATCCGCAATTTGGCGTCGGAGTCATTATTGCCCCCGTGCCTAGCCCCGGATCCAGGGGTAAAACTTTGAGTTGTATTGAGGATAAACTACACACTGGCATCACAAATACAAGGAGTTAATGCCATCTGCCCCTATGGTAATTTCATCTACCCTGCATCACACCCCATACCACAGAATGCTGCCACTGTTAAATGACTTTGCTCTGCCATGTGTGCTGCATACATTTTTTTTTAACTCATTGTTTTACCAGTTGTATGTAAGTTTCAACTGTACCATCATCTGTATCATCTGTAATCTGTAGCTCATTCCCCTCTTTTCCCATTTCCCCCACCAAAAAGCTAAAAATCAATCAACATATTTGGTATTACAGTGTGCGGAAATGTCCAATCTATTAAATATTACTGGGCGGTCAACATACAGGGTTATAGTTTATTCAGGAAAGATCAGACAAAACAGAAAGGGGGAGGAGTTTGTCTTGTAAAGTCCAGTCTGAAGGCTGCATTGCAGGAGGATATTTAGGAGGGAAACGATAATGTGGAGCCATTATGGGTAGAATAATATAGAGATAAGAATAAAAAAATCAATCAAATCAGAATGAGGTAATAATAATGGAGGACTTTTAACTATCCAGATATAAACTGGGAGACTGAGTCCTGTGAATCTCATAAAGGAAACAGGTTTCTGACTATAACTAAAGACAATTATCTGTCCCAAATGGTGCAGGGCCCGACCAGAGGGAGCGCCCTACTAGACTTAATATTAACCAACAGACCTGACAGAGTAACTAATGTACAAGTAGAAGGATACCTAGGAAATAGTCATCATAATATAATACATTATAACTTGTTCTTCAATAAGGGAATCTCTCGAATGAACTTTAGGAAGGCAAAGTTCAATCAACTCAGAGAAGCCCATAACAATATAAAATGGGATAATGTCCTCAAAAACAAGAATACGGACACTAAATGGGAGACTTTTAAAAATATCTTAAATTCTCACTGTAAGATGTATATACCTTATGGGAATAAAAGGGTCAGAAATAAAAGAAAACCAATACGGAGGAATAAGAACGTTAAGGGGGCAATAAATGACAAAAATAAAGCATTTAAACTACTAAAACAGGACAGCAGTGAAGAAGCATTAAAAAACTATAGAGAAAAATGTAAAATATGTAAAAAAAAACTGATATAAGCAGTAAAAATAGAGACAGAAAGACTCACTGCCAAAGAGAGTAAAACTAACCCCAAAATGTTCTTTAACTATATAAATAGCAAAAAGGTTAAAAATGAAAGTGTAGGCCCTTTAAAAAATGAGGAAGAAATTATAAACGGAGATCAGGAAAAAGCAAATATATTAAACAAATTCTTCTCCACTGTATTCACCGAGGAAAATGAAATGCCAGGTGAAATACAGCGACATAAGTAAACTCCCCAGTACAGGTAACCTGTCTAACCCAGGAAGAAGTACAGTGCTGCCTACAAAAAATCAAAATAGACAAATCACCAGGTCCAGATGGTATTCACCCCCGTGTTCTAAAGGAATTAAGTAATGTAATAGACAGACCCCTATTTTTAATATTCAGGGATTGTATAGTGACAGGGACTGTTCCCCAGGACTGGTGCATGGCAAATGTGGTGCCAATATTTAAAAAGGGGTCAAAAGGTGACCCCGGGAATTATAGACCTGTTAGTTTAACCTCTGTTGTATGTAAATTGTTTGAGGGTTTTCTAAGGGATGCCATTTTTGAGTATCTTGATAAAAATAAATGTATGACTCCATATCAGCATGGCTTAACCCCTTAAGGACTCAGCCCATTTTGGCCTTAAGGACTCAGACAATTTAATTTTTACGTTTTGATTTTTTCCTCCTCGCCTTCTAAAAATCATAACTCTTTTATATTTTCATCGCCAGACTAGTATGAGGGCTTGTTTTTTGCGCGACCAGTTGTCCTTTGTAATGACATCACTCATTATATCATAAAATGTATGGCGCAACCAAAAAACACTATTTTTGTGGGGAAATTAAAACGAAAAACGCAATTTTGCTAATTTTGGAAGGTTTTGTTTTCACGCCGTACAATTTATGGTAAAAATGACGTGTGTTCTTTATTCTGAGGGTCAATACAATTAAAATTATACCATTATTCCATACTTTTATATTATTGTTGCGCTTAAAAAAAATCACAAACTTTTTAACCAAATTAGTACGTTTATAATCCCTTTATAGTCACTTCCGACCGCAGCTGTAAGAGTTAAAACTGCCGGGACCGAAGTTTACTTCGGTCCTGGCAGTGCAGCAGGGTCCCGGCTGTGTGATACAGCCGAGTCCCTGCCGCGATCTCGTGGGTGCACTGGGCAGCACCCACGAGAATAATGGACGAGGATAGACGTCCAGGTGCGGGAACGGCCGCCAACCTGGACGTCTATACTCGTCCATGGTCGTTATCGGGTTAAATTGGATTATGGTTAATGATAAAATGACTATTCTTCTCTTGGATTCACCTAAAATATGTGATGCAATTTGGCTTCAGTGGATATCTTTATGTTCCTCCTTGTTCTCTCCTTACCCCTTTTTCACGTTTGTAGGGTTCTTAGATCCCCTTTCGTTCTTCCCCTTGTACCTCTTGTCTGTCTTCCCTAGTGTTAATGTTTTGGTTTATTTCCAGACGAATTATGGGAACATTAGGAATTATCGTGTCACGGTTGCTTTCCTTATCCATGTATATGGATCTTTATTGAGAGGCTCTATATTTTCAAATTACTGTGCTTTTTCAGAGGCTGCATATTGTCATATTGAGAGGTATATTAACCCCTTAACGACGCAGGACGTATATTTACGTCCTGCGCCGGCTCCCGCGACATGAAGCGGGATCGCGCCGCGATCCTGCATCATATCGCGTCGGTCCCGGCGCTCATCAACGGCCGGGACCCGCGGCTAATACCACACATCGCCGATCGCGGCGATGTGCGGTATTAACCCTTTAGAAGCGGCGGTCAAAGTGAAAGTGAAAGTGACCCGGCTGCTCAGTTGGGCTGTTCGGGACCTCCGCGGTGAAATCGCGGCGTCCCGAACAGCTGACCAGACACCGGGAGGGCCCTTACCTGCCTCCTCGGTGTCCGATCGACGAATGACTGCTCCGTGTCAAGCGCCGATAACACTGATCATACACGCCTGTAATCAGGATGAGAGATCAGTGTGTGCAGTGTTATAGGTCCCTATGGGACCTATAACACTGCAAAAAAAAAGTAAAAAAAAAAGTGTTAATAAAGGTCATTTAACCCCCCTTTTCCCATAAAAAAAAAAAGTGTAAAAAAATAAATAAAATAAACATATGTGGTATCGCCGCGTGCGTAAATGTCCGAACTATAAAAATACATCATTAATTAAACCGTACGGTCAATGGTGTACGCGCAAAAAATTCCAAAGTCCTAAAAAGCGTATTTTGGTCACTTTTTATACCATTAAAAAATTAATAAAAAGTGATCAAAAAGTCCGATCAAAACAAAAATCATACCGGTAAAAACTTCAGATCACGTCGCAAAAATTAGTCCTCATACCGCCCTGTATGTGGAAAAATAAAAAAAGTTATAGGGGTCAGAAAATGACATTTTTAAACGTATAAATTTTCCTGCATGTAGTTATGATTTTTTCCAGAAGTGCGACAAAATCAAACCTATATAAGTAGGGTATCATTTTAACCGTATGGACCTACAGAATAATGATAAGGTGTAAGTTTTACCGAAATATGCACTGCGTAGAAACGGAAGCCCCCAAAAGTTACAAAATGGCGTTTTTTTTTTCCGATTTTGTCGCACAATGATTTTTTTTCCGTTTCACCGTGCATTTTTGGGTAAAATGACTAATGTCACTGCATAGTAGAATTGGCGACGCAAAAAATAAGCCATAATATGGATTTTTAGGTTGAAAATTGAAAGGGTTATGATTTTTAAAAGGTAAGGAGGAAAAAACGAAAGTGCAAAAACGGAAAAACCCTGAGTCCTTAAGGGGTAAAAGCATACCTGTCAGATCCCATAAAAAAAAATATGTTACTCAGTACCTAATCCTGACCATGTACATCTAATTGTTATGCCTCTGTCACCTATATTTATTATAAAAATACCTATTGTCATTAGCTCATAGTGTTAGAAATCCTCTCAGGGGAAGGGGCGTGTCCATGAGTCATCTCTTGCCAATGCCTCATAGACAAGCCTGATGCTGCTGCAGGACTGGTTAGTGTTCCAGTAGGTATGAGGACCCCTAGTGGTGGTCAGGGGCAGTTTTCTTTATTACATTTTCAAAATGTTAAAACAACCATATTACAAAAGTTCCTTAACCCCTTAAGGACACATCACATTTTGGCCTTGAGAACACAGAAAAATTTCAATTTAGTGTTTCTGTTTTTTCCTCTTCTAAGAGCCATAATGCTTTTATCTTTTTTCAGCTACAGTCCCAGGGCATGGTTTTGTGAGGACATGGTTTTGCGCCACCAATTGTTCTTTGTAATTACACTTTTATTTTACCATAAAATCTATGGTGCAAAGAAAAATTATTATTTATGGTGGAAAATTGATTTAAAAAAAACTCAATTTTGCAACTTTAGGGTTTTTTGTTTTTACACAGTGCACATTATGATAAAACTGACATGTTCTCTTTATTCAGTGGGTCAATATGATTAAAATGATCCCCATCTTTACTCACTTTTATTTTATTTTACTGTAAAAAAAAAATCAAACTTTTTAAACAAAATTAGTATGTTCAAATTGTCCTTTTCTGACACCTATAACTTTTATTTTTCCGTATACAGGGCTGTATATGGGCAAATTTTTGCGCTGTGATCTGTAGTTTTCATCGGTACCAATTTTGCGTATATGTGACTTTTTGATCACTTGTCTGGGATGTGATGTGACCTCAAATCAGCAATCTTGAACTTCTGTATTTTTTTTTACATTTACGCCTCTCACCATACGGGATCAGTAACATAACATAGTAACATAGTTCATACGGCTGAAAAAAGACCAGAGTCCTTCAAGTTCATCCTATAACCCTAATGAGTCCCTACTGAGTTGATCCAGAGGAAGGCAAAAAACCCTCATACTAGAGGTAAAAATTTCTTCCCGACTCCAAATATGGCAGTCAGAATAAATCCCTGGATCAACGTTCTGACTCTATAAATCTAGTATACATAACCAGTTGTTATTATTGTCCAAAAATGCATCCAGACCCCTTTTGAACTCTTTTACAGAGTTCCCCATGATCACCTCCTCTGACAGAGAATTCCATAGTCCCATACAGTAAAGAATCCCCGTCTGTGCTGGTGTAGAAAACTTCTTTCCTCTAAACGTAGAGGATGCCCCCTTGTTATAGATACAGAGCTGGGTATAAATAGATCACGGGAGAGATCTCTGTATGATCCCCTGATATATTTATACATTATTAGGTCTCCCCTAAGCCTTCTTTTTTCTAAACTAAATAACCCTAATTCTGATAATCTTTCTGGGTACTGTAGTCCTCCCATTCCCCGTATTACCCTGGTTGCCCATCTTTGAACCATCTCCAGCTCCACTATATCTTTCTTGTACACTGGTGCCCAGTACTGTACACAGTATTCTATGTGTAGACTGACTAGTGATTTGTACAGCAAAATAATTATTTACTTGTCATGGGCATAGACTCCTAAGTCCTTTTCCACGTCAGTCGTTCCAAGTGTTCTCCCATTTAATACATAATCCCAGCCCAGATTTTTCTTCCCCCTATGCATTATCTTACATTTATCAGTGTTGAACCTCATCTACCACTTCCCAACCCAAACCCCCAACCTATCCCAGATACATTTGTAACAGTGCACTGTCCTCTATAGTGTTTATTGCTTTACAGAGTTTAGTATCATCTGCAAAGATTGCTACTTTACTATTCAACCCCTCTACAAGGTCATTAATAAATATATTAAATAGAACAGGACCCAAGACTGCCCCCTGTGGTACCCCACTAGTAACAGTCACCTAATCAGAATAAGTACCATTAATAACCACCCTCTGTTTCCTATCACTGAGCAAGTTACTTACCCCCTTACACACATTCTCCCCCAGCCCCATCCTTCTCATTATATGCACCAACCTTTTATGTGGGACCATATGAAATGCTTTGGAAAAATCCAGATATACAACATCCAGCGATTGTCCCTGGTCCAGTCTGGAGCTCACCTCCTCAGAAAAGCTGATCAGGTTAGTTTGACAGGACCGATCCCTTATTAACCCCTTAAGGATGCAGGACGTAAATGTACGTCCTGGTGAGGTGGTACTTAACGCACCAGGACGTACATTTACGTCCTGTGCATAACCGCGGGCATCGGAGCGATGCCCGTGTCATGCGCGGCTGATCCCGGCTGCTGATCGCAGCCAGGGACCCGCCGGCAATGGCCGACGCCCGCGATCTCGCGGGCGTCCGCCATTAACCCCTCAGGTGCCGGGATCAATACAGATCCCGGCATCTGCGGCAGTGCGCGATTTGAATGAATGATCGGATCGCCCGCAGCGCTGCTGCGGGGATCCGATCATTTATAACGCCGCACGGAGGTCCCCTCTCCTTCCTGCTCCCGGCGTCTCCTGCTCTGGTCTGTGATCGAGCAGACCAGAGCAGAAGATCACCGAAAACACTGATCTGTTCTATGTCCTATACATAGAACAGATCAGTATTAGCAATCATGGTGACTATGGGGACTATTCAAGTGTAAAAAAAAATGTAAAAAAATGTAAAAGTAAAAAAAAAGTGAAAAATCCCCTCCCCCAATAAAAAAGTAAAACGTCAGTTTTTTCCTATTTTACCCCCAAAAAGCGTAAAAATTAATTTTTATAGACATATTTGGTATTGCCGCATGCGTAAATGTCCGAACTATTAAAATAAAATGTTAATGATCCCGTACGGTGAACGTCGTGAACGAAAAAAAAAAAAGTCCAAAATTCCTACTTTTTTAATACATTTTATTAAAAAAAATTATAAAAAATGTATTAAAAGTTTTTTATATGCAAATGTGGTATCAAAAAAAAAGTACAGATCATGGCGCAAAAAATGAGCCCCCATACTGCCGCTTATACGGAAAAATAAAAAAGTTAGAGGTCATCAAAATAAAGGGATTATAAACGTATTAATTTGGTTAAAAAGTTTGTGATTTTTTTTAAGCGCAACAATAATATAAAAGTATGGAATAATGGGTATAATTTTAATTGTATTGACCCTCAGAATAAAGAACACACGTCATTTTTACCATAAATTGTACGGCGTGAAAACGAAACCTTCCAAAATTAGCAAAATTGCGTTTTAATTTCCCCACAAAAATTGTGTTTTTTGGTTGCGCCATACATTTTATGATATAATGAGTGATGTCATTACAAAGGACAACTGGTCGAGCAAAAAACAAGCCCTCATACTAGTCTGTGGATGAAAATATAAAAGAGTTATGATTTTTAGAAGGCGAGGAGGAAAAAATGAAAACGTAAAAATTAAATTGTCTGAGTCCTTAAGGCCAAAATGGGCTGAGTCCTTAAGGGGTTAAGCCATGCTGATATGGAGTCATACATTTATTTTTATCAAGATACTCAAAAATGGCATCCCTTCTGCTCTGGTCTGCTCGATCACAGACCAGAGCAGGAGACGCCGGGAGCCGGACGGAGGAAGGAGAGGGGACCTCCGTGCGGCGTTATAAATGATCGGATCCCCGCAGCAGCGCTGCGGGCGATCCGATCATTCATTCAAATCGCGCACTGCCGCAGATGCCGGGATCTGTATTGATCCCGGCACCTGAGGGGTTAATGGCGGACGCCCGCGAGATCGCGGGCGTCGGCCATTGCCGGCGGGTCCCTGGCTGCGATCAGCAGCCGGGATCAGCCGCGCATGACACGGGCATCGCTCCGATGCCCGCGGTTATGCACAGGACGTAAATGTACGTCCTGGTGCGTTAAGTACCACCTCACCAGGACGTACATTTACGTCCTGCATCCTTAAGGGGTTAATAAGGGATCGGTCCTGTCAAACTAACCTGATCAGCTTTTCTGAGGAGGTGAGCTCCAGACTGGACCAGGGACAATCGCTGGATGTTGTATATCTGGATTTTTCCAAAGCATTTCATATGGTTCCACATAAAAGGTTGGTGCATATAATGAGAAGGATGGGGCTGGGGGAGAATGTGTGTAAGGGGGTAAGTAACTTGCTCAGTGATAGGAAACAGAGGGTGGTTATTAATGGTACTTATTCTGATTAGGTGACTGTTACTAGTGGGGTACCACAGGGGGCAGTCTTGGGTCCTGTTCTATTTAATATATTTATTAATGACCTTGTAGAGGGGTTGAATAGTAAAGTAGCAATCTTTGCAGATGATACTAAACTCTGTAAAGCAATAAACACTATAGAGGACAGTGCACTGTTACAAATGTATCTGGGATAGGTTGGGGGTTTGGGTTGGGAAGTGGTAGATGAGGTTCAACACTGATAAATGTAAGATAATGCATAGGGGGAAGAAAAATCTGGGCTGGGATTATGTATTAAATGGGAGAACACTTGGAACGACTGACGTGGAAAAGGACTTAGGAGTCTATGCCCATGACAAGTAAATAATTATTTTGCTGTACAAATCACTAGTCAGTCTACACATAGAATACTGTGTACAGTACTGGGCACCAGTGTACAAGAAAGATATAGTGGAGCTGGAGATGGTTCAAAGATGGGCAACCAGGGTAATACGGGGAATGGGAGGACTACAGTACCCAGAAAGATTATCAGAATTAGGGTTATTTAGTTTAGAAAAAAGAAGGCTTAGGGGAGACCTAATAATGTATAAATATATCAGGGGATCATACAGAGATCTCTCCCGTGATCTATTTATACCCAGCTCTGTATCTATAACAAGGGGGCATCCTCTACGTTTAGAGGAAAGAAGGTTTCTACACCAGCACAGACGGGGATTCTTTACTGTATGGGACTATGGAATTCTCTGTCAGAGGAGGTGATCATGGGGAACTCTGTAAAAGAGTTCAAAAGTGGTCTGGATGCATTTTTGGACAATAACAATAACAACTGGTTATGTATACTAGATTTATAGAGTCAGAACGTTGATCCAGGGATTTATTCTGACTGCCATATTTGGAGTCGGGAAGAAATTTTTACCTCTAGTATGAGGGTTTTTTGCCTTCCTCTGGATCAACTCAGTAGGGACTCATTAGGGTTATAGGTTGAACTTGAAGGACTCTGGTCTTTTTTCAGCCGTATGAACTATGTTACTATGTTATGTTACTGATCCCGTATGGTGAGAGGCGTAAATGTAAAAAAAAATACAGAAGTTCAAGATTGCTGATTTGAGGTCACATCACATCCCAGACAAGTGATCAAAAAGTCACATATACGCAAAAGTGGTACCGATGAAAACTACAGATCACAGCGCAAAAATTTGCCCATATACAGCCCTGTATACGGAAAAATAAAAAAGTTATAGGTGTCAGAAAAGGACAATTTGAACATACTAATTTTGTTTAAAAAGTTTGATTTTTTTTTACAGTAAAATAAAATAAAAGTGAGTAAAGATGGGGATCATTTTAATCATATTGACCCACTGAATAAAGAGAACATGTCAGTTTTATCATAATGTGCACTGTGTAAAAACAAAAAACCCTAAAGTTGCAAAATTGTGTTTTTTTTAAATCAATTTTCCACCATAAATAATAATTTTTCTTTGCACCATAGATTTTATGGTAAAATAAAAGTGTAATTACAAACAACAATTGGTGGCGCAAAACCATGCCCTCACAAAACCATGCCCTGGGACTGTAGCTGAAAAAAGATAAAAGCATTATAGCTCTTAGAAGGTGAGGAGGAAATAACAGAAACACTAAATTGAAATTTTTCTGTGTTCTCAAGGCCAAAATGTGATGTGTCCTTAAGGGGTTAAGGAACTTTTGTAATATGGTTGTTTTAACATTTTGAAAATGTAATAAAGAAAACTGCCCCTGACCACCACTAGGGGTCCTCATACCTACTGGAACACTAACCAGTCCTGCAGCAGCATCAGGCTTGTCTATGAGGCATTGGCAAGAGATGACTCATGGACACGCCCCTTCCCCTGAGAGGATTTCTAACACTATGAGCTAATGACAATAGGTATTTTTATAATAAATATAGGTGACAGAGGCATAACAATTAGATGTACATGGTCAGGATTAGGTACTGAGTAACATATTTTTTTTATGGGATCTGACAGGTATGCTTTTACCCCTTAAGGACTCAGGGTTTTTCCGTTTTTGCACTTTCGTTTTTTCCTCCTTACCTTTTAAAAATCATAACCCTTTCAATTTTCAACCTAAAAATCCATATTATGGCTTATTTTTTGTGTCGCCAATTATACTATGCAGTGACATTAGTCATTTTACCCAAAAATGCACGGTGAAATGGGAAAAAAAATCATTGTGCGACAAAATCGAAAAAAAAACGCCATTTTGTAACTTTTGGGGGCTTCCGTTTCTACGCAGTGCATATTTCGGTAAAACTTACACCTTATCATTATTCTATAGGTCCATGATACCCTACTTATATAGGTTTGATTTTGTCGCACTTCTGGAAAAAATCATAACTACATGCAGGAAAATTTATACGTTTAAAAATGTCATTTTCTGACCCCTATAACTTTTTTATTTTTCCACATACAGGGCGGTATGAGGACTAATTTTTTGCGACGTGATCTGAAGTTTTTATCGGTATGATTCTTGTTTTGATCGGACTTTTTGATCACTTTTTATTCATTTTTTAATGGTATAAAAAGTGACCAAAATACGCTTTTTAGGACTTTGGAATTTTTTTGCGCGTACACCATTGACCGTACGGTTTAATTAATGATATATTTTTATAGTTCGGACATTTACGCACGCGGCGATACCACATATGTTTATTTTATTTATTTTTGTACACTGTTTTATTTTTTTAATGGGAAAAGGGGGGTTAAATGACCTTTATTAACACTTTTTTTAACATTTTTTTTGCAGTGTTATAGGTCCCATAGGGACCTATAACACTGCACACACTGATCTCTCATCCTGATTACAGGCGTGTATTAACACGCCTGTGATCAGTGTTATCGGCGCTTGACTGCTCCTGCCTGGATCTCAGGCACGGAGCAGTCATTCGTCGATCGGACACCGAGGAGGCAGGTAAGGGCCCTCCCGATGTCTGGTCAGCTGTTCGGGACGCCGCGATTTCACCGCGGCGGTCCCGAACAGCCCGACTGAGCAGCCGGGTCACTTTCACTTTCACTTTAGAAGCAGCGGTCAGCTTTGACCGCCGCTTCTAAAGTGTTAATACCGCACATCGCCGCGATCGGCGATGTGTGGTATTAGCCGCGGGTCCCGGCCGTTGATGAGCGCCGGGACCGACGTGATATGATGCAGGATCGCGGCGCGATCCCGCTTCATATCGCGGGAGCCGGCGCAGGACGTAAATATACGTCCTGCGTCGTTAAGGGGTTAATATACCACTCAATATGACAATATGCAGCCTCTGAAAAAGCACAGTAATTTGAAAATATAGAGCCTCTCAATAAAGATCCATATACATGGATAAGGAAAGCAACCGTGACACGATAATTCCTAATGTTCCCATAATTCGTCTGGAAATAAACCAAAACATTATCACTAGCGAAGACAGACAAGAGGTACAAGGGGAAGAACGAAAGGGGATCTAAGAACCCTACAAACGTGAAAAAGGGGTAAGGAGAGAATAAGGAGGAACATAAAGATATCCACTGAAGCCAAATTGCATCACATATTTTAGGTGAATCCAAGAGAAGAATAGTCATTTTATCATTAACCATAATCCAATTTAACCCGATAACGACCATGGACATAGATGTCCAGGTTGGCGGCCGTTCCCGCACCTGGACGTCTATCCTCGTCCATTATTCTCGTGGGTGCTGCCCAGTGCACCCACGAGATCGCGGCAGGGACTCGGCTGTATCACACAGCCGGGACCCTGCTGCACTGCCAGGACCGAAGTAAACTTCGGTCCCGGCAGTTTTAACTCTTACAGCCGCGGTCGGAAGTGACCGCGGGCTGTAAGTGTTATGACAGAGGGAGCTCCCTCTGTCTCCTCTGCAGCACCCCGCATCGCGATCGCGGGGTGCTGTGTGTAATACGCGGCTGGCCGGGGCCTGCCGCACTGCCGGGAGTGAAGTTCACTTCACTCCCGACAGTTTAACCCTTACAGCCGCGGTCAGAAGTGACCGCACGCTGTAAGGATTTGTGACAGAGGGAGGGGGCTCCCTCTGCAGCACCCCGCATCGCGATCGCGGGGTGCTGTGTGTGGCCGCACTGCCGGGAGTGAAGTTCACTTCACTCCCGACAGTTTAACCCTTACAGCCGCGGTCAGAAGTGACCGCGCGCAGTAAGGAGTTCTGACAGAGGGAGGGGGCTCCCTCTGTCTCTCCTGCAGCACCCCGGAGCATCGCGGGGTGCTGCTGCATACCTGGGGTCCTACAAAGACCCCCAGGTCTGCCCTGGGTATTGCCTGAAAGGATGTGCCAGAGGCACGTCCTAATATGCTGCCTGCTAGTGAAAACTGGCAGGCAGCATATAACTGCAATTCTTTGGAATACTAACTATTCCAAAGCATTAAAAAGTGTAAAAATAAATAAATAAAATAAAAGTGTAAAAATAAATAAAAATTTAATAAAAGTGTAAAAAAAAAAGTACATTAAAAATACATTTATTAAATGAATCTAATAAAAAAAAATGCATAATGTGTAGGATCGCTGTTACGCCGAGCGCTCCGGGTCCCCGCTCCTCCCCGGAGCGCTCGCCTCTCTCTCGCTACCGCAGCGCTCCGGGCAGCTCCACTGACCCGGTGCGCTGCGATACCGTCTCCAGCTGGGATGCGATTCGCGATGCGGGTGGCGCCCGCTCGCGATGCGCATCCCGGCTCCCGTACCTGACTCGCTCTCCGTCTGTCCTGTCCCGGCGCGCGCGGCCCCGCTCCCTAGGGCGCGCGCGCGCCGGGTCTCTGCGATTTAAAGGGCCACTGCGCCGCTGATTGGCGCAGTGGTTCCAATTAGTGTGTTCACCTGTGCACTCCCTATTTATACCTCACTTCCCCTTCACTCCCTCGCCGGATCTTGTTGCCATTGTGCCAGTGAAAGCGTTTCCTTGTGTGTTCCTAGCCTGTGTTCCAGACCTCCTGCCGTTGCCCCCGACTACGATCCTTGCTGCCTGCCCCGACCTTCTGCTACGTCCGACCTTGCTTCTGTCTACTCCCTTGTACCGCGCCTATCTTCAGCAGTCAGAGAGGTTGAGCCGTTGCTAGTGGATACGACCTGGTCACTACCGCCGCAACAAGACCATCCCGCTTTGCGGCGGGCTCTGGTGAAAACCAGTAGTGACTTAGAACCGATCCACTAGCACGGTCCACGCCAATCCCTCTCTGGCACAGAGGATCCACTACCTGCCAGCCGGCATCGTGACAGTAGATCCGGCCATGGATCCCGCTGAAGTTCCTCTGCCAGTTGTCGCCGACCTCACCACGGTGGTCGCACAGCAGTCACAACAGATAGCGCAACAAGGCCAACAGCTGTCTCAACTGACCGTGATGCTACAGCAGCTACTACCCCAGCTTCAGCAATCATCTCCTCCGCCAGCTCCTGCACCTCCTCCGCAGCGAGTGGCCGCTTCTGGTCTACGACTATCCTTGCCGGATAAATTTGATGGGGACTCTAAATTCTGCCGTGGCTTTCTTTCCCAATGTTCCCTGCACTTGGAGATGATGTCGGACCAGTTTCCTACTGAAAGGTCTAAGGTGGCTTTCGTAGTCAGCCTTCTGTCTGGAAAAGCTCTGTCATGGGCCACACCGCTCTGGGACCGCAATGACCCTGTCACTGCCTCTATACACTCCTTCTTCTCGGAAATTCGAAGTGTCTTTGAGGAACCTGCCCGAGCCTCTTCTGCTGAGACTGCCCTGTTGAACCTGGTCCAGGGTAATTCTTCCGTTGGCGAGTACGCCGTACAATTCCGTACTCTTGCTTCAGAATTATCCTGGAATAATGAGGCCCTCTGCGCGACCTTTAAAAAAGGCCTATCCAGCAACATTAAAGATGTTCTGGCCGCACGAGAAATCCCTGCTAACCTACATGAACTCATTCATCTAGCCACTCGCATTGACATGCGTTTTTCCGAAAGGCGTCAGGAGCTCCGCCAGGATATGGACTTTGTTCGCACAAGGCGTTTTTTCTCCCCGGCTCCTCTCTCCTCTGGTCCCCTGCAATCCGTTCCTGTGCCTCCCGCCGTGGAGGCTATGCAGGTCGACCGGTCTCGCCTGACACCTCAAGAGAGGACACGACGCCGCATGGAGAATCTCTGCCTGTACTGTGCCAGTACCGAACACTTCCTGAAGGATTGTCCTATCCGTCCTCCCCGCCTGGAAAGACGTACGCTGACTCCGCACAAAGGTGAGACAGTCCTTGATGTCTACTCTGCTTCTCCACGTCTTACTGTGCCTGTGCGGATATCTGCCTCTGCCTTCTCCTTCTCTTCTATGGCCTTCTTGGATTCCGGATCTGCAGGAAATTTTATTTTGGCCTCTCTCGTCAACAGGTTCAACATCCCAGTGACCAGTCTCGCCAGACCCCTCTACATCAATTGTGTAAACAATGAAAGATTGGACTGTACCATACGTTTCCGCACGGAGCCCCTTCTAATGTGCATCGGACCTCATCACGAGAAGATTGAATTTTTGGTCCTCCCCAATTGCACTTCCGAAATTCTCCTTGGACTACCCTGGCTTCAACTCCATTCCCCAACCCTGGATTGGTCCACTGGGGAGATCAAGAGTTGGGGGCCCTCTTGTTTCAAGGACTGCCTAAAACCGGTTCCCAGTACCCCTTGCCGTGACTCTGTGGTTCCCCCTGTAACCGGTCTCCCTAAGGCCTATATGGACTTTGCGGATGTTTTTTGCAAAAAACAAGCTGAGACTCTACCTCCTCACAGGCCTTATGATTGTCCTATTGACCTCCTCCCAGGCACTACTCCACCCCGGGGCAGAATTTATCCTCTGTCCGCCCCAGAGACTCTTGCTATGTCGGAGTACATCCAGGAAAATTAAAAAAAAAGGCTTTATCCGTAAATCCTCCTCTCCTGCCGGAGCCGGATTTTTCTTTGTGTCCAAAAAAGATGGCTCTCTACGTCCTTGCATTGACTACCGCGGTCTTAATAAAATTACGGTAAAGAACCGCTACCCCCTACCCCTCATCTCTGAACTCTTTGATCGCCTCCAAGGTGCCCACATCTTTACCAAACTGGACTTAAGAGTTGCTTATAATCTCATCCGCATCAGAGAGGGGGATGAATGGAAAACGGCATTTAACACTAGAGATGGACACTTTGAGTATCTGGTCATGCCCTTTGGCCTGTGCAACGCCCCTGCCGTCTTCCAAGACTTTGTTAATGAAATTTTTCGTGATCTCTTATACTCCTGTGTTGTTGTATATCTGGACGATATCCTGATTTTTTCTGCCAATCTAGAAGAACACCGCCAGCATGTCCGTATGGTTCTTCAGAGACTTCGTGACAATCAACTTTATGCCAAGATAGAGAAATGTCTGTTTGAATGCCAATCTCTTCCTTTCCTAGGATACTTGGTCTCTGGCCAGGGACTACAAATGGATCCAGACAAACTCTCTGCCGTCTTAGATTGGCCACGCCCCTCCGGACTCCGTGCTATCCAACGTTTTTTGGGGTTCGCCAATTATTACAGGCAATTTATTCCACATTTTTCTACCGTTGTGGCCCCTATCGTGGCTTTAACCAAAAAAAATGCCAATCCCAAGTCTTGGCCTCCTCAAGCGGAAGACGCCTTTAAACGGCTCAAGTCTGCCTTTTCTTCGGCTCCCGTGCTCTCCAGACCTGACCCATCTAAACCCTTCCTATTGGAGGTTGATGCCTCCTCTGTAGGAGCTGGAGCGGTCCTTCTACAAAAAAATTCTTCCGGGCATGCTGTTACTTGTGGTTTTTTTTCTAGGACCTTCTCTCCGGCGGAGAGGAACTACTCCATCGGGGATCGAGAGCTTCTAGCCATTAAATTAGCACTTGAGGAATGGAGGCATCTGCTGGAGGGATCAAGATTTCCAGTTATTATTTACACCGATCACAAGAACCTCTCCTATCTCCAGTCTGCCCAACGGCTGAATCCTCGCCAGGCCAGGTGGTCTCTGTTCTTTGCCCGATTTAATTTTGAAATTCACTTTCGGCCTGCCGATAAGAACATTAGGGCCGATGCTCTCTCTCGTTCCTCGGATGCCTCGGAAGTTGAACTCTCTCCGCAACACATCATTCCTCCTGACTGCCTGATTTCCACTTCTCCAGCCTCCATCAGGCAAACTCCTCCAGGAAAGACCTTCGTCTCTCCACGCCAACGCCTCGGAATCCTCAAATGGGGTCACTCCTCCCATCTCGCAGGTCATGCAGGCATCAAGAAATCTGTGCAACTCATCTCTCGCTTCTATTGGTGGCCGACTCTGGAGACGGATGTCGTGGACTTTGTGCGAGCCTGCACTGTCTGTGCCCGGGATAAGACTCCTCGCCAGAAGCCCGCTGGTTTTCTTCATCCTCTGCCTGTCCCCGAACAGCCTTGGTCTCTGATTGGTATGGATTTTATTACAGACCTACCCCCATCCCGTGGCAACACTGTTGTTTGGGTGGTCGTTGATCGATTCTCCAAAATGGCACATTTCATCCCTCTTCCTGGTCTTCCTTCAGCGCCTCAGTTGGCTAAACAATTTTTTGTACACATTTTTCGTCTTCACGGGTTGCCCACACAGATAGTCTCGGATAGAGGCGTCCAATTCGTGTCTAAATTCTGGAGGGCTCTCTGTAAACAACTCAAGATTAAATTAAACTTTTCTTCTGCATATCATCCTCAATCCAATGGACAAGTAGAAAGAATTAACCAGGTCTTGGGTGATTATTTACGACATTTTGTTTCCTCCCGCCAGGATGATTGGGCAGATCTTCTACCATGGGCCGAATTCTCGTATAACTTTAGAGTCTCTGAATCTTCCTCCAAATCCCCATTTTTCGTGGTGTACGGCCGTCACCCTCTTCCCCCCCTCCCTACTCCCTTGCCCTCTGGTTTGCCCGCTGTAGATGAAGTGACTCGTGATCTTTCCACCATATGGAAAGAGACCCAAAATTCTCTTTTACAGGCTTCATCTCGCATGAAAAAGTTTGCCGATAAGAAAAGAAGAGCTCCCCCCATTTTTGCTCCCGGAGACAAGGTATGGCTCTCCACTAAATATGTCCGCTTTCGTGTCCCCAGTTACAAACTGGGTCCACGCTATCTTGGTCCTTTCAAAGTCTTGTGCCAAATTAATCCTGTCTCTTACAAACTTCTTCTTCCTCCTTCTCTCCGTATTCCTAATGCCTTTCATGTCTCTCTTCTTAAACCACTCATCATCAACCGTTTCTCTCCCAAGTTAGTTTCTCCCACTCCTGTCTCCGGTTCTTCTGACGTCTTCTCAGTGAAAGAGATACTGGCCTCCAAGACGGTCAGAGGAAAAAGGTTCTTTTTGGTGGATTGGGAGGGCTGTGGACCTGAAGAGAGATCCTGGGAACCTGAGGACAACATCCTAGACAAAAGTCTGCTCCTCAGGTTCTCAGGCTCTAAGAAGAGGGGGAGACCCAAGGGGGGGGGGTACTGTTACGCCGAGCGCTTCGGGTCCCCGCTCCTCCCCGGAGCGCTCGCCTCTCTCTCGCTACCGCAGCGCTCCGGGCAGCTCCACTGACTCGGTGCGCTGCGATACCGTCTCCAGCCGGGATGCGATTCGCGATGCGGGTGGCGCCCGCTCGCAATGCGCATCCCGGCTCCCGTACCTGACTCGCTCTCCGTCTGTCCTGTCCCGGCGCGCGCGGCCCCGCTCCCTAGGGCGCGCGCGCGCGCCGGGTCTCTGCGATTTAAAGGGCCACTGCGCCGCTGATTGGCGCAGTGGTTCCAATTAGTGTGTTCACCTGTGCACTCCCTATTTATACCTCACTTCCCCTTCACTCCCTCGCCGGATCTTGTTGCCATTGTGCCAGTGAAAGCGTTTCCTTGTGTGTTCCTAGCCTGTGTTCCAGACCTCCTGCCGTTGCCCCCGACTACGATCCTTGCTGCCTGCCCCGACCTTCTGCTACGTCCGACCTTGCTTCTGTCTACTCCCTTGTACCGCGCCTATCTTCAGCAGTCAGAGAGGTTGAGCCGTTGCTAGTGGATACGACCTGGTCACTACCGCCGCAGCAAGACCATCCCGCTTTGCGGCGGGCTCTGGTGAAAACCAGTAGTGACTTAGAACCGATCCACTAGCACGGTCCACGCCAATCCCTCTCTGGCACAGAGGATCCACTACCTGCCAGCCGGCATCGTGACAATCGCATTGGCGGACATCCGCAGCATGTAATATACTGCGGATGTCCACCATGTGACCCTACACATTATGCAGCAGTCACGGTAATGAGCTTGCTGCTGCGGCTGGGTAGCTTTGTGTGTCCACTCATAGCGGCGGATTTCCCGCCAGCAGTCATGAGCGGACACACTGAGCTACCCAGCCGCAGCAGTGATGGATATATTCGCCATGAGCGGGTGCTTATTCCCACAACATGGCGGATATATCCATCAAAAGCCTTAACTGTCACAGACAGACGCGTTATACTGCACACCGACCAAGGACCAATCAGAGAGGTCCCTGGTCCAGCCAATAACTTGTAGGGGTGCGGTATATAAATGGGGTCACTTGTGGGGGTAGGGGTACTGTTCTGCCCTGAAAGCCAAATGGCGCTCCTCTCCTTCTGAGTCCTACCACGCGGACAAGGAACGATATATGGCCAAAGCGGGGGTATTTCCGAACATGGGACAAGCAGCTAAATAAAATATAGGGTGCATTTCTTTCAATATCAGAAGTGATGTACAAAAAATATGCCCCCCAAATGATGCATTTGTGAAAAATTGCAAATTTCGAATTTTTAACACTGACTTTGTAATAATTCCTGCCAAAAAACGATGGTGTTAAAATACTCACTGTATCCCCTAGCGAATACCTTGAGGGGTCTAGTTTTTAAAATGGGGTCATTTGGGGGGTGTTCCTATGTTCTACTACCTTTTAATTTCTGCAAACCTTGCATAGCACATAAAAAAAGATGTACTTTTCAAATGTTCTAAATTTTCAAGTTAAATTGTTAGGCTTCTAACTAATTTAAAATGTTAATTAAAAACTAAAAAATTACGTCAAAATAAAGTAGACATCTGAAAGTATAAGTTTCAAACTATTTGGTCAGTAAGTATAAATATATGCAACCTATTAGTGTTAAAATAGCAAAAAAATCTAAATTTTTTGTAAAAATTTCATGATTTTTTGCATTGTAAAAAAAAACTACAAATGATATCGGCTTACTTTTTCTATGTACATGAAGGACAGACAACTTGTGACAAAAAAAACAATGTCAGAATTATAGTGATTGGCAAAACGTTACCAGAGTTATTCTCTAATAAAGACAGACATCCCCGATTTGAAAAAACAGGCCTGGTCTTTCAGGGGCGTACAGGTTTATTTGCATTGGTCCTTAAGGGGTTAATTTGGACATGACCAAATGCAATGGGATGGATTAACTTGGCAGCCAGGAAGATAAAATAGATACATTTCAATGGTGCTGGCTCCAGACTCTTTTTAACGCCTTAAGGACCCATGACGTATGCATACGTCTCTGCACCCTGGGCTTTAAGGACCCATGACGTATGAGTACGTCATGGCGTATTCCGGTCCCTGGCGCTTGCCGGGCAGAGATCGGAAGCGGATGCCTGCTGAAATGCTTCAGCAGGCATCCAGGGCAAACGCCGAGGGGGGCCATGTAGGCCCCCCATGTCGGCGATCGTCGCAAATCGCGAGGGAAATCGCCCCTGCGATCTGCACGACCGCCCAGTAATTTTGCATGATCCCGGTTGACACAGACAGCCAGGACCATGCTGGAGGCTAGGAGCGAGGTGGTAAGCCTGCCGCCTCCTCCTATCCCCTGCGATCCGTCGGTTAGCTAACCGACCAATCGCAGGGGGGGGAGGGGGTTACTTCCTCCCGCCCTGTCCGGCCCCTGGAAGTCCGGAGAGGACGGGAGGAAGACCGGAGGATGCAGCAGGGGAAGGAGGAGTACATACCTCGTCCCTGAAGACCCGGATCCCGGCGATGAAGATGTCGGCGGCGACAGGTAAGTTCCTCTTCAGCCTCGGTCGGGCCCTTTACAGCAAAGCACGTCGCCGTAAAGCGACATGCATTGCTGTATTGGGACCCTGTATACTAAAACTCCCAGCATGCCCAGACAGCCCTTGGACTTCTGGGCATGCTGGGAGTTGCAGTTTTGCAACATCTGGAGGTCAGCAGTTTTGGGACCACTGTGCCCTTCCAGATGTTGCAAAACTACACATCCTCAGCATGCCCTTACTGTCCAGGCATGCTGTGAGTTGTAGTTCTGTAACATCTGGCCCTTCATATGTTGCAGAACTACAACTCCCAGCATGCCTGGACAGTTTTGGCATACTGGGAGTTGTAGTTTTGCAACATCTGGAAGGGCACAGATTGGGAACCACTGTATTAGTGGTCTGCAAACTGTAGTCCTCCAGATGTTGCAAAACTACAACTCCAAGCATGCTGGGAGTTGTAGTTCGGCAACATCTGGCTCTAAAGATGTTGCCAAACTACTACTTCCAGCATGCCTGAGAATGTTTGGGAGTTGTGGTTTTGTAACAACTGGAGGCACACTGGTTGGGAAACATTGTCTGTTTCCTAACTCAGTGTTTCCCAACCCGTGTGCCTCCAGCTGTTGCAAAACTATAACTACCAGCATGCACTGACAGCTGGAGGCTCCATTTTGAAAACAGTGGCGTACCAGACGTTTTTCATTTTTATTAGGGAGGGGAGGGGGGCTGTGTAGGGGTATGTGTATATGTAGTGTTTTTTACTTTTTATTTTATTTTGTGTTAGTGTAGTGTAGTGTTTTTAGGGTACATTCACATGGGCTGGGGCTTACAGTGAGTATCAGGCTGCAAGTTGAAAACTCACAGCGGGAAACTCGCTGTAATCCCCCGCCCGTGTGACTGTACCCTAAAAACACTACACTACAGTAACACAAAATAAAATAGAAAGTAAAAAACACTACATATACACATACCCCTACACAGCCCCGCTCCCTTCCCCAATAAAAATGAAAAACGTCTGGTACGCCACTGTTTTCAAAATGGAGCCTCCAGCTGTTGCAAAACAACAACTCCCAGTATTCCCGGACAGCCGTTGACTGTCCAAGCATGCTGGGAGTTTTGCAACAGCTGGAGGCACCCTGTTTGGGGCTCACTGGCGTAGAATACCTCTATGTCCACCCCTATGCAAATCCCTAATTCAGGCCTCAAATGCACATGGCGCTCTCACTTTGGAGCCCTGTCGTATTTCAAGGCAACAGTTTAGGGCCACATATGGGGTATCTCCGTACTCGGGAGAAATTGCCTAACAAATTTTGGGGGGCTTTTTCTCCTTTCACCCCTTATGAAAAGGTGAAGTTGGGGTCTACACCAGCATGTTAGTGTAAAAAAATAAATTTTTTACACTAACAGGCTGGTGTTGCCCTATTCTTTTCATTTTGACAAGAGGTAAAAGTGAAAAAGCCCCACAAAATGTGTAATGCAATTTTTCCTGACTACGGAGATACCCCATATGTGGGCGCAAAGTGTTCTGGGGGCGCACAACAAGGCCCAGAAGGGAGAGTGCACCATGTACATTTGAGGTGATTTGCACAGGGGTGGCTGATTGTTACAGCGGTTTTGACAAACGCAAAAAAACCAAAACCCCACATGTGACCCCATTTCGGAAACTACACCCCTCACGGAATGTAATGAGGGGTGCAGTGAGAATTTACACCCCACTGGTGTCTGACAGATCTTTGGAACAGTGGACTGTGCAAATTAAAAATTTTGTACAGCCCACTGCTCCAAAGATCTGACAGACACCAGTGGGGGGTAAATGCTCACTGTACCCCTTGTTACGTTCCTCAAGGGGTCTAGTTTCCAAAATGGTATGCCATGTGGGGGTTATTTTGCTGTCCTGGCACCATAGGGGCTTCCTACATGCGACATGCCCCCGAGCAAAATTTGCTCTCAAAAAGGCAAATATGACTCCTTCTCTTCTGAGCATTGTAGTTTGCCCGTAGTGCGCTTCAGGTCAATTTATGGGGTACATCCATACTCAAAAGAGATGGGGTTACACATTTTGGGGGGTACTTTCTGGTATTAACCCTTGCAAAAATGTTAAATTTGGGGGGGGGAAACACACATTTTAGTGAATTTTTTTTTTTGTTTTACGCATGCAAAAGTCGTGAAACCCCTGTGGGGTATTATGGCTCACTTTATTCCTTGTTACATTCCTCAAGGGGTCTAGTTTCCAAAATGGTAGGCCATGTGGGTATTTTTTGCTGTTCTGGCACCATAGGGGCTTCCTAAATGCGATATGCCCCCGAGCAAAATTTGCTCTCAAAAAGCCAAATATGACTCCTTCTCTTCTGAGCATTGTAGTTTGCCCGTAGTGCACTTCAGGTCAACTTATGGGGTACCTCCATACTCAGAAGATATGGAGTTACAAATTTTGGGGGGCGGTATTTTCTGCTATTAACCCTTGCATAAATGTGAAATTTGGGGGGAAACACACATTTTAGTGAAATATTTTTATTTTTTTTTTACATATGCAAAAGTCGTGAAACACCTGTGGGGTATTAAGGCTCACTTTATTCCTTGTTACGTTCCTCAAGGGGTCTAGTTTCCAAAATGGTATGCCATGTGGTTTTTTGCTGTTCTGGCACCATAGGGGCTTCCTAAATGCAACATGCCCCCCAAAAACCATTTCAGAAAAACATACTCTCCAAAATCCCCTTGTCGCTCCTTCGCTTCTGAGCCCTCTACTGCTCCAGCCGAACACTTTACATAGACATATGAGGTATGTGCTTACTCGAGAGAAATTCGGCTACAAATATAAGTATACATTTTCTCCTTTTACCCCTTGTAAAAATTCAAAAATTGGGTCTACAAGAACATGCGAGTGTAAAAAATGAAGATTGTGAATTTTCTCTTTGCTGCTATTCCTGTGAAACACCTAAAGGGTTAAAATGCTGAATGAATGTCATTTTGAATACTTTGGGGGGTGCAGTTTTTATAATGGGGTCATTTGTGGGGTATTTCTAAGATGAAGACCCTTCAAATCCACTTCAAACCTGAACCGGTCCCTGAAAAATTGTGATTTTGGAAATTTTGTGAAAAATTGGAAAATTGCTGCTGAACTTTGAAGCCCTCTGGTGTCTTCCAAAAGTAAAAACACGTCAATTTTATGATGCAAACATAAAGTGGACATATTGTATATGTGAATAAAAAAAAATTATTTGGAATATCCATTTTCCTTACAAGCAGAGAGCGTCAAAGTTAGAAAAATGCAAAATTTTCAACTTCTTCATCAAATTTTGGGATTTTTCACCAAGAAAGGATGCAAGTTACCAAAAAATGTTACCACTATGTTAAAGTAGAATATATCACGAAAAAACAATCTCCGAATCAGAATGATAACTAAAAGCATTCCAGATTTATTAATGTTTAAAATGACAGTGGTCAGATGTGCAAAAAATGGCCGGGTCCTAAGGTGTAAAATGGCTGGGTCCTTAAGGGGTTAAAGGGGTATTCCAGGAATTTTTTTTATTTGACTATGCTACAGGGGTTGTAAAGTTAGTGTAGTTCCTAATATAGTGTCTCTACCTGTGTGTGACAGTTTTCTCACAATTCTTATGTGATTCTAAGCCCACTATTTATTTTTAACAGCATACAAAATGATTGTTGTCTCAGATTTCTCCCAGCTTGCAATGTGGCCGAGACCTGACTCCCTAGTCAGCTGATGACAGGGAGCCTGTCTGCTTCAATGGGTGGAGGGATCAATCTGCAACTAATGCAATTTGTAGTAAAAAAAAGAAAAGTCAAACAGGAAATGCCAGTTCACAAAAAGCTAGCCACAGTGTTATGGTAATCTCACAACATAGCCATTTATCCCCAAGAAAAGCGCAGATCCTTCCTAAGCTTCTGTCCATTACTGTCTGCCAGGTACGTACTAAATCACCTTACGGTGGATAACCCCTGTAAGGTTAATCTCTGCAACGGAAAAAATGAGGTGATAAATTTGAATCCAGAAGAATTGCGCATCGGGGCAGTCCCACCATATGTGGACCCTGTTTTGGAATCCACAAAAGCAAAGAGGGGAAGCTAATGGAAACATTCTTGCTACTCTAGTAGGGACCAGATACCATCTAAATAGACCTTACAATCTTGCAAAGCAACATTTACTGAAAGTTTGGAGGTTGTAAGAGTGATTTGGGTCCATTTCTTTAAATCACAGAACTAATTATAATGCTTAAAGTGTGAACAAAACACTATCACCGAAAGAACACTTTAAAATGTACCTTTTAATAATAATTCTTTAAAAATGTCCACAGAACGGACCACCAATACAAAACACTTGTGATTCTCATATAACAAATGAGAGTGTGATAAACAAAGGGATCCCTGTATATCTTTTTACAGATGTATGAAGCAACAATACGGATCCCAAAAATGCCCACAATGGGGCTTAACATAAAGAAAATGCTCCTATAATTAGGAGACTTACATAAAGTCCAGATAAGTATATAAATACTAAGGGGTAGACATAAGGGACAAGGTATATAGGACAGGGAGGGAGGGCCTAGGGAATGATTACGGCCTATGATGCGTGGCCTCTGCCTAATTCACCCTGTTCTCAACTCCCTATTCTACCCCTAAACCTAGGCGGAGTAGTCTGCCCTTATAAGGATGGGCCCCGCTCCGGAACCTACCCCTCAAATGTCCTGTGAGTGGCCCTTGTATAAGACAGATAGGAGGCTGACTATCTCACTATTATATAGCCTATCTAATTATAAGGGTAGAAGAAGGAAAAGGTAGCCTAATGCCTAATACAAAAATAATGTGTATAGGTAAATGAAGGATATTCGTGTGTGTATATATATATATATATATATATATATATATATATATATATATATTATATATGTTGATGACTGATGGATACACAATGGACGCATAGATGTATATATACTGATGATTAATGAATACACATTAGGTGCGTATAAGATGGTACATATGCGTAAATGTGTATGGAATCAATAAGCGCAATATTTCTCACTGTCCACAGACAAAGATTATTCACAGATGAAAAAACACTTATCTATCTACCATCTAGCATAAGATGATAGCATACACTTCTCAAGCAAGGAATACTAAACCATCATACAAGATATTACATATCAGCAATAATATACAGTTATTCTCCCTGCTTGTGGGTAATAAATACCAATAATTGTCAAACACACTATTTTTGCCAATCAGCTGATGTTAACAATTGCCCAAAATAGTCTAAACAACTATCACAAATTATTCCATATATCATGGGGACATAAAAATCATGGATGATAACAGTCACTAGTTGTGATATATAAGGCAACCTGCCTATACATAGACCGATACTTTTTAGGCAATAGGGCAAATGAATATATTGACTACTTATCTGGACCCCAATTGATTCAAAATCGTCTCAACACGTTTCTTGCCCCATTCGTCAGGAGAAGATGGGGGGCATAGATATTGTCATGAAGATGGATACATGAATAATGGACTATCCAAGTTGTAGATAGCTGTCTGATGTGATGCGGCCATTTCTTTAGCTCAAAGGTCTTATCCAGATCAGACTCTGAGGTGGACATACATAGGAGTTTGGTTGAGGATATAAGAAGATTACAATCAATGGAAAAGATAAGAGCCCTTACTTTTGGCAGTAAGAGCAATAATAATTCATAGCATGAACGACATGTAATATCAATCAACATTGTTCTTCTTGAGGTCAGCCAGTAAATAACAAATTTGGCAGTTGCGATAAAACCGACAGATTCCCTTTAAATGTTGTTTTCTGCACCCTTAAGGTAGGCCATCAATATTTGACTTGTGAGGATCTAACTTACAGGATGCCTGCCAGTCAACAGAAAAAAGGGCTGGAGCACCTGACAAAGTGTCATGTGTCAAGGTGTCATTGTTTACACAGTCAGATTTAAATGAATTGGATGGAGCTGTGGGACCAGGCAAAATGAACCCCACAGTGAATCCTGTGTGTATGGCAATAAGCCTGCAATAACACTGTAAGGGCTCCTTTGTTCTATTGATTGACTAGGGTCCCAGAGATTACAGCCCGACTGATCAAGCACTGATGGCCTCTACTAAGGCTATGTTATTAATATTAAAGTCTTACTAAAGCCTTTTAATGATCAAGGAAAGAAGGTAACCACTCTGAAGGGGTACAAAGGCATTTTGCCACATATTATGATAAGACACCAACATTATCAATGGCACATGGTCAGTGGGAGGTCCTGGTAAGTTATGCCTCTGTATTCACTGAATATCTAAATTATCTCATATATGGTTAAATTGAAATGTCAAATATAGACCCTTTGAGTAAACCAAATACTGGTATACTTAGACATTAAAGGGGTACACCGATGGTCAACGTGTTTTTCCGTATTTGACTTACCCTATTTGTTTTGTTTATTTCTAGTCTTGTTGTTTAGCCTACTCTATTTCTGTTCTTTGTTGTCTTTTTATCCCCCACTTTGTTTTCCTATCTTTGCTTCTATTTCCTGTTTCTTGCTGTGCTGAAAACTACAAATCCCAGCATGCCACATGCCTCGCTGGTTTGGGATGGCTCCTTTTTTTTTTTTTTGTTCCGCCCTTCCATCCTACTATTTTCCCGGGTCGGCCCCCTTATACACAGCACACTAATATAATCAGCCCTGGTTGGGATACACTGTCATACACACACAAAAGGGACTACAACTCCCACCATGTGTCATTCAGGAGTCTTCAGTCTGTGGTATAACACTAGCATGCTGCCTCTGTAGTCTCCTGGGGGTTGTAGTTCACCACACCTCTATAGGGCATACACCAGTGTTTCCATACCAGGGTGCCTCCAGGTGTTGCAAAACTACTACTACTAGCATGCCTGGACAGCCAAACGCTGTCCGGGCATACTGGAAGTTGTAGTTTTGATACAGCTGAAGACACCCTGGTTGGGAAACAATGCACTTTGTTTGTAATATACTGAATTGGCTAGAACAGTGTTTCCCAATCAGTGTGTCTCCAGCTGTTGCAAAACTAAAACTCCCAACATGCCCAAAGGCTGTCAGGGCATGCTGGGAGTTGTAGTTTTACAACAACTAGAGACCCACTGGTTTCGAAACACTGGTGTAACATGATGTGTATGCTGAATAGGCTAGGACAGTGTTTCCCAATCAGCGTGCCTCCAGCTGTTGCAAAACTACAACTCCCAGCATGCCCTGACAGCCTTTGGGCAAGCTAGGAGTTGTAGTTTTACAACAGCTCGAGGCCTTTTCTTATGCAGACAGAGGAAAAAAATGCCCTGAAATGTTATCCACAGCAGACTCAGAACATGGCCAACGCTGTGGACGACAATAAAAGAAAACACTCTGAACTATTGAACTTCCTGCCCAACAAACAGGTAAGCAAAACACACACATGCTGCCAAAACATATAACACATATATTTTGCAAAAAAAACTAAACTTACAAAGAAGATGCAACATAGTCAAAAAAATTAACCACCAGAGTACCCCTTTAAGATCTACTATGGGTATAAGTGTTTCAAGCAAGGATCGGTAGAATTTTACATATCTTAGAGAAAAAAATAGGACACCTTGTCAAAAACTGTTAATTGTGCCATGGATTAAACATAAATCACAAATTAAGTACTGTATAAAACATTATTCCAAACACAACGTACAAAGCCAGTATTCTGGCATTTTTTAGTCGCTGAAACTAATGTAAGTGATTAAATATTCCAATTTCAATATCAGCTGAAGAAATGTTTGCAGTATGTTAACTTTCTGATAAAACACAGGTTAATTTTAATGAAACAAACTTCAAAAGTAATGACTCATGCAGCATAGATAAAATAGATTGAGGAATATGGGGGTCAAAGTGTTACACATTTTGGTTTTGTTACTATTGGCACAAGTCTGACACACTAATGTATCTGGTTACTACAATTCATCCAAAACCACTAAGCCCCGCAATGCGTACCGTTTATGTAAAGCTTAAAATAGAGGGAGTATTTCATTTTAACTGCCAAATAGTGAGACAATAACATACAAGATAGTAAAACACCAAAACACAAAGTGAAATGCATTAGACAAGTGTTTTCATTGGCTGCATGTAGTGTCCCACTGCTTACTAGCAGTTTTCCAAATCAAACTCAAGGTCTTTGTCACCCGGGGCAAACATTAATTGTAACACGAAGGTTATGCCTGGAGAGTCATGTAACACATTAAAATATCTGTACTCTATTATTAATGTCATGTTATAATAACAGAAAGATGTTATTTAATATACTAGCAATTCTTTACAAGTTTAGATGTTATTACTAGCCTCTAAACACCTTGCTAAGGGCTAGTTCACACAGCCGCCTGCTCCCGCCAAAAAAATGCCCGTTATGCAACCAGTTTACTAATTTTGCAAACGGGTTGCAAAGGGCTGTAAATGGATCCCATTGATCTCAATGGGATTTTTTACAGTCCTTTATCACCCGTTTGCATCCATTCTGTTTGTAACCCGTTATTTTTGACGGCCAAAAGACGTTCCATGCAGATTTTTTTTGGCTGTCAAAAATAACGGATGTAAAGCAGGTCTTTTAAATTTAACATTGAAGTCTATGGCAAACGGATAAACCTTTAATGTCAGCCGTTTGCCCCCGGTTTGTACTAACCGTTATTACTTTTGAGCATGCTTAGAAGAGGTGAAATCAGCAGACTCCTGCAGTGTTGTGGGACTACTACTACTCCCATCATGGAACAGACTTATTTCCATGATGGGAGTAGTAGTTCCCTGGCTGCGGGTGTCTGCAGGTGGCTGGGGGGACTACATTAGTGCTTGTACTACCATGTACTACTTCCCCCATCATGGAACAGACTCTGTTCCATGATGGGGGTTGTAGTACAGGGGCTGCGGGATTGATCGCAATGGGTTTTACTTTTGAGACCCGATGCGATCAGAAGTTATTAAGCAGGGAAGCGGGCGGCATGGTCCGCAACCCTGCAATGTATAGATTGTTTTAACTTTCATTTTTAAATCCCCCGTGGGGAACCCTAAATGGCCGGTACTGAGGAGCCATTCAGGGCTCCCTGCTGTGTTTTTAAAATGAACATTGTGAGGGGGCCATATCTATATTAAATGCATTGTGGGGGGCAAGATATATAGCGCTGCAGGGGGGGGGGCAGACATAGCATATCTATCTAGCCTCCCAGCGCATTTATAATATGCCCCCGCAGCGCATTAATAAAGATATGCCCCGCCAGCGCATTAATAAAGATATACCCCCCGCAGCACATGTATAATGTGCCCCCCACAGCGCTATATGTAAAAAGCATTCTAGTAGCAGCCGGCCTGATGCTGCTGTTACAATACTTTTCATTCATAGCGCTGTGGCAGCATGTGTATACAGTATAGATGCGCTGGGGGGGCCGACAAATAGCGTTATCTGCCCCCCCCTCCAGCGCTTCTATGAAAAGTATTGTATCAGTAGCATGGGTCCGGCCGGCTGCTGACAGAATACTTTTCAGATATAGCGCTGCAGTGGCATATGTATATAGAAGAGCTGTGGGGGCAGATAAGGCTATATGTCTTCCCCCCCCAGCGCATCTATATACATATGCCGCAGCAGCGCTATGAATGAAAAGTATTTTAACAGCAGCATCGGGCCGGCTGCTGCTAGAATGCTTTTCACATATAGCTCTGTGGAGGGCACATTATACATGTGCTGTGAGGGGTATATCATTACTAATGCGCTGGCGGGGGCATATCTTTATTAATGCGCTGCGGGGGCATATTATAAATGCGCTGGGGGGCTAGATATATATGCTACAGTGGGGATCAAAAGTTTGGGCACCCCAGGTAAAAATGTGTATTAATGTGCATAAAGAAGCCAAGGAAAGATGGAAAAAATCTCCAAAAGGCATCAAATTACAGATTAGACATTCTTATAATATGTCAACAAAAGTTAGATTTTATTTCCATCATTTACACTTTCAAAATAATAGAAAACAAAAAAAAATGACGGCTGCAAAAGTTTGGGCACCCTGCAGAATTTATAGCATGCACTGCCCCCTTTGCAAAGCTGAGACCTGCCAGTGTCATGGATTGCTCTCAATCATCATCTGGGAAGACCAGGTGATGTCAATCTCAAAGACTCATCTGACCTTGCCCCAACAATCAGCACCATGGGTTCTTCTAAGCAGTTGGCGCTCACAAAGCTGGAGAAGGCTATAAGATGATAGCAAAACATTTTCAGATGTCAATATCCTCTGTTCGGAATGTAATTAAGAAATGGCAGTCATCAGGAACAGTGGAAGTTAAAGCAAGATCTGGAAGACCAAGAAAAATATCAGACAGAACAGCTTGCAGGATTGTGAGAAAAACAATTCAAAACCCATGTTTGACTGCACAATCCCTCCAGAAAGATCTGTCAGACCCTGGAGTTGTGGTACACTATTCCACTATAAAGAGATACTTGTACAAATATGGTCTTCATGGAAGAGTCATCAGAAGAAAACCTCTTCTACGTCCTCACCACAAAAATCAGCGTTTGAACTTTGCAAATGAACATATAGACAAGCCTGATGCATTTTGGAAACAAGTTCTGTGGACCAATGAGGTTAAAATTTAACTTTTTGGCCGGAATGAGCAAAGGTACATTTGGAGAAGAAGAGGAACAGAATTTAATGAAAAGAACCTCTGTCCAACTGTTAAATGGGCACTGTCATGAACTTTTTTTTTTTTTATATGTTGTAGTACTGATGTACGACAACATATTTCTAATATACTTTAATTATTTTTTATTAAAACACTTTATTTTTATTTTGAAGTCCGGCCACTTGGGGTCTCCCTCCTAGTGGCCGGCAGCAGGCTGGCGTGACATCACGCTTGAATTTGGACCAATGCCGGCCGGGCAATCGGTCCTAATTCATTCAGCGCCTGCACTAGCTCCATGCCTGTCAATCAGACAGAAGGATGCGAGTGCTGAGAGCACATTGGCTCCCTGGCCTTACACGCCATCCGCGCCTCCCAGAATATATGTTGCTGCTGCTGTCCTGCACTAAGGTATGAGAGCTGGGTTCAGGGGCACTGAGAGCAGGGGACTGAGAGCTGGGTTCGGGGGACTGAGAGCTGGGTTCGGGGGACTGAGAGAGGGGTTCAGGGGGGACTGAGAGTGGGGTTCAGGGGGGACTGAGAGCGGGGTTAAGGGGGGACTGAGAGCGGGGTGCGGGGTAGCGCCATGGCAATAAAGTTTTCATTTCAACACAGGCTGCCTCCAGTTATTTCACCACTACAACTCCCAGCATGCCCTGACAGCCAATAGATATCAGGGCAAGCTGGGAGTTGTAGTGGTGAAACAGCTGGAGGCACCCTGTATAGGTGAACTAAGGGCGGAAGTGTCGGCCCCAGCAGGCATCAGTGACATAGTGCCTGCTGGGGAAGTCTTCCTGGTAGTGAGCACACTACCAGGCAGACAAAAAGGCATTTCTACCATAGTAAAAAAAAAAAAAATTAAAGGCAGGGAAGGGGTTAGGCATAGATGGGCAAAAAAATATAAAAAAAGGATGGTGGGAGCTACTCTTTAAGCTTGGGGGTGGATCAATCATGCTTTGGGGCTGTATTGCAGCCAGTGGCACAGGGAACATCTCACGGGTAGAAGGAAAAATGGATTCAATAACATTTCTGCAAATTTTGGATGCTAACTTGATGCCATCTGTGAAAAAGCTGAAGTTAAAGAGAGGATGGCTTCTATAAATGGATAATGATCCTAAACACACCTCGAAATCCACGGGGGATTACATAAAGAGGCGTAAACTGAAGGTTTTGCCATGGCCATCTCCTGACCTCAACATAATTGAAAATCTATGGATAGACCTTAAAAGAGCAGTGCGGGACAGACAGCCCAGAAATCTCAAAGAACTGAAAGACTTTGGTAAGGAAGAATGGGCAAAGATACCTCAAACAAGAATTGAAAGACTGTATAACACCAGCGCTGAATAGATCCTGTACAAGATGCCTAGATACAACAGGTGGATCTCGGCTAAAACCACCTAAAATGGAGCTGTATACAATATATATATAAATGTGTATCGGCACTCTTATTATAAAAACTATAAATAGTAATAGAGGCTCGCTTACTAAAATCCTGATGGGGAGTGTACTCAGAATCTCTGTCCAGAGGGAAGTTCTTGTCTCCACTTAAAAATCCTGCAAAGCTGTAAATCCACGTCCTTGATAGTATGGAGCTTGTCCCGTTATACTTGCTTTTTCTGCTTGGAGTAGTTCACAGAAGTCCGTGGTTCCAGTCAGCCTATTAGCCAGGAGATCTGCCCCGGCTGGTGGCATCTTACCGGCTTGCTATACTGTTAGTGGATTACGGAGTGCTGTGACCTAGCGCTGCGAGTGATGTTACTACTACAGGGAGAGTGCAAAGCCAAAAAGCATCTAAAGCATTTTGGAAAGTAACTCTTTCCTTCATCAGAGATATCTTTTTTAAAAGACCTACTTTACATCCGACGGCCAAATAAATTCTGCATGGAACGTCTTTTGGATGTAAAAAATAACGGGTTACAAACAGAACGGGTGCAAACGGGTGATAAAGGACTGTAAAATAAATCCCATTGAGATCAATGTGATCCGTTTACAACCCTTTACAACCCGTTTGCAAAATTAGCAAACGGGTTGTAAAGGGCTGTAAACGGATCCCATTGATCTCAATGGGATTTTTTTTTACAGTCCTTTATCACCTGTTTGCACCCGTTATGTTTATAACCCGTTATTTATGACGCCCAAAAAAACTTTCCATGCTGAATATTTTAGGCCGTTAAAAATAATGGGTGAAAAATGGGTCTTTTAAATTTAATATTGAAGTCTATGGGAAACAGGTTACAAACGGGTTACCCTTTAATGTACCCGTTTGTAACCGTTTGTCCCTGTTAATTTCAATAAATTTTTTACCTCTTTCTTCTGAGCATGCTCAAAAGAGGTGACATGAACCTGGAAGTACACTACAGGAAGTGCAAAGTCTCCTGGGAATCGTGGTGAGAAGGAAAGCAATACAGTTTCCAAGTGGATCATCCTGCACAAAATTAAAAAGGTGAGCACAAGGATGGCAAAGATTCAGCATGGATTGAGTCTGTATAGAGTGTTTTTTGTTGTACATGTGCTGTCCTATGTCTTGCAATATTTATTAGGATATGTTTTATTTGGGGTGTAGGGGGTGTGGGGGTGTTAGTGGGTAGGTGTATTGGTAATTTTAAATGTTAATTTATTTTTTTCACAGTCAAAATGTCTGAGCGTCAAATTGTTCCCACAGCATGGCGACGCACACGTTCTGTAAGTATATTTCAATGTGTGTATTGTCTTTCTTTTTCAATACCAGTGTAGAGCAATATTTGTGCAGTTTTCCATAGCTATTGTGCAGATTGCTTCATTCATTTTTTAAAAGGCCTCTGAAAAATGAAAGAAGCAATTGGTTGCTATGGGCAACTGGGCCTATTTTTGATTTACACAGGTTTTGATAAATCACCCCCAATGTACATACTATACATAACTACATACTATAACAATATTTTTATTTTATTTTCATTTGCAGACTCAAATAATTTAGGATTCTGATGAGGAGGGATATTTGCATGTAAGGATATACTTCTTTTTGTAACTGTCAACCCCGTAATTATGTTTTATTTAGCAGCTAATGTTTAGTTTTTCTCATACATAGTCCCCACACTCGGAGACAAATCAGAACTCCAGCACCACAGGAGTTTCCTAGCTACTAACCGTGAGTTCCACATTTTTCACTTTGTATTAGCATATGGTTATGTTTGACTTTTGCCTCTGTTAACAGCTGACAGCCACCAGCCACAAAATTTGACAAGTTGTACATTAATTCTTATGCTAGTACTCATCCAATTTAATTTAATTTATTTATTTTTTTAACAGGAACAGCAAACTTTTGAAATTCAGCCACAGCAGGCCCCACAACCTGAGGCAAGTCAGCCAGCTCCAGACCAGCCACAGCAGCAACAGCAAATGCAACATGTGGAACTGGAAGGACCCCAGCAACCAGCTCCAAGGATGTTAGACCATGGAAGGGGCCGTGGAAGAAGTAGTCGTGGCAGACGTGGTGGATCTGTGAGTATAACTTTGTTTTTTTTCTAGTATGGATTTCAATTGTTGATCCATATGTTCATGTCTCGAGGGCAATCAAAAATCAATTCTCTGTCACTCTATGACATTGGCCTGAATTTGTGAACCTATCTTGGGCCAACATGTCTATTAATAAATAATCATTGATTTTTTTTATGCACACAGGGCACTACCGGGGGCAGGACCGAACAATCTGTAGAAAAAATTGTAATAGACAGTGAGCTATTAATCCAGATAGTTCATGAACGTCCTTCCCTATGGGATCAGACAGATCCACAACAAGCCAACCACACAGCAACACGAAGACTATGGCAGGACATCTTACATCAAACATTACTATGTTTTAATAGTCTTTTCTGTGGGGACCATTGGATCACTGCTAACTTTCAGGAATCTCCAAGGCCAAAGGTGTCCAATCCTAGTTGCCACGTGATATTTTGTATGCCACTCCGATTACAAGAAGTATATATTTCTTTTAGATATATCACTTATCTATTGTTTAACATCCCAAATTTCCCAGTTACATAAGCCATTATCCACCAAAACTGTTCAAAAACACTATTAAATTGTGTCATTGAAACAGAATTGGTAGAGAGTTACTCAGTGTCCCCCTGGGAACTTTGTGTGGCCTGTTGGTTGAGTGTTGTTGAGTGATGTTTTATAATTTAACAGCGTGTTGTTCCAGGTTTTCCGTGAGCCAAGGGTTAATTTATGCCTTAATATGCATACCGGTGTGTGCATGTTAGTGCATAGATCTTATCTGAGATATCTACTAATGATTTTATTGTGGTCCCTCCAGAGAGAGAGCTGAAGAGAAATAGAGAGAGAGAGGCCTCTTTCACGGCCAGCTATTGAATATGTATGTTGCTCCGATCAGCCTCTTTGCTGATTGGTTAGCCCTGTTAGCCCTTCAGTAACTCCTACCATGTTGCTAAACCAATTGCCGGTGGTGTGTAGCGCATGCGTGCTTCTTTCTGTTTATTTGATGACGCTCCTGCCGCCCATCCAATCCCCTTGCATGAAGGCGTGGTTGCCTGTGTGAGCCTGTTCATTCATTGCGCTGACGCTCCGGCTGCCCGTCCAATCCCCAGGCATATGGCCTGGATGCGTGGGTGATTCTGTTCATCCAGCAGAGATTTAGTACCGGTGTGTGTGTGTGCGCGCATGTGCGTGTGTGCGTGTGTGCACGCGCGTGCGTGTATATATATGTGTGGGTGTCTGGTTTGCCGATGCATCATGCAATGTGTGTGTGTGGATTTTTTTTTTCCGCATCTGTAACTTGTGCCTTCTGGTTTGAGTTTTGCAGCTGCTGCATGACATCACAATTAGCCATGTGGGTTTGTGCAGCAATAGCAAGTGGGCATGTGCAAGGCGTTACCCAAAGGGTAAAAAAGAAAAAAAAAGCAGGGCGGATCCCAAAGAAAAAAACAAACAAACGTGCAAGACATGAGGCATGCTGGGATTCGTAGTTTCAAGGCAGGCTACAAAAAGGAAGTAGAAACAATGGCCAGAAAACAAATTGGGGTATAAAAAGCAAACAAAGAACAGAAGGACATTAGGCCAAACACCATAAAAAAGAGCCAGCCAACACAAACAGGGTAAGTCACAAGCAAAAAAAAGCCTTGACCACCAGAGTACCCCTTTAAGACCAAGTGCTGCCAAGCTACCAAACTTCAGAAACTTGCATCCCGCAGTTGAGAACTGTAGCTCCAGTCATAAGATTTTTGGAAAAAGCCAGGAGCCAATACACCTCAGGAAAGATAGACAAGAAACTAGTGACAAAGCTAACGGGCTAGAGCTGAGACTACAAGGCCAAGGTGCTCTATTACTCCTAAGTTTTGTGGGTTAACCTAGCTAAAACCAAATCCAGTCTGCAATATTGTTTACAAGACTACGCCTCCAAGTGTGCAATGATTTGGATGCCTACAGTAATATCTGTTAATATCTGGCATAGTCAGGGCCGCCATCAGGGGGTACAGCCAGTAACCATGTAAGCGCCTGGGCTCCCAGAGGAGCCCGGCCCCCAGCTGATGCAGCACAGAAGGGCCAGACTGATGTTGGGACACTCAAGCCTGTGAGGGGGCTCGCCGCTGCAGCCCCATTTTCCTTTAAAATATGCAGCCTGCGACCCTTTAATGTCAGTGAAGGGCCAGGGCTGTGGTCGCACTGACTCTCTGGGAGGAGAGCAGAGAGATGCTCCTTCTCCCCTTCCCCCATGCTCCTCTGCATGCTGGCTGCAGCAATTGGAACAGGAGCATTGCTGTTTAGGAGTCAGTGGGAGGTAAATGGGCAACTGTGCAATGTTTCCTGAGCAGGGTGCCGCCAGCTGTTGCAAACTACAACTCCCAGCATGCCTTTGGCTGTCCAGGCATTCTGGGAGTTGTAGTTTTGCAACAGCTGAAGGCACCCTGGTTGGAAAACACTGATCTATCTATCCATCCATCTCATATCTATCTTATATCTCAATGTTTCCCGACCAGGGTGCCTTAAGCTGTTGCACAACTACAACTCCCAGCATGCCTTTAGCTGTCCGGGCATGCTTGGAGTTGTAGTTTTGCGACAGGTGGAGGCACCCTGGTCGGGAAACATGGATCTATAGTCATGGCCGTAAATGTTGGCACCCCTGTAATTTTCAAGAAAATGAAGTATTTCTCACAGAAAAGGATTGCAGTAACACATGTTTTGCTATACACACATCTACTCCCTTTGTGTGTATTGGAACTAAACCAAAAAAGGGAGGAAAAAAAAACAAATTGGACATAATGTCACACCAAACTCCTAAAATGGCTGGACAAATTATAAGCTCCCTCTAAAATTGTGGAAAAATAAGATTGTTTCAAGCATGTAATTTTCCTTTAAACTCCCCTGGGGCAACTAACAGGTGTGGGCAATATAAAAATAACACCTGGAAGCTGATAAAAAGGAGAGAAGTTCACTTAGTATTTGCATTGTGTGTCTGTGTGTGCCACAGTAAGCATGGACAACAGAAAGAGGAAAAGAGAACTGTCTGAGGACTTGAGAACCAAAATTGTGGAAAAATATCAACAATATCAAGGTTACAAGTCGATCTCCAGAGATCTAGATTTGCCTTTGTCCACAGTGCGCAACATTATCAAGAAGTTTGCAACCCATGGCAATGTAGCTAATCTCCCTGGGTGTGGATGAAAGAGAAAAATTGATGAAAGATGTCAATGCAGGATAGTCCAGATGGTGGATAAGCAGCCCCAAACAAGTTCCAAAGATATTCAAGCTGTCCTGCAGGCTCAGGGAGCATCAGTGTAAGCGCAAACTATAAGGCCAACATTTAAATTAAATGAAACGCTATGGCAGGAGACCCAGGAGGACCCCACTGCTGACACAGAGACATAAAAAAAGCAAGACTACATTTTGCAAAAATGAACTTGAGCAAGCCAAAATCCTTCTGGGAAAACGTTTTGTGGACAGATGAGACCAAGATAGAGCTTTTTGGTAAAGCACATCATTCTACTGTTTACCGAAAATGGAATGAGGCCTACAAAGAAAAGAACACAGTAGCTACAGTGAAATATGGTGGAGGTTCAATGATGTTTTGGGGTTGTTTTGCTGCCTCTGGCACTGGGTGCCTTGAATGTGTGCAAGGCATCATGAAATCTGAGGAATACCAACGGATTTTGGGTCGCACTGTACAGCCCAGTGTCAGAAAGCTGGGTTTGCGTCCGAGATCTTGGGTCTTCCCGCAGGACAATGACCCCAAACATACGTCAAAAAGCACCCAGAAATAGATGTAAACAAAGCGCTGGAGAGTTCGGAAGTGGCCAGCAATGAGTCCAGTAAGCCCTTCCAATAAGAGAGACCTGGAGCAGTTTGCAAAGGAAGAGTGGTCCAACATTCCAGCTGGGAGGTGTAAGAAGCTTATTGATGGTTTTAGGAAGCAACTGATTTCAGTTATTTTTTCCAAAGGGTGTGCAACCAAATATTAAGTTAAGGGTGCCAATAATTTTGTCCAGCCCATTTTTGGAGTTTGGTATGACATTATGTCCAACTTGCTTTTTTTCCTCCTTTTTTTGGTTTAGTTCCAATACACATGTCTATAGCAAAACAGGTGTTACTGCAATCCTTTTCTGTGAGAAATACTTCATTTCTTTGAAAAATTTCAGGGGTGCCAACATTTACGGCCAGGACTGTATCATATGTGTATCTATCTCATATCTATCTATCTATCTATCTATCTATCTCATGTCTATCTATCTATCTCTCTATTGTGATACTGTGGCAAGGAAAGGGTGTATTTCCTAGGCTCACCCTGAAGAAACCTCCACCTGTGGCCTACTTAATGAGGCAGCAGAGAAGGGAGGTGTGTTTATAAGGGAGAGAAACAGTGTAGTCTTTGCTCTCCCTAGGAAACAGCAGGCTTGCTGTAGGGGAGAGACACGGGTCCTGCTGAGGAACACACAGCCCGAGCTTTGAGAAGCCCAAAAAATGGTGTGAACTGTGAGCAGAAGGTTTCAGGAGGCATATGTTTAACTGGCTGAGGGTAGCTCACCAGCTATTAGTCAGGGCATGCTGATCTGTGTAGTTAGTGACCAGACGGTCTAGGATTTTATTTTGTTCCTGCTTTATGTTTATTTTTTCTGCCTATTGAGGGAACTACCTACTAAGGGTATTACTTACCTCAGGGGGGGAGGCACTATCTACTGGGCGCATTACCTACCTTGGGGCACTACCTACTGGGGCATTACCTACCTTGGGGCACTACCTACTGGGGCATTACCTACTGTCTACCTGTTAGGGTCATTACTTACGACCTACCTGGGGACATTACATACTACCTACTGGGGGCATCACCTACAGCCTACCCACTGGGGTCATAACCTACTACCTACATACTGGGGGCATTACCGACCTAATAGCGGCTTCTACTTTATAGGGAGAATTCCCTACCTGCCTACTGGGGCCACTCCCTGATAGGAGTGGGGAAATTACCTACCCATCACCACTTAATCTCTCTCCCATGATCTATTTATACCCAGGACTGTATCTATAACAAGGGGGCATCCTCTACGTCTAGAGGAAAGAAGGTTTCTACACCAGCACAGACGGTGGTTCTTTACTGTAAGAGCAGTGAGACTGTGAAATTCTCTGCCTGAGGAGGTGGTGATGCTGAACTCTGTAAGGCTGGGTTCACACTACGTTTTTGCCATACTGTTTTCAATCCGTTTTTCTAAAGAAAACCGTATGGCAAAAAAACGGATGGAACAGTATGGAAAAAAGTAAACCGTATGCGTTTTTAAACAGTATACTGTTTTTAAAAGTGCATACAGTTCCGTCAGTTTTTATTTTTAAAAAAAACATACGTTTTTGAAAATTTTGTCCATTTTTAATGGGAGGGGTCTTGGGTGGGGACTTTAGGATTTAAATGCGCATGTGCAAAGTAAAAACGTTTACGTTTTTCCCGTATGGAACAGTATACATGTGCGTTTCCCATTGACGTCCATGTTAAAAAAAAACGTATGCGGCTGCAGTTGACCACAATTTTGTCTCCGGTTTAAAAACCGTACTGCAACCGAATACGTTTTTTTTTAACATGGACGTCAATGGGAAACGCACATGTATACGGTTCCATACAGGAAAAACGTATACGTTTTTACTTTGCACATGCGCATTTGAATCCTAAAGTCCCCACCCAAGACCCCTCCCAATAAAAATGGACAAAATTTTCAAAAACGTATGTTTTTTTTTAAAATAAAAACTGACGGAACTGTATGCACTTTTAAAAACAGTATACTGTTTAAAAACGCATACGGTTTACTTTTTTCCATACTGTTCCATCCGTTTTTTTGCCATACGGTTTTCTTTAGAAAAACGGATTGAAAACAGTATGGCAAAAACGTAGTGTGAACCCAGCCTAAAAGAGTTCAAAAGGGGTCTGGATGCATTTTTGGAGAATAATAACATCACTGGTCATGTATACAGTGGTCCCTCAACATACGATGGTAATCCGTTCCAAATGGACCATCGTTTGTTGAAACCATCGTATGTTGAGGGATCCATGCAATGTAAAGTATAGGACAGTGGTCTACAACCTGCGGACCTCCAGATGTTGCAAAACTACAACACCCTGCATGCCCGGACAGCCGTTGGCTGTCCGGGCATGCTGGGAGTTGTAATTTTGCAACATCTGGACGTCCGCAGGTTGAAGACCACTGTTATTGGAGGTTATACTCACGTATCCCCGCCGCTCCAGACCGTCACCGCTCGTCACCGCTGCCCTGGATGTCGCCTTCCATCGCTGTCGCCGCGTCCCCGGGGTGTTCCCGACGCTCCGGCAAGGCCTCTGCTTCCCCGGCATCCTCGCTTTCCATCTCCGCCATCACGTTATTACGAACGCAGCTCCTATTAGATGAAGGGACTGTGTGCGCAGCGACGTGATGACAACGATGGAGAGCGCCGACAATGCAGGGGATCCTAAAGAGGACGCGCCGGAGCCACGAGGACAGGTAAGTGTTCGTCAGCGGACCACATGGGGCACCGTAAACGGCTATCCGGTGGCAGCTGAAGCAGTCTGCGCTGCCGGATAGCCGTTTATGCGATGGCCCCGACATACAAAAGCATTGTATGTTGATGCTGCCTTCTTCTGACTGCCATATTTGGAGTCAGGAAGGAATTTTTATCTCTAGTATGAGGGATTTTTGCCTTCCTCTGGATCAACTCAGTAGGGACTCATTAGCACTGGCATCTCCAGCATTCATATTTAGGGGGGCACATGGGGGGCACACACACTGTGCAGAACACGTTTAACCCCTTAAGGACCCAGCCAATTTTCACTGTAGGACCCGACCATTTTTTGCTCATCGGACCACTGTCACTTTAAACATTAATAACTCTGGGATGCTTTTACCTTTCATTCTGATTCCAAGACTGTTTTTTCGTGACATATTCTACTTTATGTTAGTGGTAAAATTTTGTCGATACTTGCATCATTTCTTGGTGAAAAATTCCCAAATTTGATCTAAAAATGGAAGATTTTGCTTTTTTTTTTTTTAACTTTGAAGCTCTCTGCTTATAAGGAAAATGAATATTCCAAATAAATTATATATTGATTCACATATACAATAGGTCTACTTTATGTTTCCATCATAAAGTTGACATGTTTTTACTTTTGGAAGACATCAGAGGGCTCTAAAGTATAGCAGCAATTTTCCAATTGTTCACAAAATTTTCAAAATCTAAATTTTTCAGGGACCAGTTCTGTTTTGAAGTGGATTTGAAGGGCCTTCATATTAGAAATACCCCACAAATGACCCCATTATAAAAACTGCACCCCTCAAAGTATTCAAAATGACATTCAAAAGGTTTGTTAACCCTTTAGGTGTTTCACAGGAATAGCAGCAAATTCAAAATCTTCATTTTTTTACACTGGCATGTTCTTGTAGACCCAGTTATTGAGAGAAATCTTCTTAAAATGTGTAACAAAATTTCTCTCAAGTAAGAAAATACCTCACATGTGTATGTGAAGTGTTTGGCGGGCGCAGTAGGGGGCTCAGAAGGGACGGAATATTGTTTTTGGGGGGCATGTCACATTTAGGAAGTCAGGGGCCATGTGCGTTTACAAAGTCCCCGATGCTGTCAGAATAGTGGACCCCCCCACATGTGACCCTATTTTGGAAACTTTACCCCTCACAGAATTTAATAAGGGGTGCAGTGAGTATTTACACCCCACTGGCATTTGACAGATCTTTGGAACAGTGGGCTGTGCAAATGAAAAATTACATTTTTCATTTTCACGGACAACTGTTCCAAAAATCTGTCAGACACCTGTGGGGCGTAAATGCTCACTGTACCCCTTATTACATTACATGAGGGGTGTAGTTTCCAAAATGGGGTCACATGTTGGGGGGGTTCCATTGTTCTGGCACTATGGGGACTTTGTAAACACACGTGGCCTTCAATTCCGGACAAATTTTCTATTCAAAAGCCCAATGGTGCTCCTTCTCTTCTGAGCATTGTAGTTCGCCCGTAGAGCACTTTACATCCACACATGGGGTATGTTCTTACTCAGAAGAAATGGGGTTACAAATTTTGGGGGGCTTTTTCCTATTTTCCATTGTGAAAATGAAAAATTTTGGGTAACACTCGCATTTTAGTGAAAAAAAAATCTCACTAAGGGGTGAGGGGTGTAGTTTCCAAAATGGGGTCACATGTGGGTATTTCTTTTTTTGCGTTTATGTCAGAACCGCTATAAAATCAGCCACCCCTGTGCAAATCACCAATTTACGCCTCAAATGTTCATAGTGCACTCTCACTCCTGAGCCTTGTTGTGCGCCGGCAGAGCATTTTACGCCGACATATGGGGTATTTCCGTACTCAGGAGAAATTGTGTTACAAATTTTGGGGAACAATTTCACAGATTGTCCACTTATGGGATACCAAGGGTACCAAAAAGATTAAAATGTATCACAGAGGGGTACACAATAATAAAATGTAGCTTTTATTTGGATATTTTAAAATATAAACTCACAACACACTAAGACTTGGTGTAAGGACACCCTTAAAAAGGCACTAATGACTAGTGCCCTATCGCAGGGAATAACAGACTATTGGGATGATAAGCATCTGTATGAAGATTGTTAGGGAGAGTGGGGCCAGGACAGGTATAAAGTCCCTAGTTGACCCTATTGGGGAGATGTGGTGAGGTCTACCCCTACTCCCACAGGGACTGTCGGGGCACTTGCCCTAAAAAGAGCGACCCCTGCACCGAACTAACCCTTGCACTACACCCTAGAAGTCCCTAGGTGATATAATTAACTTCCTTGCACTGGTGTCACCCGATGCGTTTCTCCCACATCGGTGGCTTCCTCAGGGGTTAACCAGGCAATTTACAGCAATAGTTTAAAATTACACAAGGAAAACAAAAAATGGTATCACCATTAAATACAGGGGTGTATAAGGAAATAAATCACACACGGTGTATTAAACAACATCAAGAGAACCATGGACTAGTGAGTATTGGCATATAGCACATACCTGGTCCGGTGAGTGGTGCTATCTATCTCTGCCGTATACCTGGGGGTAGTTGTCCACCCCCAGGTGTATACTCACATATCAGTCCCACTAAGCCGCAATGGCGGTCTCCCTGCGTGCGTCCACCACAGTGGTGGTGACGCGCAGCCTCGGGTGTCCTAGGCTCCCTTGTGAAAATGAAAATTTTTGGGAAACACTAGCATTTTAGTGAAAAAAAAATCTCACTAAGGGGTGAGGAGTGTAGTTTCTAAAATGGGGTCACATGTGGGTATTTCTTTTTTTGCGTTTATGTCAGAACCGCTATAAAATCAGCCACCCCTGTGCAAATCACCAATTTAGGCCTCAAATGTACATAGTGCACTCTCACTCCTGAGCCTTGTTGTGCGCCGGCAGAGCATTTTACGCCCACATATGGGGTATTTCCGTACTCAGGAGAAATTGTGTTACAAATTATGGGGCAACACCAGCATGTTAGTGTAAACATTTTAATTTTTTTACACTAACAAGATGGTATAGCCCGCAACTTTTCCTTTTCATAAGGGGTAAACGGAGAAAAAGCCCCCCAAAATTTGTAGTGCAATTTCTCCCGAGTACGGAAATACCCCATATGTGGCCCTAAACTGTTTCCTTGAAATACAACAGGGCTCCGAAGTGAGAGAGCACCATGCGCATTTGAGGACTAAATTAGGGATCGCATAGGGGTTGACATAGGGGTATTCTACGCCAGTGATGCCCAAACAGGGTGCCTCCAGCTGTTTCTAAACTCCCAGCATGCCTGGACAGTCAGTGGCTGTCCGGAAATGCTGGGAGTTGTTGTTTTGCAACAGCTGGAGGCTCCGTTTGGAAACACTGCCATACAATACGTTTTACATTTTTATTGGGGGGGACAGTGTAAGGGGGTGTATATGTAGTGTTTTACCCTTTATTATGTGTTAGTGTAGTGTAGTGTTTTTAGGGTACATTCGCACTGGCGTTTACGGAGAGTTTTCCGCAAGGAGTTTGCGCTGTGGCAAAAAATTTGCCGCAGCCCAAACTTAAAGCAGGAAACTTACTGTAAACCTGCCTGTGTGAATGTACCCTGAACGTTCACATGGGGGGGGGGGGGGAACCTCCAGCTGTTTCAAAACTATAACTCCCAGCATGTACTGCCAAACCGTGTATGCTGGGAGTTGTACTTTTGCAACAGCTGGAGGCACACTGGTTGGAAAACCTTCAGTTGGGTTCTGTTACCTAACTCAGTATTTTCCAACCACTGTGTCTCCAGCTGTTGCAAAACTACAACTCCCATCATGTACTGTTCACCGAACGGCATGCTGGGAGATGTAGCTATGCCACAGCTGGAGGTACGCAACTACTACTCCTAGCATGCCGAGACAGCTGTTTGGGCATGATGGGATTTGCAGTTTTGCAACATCTGGAGGGCTACAGTTTTAGAGAACACTGCAAAGTGATCTCCAAACTGTGGCCTTCCAGATGTTGCAAAACTACAAATCCCAGCATGCACAGACAGCAAACAGCTGTTTGGGCATGCTAGGAGTTGTAATTTTGCAAGATCTGGAGGGATACAGTTTAGAGACCACTGTATAGTGGTCTCAAACTGTAGCCCTCCAGCTGTTGCAAAACTACACATTCCAGCATGCCCAAACAGCTGTCTGGGCATGCTGGGAGTTGTAGTTTTGAAACATCTGGAGGGCTACAGTTAGAGACCACTGTATAGTGGTCTCAAACTGTACCCTCCAGATGTTGCTAGGCAACTTATCGGCTTCCATAGGATCCAGCCGCACGACATAGTCGCCCGCCGATCTCCGTCGCCCGCTGCCTCCGGACCGGTAAGTGGATCTTCGGTGGCCGGTCCCTGTCGGTTTCCCCATCCTGCCCCGCCTATTGTGGGTGGGCAGGATGGGGAAAACTAAAGTTAAAATCGCGGCATCCCGAACAGCTTACAGGACAGCAGGAGGGTCCCTACCTGCCTCCTCGCTGTCCGATCGCCGAATGACTGCTCAGTGCCTGAGAATCATCTATCACTGGTTTCCTATGAGAAACCAGTGATCAATGTAATAGATCAGTGTGTGCAGTGCTATAGGTCCCTATGGGAGCTATAACACTGCAAAAAAAAATGAAAAAAAAGTGAATAAAGATCATTTAACCCCTTCCCTATTAAAAGTTTGAATCACCCCCCTTTTCCCCTAAAATTATAAAAAATATATCGTTAATTAAACCGCACGGTCAATGGCGTACGCGCAAAAAAATTCCAAAGTCCAAAATAGTGCATTTTTGGTCACTTTTTATATCATGAAAAAATGAATAAAAAGGGATCAATAAGTCCTATCAATGCAAAAATGGTACAGCTAAAAACTTCAGATCACAGCGCAAACAATGAGCCCTCATACCCACCATATGCGCAAAAATAAAAAAGTTATAGGGGTCAGAATATGACAATTTTAAACGTATTACTTTTCCTGCATGTAGTTATGATTTTTTCCAGAAGTACGACAAAATTAAACATATATAAGTAGGGTATCATTTTAATCGTATGGACCTACAGAATAAAGATAAGGTGTCATTTTTACCAAAAAATTTACTACGTAGAAACGGAAGCCCCCAAAAGTTACAAATCAGAGGTTTTTTTTTTTTCAATTTTGTCTCACAATGATTTTTTTTCCATTGCGCCGTAGATTTTTGAGCAAAATGACTGATGTCATTACAAAGTAGAATTGGTGGCGCAAAAAATAAGCCATCATATGGATTTTTAGGTGCAAAATTTATAAAGAGTTATGATTTTTTAAAGGCAAGGAGGAAAAAACTAAAATGCAAAAACGGAAAAACCCTCGGTCCTTAAGGGGTTAAGTACCAGGGTGTCATGACGTACGTGTACGTCAAGGGTCCTTAAGAGGTTAATTTAAAAACAAAAAAAGATTTTTGCAGACTCCCTCTGCAAACTGCACTCTCAGGTAGGTAAGGTAGCCGCACTGCTCGCTCCATTCATTCCCTCTGCAAACTGCTTTCTCAGGTAGATGATGTGTAACCGCACTGTCCGCTCCACTGGCCCCCTCTGCAAACTGCAATCTCAGGTAGGAAAGGTGTAGCCGCACTGTCTGCTTGCTCTGCTCCCCCTTTCTTGCTCAGGTCCCCCTTACTTGCTCTACTCTCAGGTACCCCTTACTTTCTCTGCTCCCCTCTACTTGTTCTGCTCCCACTTATTTGTTCAGCCCCCTCCTTACTTGCTCAGCCCCCCCTTACTTGCTCTGCTCCCCCTTACTTGCTCAATCCCCTGCTGCTCCTTACTTGCTCAGCCTCCCTTGTTTGCTCAACCCCCCCTTACTTGCTAAGCACCCCCTTATTTGATCAGCCCCCTATTAGCTCTGCAACCTTATTTGCTCAGCCTCCCCTGTTTGCTCAACCCCCCTTACTTACTCTGCTCCTCCTTACTTGCTCCCCCTTCCTTGCCCAGCCCCCTTACTTGCTCAGCCCCTAATAGCTAAGCCTCCTCTTACAGCTCAGCCCGCCTTTCTTGCTCAGTCCCCCCTTATTAGTTCAGCCCTCCTTGTTCAGCCCCCCCTTACATTACTTGCTCATCCCCCTTATTTGCTCAGCCTTTCCCCTTATTTCCTCAGCCCCCTCATTAGCTCAGCCCCCCTTACTTGCTCAGCCCCCTATTTGCTCATCCCCCTCTTACATCTTCCCCCTTAACTTCCTTGCTCATTCCCCCTTGTTAGCTCAGCCCCCCTATTTGCTCATTCCCCTCTTACAGCTTCCCCTTAACTTCCTTGATCATTCCCCCTTGTTAGCTCAGCCCCCCTTAAGTTATTTGCTTAATCCCCCTTTATTAGCTCAGCCCCCCTTACTTGCTCAGCTTTCCCTTACTGTACTTGCTCAGCCCCCCCTTATTAGCTCTGCCCCCCTTATTTGATCAACCTCCCACTTTATTTGTTCAGCCCCCCTTAAGTTATTTTGTCAGACCCCCCTTATTTGCTCAGCCCCCCCAGACCCCCTTACTTGCTCTTCCTAACTGCTCCTAACTGTCCTAACTGCTCTTGGCTCTTCTCACTCTACTCCCCTTTCCTTGCTCAGTTCTCCTTACTTTACTTACTGCTCTTGCTGTGTCTTGCTCTTCAGGTTCTAACCTCTTCTCACTGCTTACACTCTGTCTCTTCGCTGTCCACAATGTGTGCTCCCGCTCCTCTTCCTCTCTTTCTGTCTATCGAGTCTGACTGCCAGAAAGCACGGGTTGCGTGCACGTGACCCTGGCGCCGCTTAGCCACATCAAAATAATCAGCCGCAAGGTGAGAGGGAGGGGAAAAGAAAGCAGTGCTCCCTTGCGGCACTGGTGTGGCTGCAAATGCCGCCAGAGCGGCGCCGGCTGAGTTACTAGAATATAACTTAGTTTATTTTAAATTGGGGGGGCACAAGAGGGGGCACGGCCTGATCTAGGGGGGCCATGGCACCCTCTGCCCCCCTAGCGACGCCAGTGCTCATTAGGGTTATAGGTTGAACTTGATGGACTCTGGTCTTTTTTCAACCTTATAAACTATGTTACTTGTGAACTATGTTACCCTTCCCCCCAACACACATACTTATTCCCTTATACTATACAGGGCACCAAGGGAGGAATTTTTTGGGGCACCTAGGTTAGGGAGCAAATGGGGAATGTGCTCAAAAAGTGTGGAACCTAATATGTTGGTTGTCTGGCAGATTATGTGGAGACAAGTCATGACTGGAAGAAGACTTCACGACGGACTAAGCAAGACAGAGAAGCCTCATGTGAGTCAGTAGATGTAATTGCACTGTTATTACTTACATGGTGTGCAGCGCTTGTGTAGAGTAGGGGTCAACACTATATGGGCTTTGTATGGGGGATATTGGTCTATGTTCAGTGATATTTATACAGTCACTATGTAGTGGTAATGGTAGTGGTCATAGTGTGGCAGTATTATTCTCACTTGCATACTGGTATTATTGGTAATGTTGGTCTCAGTATACAGGATTTGGTCAGTAACAGTATGATGGTAATATGTATGCTGACAATATTCCACCTTGTATACTGGTATTATTGGTAATTTTGGTCAGTAACCGTATATTGGTTACATGTATGGTGATAATATTCTTTCTTCCTTCCTCATTATTTTTTTCATAGACAATGGGGAAGATAGCCGGTGGGCCACGGGGGTGGGGGCCCAGGCCTTGAGCTGCGTAAGGTGCCCCAAAATTTCTGATGGCAGCACTGGGCATAGTTTTTGAACTCCCATGTCTCTTCACAAAAAAACCTACAGTGTGAACCCAGCCTTATCACAGAACCTCATAAGCTACCAGAAACAGATGTATGAAACCCGAAGAACACAGACAAGTAAGTGTAAAGCGCAACTGGCATGAATGCTGAGCCATAAAAATTTACTCCAGTATGTTAAAAGGGTTTAGAATTGTAATACTGCATTACCTTTACCTTTTTCCTAGCAGCATTGATGTTCATAAAAACTACTTTATTTGACAGTCACCAACAGTCCGGTAGGCGTGGCCAGGAGTTTGCAATGCCCCAGGGCTGCCACGCCTATCTTATGTAATACAGCACTGGGACTGACACACAGGTCCTCAATGCATGTGCCCTCAATGCATGTGCCCTGTGAATTACACAGTGGTCCCAGCAATGTACTAAAGGAGACAAGTGTGGTGGCCCTGGGGCATTGTGAACCCTTGGCCAAGTCTACCTGACTGTTGATGACTGCTGAATAAAATGTTTTTGATGAACATCAATGCTGGTATAAAGAAGGTAAGATAAATACTGAATAACAATTCTAAACCTTTTTAACATACTGGTGTAAGTTTATATGGCTTGTCGCTAAAGTAACAGGATGTGACAGAATGAATAGAAAAAAACTTTTGTAGGCCAAAAGGATTAAATGGCATGTTGTCAGGGGACGAGTAGTGTGCAACGGCAGTCTGTGACACTCAGCGAGAGGAGTGCATAGAATAAGGAAAGCATTGCAGAAGTAAAAATCCACAGCAGAAATTTTTGTTTCAGGTCATGCTATTTGCTGTGAATTTGCTAAAAACATTCGCTAGGGTTTGGACTAAAGCTTTGTTGATGTGGCATAATTGTGACCGAGACCATTCCTTGCAATCCAGATAGAAGTAACCGCAACAACCAATTCCCAGGATGGGTTAGGGTGAAAATTAATCAAAGAACTTTTGACCCTGGGAAGCCCAGGGTCACTGAAACCCTTATTATCTCCCACCCCTAAAATTTAACCTTTATTCATGTATTATTAAAAGAATTTTTAAGGTGAGTATATAACTTAAAAACTACGAGCTTGTGTGTGCTTGATAGTATTGTTTATATTTCATCCAGTTATCACTGGTAAATGAATTGGTCCATATGTGGACTGCAGTTCCACAGTATATTACACGCACAAGCTGACGATATTAAAATGCTGAAAATGCCCCCTCTACATGTTTCACTACTTCCGTAGCGTCCTCAGGAGGGAAAATGGGCATCAACTCCTTGGTCTACCTACTGAGTATTTATACCTTTTGGGAACTCCCACTTTCATAGATCCACCTATCATGAGTTCATTATTTAATGCACACCTGTGTATCGCTAATTTGGACCAATCAGGTCCTGTTTACTGGTATTACCTGTATCTCCATCAACCTATCATCATTCCGGAGTTATCTCCTCGTCATCGTGGCGGACAGGCGCTGGGTAGTGACGAGGATGTCATCTGATTATTGACGTCCAATCCTGAGCCTTTGGCCGTGCACACACCTTGTTTGCGTTCCACACATCTGATGTTTGCGCTCCACTTCGGCATCCCGCCTCACTGCGCATGTCCGGAAATCGCGCTTGCGTACTTGTCCACTACCCGGACTTAGCCCGATATTCACGGAGAGCACTGCGCATGCGCAAGGGTATTCAAAGCTTAAGAACAACTCTATTCATAATTGTTTATTGACCAACTGATATTAAGAGTTACTGTATTCCCATAGATGATGTATTAGGTGATATATTGGGTGTTTCTTCATATGGATATTTTGTGATGGTAGTATATGATGAAACGTTGATTATTAGCCCCACAGATATTATTTAGCAAAGTTATCTACTCTTTAGCAGGGCTATCTAGGAATGGTACCTAAAACTGTCCAAAATAATACCTGTGTTAACTCGGGATCTATAGATATAATCCATATTTTGTATGACGCGGGATATGTACTATCCCCAAGATGTATATGAAGAGAGTGTTATGTATCATATTTGGTATAAAGGCAGATATATAGGTTATAATTTCCTTTGTTCTAGTATCCTACATATCAGATAACCGGTGTCCTTCACTCTTGAAGTTGTTCTAATACCTTTTGTTACCCTCTTCCAGATGTTATAGGGTGTGCCCATCCGGACACGATCCCATGATCCATCCAGCTATCAAGCCACAGCGTTCCGTCCTTTCCAACAGTGTATCTCCTCATGGTGAGTATCAGGTTATATTATAGGAAGTCATGTGTATAGAAGCTGATATCCTCTTGGAATGTCAAAACTATATGTCTATCAGGTAAGTACACTGGTGGGTGGATCTTTCTATGTGTGTGGGTTATCCTATGTTTTATGGTGACCTTTCGTTATCTCACTCATCTATATAGCTATATTTCTTTATTAGTAATCCTGTCCATTCTCTCAAATGAGGAATGCTGCATAGGAGAAGCCTTCATTGAGGCCTCTCGTGATAGACACTTAAGTCTGTATATCCATTTAGCTTCTTCCCTTAGAAGCATTCGGTCTATGTTGCCTTTTCTCGGGCCCAATCTCATATTGCAGATACCCCAAAACTTTAGACCAAGTAGGTTATTGCTGTGTACAGCATGCATATGTCTTGATATGGGTGTATCTACTCCTGTCCTAATATTACTTAGGTGTTGACTGATACGTCTCCTAAACTCCTGCGTGGTTTTACCCACGTAGAGTTTTGGGCATTCACATTGGGCAACATAGACTATATTCCTTGTTTTACAATTGATAAACTGTCTGATTTCATACTCCCGTTCATCCACTGGATTTTTGAATTTCTTTGTTTTTAGTAGAAACTTACAGAAACTGCAATTACCACATCCAAAGGACCCCGTTATGCGGTTAGACAGCCAAGTGGTTGGTCTGCTCTCTTGCTTCAAGTGGCTGTTGACCAGAATGTCACGCAGGTTGGGTCCTTGGCGAAATGTGACCTTGGGTTTTTTCCCAATCACCTCTTTTAATTCGGGATCTCTGTAGAGTAGGTGCCAGTGTCGGTTTAGTATTGCCATTATTTTGCCACTTTGGCCATCGTATGTGCCTATACAGCGTATCGGCTGCTGTCTTGCATCGTCTGTCCGTGAGTCTCTAAGTAAGTCTGATCTGACACTCCCTCTGGCCCGATGGTAGGCTGCTTTGAGATACCTTTTGGGATAACCCCTCTGTCTGAATCTCCTGAATAGTTCATTACACTCATTTTGAAATGAGGTCTCTTCTGAGCAGTTCCTCCTGGCTCTTAGATACTGGCCAGTCGGAACAAGTACGCAAGCGCGATTTCCGGACATGCGCAGTGAGGCGGGATGCCGAAGTGGAGCGCAAACATCAGATGTGTGGAACGCAAACAAGGTGTGTGCACGGCCAAAGGCTCAGGATTGGACGTCAATAATCAGATGACATCCTCGTCACTACCCAGCGCCTGTCCGCCACGATGACGAGGAGATAACTCCGGAATGATGATAGGTTGATGGAGATACAGGTAATACCAGTAAACAGGACCTGATTGGTCCAAATTAGCGATACACAGGTGTGCATTAAATAATGAACTCATGATAGGTGGATCTATGAAAGTGGGAGTTCCCAAAAGGTATAAATACTCAGTAGGTAGACCAAGGAGTTGATGCCCATTTTCCCTCCTGAGGACGCTACGGAAGTAGTGAAACATGTAGAGGGGGCATTTTCAGCATTTTAATATCGTCAGCTTGTGCGTGTAATATACTGTGGAACTGCAGTCCACATATGGACCAATTCATTTACCAGTGATAACTGGATGAAATATAAACAATACTATCAAGCACACACAAGCTCGTAGTTTTTAAGTTATATACTCACCTTAAAAATTCTTTTAATAATACATGAATAAAGGTTAAATTTTAGGGGTGGGAGATAATAAGGGTTTCAGTGACCCTGGGCTTCCCAGGGTCAAAAGTTCCCAGATAGAAGTATGTACACTACCATGGCCTGGGAAAGGGGAAACTCACAGGAAATGGAATTTAATGTTTTAGCTGTCTTGTAATATTTACATTACTCTTGCTGTAAGTGGAGCTACTTTACTTGAGAAACAATCAAAAGCCTCAAGATTACAGCATAGACTATTGTCATTGCAAAGTTCTTCAGAAGAAGAAGTCATGCTGATTCTAATCACTTCAAGTTTTATATTACCATTATAAGGTAGTAGGCTGAGAGTATGTTCAGTCTTGGGAGAGAACAGCTGTGGAAGTCTGTGTGGACTATCTCTATAGTGGTATGGGCAAATAGGACCTTTAGTCCTTAGATTAGTGAGCTCTAGGAGGTCTTTCTGGACTAAAGGAGACAGAAGTTCTGGAAGAAGCTATGGTGAGGGCTATGTGATAGCTTTAACAGAAAATCTTAAGTTGCACGGCAAGTTGACAGGTGACGCTGAGGGTACATTGCATTTACCCCTAAACAATATAGTCTAATTCAAATGAGCTATTTTCAAACATTTGAATGATTTTCAAAACTCAGCAAAACTTTTATACCTGAAATACATGATGTAAGCTGAAAAGGCAAGTTGTGGGTTAACGGCATTGCCTTCTGACTGCTGAGCCTTAGAAGCAGACAGGCTGTCACCTTCCCCCCCCCCCCCCTCCCCCTGTGGTCCTGGGGTCACTGCTAGGGCATCCCTGCGGGAGGGGCTAGGAGCAGGCCAATCACAGCCTCTTCTTTTTCCTGCACTCCAGCTCCCTTAGCAACATATATATGCTGCCCAGCCCTGTGTCCTCAGTCCCCCACTTGGGTTTTGGAGGCTCATCCCACTCTCCCTCCCCTGTTGTTGTTATTGTTTTTTTATACTGTTTTGCGTTGTTTTCTGATGTTGTATTTTTTAAGTCAAAGCGGGCGGATTCCAATGTGAATAGGTCCGGTTGGAGCTGCACCTCCTCATCGGAGTCTGTGAGGTAGAACCACTCGACCGTTAACCATCACAGAGTTAGTGCCTTAAAATATTATTTATTAATAAAGCTGTGGCCAAAATACACCCACCTAAAAGTTAATGGTTTTAAGAGCGAGGGGATGGGTTTTGTTAAGGGGAACACTTCATCTCAGCAGCCATATCTTATCTTTAAAAAAAAAAAAAAAAAGTGATCAGTGACAATGACATTAGGCTATGGGAAATCTGGAGACATCACTGTGAACATTTTAATGTATTGTTCAAAAAACTATGTGTAATTTCCCAGTACAGGACATGGTCCTGCACTACCCTTGGGCCCTGTCAGGTTGAGACCCTCAGTGACCTGGGGGCTCCCCTGCGGGGTCTCCCCCTGTTGTTTCCAGAATGTTGTGTATACTGCTTTAAATGTATAGACAGAATCCTAATGTATAGATAGAGCAGAGGACCTGTAAGAGGTTGTCTCAAGGACCTGTAAGTCTGTCACATGTTATGTTATGCAGTCACATGATTTGTTGTCACATGTTCTCCCAGAGAGCACCAGCTTAACCTATGACCCGCAGCTTGTCCAATGGGCCTTAGTCCAGTCCCCACTATATAAAGGGGCGGCCATTACAATTCACTCTTTTTGAGATCAGTCTTTACTGAGGCCAGCAACCACCAGAGATCTCAGTGCTAGTGACCAGCTACCTGGAAGGCCACAAAACTACAGTCATTCCAGTAAAGTCGCTTTCACACTATAAAAATGCACCCGTTATGAATGCCCGTTATAAAAAGAGGGGAAATCACCAGTTATACGGCCGGGACAAAATCACTAACGGCTATTAGAAAATCCCGTTATAGTCTATGGGATTTTTCTAATAGCCGTTTTAACCCGTTATCACCCGTTATTAATAACAGCCGTTATTTTGTGACGGGTGAATGAACGGGAGAATTAGCGCAGGCACTGTTTCTCCCCTTCATTCGCCCGTCACAAAATAACGGCCGTTATTAATAACGGGCGATAACGGGTTAGAAAGGCTATTAGAAAAATCCCATAGACTATAATGGGATTTTCTAATAGCCATTAGTGATTCTGTACCGGCAGTATAACTGCTGATTTCCCCTCATTTTATAAAAGGCGCTCATAACGGGTGCATTTTTATAGTGTGAAAGCACCCTAAGTCTAAAGTCTATGTCTGCTGTCACTACAAGTAGTCAAGTTCTGCATATAGTCAAGCCTCAAGATAATTGTCTCAAGTCTATTACAAGTTTAATTGGTCCCAGAAAGCTGCAAAGTCTTCTGAGTTCATGGCCACCTCTCTGGGAATCTGGCCTAGCTGAGAAGATAATTCCATCTGTCTTGAACTCAGTAAAACCTCCATTAAACTATAACTGGTTGTGGATTCTCCTTTCACTACTAGCCATTGGAATAGCGGAGATAACGTTTGTGTGGTACCGGTACCAAAAACCACTCTGGCGTCACGAACACTTGGGGTTAATAACATCTTGCCCCCGGGGTTAATACCACCTGATCCCACCACCTACACCGCTACAACCATGGTCCCACCATACACCAGTGGTCCACCACATATGTGTGTTCTAATGTCTTATGGAATTATTTAAGGTTACCTGTGTAACTACTACAGATGCCAGCAGGTAACATTTTGCAACACAAAATAGGAACACATTTACATAAGTACGTTTTTGGGGCCAACTCTGAGAACATTGGCCAGTGTTTTCCAGGTAATCAGATATTGCTTTGTCAGGACCAGCATGAACCTTATAATGCACTCAGATTACAAACACTCAGCATACACACAAACACACAAGTGCGCTTTATGAAACTTAGTAATATCTCCCCATAGAAAGATAAAAATATAATAACAGAGGCTAAAAGCCAACACAAATATCATTTAAGGAATCACTTTAGTAAGAGATTTTAGTTGCAGCAATGAACAATCTTATCAATAAGACTGTCAGTAAGGAAAGATAACACATGTAGTAGGCTAAGTTTCCACTTGTTTTTTTTTCTGGCGGTTTTGGAAAACTGCCACTGCAGTTTTTGAGCTAAAGCCAGCAATGTATTCAAAAGGAATAGGACAAATAAAGGAAGAACTTACACTTCTCCTCCCTTATGGATCCACTTCCGACTTTTGGTCAAAAACTGCAGTGGCAGTTTTTTTTAAAACTGCTAGAAAAAAACAAACAAGTGAAAACATAGCCGTATACATTAAATACAATTATGTGTGAAAGTACAGGAGTTCCTCTCAACACAAGTGACGTTAAATAGAAGAAGGATCTAATCATTTAATTTTTTTATAATGTAATTTTAACCAATACTGCTTAGGACTGCCAGTTAATTTCTGGAAATTACAAATTCAGTTGTCTCATGTGCAAAACAGATGCGCAAATACCATTTTCATCCAAGAAATAACAATCTCTGGGTCAACAAAATATTATTTAGAAAAATGTTAGATAGGTACACTCTTACCCATGAGTAAAACCACATGTATCACAGCTGACTTTGAATCAACCTTAGCTGTGCCTTCCACGTCTTATCGCCTATTCACAGATAACCAGAACAGGGCCTGACTCTCAGAGAGAGCATGTGCTGCAGACGACACGCTCTCCATTCAATTCTATGGGAGTGCTAAAATGCCACATCCGATTTTTAACGAAAAGCCGTCAAACACCTGTGGGGTGTTAAGGCTCACTGTACCCCTTGTTATGTTCCTTGAGGGGTGTAATTAGTGCTGAGCAGTATGACCAAAAATGCATATCATGGTATTTTTATAAGTTATAGCGGTTCCACGGTATTTAAGTATCCCCCCCCCCCCCCCACGCTGGGGAACTATTCATTAGTGTTGCTTGCGAATATTTGCAATGCGAATTTTATTCGCAAATATCGCATATTCGCGAATATTCACGAATATAGCACTATAGATTCGTAATTACGAATATTCGTTTTTTCACAGTACACATCACAGTGATCACCCTTCTCTGCTTTCAGCTTGTGTGGTGTAAAGAAGGCTCCAATACTACTGTGTGAGACTGGCGTGCAAATTTTCGCATATGCAAATTTTCGCATATGCAAATTTTTGTATATGTTAATTTTCGCATACGCGAAAATAAAACGTGAATATTACGAATATGCTAATTTAGCGAATATATGACGAATATTCGTCCATATATTCGCGAAATATCGCGAATTCGAATATGGCCTATGCCGCTCAACACTACTATTCATATGTGACCCGCGGGTGGTGCTCTTCCCGTCAGCGAGCCGCCGGCACTTTAAAGGGGTACTCCGCCCCAAGACAAAGGATAGAGGATAAGATTTCAGATCGCCATGGTCCCGCTGCTGGGGAGCCCTGGGATCCCCGCTGCGGCACCGCGCTCTCATTACAGCACAGAGCAAGTTCACTCTGCACGTAATGACGGGCAGTACAGGGGCCAGAGCATCGTTACGTCAGGGCTCCGCCCCTCGTGTCATGACCCGCCCCTTTCAATACAAGTCTATGGGAGGGGGCGGGACGGACCGTGATGTCACGAGGGGTGAAGCCATGACGTCACGCTGCTCCGTCCCCCGTATCGCCCGTCATTACTTACTCGCTTTGTGCTGTAATGAGAGGGCGGTGCCGCAGCGGGGATCCCAGGGCTCCTCAGCAGCGGGACCGTGGCGATCTGACATCTTATCCCCTATCCTTTGGATAGGGGATAAGATGTCTAGGGGCGGAGTACCCCTTTAAATGAATGAGTTGCATGTAATTTCCAAAATAGTATGCGATGTGTTTTTTTTTTCTGTTCTGGCACAACAGGGGCTTCCTAAAGGCGACATGCCCCCCAAAAACCATTTCAGCTAAATTCTCTCTCCAAAATCCCGTTGTCGCTCCTTCCCTTCTGATCCTTGTAGTGCACCAGCAGAGCACTTGACATCCACATATGAGGTATTTCCTTACTCGAGAGAAATTGGGTTACAAATTGGGGGGGCTTTTCCTCCTTTTACCCCTTGTAAAAGAAAAAAAAATGGGTATAGATGGGTATTTCTCCCTTACTTTGCTGCTATTCCTGTGAAACACCTAAAGGGTAAAGAAACTTTCTCAATGTCATTTTGAATGCTTTGAGGGGTGCAGTTTTTATAATGGGGTCATTTGTGGGGTATTTCTAACATGAAAGCCCTTCAAATCCACTTCAAACTGAACTGGTCCCTGAAAAATTACGATTTTCAAATTTTTGTGAAAAATTGGAAAATTGATGCTGAACTTTGAAGCTTTGTTATGTCTTAAAATTAAAATTAAAAACATGTCAACTTTATGATGCCCACATAAAGTAGACATATTGTATATGTGAGTCAATATATAATTTATTTGGGATGTCCATTTTCCTTATAAGCAGAGAGTTTCAAAGTAAAAAAAAAAAGCAAAATTTTCAATTTTTTCATAAATTTTTTTATTTTTTTCACCAAGAAATTATGCAAATATCATTGAAAATTATCCCCCTAACATAAAGTAGAATATGTCAAGAAAAAACTATATCAGAATCAGAATGAAAAGTAAAAGCATCCCAGAGTTATTAATGCTTAAAGTGACAGTGGTCAGATTTGCAAAAAAAATGCTCTGGTCCTTAAAGGGGTACTCTGCCCCTAGACATCTTATCCCCTATCCAAAGGATAGGGGATAAGATGTCAGATCGCCGTGGTCCTGCAGCTGGGGAGCCCTGGGATCCCCGTTGCGGCACCGCGCTATCATTACAGCACAGAGCGAGTTCGCTCTGTGCGTTATGATGGGTGATACAGGGGACGGAGCAGCATGACGTCATGGCTCCGCCCCTCGTGACATCAAGGCCCGTCCCCTTAATGCAAATCTATGGCAGGGGGCGTGACGACCGCCGCACCCCCTCCCATAGACTTGTATTGAAAGAGGCAGGCCGTGACGTCACGAGGGGCGGAGCCATGACGTAACGATGCTCTGGCCCCTGTACTGCCCGTCATTACGTGCAGAGCGAACTTGCTCTGTGCTGTAATGATAGTGCGGTGCCTCAGCGGGGATGCCAGGGCTCCTCAGCAGCGGAACCCCGGCGATCTGACGTCTTATCCCCTATCCTTTGGACAGGGGATAAGATGTCTAGGGGCGGAGTACCCTTTTAAGGTGAAAATGGGCTTGGTCCTTAACCTCTTCAGGACATAGGGCGTATGGATACGCCCTGCATCCCGAGTCCTTAAGGACCGAGGGCGTATCCATACGCCCGTGGGAATTCCGGCCCCCACCGCTAGCCGGTTGGGGACCGGAGTCGGATGCCTGCTGAAATCGTTCAGCAGGCATCCCGGCATATCGCCCAGGGGGGTCATTATGCCCCCCCATGTCGGCGATCGCCGCAGATCGCTGGACAATTCAGTCCAGCGATCTGCGGCGATTCCGGGTCAATCGGGTCTCCAGTGACCCGATGACCCGGAATTACTGGCTGTTCGGGGCCGAACAGCCAGAGCCTGCAGGGGTGAGGTGGCACTGGTGCCACCTCACGATTGCCCTGATTCGTCGGCCGGATTACCGGCCGACCAATCAGGGCGCCTGCTGCGGGTGTCACTCCCGCACCCGCTCCGCCCCTCTTCTGGAGGACGTGAGCGGGTGCGGGACGTGCACCCTGGGTGCTGGGGACCCCGATCCCCGGCGCCCCTGTTGGGATCGGGGCCCCAGGAGCAGCTGCGGCGGCGGGGCTGACCTGCAGCGTCTGGATCGTTGGAGGTGAGTGACAGCCTCCTGCTGTTGCTTAGCAACAGCTCCCAGCATGCAAAAAGGGCATGCTGGGAGCTGTAGTTATGCAACAGCAGGAGGCAGACCACCACAACTCCCAGCATTCCCTTATGGGCATGCTGGGATTTATGGTTTTGCAACAGCTGGAGGCACATTCTTTCTATGGAAAAGTGTACCTTCAGCTGTTGTATAACTACAACTCCCAGCTTGCACAAACAGCTAAAGTGCATGCTGGGAGTTGTAGTGGTGCATCTGCTGGTTGCATAACTACAACTCCCAGCATGCCCGTTGGCTGTCGGTGACTGCTGAGAGTTATAGTTTTGCAACAGCTGAAGGCACACTGGTTGTGAAACTCAGAGTTTTTTTTTTTACCTAACTCAGTGTTTCACGACCGGTGTGCCTCCAGCTGTTGCAAACTACAACTCTCAGCAGTCACAGTACACCATGCACCGTACATGCTGGGAGTTGTAGTTTTGCAACAGCTGGAGGCACACTGGTTGTGAAACACTGAGTTAGGTCACAAACTCAGTGATACATAACCAGTGTGCCTACAGTTGTTGCAAAACTGCAATTCTCAGCAGTCACCGACAGCCAACAGGCATGCTGGGAGTTGTAGTTATGCAACAGTTGGATGCCCCCCCCCCCCAATGTGAACGTACAGGGTACACTCACATGGGCGGAGGATTACAGTAAGTATCTGGCTGCAAATTTGAGCTGCCGCAAACTTTCTGCTGCAGCTCAAATTGCCAGCGAGAAACTACTGTGAACCCCCGCCCGTGCGACTGTACCCTAAAAACACTACACTACACTAACACAAAAAATAAAATAAAAAGTAAAAAACACTACGTATACACATACCCCTACACAGCCAGCCTCCCCTCCACCATAAAAATGAAAAACGTCTGGTACACCACTGTTTCCAGAACGGAGCCTCCAGCTGTTGCAAAACAACTCCCAGTATTGTCGGACAGCCGTTGACTGTCTAGGCATGCTGGGGGTTTTACAACAGCTGGAGGCACCCTGTTTGGGAATCACTGGCGTAGAATACCCCTATGTCCACCCCTATGCAATCCCTAATTTAGGCCTCAAATGCGCATGGCGCTCTCACTTTGGAGCCCTGTCGTATTTCAAGGCAACAGTTTAGGGTCACATATGGGGTATCGCCGTACTCGGGAGAAATTGTGTTACAAATTTTGGGGGGGTATTTTCTGCTTTTACCCTTTTTAAAAATGTAAAATTTTTGGGAAAATAAGCATTTTAGGTAAAAAAAAAATTTTTTTTTTACATATGCAAAAGTCGTTAAACACCTGTGGGGTATAAAGGTTCACTTAACCCCTTGTTACGTTCCCCGAGGGGTCTAGTTTCCAAAATGGTATGCCATGTGGGTTTTTTTTTGCTGTCCTGGCACCATAGGGGCTTCCTAAATGCGGCATGCCCCCAGAGAAAGATTTGCGTTCAAAAAGCCAAATGTGACTCCTTCTCTTCCGAGACCTGTAGTGCGCCAGCAGAGCACTTTTCACCCCCATATGGGGTGTTTTCTGAATCGGGAGAAATTGGGCTTCAAATTTTTAGGGGTATTTTCTGCTACTACCCTTTTTAAAAATAAAAAATTTTGGGGAAAACAAGCATTTTAGGTAAAAATTCTTATTTTTTATTTTTTTACATTTGCAAAAGTCGTGAAACACCTGTGGGGTATTAAGGTTCACTTTATCCCATGTTACATTCCCCGAGGGGTCTAGTTTCCAAAATGGTATGCCATGTGTTTTTTTTTTTGCTGTTCTGGCACCATAAGGGCTTCCTAAAGGTAACATGCCCCCCAAAAACCATTTCAGAAAAACGTACTCTCCAAAATCCCCTTGTCGCTCCTTCCCTTCTGAGCCCTCTACTGCGCCCGCCGAACACTTTACATAGACATATGAGGTATGTCCTTACTCGAGAGAAATTGGGCTACAAATACAAGTAAAAATTTTGTCCTTTTACCCCTTGTAAAAATTCAAAAATTGGGTCTACAAGAACATGTGAGTTTAAAAAATGAAGATTGTGAATTTTCTCCTTCACTTTGCTGCTATTCGTGTGAAACACCTAAAGGGTTAAAACGCTGACTGAATGTCATTTTGAATACTTTGGGGGTGTAGTTTTTATAATGGGGTCATTTATGGGGTATTTCTAATATGAAGACCCTTCAAATCCACTTCAAACCTGAACTGGTCCCTGAAAAATACTGAGTTTGAAAATTTTGTGAAAAATCGGAAAATTGCTGCTGACCGTTGAAGCCCTCTGGTGTCTTCCAAAAGTAAAAACACGTCAATTTTATGATGCAAACATAAAGTAGACATATTGTATATGTGAACCAAAAAAAATGTATTCGTAATATCCATTTTCCTTACAAGCAGAGAGCTTCAAAGTTAGAAAAATGCTAAATTTTCAAATTTTTCATCAAATTTACGGATTTTTCACCAAGAAAGGATGCAAGTATTGACAAAAATTTACCACTATGTTAAAGTAGAATATGTCACGAAAAAACAATCTCGGAATCAGAATGATAACTAAAAGCATTCCAGAGTTATTAATGTTTAAAGTGACAGTGGTCAGATGTGCAAAAAACGCTCCGGTCCTTAAGGCCAAAATGGGCTCCATCCTGAAGGGGTTAAGGGGTTAAAGAGAATCTGACAGCTGGAATCTGACATACTGGGTTATAGTGTTGGTGAAGAGCTTTCATATAAAGGATCTGCCATTAAAGGGGGGGGGGGGCGTCAGGGAGAAGTGAGCCCTAAAGCTGTCCCTATAAACCATTCTCCCTGCCTACTTGAAGAATATATGCTAAATATGTTATTAAAGGACATCTGCAGTGTTACAAACACTTATCCCCTATGGCCCTATCCTCAAGATAGGGGATAAGTGTTTGATCGCGGGGGGTCCAAACGCTGGGGCCCCCGGCGATCTCCCGTACGGGGCCGCGGCCGGCACGCCTCCTCCATACATCTCTATGGGAGAAGCGGGGAGGCAGCGTTCGTGCCTCCCCGTCTCCCCCATAGAACTGTATGGGGACGGGGAGGAGACGAGGCGTCACCATGAGCGCTCATGGCAGCGCCCCATTAGGGAGATCGGGGGGGGTGGTCTCAGCGGTCGGACCCCCTGCGATCAAACACATATCCCTTATCCTGTGGATAGGGGAAAAGTGTAATGGCGCTGCAGTTGTCCTTTTTATATTAGTCAAGCTTCCCTTCAAATAGCTGTCATTTAATGCTAATATTATGTCATATTTAATATTTTTGCAAGTCTGATATAAGTGTGCTAAAAAAAACAAAACCTCACTTGACATTGACTGCACTGGTCAGGCAAGTAACAAAGTCAGAGAAAGCCTCTGCCCATACTTTATTCATTGAACAGCAAATTAACTTATTGAAAACTAAAAAGATTACCCACTTAAATAAAATATAAAATAGAAGTAACAGGACAGAAAAAAAGGAGTAAGTTTGAAATGAATGCTAACTTTAGAGAGACACACAGATAAATAAACAGCAATGTCTATTGGAGCTGAGTTGCTTGGCAGCTGCTGGGTTCATCTGGGACATAATGTTCTAACGTTGGTCGCTCATTTACACATTCACGGAAGGAAATGTTCAGAGTCTTCAATGAAATATGGAACATGGATATACTGAGTTCCAGGCACAAGATGCCAACTGAGCTGAAACAAGTTTGATGTTTCTGGCTGCAGTTCACAAATTCTACAGCATACACAAATGATGCCAGCTGGACCCTGTACTGAAGACATTTCTCACCATTTATATCCTCTCACTGAATCAGGGTGTGAAAATATAGTAATTACTTTTTACACTTTTTTCCCTTTTCATGTAATAATGTATGTCTTAATTCTGAGCTTTTAAAGGACTGTCCACATAGAACCCTTTTCTACAACACTCCTGCTAGGCATTTGCTGATATAATACTTGGAGATGTCATTTTATTTTTATTTGTGGCACCATACCACACAACCACTTAAATCCATGTCAGCATTCACATATGCCCTGGGTAGTTTTACTATATATTTGCTATCACTTCTAAGGGTTATATTAAGTCGAATAAGAATATATTAGCGGCTATTAATTGTGTTGCCCTCTGTGTTATCTGATTTTGCTTATCCTCACGGTTATGTGCAAATCAAACCTAAAGGGGTATTCCAGGATTTTTTTTATTTAACTATGCTACAGGGCTGTAAAGTTAGTGTAGTTCATAATATAGTGTCTGTACTTGTGTGTGACAGTTTTCTCATAATTCTTCTGTGATTTTCACTCCAATATTTATTTTTACCAGCATACAAAATGACTGTTGTGTCAGATTTTTCCCAGGTTGCAATGCGGCCGAGACCTGTCTGCTTCAATGGGTGGAGTGCTTGCTTGGTGGGAGAGAGATCAATCTGCAACTAATGATTGAAAACCACAGGTCTTTTGAATGGACAGCTCATTTATGTTTCAATGGGTGGGGTGGCTGATGTGTGGGAGGGAGGAAAATGGAATTGTGGGATTTGTAGTCAAAAAAAGAAAAGTCAAACAGTAAATACCAGTTCACAAAAAGCTAGCCACAGTGTTATGGTAATCTCACAACAAAGCCATTTAGCCCCAAGACAAGCGCAGATCCTTCCTAAGCATGTCCATTACTGTCTGCCAGGTACGTACTAAAATCACCTTATGGTGGATAACCCCTTTAACCTGTTAAGGACCCAGGGCGTACCTGTACGTCTTGAGTCCGATCCCGTTCTATAACGGGGGGCCACGGCGTGGCCCCGCGTCATAGCGGGTCGGGCCTGGCCTCTAACAACGTCCGGGACCCATGGCTAATAGTGAACAGCATTGATCGCGGTGTCGCGCTATTAAGCCTTTAGACGCGGTGTTCAAAGTTGAACACCGTGTTTAAAATGAAAGTGAAACCATGCCGGTTAGCTCAGGGAGCTGTTCGGGATCGCCGCGGCGAAATCGCGCCATCCCGAACAGCTTATATGACAGCCGGAGGATCCCTACCTGCCTCCTCACTTACCGATCACCGAATGACTGCTCAGTGCCTGAGATCCAGGCATGAGCAGTCAAGCGGCAGAATCATCGATCAGTGGTTTCTTATGGGAGCTAAAACACTGCAAAAAAAAAAAAAAGTAAAAAAAAGTTAATAAAGATCATTTAAAGGGGTACTCCGCCCCTGGCATCTTATCCCCTATCCAAAGGATAGGAGATAAGATGTCAGATCGCCGCGGTCCCGCTGCTGGGGACCCCGGAGACCGCTGCTGCGGCACCCCGCCATCATTACTGCACAGAGCGGGTTCGCTCTGTGCGTAATGACGGGCGATACAGGGGCCAGAGCAGCATGACGTCATGGCTCCGCCCCTCATGACATCACGTCCCGTCCCCTTAATGCAAGTCTATGGCAGGGGGCCTGACGACCACCACGCCCCCTCCCATACACTTGTATTGACGGGGGCGGGCAGTGACATCATGAGGGGCGGAGCCGTGACGTAACAATGCTCCGGCCCTGTATTGCCTGTCATTACGTGCAGAGCGATCTCGCTCTGCACAGTTATGATAGCGTGGTGCTGCAACAGCGATCCCCGGGGTCCCCAGCAGTAGGACCCCGGCGATCTGACATCTTATCCCCTATCCTTTGGATAGGGGATAAGATGTCTAGCGGCGGAGTACCCCTTTAACCCCTCCCCTAATAAAAGTTTGAATCAACCCCCTTTTCCAATAACAAAAAAAAGTGAAAATAAAAATAAACATATGTGGTATCGCGGCGTGGGGAAATGTCCGAATTATAAAAATATATTGTTAATTAAACCGCACGATCAATGGCATAAGCACAAACAAATTCCAAAGTCCAAAATAGTGCATTTATGGTCACTTTTTATATCATGAAAAATGAATAAAAATCGATGAATAAGTCCTATCAATGCAAAAAATTGTACCGCTAAAAACTTCAGATCACGGCGCAAAAAATGAGCCCTCATATCGCCTCATATGCGGAAAAATTAAAAAGTTATAGGGGTCAGAAGATGACAATTTTAAACATATAAATTTTCCTCAATGTAGTTTAGATTTTTTCCAGAAGTACCACAAAATCAAACCTACATAAGTAGGGTATCATTTTAACCGTATGGACCTACAGAATAAAGAGAAGGTGTCATTTTTACCGAAAAATGTACTGTGTAGAAACAGAAGCATCCAAAATTTACAAAATGGCGTTTTTTTTTTCAATTTTGTCTCAATGATTTTTTTTTCAGTTTCGCCGTCGATTTTTGGGTAAAATGACTGACGTCATTACAAAGTAGAATTGGTAGCGTAAAAAATAAGCCATCATATGGATTTTTAGGTGAAAAATTGAAAGAGTTATGATTTTTTAAAGGTAAGGAGGAATAACAAAAAATGCAAAAACGGAAACAGCCGGGGTCCTTAAGGGGTTAAACCTATACACTTTGGAGTGGCATGGACTATTTCTCTTGGCTTGCGTATTAAATATCCTTTCATGTGGCACCCACCGACTAAGACTGGGTGTGCAGGACCATTCTGAATTTCTATCAGATCTGTTACATATCATATACCAACAGCACCCTCTGACTCCTACATATTAAAATGGGGTCTATTTTATCATGGTGTTTGGTATTTTACCTAGCAAAACAGAACTGCATGCTACACGGTTTTGTCCTGTAATTTTGATTGTGATGGAGGCTCAATGGTATACACAATGTAAATGTGAACGAAGCTTAATATATTGCTGCGCAATGTGTTCTATTTAAATAGTTTTACAAATAGTGATGTAGAAGAGAAATAGAAGAGCTCTCTGGTATGACTAAAATAAAATAGTCTGGCACAACTACACAATAGCTTAGAGTACTTTCACTGATGATAGTGTTACCAGAGATACCGCACATTTGATACCAGGAACAACACAGAATAATAGATCATTATTGTAGGACAGCAATCAGAATTTAATTCATCGTTTTTACCAACTGTTATTTGCTTGTATTCAGCCCCAAAGATGTCCAAAAAGGTAGAAGCTGCAAAAGTGATATGGTAGATATAATATATTGATTTCAGATAACCCCTTAAAATGACAATATTTTTATAAGCTGTACTTTTATCCGCTTTAAAGGTAGGAGGATCCCGTATTTATCAGTCAAATCACAGTTCTTGCTACACAAAGCATTCTCTGATGTTTGCATTCATATTTCTTTACTGATATTCAACAGCATTTACCAACCACTGCAGTCAAAATGTTGCACATGCTCTGTATTGGGATGCTAATGAAGGTGTGAAACTTCACTCCATTAAGTGCTGTTGGATTTTCTATTTGAATATTACGGTAATGGCCCAGTTCTGTAACTAGTGATCTGCTGACGTGCATCCTGATAGCTCTACAAAGAAACTCTAAAACAATATTGGTGCTGCTGGATTAGTGCTGCTGGACTGAAGTCCTGGATGCCCCGAGCGAGCGCCACTTTACCTCCTTCCCGCCCCAAGACGTATGCATATGTCCCAGTTGCTGATATGTTCGCGCAACAGGATTAGTGCATACGTCCTAGCATATATCCTAGCGATCTTGTGCACAGCACAATCACAGCCAGGGTCCCGCCGCAGCTGCTGAGACCGGAATTACGTTGGTCTTGGCAGCATTAACCTCATAGATGCCGTGATCAGTCCTGATCACCACATCTATGGGATTGTCAGGGAAGAGGGCTCCCTCTGTTCATCAATGATGACCTTACGATGTGATTGCATGGTCCTGTTGGCTACAGGAGGCCAGCTGATGTACTGCAGCATGGCATAGTATAAAAAAAATTCATAAATAATTAAAGTGTAAAAAAATAAATGCCCCTTTCCCAATAAAGCCCTGTATCCCCCCCCCTCAAAAAAAAAAAATGCCCAAACCTATACATAATAGGTATTGCCATAAGATAGGTATTGCCACAATGTTATTTATCCTGCACAGTGAATGCTGTATAAAAAAAAAAAAGAACTTAAGCAAAAGTCCAAAATGTGAAATAAAAAAAAGCTCAAAAGGTAGCATGTATAGCAAAAATGGTACAAAAAATTCAGCTCGTCCTGTGAAAAAAAATCCCCCATATAATGGCATTGTCCGAAAAATAAAAAAGTTATGGCTGTTAGAACATGGCAACACAAAAAAGGGGAAAAAAAAGTTTTGTTGTGAAAAGAAAAAAACATAAAAAAGTAATATAAATCATACCGACATACTATTTTGGTTGAAGTTATTTTGTGTATCAGGACTGTCATAAGGGACAAGTAGATTGTAATCCCATATTTGCCCCTTGGACAAGTATTTTTTTTTTCACACCCTTGTAAATAGCACTATATATTACATATATGGTAAGACTACATATTCCCAAATAATACCCCATCTGAATTATCAAGAGAAATCATGGAGAAGCAAAGATCCACATCAAGTTGTGCAGGTCAGACATAATAGAGCCATTATTTATTAGCACAGACTTAAAATATGCACATAAAGGTGTGCTACATGTTGCATTCATGCCGCTACTTTACAGTAGCTTACATACGCGACCCCACCCCTTATATTTTAGAAAATATTTTATTACATATTTTCATGTGAAAAAAATGAAAAATGACCCTCTGCTACAATGTAAAGTAGTGAGTACACAGCCTGTATAACAGTGTTTAACGTTATGTCCCTTAAAAATAACTCAACACACAGCCATTCATGTCTAAACACTGGCAACAAAAGTGCATAACATAAAAAGAAAAAAAAAAAGAGAGAAAAAGAAGTGCCACATTGGGTAATAACGTTAATTCACAAATGTATGTCTAGAATATATAGTAACTGGGGCTCATCTGAGGTGCACCAATATAAACATAACAGCCCCACTGCAGGGGCAGCTTGTTCAAAGATTGAACACTGTTATAGAGTGTGAACTCACTACTTTATATTGTAGTGTCATTTCCTCAGCATTGTCGCATGAAAAGATATAATACCATATTTACAAAAATGTGAGGGGTGGACTCACTTATGTGAGATAATGTATGTCTTGCATAATCAACACAACTTTTATTCTCTTTGCAGTCCTCTTTAGTTTTAACTAGAGTCATTCAAGCACCTTAAAGGGGGTAATCCGCTGAAAACATCTTAGATGTTAGATCACGGGGGTCCCGCTGCTGGGGACCCCTGCGATCTTGGGGCCGGCAGCGGCGGCTTCTGGGACACGGAAGCTTGCAGCTTCCACATTCGTGACGTCACACCACACCCCCTCCATTCATGTCTATGGGAAGGGGGGGTGACGGCTAGTACATAGCTATCAAGCCTCCTCCCATAGATGTGAATGGAGAGGGCGTGGTGGCTAGAGTCACCAGTCATCGGGCATGGAGCAGAGTTCGTTCCATGCACTGAATGACAGGGGTGTTGCAGCAGAGATTCGATATCTTATCCCCTATCTTTTGGATAGGGGATAAGATGTTTTCATCGGAGAACCCCTTTAAAGCAACACTCCAAATTTCATAAGGTGCATTAGTAGGGTGAGGCTAAACAACCCCCCTCTTATAGAGTTACACAGAGAAAGTGAGTTCTGCTCCACATAAAAAACGCTCTGCACCATAGCTGAGACTGGAGGGAATGGGACAGCCCAGTAAAAGGGGGTGTCTGTTTAGCCACATCCTGCTTAATGCCCCTTGTAAAATAAGGTTTCTCACTTTCTCTTAATAGAAAAATGTTTGCAGACATCACTTTCCCTGCATTTCTTGGTAACCTATCTGTTGCCAGCACTTTTCCAGCAAGACATTTTTATTTTGTGATCAGTTGTTCCTTACATTTTTTTTTTTAACTGTTCAAATATTTTAGTGCCTTTCTAAAGGATGAACAATGTCTGCTGTTTTTGCAGTATTTTTTGCTAACTAATGTTATAAAGAAATTACTTTAATCATCTGAAATGAAACTATCAAACTCTGCCAGTAAGTGTGGTGATTTTACCAGAAATACTGATCCCAGTGAGTGGGTGTGAGGTTTAAATGAATTCATTCAGCTGGTATTTGCAGATCGTATGACTTAATTCACAAACTCTTTTTTCCTGAGCAATGCAAATTACTATTACTAGAAGACTATTTTTACCAGGTAAACTGTTGTATTAAAAAAATTTAGTAGATTCAGCCTTTGCCACGTATATCTAAGTTACAATGCTAATATCAGTGTTGCTTATGCAGAGCACACAGGGATCCAAACAATTAAAGGAGATCTGTAATGCAATTTTCTCAGCAGTCCCCGCATGACGTGGCGGCCGACACCCCCCCTCCCTGTATCCCATAGAGATACATGGAGGGGACGTGTCTGCCGCGGCTTTCTGCTGGGGATGAAACTTCACTTCCTGCAGCCTTCCGCGGCCCCGTCCAGGAAATCCCAGGGGGGGGGCCCAGCGCTCGGACCCCCCTGCGATCTATAACTTATCCCCTATCCTTTGGATAGTGGATAAATTATTTTGCGCTGGAATACTCCTTTAAATAAAATCGGAAAATGAAACATTTAATTACAGTGACACCCGACCTACGATGGCCCCGACATACGATAATTTCAACATGCGATGGTCTCTCAGAGGCCATCGCATGTTGAAGGCAGCATCAACATATGATGCTTTTGTATGTCGGGGCCATCGCATAAACAGCTATCCGGCAGTGCTGACTGCTTCAGCTGCCGCCGGATAGCCGTTTACGGTGCCCCGTGTGCTCCGGTGATGGTCTCCTACCTGTTTTCGGGGCTCCGGAGCGCCATCTTCAGGATCCCCTCCATCGCTGGCGCTCTCCATCGTCGTCATCCCGTCGCCGCGCACGCCGTCCCGTCATGCAATAGGAGCGGCGTGCATAGTGACGTGATGATGGCGACGTGAGAGCGACGTTCCCGGCCAGCAGAGACATTCTGGAGCGGCGGGGACATCATGGGGACGCGGCGACAGCGATGGAGCGCAACATCCAGGGCAGCGGTGATGAGCGGTGATGGTCCGGAGAGGCAGGGACAGGTGAGTACAACTTCCTATACTTTACATTGCACGGATCCCTCAACAGACGATGGTTTCAACAAACGATGGTTCATTTGGAACGGATTACCATCGTATGTTGAGGGACCACTGTAGTATGAAAACTAAAATCCATATATTGGGTAAAACCCATACAGTAGGTTAATATAAATACAATAAAAAAGTAGCTGTAAACTAAGGGAGGGTTGTTCTGTGTATCCTTACTCTGAAGTATTCTATGTATGAAAAGCCCTATATTTTGTGTACATCTCTTAGGATAAGGATCTGGGACACTGATGAACAGATAACCTGATAGGGCCACCTTTTCAAAACAGTAAGCCTGCACTGTACACCAAATATACCAGTTAGTTTTACTTATACAAAAACTGGTTTTATTAAATGTACGAAAGCATGCTATTTTTTCTGGATGCCTTTCCAGAGAACCTAATCCACTCAAAAGACTACAATGAATTGTAGTTGTTTTTTTAAACTATAAATGCAATTCAGTAGGTCAGGACCAAAAGTTTCAGGGCTTAACATCTGCCACTATAGTAAAACTTTTTGAGAAGACCACTCAAAACTGCATAGAAAAGTGGTCTTTTATGAGGTTGGTCTTCTCAAAGAAAATGGCCACTAAGCAAATCTATGGTAGACTGAACGTCCTTGGCACAAAAAGTAGTCAGGGTAAAAGAGTGGTCTTTTTGTGGTCTTATATATACACACACACAACCCAATAATGCACCCAGAAGAATACCCTGTTTAGCCACCTCTATTTAAGATGAGATACGGTTGTGCTGGGAGGCATACAAGGTCTGTATGACATTTTTCAGTACATTTTCCCACAAATGTTGCAGCTGGGCCTAAAAATCGTACACATTCATAGGATAACAAATCAGGATTAAAGCACTCATCACACGTCCTCCATACTTGCACCTGACCCTCATCGGATCCCAAACTGCTTCATGACACCACTGCAAACAAAGGCAATAGTGGCTTGCTGTCAAAGACCGTATTGCACGCCATGATGGCAAATTTCCTTCAGCTAAGTACCTGGAAATGGTTCAGGAAGAGACTTGGGTGTGTAATGAAGGTGCTACCTGTGCCTTAATGTTGGATAAGGATATGGCGGTAGATGCTTGTGGTTGTTGCTGGATCAATTAATCTTTTCAACTTGTGGTCTGTCTGGGTCATCTTGAAGAGTGTGTGTCCTCATGTATTCATTGCTCACAAAGCTCCTAACAGTTTGGTCAGATGGTAGGCAATTCATCAAAATGACCATCCTGCTTTTCTCAGTCCAGTAATGCGCTCCCACTCAAAGTTTGTCAACTAGGAAAAATGTCTTCATATGTGTCATAGAGACATGTTTAGATGTCAACAATCTCTAAACAAGTAGTACACTACCCAAATGTAGCTTCTGAGAGCCTTTTTCTTGGGCAAGGGGGAAGCACTTTTATTACCTTTTTACTAACTGGCAATGATAATGAGTATGTATATGTATATAAAATATACATAGATGATGAGCACACATGTTTTCCTCTTCTTTTATATAAGAAGTTGCTATACCTCTTCATTCCTCAAGAGCCACTCATAGAAATGAATATCACATCCATTGCTTCCTACAATGATGCCAGCTGTTCCTCACAATATTTAGTATTCCATGTTAATATAAACATTTCTCTTGGTCTACTAATAATGAATGTAAATACATTTAATCACACAGTTCTCTAAACCTCACTACCTTTACCCCACAAGTTACAGTATGCAAACTTAATTTTTCAAATTAAATCATTAAAATAAAAAAATGTGATATTGCTGTTGCATACTTGTTACGGTGGCCCGTGGTGTTCTTTTTATTTCCCCATCCACTTGTGTGTCCTACTCTGGTGGTTACACATGTTTTCTGCCCTTAACTTCACAATTCATTGGCATCTCACCCCAGATATTTTGCTAAACACGAATCAGCATTATCTTAGTTACGTAAAAAGGAAAGACTCTAACACCTAAAAACAAAACAGAAAAGGTCACTAAAACCACTGCCTCAACTGTGAAATTAGAAATGAATCAGGGGACTATGATGAATCAGGAGACTATGTAGACTGTTTTGCCATTTTCTGGTACTAAGTGAAACTAGACTCACTGCTTCCCAACCAGGATTCCATAGAACTTTGTGCCGCAGAAAACAGCAGTGGTAAAAATGTGTCACTTTTACAGTAGACAAAGGCAACTTACAGTATTCCGTCTTGTTCAAAGACGCTTGATGGGTGTGTAAGCAAAAAACTGTCCAGTCTACACCAGACCTATTTGAGGAAGGTGAAGAAGTAGGAGATTACTGGGATAGAGAAATAGTTTATGGGTCCCTCTATGGTAAAAAGGTTGAGAAGTACTAAATATTATGTGATATAATGATAATTAATAATGATTCTAGTAAAAAAAAATAAAGTAAATACACAAAACTAATACCAAGCCAATGAGTAGGAAAGAAATCCACACAGACTTCAACTGTTCTTAGGGAATCCCTTACAAGGCTATTTATTATCTTTAATATATAGTATGGACTAAGTATTGTCTTTATTACTGCTACTACTATTGCTACATACACCTAGTAGTGTCAAAAACAAGCTAAAACATGTGCCTAGCACTATTGCAGCATACAGAAAATAGATAATTTAAAGCATTCATTTATGAAAAGCCAATTTTTAATTTTAGTTGGGATTCTATGTAGGATAATCCTTCTTGCTATTTACTGGATTAAGTAGGCTTTGTACACTATGCTAGTAACACAAACTCTTATTTACAATTGACCACTGCTCAGCCACTTTTGCAAATAACAACTATACCTTCCCTTTAACCCCCTCAGAAAAAAAAAACTACCTTTTGTACAGTATCAGAAACTGGGGTGATACAATTATTCTAGCTGAATGGATTCTGTCATACACTGATCTAGTCATGATTAGTTATGCAAAAATGGATGAAAGGGTTGTATCACTCGCCACAATCTGGCTATGAGGTGGACACATTCCATGAATAACAATAGTGAACGTCATGTCTGCCTTTTTAAGTTGCTGAACTACTGAAAAAGGGTCAGGGGTGTGATGAAGAACAATGCTATGTCTAAAGTTTATCATTCACCATTTCTTTTTTTTTTTAAATAAACATACACTGGAATGGGTTACAAGAGCACAGAATAAAATATGGTATAAATAGAACAGGAATCTACTTTAAATGTATTTTTAAGAAATATTATGAAATCATGACATCTCTTGAAATCATGCTGGGTACCAAGAAGTCCTAGAGCTATAGAATATTGGCTATTGGTGTCACCAAATAAAAGCCCTTTCTGACTAGACATTAGGACTTCTGGTAACCAAACTAAGCTACAAGAACATTCGACACTACCAGCTTTCCACACCCTTGTACAAACAATAATATTTTATGAGCCTCCAGCCATTTCTGCACACTGAATAAAGTGTCAATAAATATTTGATATAAGGCCACAAATGTCTTACTCTGCACATACCAACAAAGTGAAAAAACAAAATGTAGATCTAACAAAGCTGTCCAGAACATAAAAAAACTTCTAAAGTAACTATCATATATTTACAAATCTATATAAAGTGTAAGCAACTAAATCTTATATTCCCATATTTCATATCATTCAAACCAAAGATATAAAGTGACAGATTTGATGCTACAGTGTTGCTACTAACACAGCTGTACAATGAAGGTACAAAGCACTGTACTGCTAAAGTGCAAATAAAACAACCTGTCTGTCTGCCAGCATCATGTTATTCTACATACCCTCTGGGTGAATAGGTGGTTCTCCAAATCTAATTTCCTTCTGATGAAGATATATGTGCACATTAAATGTTATTGCAGAAAGCAAACACATAATGGTGGATCCTGGTATCCTAAGCTGTAGAACTTACTGTATTTTTCTTTTTATTAAGCATTTACACCTACAAGCTCAAAAAGGAGAAAAAAAAAAAATCAAACTTACTATGAACGAAATTAGTCATGCTGAGTCACCAACCACCACTTCCTCTAGATGAATTCTTGTCATGCTTCTGACTGTGACTGGTCAAATTCACATGGCTTCTGGATCTCTGCTGCTGCACTTCCAGTAACCATCCAAGTGAAGGCTATTAAGACAGAAAGAGAGAATCTAAATATTTCTTTAGGCAGGAATACAAAAGTAATCACGTTATAATGGTAATATCACTTATAATTAAGCAACAAATAAACAAATACATTAGATAGATTGTGATGTAAAAAAAACAAAACAGAGTGAATAAATTCTATTACCCAAACCATACATTTTACAGGTGATTACAAGGCAAAGTGGTTGCATACTGTAGTGGAAAGTGAGAAATTCTGCAAACATCAAATGTAGGTAAATGGGTTATTTTGGATTGAAATACACTATTAAGAAATACAGAGGTAGGGTCTATTCACACGTACAGTGCACAGGATTTGATGCTGCATATTTGAAGCTGTTTCAGTCATTTATGAGCAGGATACTGTACGTGTGAATACACCCTTATGGTATACAGTATTTACATGTACAGTATCTTGCGCATATTTGATGCGCAGGATTTGATGCTGCAGATTTCAATATAAACTAATTGACTGAACACAGTTTCAAATCTGCAGCATTAAATATGTGCAGGATACTGTACGTGTGAATAGACCCTTAAAAGAGATTATCTAATTTAGAAAATCAAGTTTCCCCTTGTATTAGGAATTTATTAGTTAATAGAGGTTAACTAGAGTGGAGATCAGATACAAAAAGTGTCTCTTGCTCTCGAGGACTTGTACTGTCCTATGTTACATAGACAACCCACTGATGTGAATAAGTACTATGTAATGTTTAATTTCCTCTGTGGTGGTGCTGCAGGAAATATAAATACAGGTACTTACATCCAGGTTTCCTTCCAGAAATCAATAATAGGTCATTGGTAACTCTTTGTGATCTGCTTATTTTCTAAGGGATCCACTTACATGTAAGAATTGTCCAAAGTGGAGAACCTCTTAAAGGGGTGCAGTACAGAATCCCAATCGGTTAGGCAGGTGAGTAGCTACAAACAATGGGGAATATTTATCAAAACCTGTGCAGATAAAAAGTTGAAAAGTTACCCATAGCAACCAATCAGATTGCTTCTTTCACTTGTAAAGAGACCTGCGAAAAATGAAAGAAGTAATCTGGTTGCTATGGACAATTGGTCAGCTTCTCATCAGTACAGGTTTAGATAAATCTCTCTAAATGTCTCACATTTTGGAGGACCTAGTATATCTATGCATTTATATTAAAACTGAACAATTTGTGGACAGATTCCACAAGGTGTAGGAGTCTGAGCTATCTTCCTCTTTTTGTCCTGATCTCAGTTATAATTTGTCATTGTCAACCTTAAAGGGGTACTCCAACCCTAGACATCTTATCCCCTATCCAAAGGATAGGGGATAAGGTGTCAGATCGCCGCGGTCCCGCTGCTGGGGACCCCCGGGATTGTGGCTGCGGCACCCCGCTGTCATTACTGCACAGAGCGAGTTTGCTCTGCACGTAATGACAGGCAATACAGGGGCCGGAGCATAGTTACATCATGGCTCCGCCCCTGGTGACGTCACGGCCCGCCCCCTCAATACGAGTCTATGGGAGGGGACGTGGTGCCCCTGCCATAGACTTGCATTAAGGGGGTGGGCCGTGATGTCACGAGGGGCGGAGCCATGATGTCACGCTGCTCTGTCCCCTGTATGGCCCCTCATTACACACAGAGCGAACTCGCTCTGCGCAGGAATGATAGCGGGGTGCCGCAACGGCGATCCTGGGGGTCCCCAGCAGCGGGACCGTGGCGATCTGACATCTTATCCCCTATCCTTTGGATAGGGGATAAGATGTCTAGGGGCGGAGTACCCCTTTAAGATGGTGTGTCATTCTATCCATTATCTAGGATGGCATGTCCTGTTTTCTTTGTTTATTTATGTTTACCATTTCTATATGCTGGAATGCCTGGTTGGTACCCCAGATATATTTGTAACTCATGATTGTCTCTTAATGAACACTTTTAATAAACTGGATTGGTTTGATACCAAAACTGAACAATTTTTTATTTTCCCTGTGGTGGCACTGCAGAGAAATTAAACACTTGCTGCAGGGTAAGGGTGCATTCTCACCACGTTGTGTGCCTCCTGGGCCTGAGTCTGGTGGTAGAATTTCAAAGCTGCCAGCTTCCGTATCAGTGCTGTACTACATTCAGTCCAATGAGCTTAATGGAGTCAGCTAGTGACTCCTGTCAGGTAATTTTCCATCTGTGCCCGTTTTTTGGTCTGGATTCAAATCTGCAGCAAACCACAGTTTTAGTCCTGCCAAAAAGGTCGGAAAATAACCTGACCAGAGTCACTAGTTGACTCCATTCGGCTTAGCGGATTGAATAGGGTAAGGCATGGTGCCAGCAGGGATATCGTTGTAAAATTTCCCCTACGGATCTGATCCACAGAGGCACACAATGTGGTGTAAATCCCCCCTAACATCACAGATTACAGATTTACTTAAAATGTGACTTGCCCAGAGAAACCAAGCAGATCGAAGCATTCATTTCTCAGATTGCTCTTGTAAAATAAAGAATATAATTGGGTGCTATAGGCAAAAAAAATAAAAATTAAAATTAAAAAAAATAAAAATAAAATTTTTTTTTTGTATTGATATTAGAGATGAGCAAACTTTTCAAAAATTCGATTCGGCCGATTCGCCGAATTCTCCAAAAAAGTTTGTTTCAATCCAAATTTTTTTGCGGCGAATCTATATTAAAAAAGGCTATTTCTAGCCTACCTACAGCCTCTATAGGGGTATAGAACACTTTGCTGTGTTCTAAAACACATATGGAGTGTGCTGGGGTAGTGAAATAATACTGTTATTCAGAATAATATGCAGATTACCGCCATCGCTTTTAGAATCACTGCCGCAAAGCAGCACAATGACAGCGCCTGGTGGTGGCAGTAGTGTCAGGAGACCATATAGTGACTGAATGACATAGCGTGGAGGTGTTGGCAGCATGAGGAGACCATTTAGTGGCTGAATGGCACAGCGTGGAGGTGTTGGCAGCATGAGGACACCATATAGTGGCTAAATGATACAGTGTGGAGGTGTTGGCAGCATGAGGAGACCATATAGTGGCTGAATGACACAGCGTGGAGGTGTTGGCAGCATGAGGAGACCATATAGTGGCTGAATGGCACAGCGTGGAGGTGTTGGCAGCATGAAGACACCATATAGTGGCTGAATGACACAGCATGGACATGTTGGCAGCATGAGGAGACCATATAGTGGCTGAATGACACAGCATGGAGGTGTTGGCAGCAGACATTTTTGAAAAAGATTTTGAGAAAATTAGAAATTCCCAGACCCAGGCCTCACAGCGGCATCAGTAAACCATATATTGCCTGAATGACACAGCCTCGAGTTGGCTGATGCACGAGTACACAGCAGGGCTTCACAATCCCCCCCCCTCAAAAAAAACAACACAATTTTAGAAATTTTTGAAAAAGATTTTGGATAGCGGGTGTTACCTATGAGAACATTTGAAATTACCAGATCCAGGCCCAGCAGTGCCATCATTTTTTTATTTGAAAATTAAAACAAACTTTGAGTGTCCCGGACCCCATCGTGTGGGTACGAAGGACCAAATCCAACAAGCCCCCACAGCAACATCAGTAAAGCATATATTGCCTGAATGACACAGCCTGGAGTTGTTTGGACTTTGACGGTATGGAGCACCTTGACAGATTAACAGGTACTAAATGGTACAATACTTGGATGTACCTATGCGGTATGCACTGATGAGGGCAGTAATATGCGTAACTATACGCAGAAAAAACTCTGGATTTAAAAAAAAAATAAAACAGCCGGTGAATACTAGGGGTGTGAATCGCCAAGAATTTGGCGATACGATTCAAATCGCGATACCAGTGTGGCGATTCAATATATCCCGATATATCGCGATACCGTCTAGGTGCCGATACATCACGATATATCCCGATACATCGCCCACCTGGGAGCATTCATAGATCCCAATAGACGCTGCTGTCAGGTTTGACAGCGGCGATCTAGTACTCCGGCGCCCACTTTTCTCATTTTATCCCGTCCGGGCTGCAAAATAAAAGAAAACGCACTTTATCTTACCTGCCAACGAGCCCCCGGAGCTCCGGTACAGGTGTTGGGTCCCCGGGCTGTATTTTTCTTACTTCCTGTTAGCCCGGCACGTCGCACGGAGCTTCAGCCTATCACCAGCAGAGGCGGGACATCGCTGCGGCCAGTGATAGGCTGAAGCTCCGTGTGACGTGCTGGGCTAACAGGAAGTAAGAAGAATACAGCCCGGGAACCGAACACCTGTACCGGAGCTCCGGGGGCTCGTTGGCAGGTAAGAAAAAGTGCGTTTTCTTTTATTTTGCAGCCCGGACGGGATAAAATGAGAAAAGTGTGCACCGGAGTACTCCTTTAATAGCCAGCCGCGGCGATCGTCGCATGCTGGCTATTAGCGGCGGCCCCCGGCTACTGAAATCAGCCGGGGGTCGCATAGTACGGAGCGGGCACGAGTCGGAGCCCGCTCCATACACCCAGAGCGACGCCGTGTCAGATCCGGCCTGCCCGGCTCCACAAATTCGGAACTTTTATCTCCTGATGCCCAGGACATGCTGTTCCGGGCGTCAGGAGATAAAAATTCCACATCCATAAAAGAATCGATTCAAAAATATTTTGAATCGATTCAGTATCGGCAAATGAAAAAATCGCGATTATCGCGAGAATCGATTTTTTCTTACATCCCTAGTGAATACTATTGTTTGGACTTGCACAGTTTGTAGCCCCTTGACAGATTAACAGGTACAAAATGGTACAAATGCACTACAGTCCACTGAACAATCACATATTTCTGAACAGCAGCAGGACCCAACAGTGCAGCACCACAAAAAAACAAAAAATACAGGGATTAAACCCTAAATTGCACTCTGACTAGCAGTTGCAGTGTAATGCTGTGGTATGAGCTATTCACACAGTCAGTCCCGTCCTCTCTATCTGAGGGCATAGATGAAATGAAGAGAGGCAAGATGGCCACCGATTATATAGGGGCTGTGACATCACAGGGGTCAGTGAACACTGATAGGCTGCATCTCACATGTGATTCAGGGTCAGCCCGCCTACCTTCATTCCCTCCGCTGTTTCCCGCCCTCCCATAAACCCCTGCCCCATGTACTCACACGTGAATCCACCATCTTAGGTCTCCAATAGCCTGGAACGCTGTAAAATGGAGTTTAATGAAGCGATTTGCGCGATATTCGCATTCGTTGCAAATCAAATTTTTCATGAAATTCGTAACAAATTCGGGTTCATCAACTTCGATTCGCTCATCTCCAATTGATATATCTGGGCCTCTGTATTTAGTTTATGGTCAGAGAACTCTTCTAACAGAAAGGAATTGTTCAAAGTGAACATGCCTTTTCGAGGCTGTCAGATCAGCAACCATTTCATGATCAGATATAAGCCCAAACTTCCTTTATAAAATCTAAATGTTTGTATTAGTTTGGCCCAATGTGCATCTTATGTCTATGGAGGAGAGATGTTTAGCTGACAAACACCTCTGTCACTGACCATCATAGAGATGACAGAAATACGATTTGAAAAACAAGAACATGAACACTGACAATTTCTTTTATGACCTGATGATTCCAGCATGCAACATAGCTTGCAAGCATTGGCAACATGTGACCCACAGATCACTTTGTTGGCCACATTATACTAGGACATATGTCTGGAGGAGCCCTGAAGTATGAATGAATATAGATTCGATTTTGTTCCTTATTGTCCACCTCTTCTTTTTGAGTTCATACTCAAATGAGACAATTTTGTGCATATATAATTTTATAAAGTTGTTCAGGTTATTACAGGTTTTTAAGAATAGGTTGCACTGTAGGCATTAATCGAAATATCTGAGAAACTACCTGAGAAATATATGAGAAACTATGCTAAAGGTTAATGGTAGGCAGAGCTGTCTGATGCCTTTTTCGCTTTTACAAATTATCTGCAATTGAGTCAAAATGAAAAGAACCACAACGATTTGTTGACTAGAGAATGTAATACTTTGCGCAGTAAAGATGACATAGCTACATATATATAAAACACTTTATGATGCCCAAATTTTATGGCAGACAGGAGGCTCGTATCAAATGCATATTCTTCCTTTATTAAAGGGGTACTCCGGTGAAAACCTTTTTTCTTTTAAATCAACTGGTGGCAGAAAGTTAAACATATTTGTAAATTACTTCTATTAAAAAAATCTTAATCCTTCCAGTACTAATTAGCTGCTGAATTCTACAGAGGAAATTCCTTTCTTTTTGGAACACTGATGACATCACGAGCACAGTGCTCTCTGCTGACATCTCTGTCCATTTTAGCAACCATGCATAGCAGATGCATAGCAGATGCATAGCAGATGTATGCAAAGGGCAGCATGGTGGCTCAGTGGTTAGCACTGCTGCCTTGCAAGGGTTCAAATCCCACTGAGGACAACAATAAATAAAGCGTTATTATTATTATAATAACGTCAGCAGAGAGAACTGTGCTTGTGATGTCATCAGAGAGCATTCCAAAAAGAAAAGAATTTCCTCTGTAGTATTCAGCAGCTAATAAGTACAGGAAGGATTACGATTTTTTAATAGAAATAATTTACAAATATATTTAACTTTCTGCCACCAGTTGATTTAAAAGAAAAAAGGTTTTCACCGGAGTACCCTTTTAAGCTCAATAGCAGAAAGAAACATGCAATGGTAAACGAAATACAAAATGTGCAGGGCACCTAACAACCCCCTGCACCTCCCACTTCCAATCCAGTTCATGGATGCTCCATATAAACTGACTCTGGACCTGCCTCCTCTTCTTTCTTTCTGCTCAATAGCCAGAGTGCAGATAAGTAGCCAGCTCCTGTGTGTGTGTGGGGATTTCTTGCAGTGGGGGCCTCTTACAGATTGTACCCCATTGTTCTTTTGTGTCCCTCTTTTACATCCCCCCTTATATTACATTTTCTCTCTGTTTTCTCTTTGCTGGTTTTTGGCAGGCCCAGTGTTAGTACTCCATATGCTGGGCCTGTCTGTCTATCTGTCTGTCCGTTCCCTGTTCTTGTACCTGCTCTATTGCTGATTGTTCATTCTGATTCCCCCCTTTTTTCTTGTGCCTGGCGGTGATCTCGGTCTGTCCACACTCACCTTACACTTATTCAGTGTCGGCCCGCGCGCCGCCATTGCGCGTGACGTCAGACCTTCTTCTCTGCTCACTCTCTCCCGCCCCTTATTGCGGCTCTGCCGGGCTGCTGCACTTGCGCAGCGCGGCAGACGTCGCGAGACTTGCTGCGTACCCGCGGCCACGTCCCCTGCCATGCGGTCTGGATCGGTTTTCCTATTGCAGCTAGGCATAAGGGGGTTTAGGTTCAGGCTCCTCTGCCTGCTAGCAGAGGTTCGTTATAGTTTCTTGCTACTGTATACACTTGTTCTGATTACCATAATGTCTGACAATAAGACTGACATAACCCTGGGGGATGGCCCCGTCTTGGTGCATGAGCCTGAACTGATGTCAGCTGACCAAGTACACCAATTGGTTAATGGGTCAGTACACTCGGCCCCGGCATCGGCCATGGCCTCTATGAATCTCGAGGTCTGTCTCCTTGGCCATGTTCCACTCCCGCCAGGAGTCGGCGACCGGCCCCAGGGTCCCAAGCCCTAGTCCGGTCATGCCCGCTCAGGCACCTAACCCGCCCAAATCCGACAAGTCGGACCGGAAACGTCACCACTGTGCTGGTTGCTGTGCCTTCGGGCTCCAACACTGCTGTGGATATCAGACCCTCCGCCCGCGAGGATGATAAGACGTTTCGGGCTTCACGTTCCACGAAACTGAACAAACCTGACTCCTATGTGGATGAGTCAGAGGAGGACTCCGTTTCAGCAGAGGACCTCTCCGACCCTTCCGTCCTTAGTAGCGATGCGGAGGATGATTGCAGAGGATGATTGCGCGGAGGACTTCCATGCCCCATCTGGGCCCGCATCCGCAGTTGATAACCCCTCACATGCCGTGCTAGATTCCAAAGGGGTTCCCTTCTTCGATCCGGACGCTATATGGCATCCACGGTCCGGAGATTGGGCTCCGCTGCCACAAGTGGCAAAATATATTGAAACGTGGCTGAGGAAACCCCCTGACAGGGGTAACCGAAGTAAGTTACGGGCGGAATGCCCCCAGCCTTCTCTTGATAATAAAGTGGTGGTGACCCCGGAACTTGATCCGATCCTGATCAAGTATCTGGTGAAGTCGGGTAGAAACACTAGGTAGGGGGTTGACCCCTTCTTCAAGGCCATACAAGACAAATTACTGGACTTGCTGGGTCCCTTGACTAAAATTTTGAATCTGGCGGAAAAATTCGGTCACCACAGGTGAGCCAGTGGACGTGGAGGTCCCGAGAGACTGGGACTTGCGGATGACCTGCCTACTAAGCAATGCCAACACGGCCATGTCGGCCGAACGTCGCCACTCGATCCTGATGCGGCTGGATCTGCAACTTACTCATCTGGCGACAGAACCGGGTCCTTCTGCGGAGGGTCTTCTCTTCAGTGATTCATTTATTAAGAACATTAATAAGTTTGTGGGCCTATTTTCCAGTCTGGATAAGGCTCAGACATCCTTGAAAAAGTCCTTGAATTCCAAGGTTTTCGGCACGGCCGGAAGGGGTAAGGGTCATCTTTCGGTCCGAGGAGCCTCTTATTGACCATACTGTACAATATGTCTACGACAGACCGCAAGTTCACGCAGTCGCAGCACCACCTATCGCAACGCCCTTCTTTCCTGCCCAATGACGGCCATGGAGAGGCGGTTCCTGTGGCTTCCCCAGAGCTAGGGGTACAGGAGAGTCAGAATGTTCCAGTAGGGGGCAGACTGCAATATATTTCCCCGCCTGGTCAAGGATCACCTCCGATCCGTGGGTCCTGCACATGGTGGCAGGTTACGACACAGAATTTGTGACTCCACCTACACAAACACGGTGGCCGAGAACAATCCATTTTTCAGAATCAGACAAGCATCTGATCCGTTCGGAAATCAGGGATCTGTACATCAAGCAGGCCATAAGTCCGGTACCCATGGACCAACCAGGGTTCCCCAGCAACATCTTCTTGGTGAAGAAGAAAGACAGGGGCCACAAACGAGTTGCTTAAACGAGTACGTATTGTATCGCCAGGGAGACTTAAACGAGTACGTATTGTATCGCCACTTCAAAATGGAGGGCATAAATCTACTCAGGGACCTACTGCTCCCGGGGATTGGTTGGCGAAGATAGATTTGAAGGACGCGTGTCTCACAGTACCGATTTACCCTTCTTGCCGACAATACCTTCAGTTCATATGGGAGGGCCAGAAATGGGAGTTCTCTTGTCTCCCGTTCGGGCTTTCCTCCGCCCCCTGGTGTTTCACCAAACTCTTGAAACCGGTGATGTTGAGGAGTTAGATTAATATTATATCTCGACGATATATTGATTATGGCCCGTACGAAAAGTCAGGTATTGCTTCATGTGGAGTGGACAACATCTCTCCTGACAGATTTGGGATTTCTTCTCAACGAGAAGAAGTCCGTTCTTATCCCAGCTCAGGAAATTGAGTTTTTAGGGTTTCTGGTGAATCCCCGAGCGGCGACTCAGTCTGCCACACAAGAAACTGGTATTGGTTCCAGGAGATAAGGGCCTTGCTACGCAAAGGTTTGGTTTCTTTACGCGCCGTTGCTCGGATTGTAGGCTTGTTGTCGGCTTCAGTGCAGGCGATCTTTCCGCTTCCACTTCATTACAGGGCGCCGCAGCGCCTAAAGATTCGACATCTCTCGTAGGGTTTGGCCTATTCGGATCTAGTCCCACTGTCCCAGGAAGCTCGGGACGAGCTTCGTTGGTGGCTCCGGCACGTCCAGGACTGGAATGGAAGGACAATTTTTTAACTCCAAACCGGACTTGATTATAGAGTCGAATGCCAGCCTAAGCGGCTCGTGGCCCGGTGTGGTTCTTCTACCACGGGAGGAAAGTGATCGGCAGCGGAGTCGCAGTTGCATATAAACTGCCTGGAACTCCTAGCGGGTTCCTTTGCTCTCAGAAGCGTCACCTCCCACAGGTCCGACTGTGGTGTCCTGCTCTGCATGGACAACGTCACGGCGGTGCAATACATCAACTACTTGGGGGGCACAAGATTTTGACGGATATCACGAAGGAGTTTTGGATGTTTTTTCTTCAGGAGAATATTCTTTTGCAGGCAGGGTACCTACCAGGCATATCCAATTCCATTGCGGATTGGAACTCCAGGCACCTGGTTGACGGCAGCAATTGGAGTCTACATTCCACAGTTCTTCAGCAGATTCAGTCCCTGTGGGGGCCACTAGATCTGGATCTGTTCACCTCCCGGCTCAATCGCCAGCTGTCACACTTCAGTTGGCGGCCAGACCCCGAAGGCTTTGGCAACCGATGCGTTTCTTCAGGTTTGGCCTCAGAGCATGCTGTATGTGTTTCCACCGTTCGCCATGATCCCCAGGGTATTGTGGCAGGCGGAATCACAAAAAGTGATGCTAGTTTTGGTCACGCCATGGTGGCCGACTCAGTCTTGGTTTCCCCAAGTCCTGGGGATGACCATCGATTATCCGAGACTGTTTCCTCTCTTCCCCTTGCTCCTGCAGGGTCCGACGGCGGAGCTGCATCAGCTGGTTCTGTCCGGGCAATGACCTTTTGATTGCTTGGCTGATTTCGGGGCACCAGCATTTGATAGATGTTTTTCACAATCAGCTAGAGACCTCATTTGGGAAGCATGGGCTCCAGGCACCAGATTGGCTTACAGATCTGCCTGAAAACTTTGGGTTCATTGGTGCTCACAGAGGCAAGTGGATTCCATTCAGGCCCCTTTGTCTGGAATCGTGAGGGGCTTTTGAGGACGGAAAAGTCTATAGGACTCTCAACGTCTATAGGTCTGCCATTTCAGCCCAACATGTTCCTGTAGACGGGTTGGCGGTTGGTCAACATCCACTGATCTGCCGTGTGGGTATTTGGTTTCAGCGGCCACCTGCCCCGCGGTATCAGATCACTTGGGACGTGTCGCTTGTTATTAGCATGTTTTCTTCATGGGAAGACAATGATGACCTACCCCTTAAATTATTGTCTAACAAGTTCACAATGTTATTGTGTTTAGTTTCCATCAAGCGGGTTTCGGATGTACGTGCGTTGGATATCTCGAGGAGGCAATTTACTCCTCATGGGGTTGAATTTATCATTTGTCGGTGCACCAAGACGCAACTTCATTCTGTGTTTTATCAGTTTTTTCTGGCACATCATAAGCTGTGTGTGGTACGATGCTTGAAGTCTTCGAGCGTAAGACAGCTTCGTTACGGTCTTCGCAATTTTTCCAGCTGTTGGTTTCATTTTGTTCTCCTTATCGGCCAGTCTCTTCCCCGTCGTTGTCAATGGCTTTGGCTGGCATTGATGTATCGGTTTTCCAAGAGCATTCTACTAGAAGCGCTATGGCTACTAAGGTGGCTTGATTTCGAATATTTTGTAAGCGGCAGATTGGTCCTCAGAGGATACTTTTCGGACCTTTTATTTTAAACCCGAATCTAATGTTTCTATGACAGTTTTTTGATGTGCTATGTGTATTTCTATATTGCTTGTTATGCTTTGAACTTGCATTTGATATTAGCCTCCTATCTGCCATAACATTTAGGATCTTCCTAGTTTCTATGATGGAAAATATAGATTTTATAAAGACAGGAGGCGAGTATCACCTCTCCCTATTTCCCGCCCTATTATGGTTTGTGTTTCTTCTTCAGGATATTGATGGGGAGACACGGATGGAGCGCAGATGGTTCATATGGAGCATCCATTGCTTCGTTGTGTTTTGACCTTCGGGCATTGGAAGGTCATTTCATGGTTCCAAGGTTGGATGGTTTATCGATGTGGAGGAGGTCTTTACGTTTCCAGTCGTGGTGGATCTTTCTTCGTGGGTTCTGGTTCCAGCTGCTGATCATCATAAAGAAAGAGGAGAAGGCGGGTCCGGAGTCAGTTTATATGGAGCATCCATGAACTGGATTGGATGGATTAGAAGTGGGAGGTGCAGGGGGTTGTTAGGTGCCCTGCACATTTTTTTCTTTAGTTTACCAAGTTTACATTGCATGTTTCTTTCTGCTATTGAGATTAATAAAGGAAGAATATCTATTTGATACTCGCCTCCTGTCTTTATAAAGTCTATATTTTCTGTCATAGAAACTAGGAAAATCCTAAATTACACCTGAGTATTGCACTTACTAATATATTCAGGAAAACAGACAGGATAGCATACAGCAGGATTAATCCATCTGTTCTAACTGTCTATGACACCTGCATAAATAACATACAGAGGCAAAACATTTGTTAACTATTTTACTATTATTTATAATATTACTACCACTTTTTGCTATCATTATTACTACCTGTGTAAGAATCATTTTGTCTTGTCTTTGTGTACAGCCAAAAGCTTAAGTCTAATATTCTAGATCAAACTTAAATAACTTAATGTCCAAAGAAATATATATTCATTGCTAGTAGGTGCTTAATCACATTCAATGGACACGCCCCCTCCATGCATCTTTATGGGAGAGCCGGAGATACACAAGTACAGCGCTCATGCATCGCTATGGAAAAGCTAGAGATACACCAGTACAGTACTTGTGTATCTCCGGCTCTCCCATAAAGATGCATGGAGGGGGTGTGTGGCCACCACTCCATGCGGTGGGTGACACAGCTCTGTGCACAGAGCAGTGCTCGCTTCCTGCATTGGGAGAGCCAGGGGGACCAGGCAGGAGATTGCAAGGGATCCTCTGTGGATAGTGGATAAGTTGTTAATGATTTTAATCTAAGGTTTACCCAGGTTGCATTACAGCCCGAGACATTACTTCACTGTCTTTGCTTCAATGGGTGAAGTGACTGCTGGGCGGGAGATCATTCTGCAAAAATGTTTAGTTTTGCAACAGCTGGAGGCACTCTGGTAAGAAAATACTGGTCTATTGCATGGTAGGGAGCATGTGTGTTTCAATTGGTAGGGTGGCTGAAGTGTGGGAGGGAGAAAAGTGACCTCTCATTTACAAATAAAGAATCGTGGGACTTGTAGTTGGAGTGAGGGAACTCCCACAGGAAATAGACATTTCAAGAAAGAATAGCCACAGCACTATGGTGATCTCACATCACAGCCTTTTAGCCCCAAGACAAGCATGGATCCTTCCTAAGAATGTCTACTATTGTCTGGCAGGTAAGTACTAAAATCACCTTATGTGGTTAACCTCTTTGAAGGTGTACTCCGGTGGAAAACAAAAGTTTTCAAATAAACTGGTAACAGAAAGTTAAACAGGTTTGTAAATCACTTTTATTTGAAAATCTTAATCCTTCCAGTATTTATCAGCTGCTGATGCTCCAGGGGAAGTTGTATAGTTCTTTTCTGTCTGACTACAGTGCTCTCTGCTGACACCAATGTCCGTATCAAAAACTGTCCAGAGCAGGAGAGGTTTGCTATAGGGATTTGCCCATGTTCTGGAAAGTTCCTGACATGGACAGAGGGGGTAGCAAAGAGCACAATGGTGAGACTGGAAAGAACTACACAACTTCCTGTGAAGCATACAGCAGCTGATAAGTACTAGAAGGGTTAAGATTTTCAAATAGAAGTGATTTACAAATATGTTTAACTTTCTGGTACCAGTTGATGTGAAATGTTTTTTCCACTGAAGTACACCTTTAATTCCTTCACTATAGCAAAATATTTGGTAAGAATGTGACTGAACTCTAAAGTCTAGTAGTTTTAGGAAATGAGACAAATAGATGCCTGGCTTATTGCTTCACCAAAAAGTTTTAATTTCAGTAATCCAATCCAAGCATATTCATAATCATTAGCCAAAATGTCGAAGAGTTGCTTAGCCTCTAGGTAAGTCATTTTATGTTTTTTTCATGGGAGTTACAGACATGGACAAAATTGTTGATACCCTTCCATTAAAGACTGAAAACCCCACAAAGCTTCCTGAAATAACAACACTGACATAATAATGAATAAAAGTGATGTTATATTTATTCTGTGGGTCAGTACGATTATGGCGATACCCATTTTATATAGCTTTCTATGTTCTTTTTCCTTTTCTGAGCAAAATTCCTTTTCTGCCATTCATTTTCCAACAGCAGTAACTTTTTTATTTTTCATCCATCCGACGCCATTGAGTAAGGGCTTATTTTTTGCTGGATGAGCTGTATTTTTCATTGGTATAATTTTTGCGATACGTGCTACCTTTTGATCTTTTTATTTTGCTATTTGTACCAAAATTGGCGAATTTTGCGGGTTTTTTTTTACGGGGTTCAGCGTACGGGATAATTTACATTATAGTTTTATAGTACATGTCATTATGGACGTGGAAATACCTATCATACCATAGATGCCATGACCAGGATCGCTAGGATGTATGCATTCGTCCCATTGCGCAAACGTGTCGGATCCTGGGACGTATGCATACGTCCCATAGCTGGAAGGGGTTAATGATAAATAACTGATGGAAATCAGATATTGCTCTTGAATTGTGGTCCAAAAGAATCATTTTAAAAAACAAAATAATGAAACTGGCTTGGACAAAAATGATGGTACCTAAACTTCATATTCTGTTGCACAATCTTTTGATGCAGTCCCTGCACTCCAGGAATTTCTGTAACTCTCAATGAGACTTCTGCACTTGTCTCCAGGTATCTTGGCCCACTCCTCATAAGATGTTCCAGCTGTCTCATGTGTGAAAGGTGTCTTCCCCAGACTGCATGTTCTGCTTCTCTTACAGATGTTCAACAGGATTCAGATCAGGGCTCACAGAAATCCCTTTCAAAATGTAGTCCAATGTTTTGCACTTACGCCATTATTGGGTGTTTTTTTGGGTTCATTATTCTGTTGGAGGACCCTTGACCTATGACTGAGACCAAGCTTTCTGTGACTGGGCAGCACATTCCACTCCAGAATGCCCTGTTAGTTGAAAATTTATTGTACCCTGTACAAATTAAAAACATCCTGTGTCCCAAGTCCCAAATCATAACCAGGCCTTCTCCATGCTGCATAGTAGGTACAATAGGGGAGATTTATCAAAACCTGTCCAGAGGAAAAGTTGCTGAGTTGCCCATAGCAACCAATCACATCACTTTTTTCATTTTGCAGAGGCCTTGTTAAAAATTAAAGAAGCAATCTGATTGGTTCCTATGGATCTTCCCCAATGTTCTTTTCTTTGTATGCTTTATTTGTGTGGCTGCATACAGAGAGCTAATGTGACTTGCCAACAAGCTCCAGTTTTGTCTCATCTGTGTAAAGCAAAATCCACACAGATTTTTTTTTTCCTCCTGAATGATCCAGTTGACACAAGTATATTCACTCCTTGGTGGCCTCATAAAGCAGTCCTTAGAGGAACTTTTATTAAACTAACTCAAAAACAGCCCTTAAAAATAAAGCACAATAAATCATTATGAAAATTGAAACGTTCTGTTACCTCTTCCTTGGTCTCTGAGTTGAAGACCCGTAGATTTCAACTGTATCAACTACTTCATCATAATTATGATTTTATCCTTAAAAGAACTAAAGCACAATTTTATTGGAAAGATAGCTAAGCAGGTAAAATGCTGGCTAATAAATGTACACCTAAAACTAACTAAACTAAAATCCCCTATATTTATAATAAAAAAGGGGGGGGGGGGAAGGGGTGGATTGTAAACCCTTAACATATTTATAACACTGTGGCCAATTATTACAGATTGCTGGTAGAACTAGAATCTGCTGTGTTGCGTAGACTTACAATAAAGTAAAAAGCAAATAGTAGACGGCACTCAAGACAAGGATGTCCAAGAAAAAATTATATTTATTCATTCATCAAGTACAAGGATACTATGTTCCGACCTTACAATAAGATCTTTATCAAGAAATGCTTATCAGCTCCTTGTTTGCCAAGTCTTCTTATGGCTTAATTTATCATGCAGCCAAGCCACATAAATAATCGCTCAATCTTTTGTGTGTCCCTTTAAACTCATCATTATCAGCCATACAACCCCTGTTTACACAGGACAATGTGCAGCTGATAAAGATAAATTCATTGGCCACACAAAAGTTGCGATCAGCCAATTGCTGGCCCTTGTACAAGGGTCAATTATTAGAAATAAGCGTTTCCAAGTATGCTCATTCACCCAGACACCTGATCTTCACACAACTTTTTCCAAGATTTCTTCTGTAAATACCCTACACCCATATGCTGGAATTCACTATCCAAACTAGTAAGACCCTACACCACCTTAATGTTGATGATTTAGTTAATTTTTATTGAATATGTTCTTTAGACACTTGAACTAACCTGTTTAAAGAAACACCCATGTGTTGCCTCCTCTTAGTCCATTTTCTGTGGAACTATTTCACAATCTCCAATTAAAATCCTTAACATTAAAGAATCATATGACTTGCAATGCAATAAAACACAACTGGAAAATGCACCAAAAGAAGCTTGTGCTTAAAGGGGTTATTCAGGAAGCTTTTCTCACTACCTGAGACACAATTTCAAAGTATGACTTCTGGTTACTATATTGAGATCATGCCATGCAAGCAAAATATGCCCAAATGCAGTGGCTGCACATCAGTACCTGTAAACTTAAAGGGGTACTCCGGTGGAATTTTTTTTTTTTTTTTTTTTAAATGAACTGATGCCAGAAAATGAAACAGATTTGTAAATTACTTCTATTAAAAAAAATCTTTATCCTTCCATTACTATTTAGCAGCTGTGTGCTACAGAGGAAATTATTTTCTTTTTTTATTTCTTTTTTGTCTTGTCCACAGTGCACTCTGCTGACACCTCTGTCCGTGTCAGGAACTGTCCAGAGCAGCACAGGTTTGCTACTGGGATTTCCTCCTGCTCTGCACAGACAAAAAAGAAAGTCAAACAGAAAAAAAAAATCGTCTGTAGCATGCAGCTGCTAAAAAGAACTGGAAGGGTAAAGATTTTTTAATAGAAGTAATTTACAAATCTGTTTAACTTTCTGGCACCAGTTGATTTAAAAAAAAAAAAAAGTTTTCCACCGGAGTACCCATTTAGTCTCCCACCCATTTCTCAGGTATGGAGAAACAAATTCCAGCTGGGCAAAACAGTTACCATGACAACCATACGATGCCCAGCAAGTTCTGAACACAAGTCCAATTTTTATCAATAGGACTCATAAATGGAACTTGTTGGTCATGGTACGATTTCTTTGGCAACAGTAACGCCCAGAGTAGAACGAGTATCCCCACACCCAAACTGAAGAACGGGGAGGAGATAAAGTTTACAGTTAAACTTTAATGTATTTCCAGGAGGAATAACAGAAGAATTGCTCAAAGCAAAGTTCTAATAAAAAGTGCTATAGCATTTCTAGTTTATGGGGAACTGTCAGAAATGTCTTCAAAATGATTCAGTTAGAGCAAAAACTTTTGGTATTTTAAAATAAAAGGAAAATTAGCAATCTTTTAATGACATACTATTGGTTCCTTCTTAACATATAGCAATCCCTGATGTGGACAATGCAGGATATGCAGCGATAACAATCCTAAAATCATAAAATATATAGATAAATATGATATTCCTACCTTTAATGCTTTGCATCCCGTAGCAATACACAATTGCAATACACATTACCAGAAGCACAGTCCTAAGCTTATCTTAAGTAATCGAGATGCACAAATAAATTTTTCCCACGGTCAATTACTAAAATAAATTTATGGCCCCTGCCAAATGCATTCTGACAAAATATTTTCTCACGGAAATAGATCAGAGAGAGAGAGATCTTTTTCATTGGAGCCACTGAAAAGACAAAATGCAAATGTAGAATGGCTTTTATGTAATTATTATGTGCATCCAGTATATTGCCACAGCATTCTGATGTAAATTACTGGTAGCAGTAATTCACATACTGACAAAATTCTGACATTTTATTAGTCTTTAAATATTTTTTTTTATTTTTTTAAACTAAATTCAAATCTATGAATCTATGAGAATCTATTTATACTTGTAATAAATACTCATTTCATTTAGTATGGTGATAATTGTTTTAATTGTTTTCCCATCTAATATTGTAATGGAATACCGCTAGAATATACAGGGTGGGCCATTTATATGGATACACCTTAATAAAATGGGAATGGTTGGTGATATTAACTTCCTGTTTGTGGCACATTAGTATATGTGAGGGGGGAAACTTTTAAAGATGGGTGGTGACCATGGTGGCCATTTTGAAGTCGGCCATTTTGAATCCAACTTTAGTTTTTTCAATAGGAATAGGGTCATGTGACACATCAAACTAATTTCGGCATTTCCCAAGAAAAACAATGATGTGCTTGGTTTTAACATAACTTTATTCCTTCACGAGTTATTTACAAGTTTCTGACCACTTATAAAATGTGTTCAATGTGCTGCCCATTGTGTTGGATTGTCAATGCAACCCTCTTCTCCCACTCTTCACACACTGATAGCAACACTGCAGGAGAAATGCTAGCACAGGCTTCCAGTATCCGTAGTTTCAGGTGATGCACATCTCTTATCTTCACAGCATAGACAATTGCCTTCAGATGACCCCAAAGATAAATGTCTAAGGGGGTCAGATCAGGAGACCTTGGGGGGCCATTCAACTGGCCCACGACGACCTATCCACTTTCCAGGAAACTGTTCATCTAGGAATGCTTGGACCTGACACCTGACAAGATGGTGCACGATGCTGGATCCATTGACCTGAGTGGCTGATGACACGGGTGGTATCGGGAAGCGGAGTCTAAGGTGCCACTGGTCTTCACCTGAGCCAACCGCAAGGCAGGATGGATTTGCTGCGGCAGGCAACACCCAGGTCGCTACCCCAGATACGACTCGACCACACAGGTAGCTGAGCGAGGCAAAGTACAGTAGGAAGAGGCAGAGGCATAGTCAGACTTAGCAGAAGGTCAAGGCAGGTGGCAAAGGTGCGTAGTCAAATAACGTAGCGGAAGGGTCAGAACATGGGCAAGGCAAATAGACAGTATTGAATGCTTAATCTCAGGTAAATGACACTGAAGATCCGGCAGGGAAGAGTGGGAGGTGCAGGGACTTATATAATAGTGTCAGGTTTTTCACATAATTATGGGTGTACTGGCCCTTTAAATTTCAGAGCTCCAGCGCGCGCGCATCCTAGGAGACGTGTGTGCCGGAGCTGAGAGGCAGAGGAAGACGCAGCAGAGGAGCGTGGTAAATGACGGGCTGGGATTCGCATGCGGGCGTATCCCGCAATGCGAATCCCAGCCCCACCGGCAGCAAGGGAGAGGGGGACAGTCCGCTCATGGCCAGGGGAAGTGGCCGGAGCGCAAGGTCTCCTCCTCCTTTCCTTTTGCAGTTCAGAAATGTACTGAGTAGGTCATGGTCCAGGATATTTTCCTCAGGCTCCCAAGATCTCTCCTCCGGACCGAATCCTTCCCAATCCACAAGAATAAAGCGTTTTCCTCTGATAAACTTGGAGTCCAAAATCTGTTTAACAACATAAACATCAGAGGTACCAGAGATGTGGGAGTAGGTGAAATGTATATTTTAGAGAAGCGGTTGTGGATGACAAGTTTCAAGAGGGAAACATGGAAGGAGTTCAGAATCCAGAGAGAGGACGGCAGATGGAGAGAATAGGCCACAGGACTTAAACGTTTCTTGATTTTATAGAGACCAAGACAGCGAGGGCCCAGTTTATAACTGGGTACTCTGAAGTGGATATACTTGGCAGACAACCAGACTTTGTCACCAGGAGAGAACTCGAGAGGGGAACGTCTTTTCTTGTCCGCTTGAGACTTTATTCGACACGTAGCATGCAAAAGAGAAGATCGTGTCTTCTGCCAGATGGTGGAAAAGTTCCGTACTTGCTCATCAACTGCAGGAGCTCCGGAAGAAGAGGATAAAGGAATCGGAGGACGAGGATGAAGTCCATAAACTACAAAGAAAGGCAAAGTTCCAGTAGATTCAGAATTCTTATGATTGTATGAGAACTCTTCCCAAGGAAGTAAATCAACCAAGTCGCCTTGATGAGCAGAAATGATATGGCGAAGATGGTCTCCTAAGACCTGATTCACCCTCTCAACCTGTCCATTGGATTAAGGGTGGTAGGCTGAGGAAAAGTCAAGCTTGACTTGGAGACGTGAGCAGAGGGCCCGCCAGAACTTAAAGACGAACTGGACTCCACGGTTGGATACAATATGTGAGGGCAAACCATGCAAACTGAAAACGTGGCAAAGGAACAGTTTAGCAAGCTGCAGTGCAGATGGAAGTCCAGGCAGTGGCACAAAATGAGCCATTTTAGAAAATAAGTCCACTACCACCCAAACAACAGTATTGCCTCCGGAAGACAGAAGGTCAGTAATGAAGTCCATAGCAATATCGGTCCAAGGAAGCTCTGGAACAGGCAAAGGCTGTGGAAGACCGTCAGGTTTAGAAAGAGGAGTCTTATCCCGGGAACAGACCGAACAGGAACCGACAATATCCGTTAAACTAGGCCACCAAAATTGTCTGGAGATGAGCTGTAAGGACTTACGAGTTCCAGAATGACCAGCCAGAAGAGAAGAATGGCCCCATTTCAAGACTCGGAGTCTTAAAAGGGGAGGGATGCAAGTCTTTCCAGGATGCAGGTGCTGAAGATTTGCTGGCGCTGCGGCGATGAAACACTCAGGAGTAATAATATGCTGAGGAGGATATTCTCGGTCTTGCACATCATAAGACCTGGAAAGATCGTCCGCTTGAAAATTCTTCTCTGCAGTATGTAAGTGAATGTAAAAGTCAAATCTAGAGAAGAACAGAGACCATCGAGCCTGCCAGGGGTTGAGACGATGGGCTGTCTGAAGATAAAGCAAGTTCTTGTGGTCAGAATATATAGTAACAGGATGTACTGAACCTTCCAAGAGATGACGCCATGCTTACAAGGCCAGCTTTATAGCCAAGAGTTCACGGTCTCCTATAGAATAGTTTTTCTCTGCGGGAGAGAAGGTTTTAGAGAAAAAGCCACAGGTTACAATTCTTCCCTTAGAGCACTTTTGTGTTAAGCCAGCTCCTGTTCCAACCGAAGATGCATCCACCTCCAAAAGAAAAGGCTTGCCAGAGTCGGGTCTAGACAGGACCGGAACCGAAGCGAAGGCAGACTAACTGTTTAAAAGCATCTTCAGCCTCTGGAGTCCAGACCTTGGGATTAGAAGTCTTCTTGGTGAGAGAGACAATGGGCGCTACCAAGGTGGAGTAATGCGGAATAAATTGCTGATAGTAATTGGCAAAAACAAGAAAATGCTGAATAGCTTTTAAGCCGGTAGGTCGGAGCCAGTCCAGTACAGCTGACAACTTATTAGGATCCATCTGTAGACCTTGACTAATAACTATGTAACCCAGAAAAGGAAGACTGGACTTTTCGAAAACACGCTTCTCAAGTTTAGCGTAAAGATGGTTGTCACGAAGACGTTGTAAGACCTGGCGGATGTGGGAACCATGAGTCTAAAGATTGGGCAAGTAGATGAGTATATCGTCCAAATAGACCACAACACAGGTGTATAAGAGGTCACGAAAGATATCATTAACAAACTCCTGGAAGACTGCTGGAGCATTACATAGTCCGAATGGCATCACCACATACTCAAAATGTCCATCCCGAGTATTAAAAGCAGTCTTCCATTCGTCACCTACCATTATGCGAATCAGGTTATAGGCACCTCGAAGGTCTAGTTTGGAGAAGATCCTCGCCCCACGGAGATGGTCAAATAACTCTGAGATCAATGGAAGAGGGTAGCGGTTCTTGGCGGTGATTTTATTCAGTCCGCGATAGTCAATGCAGGGTCGCAGAGAACCGTCTTTTTTCTCTACAAAAGAAGAATCCGGCTCCGGCAGGGGAAGATGACTTCCTGATAAAGCCTTTTTTGAAGATTTTCTTAAATATATTTAAACATGTGAAATAGAATACAGAAATTGGGGCTTAGAGTCGTGAATATTAGAATAACATATGTTTATTTCAGTATATAATGTATAAAGTTAGTATACTTGTGAACTGTGAATCACAGGGCCCTTGTGAATAAACAGAAACACAAAATGGTTGCTCAATGGTTAATACAATCAAATTAAAATCATGGCAAATATGGCCCATATCGTTGTTAAACAGCAACATTAAACTATATGCCAAATTATTAGCAACTAGGATAGGTATTAATTTACCAAACCTGATCAATATGGATCAGGTGGGCTTTGTTCGGGGTAGGCAATCTTTGGACGGGACAAGGAAGCTTCTGAACCTCATTGATGTGGCGGTGCGTGGTCGGGTGCCTTCTCTCCTCCTGGCTATGGATGCAGAGAAGGCATTCAACCGCGTCCACTGGGGGTATTTGGAGGCCGTGCTTCGGATTTGTTCCTGCCTTGGTGACGGCAATTATGGCCCTTCATACTGGACCTTCAGCAATGGTCTGTGTGGGAGGATCTATATCTAGGAATTTGGGCATTACGAATGGTGCCAGACAGGGATGCCCCCTATCACCTGTGCTCTTTGTCTTAGCAATGGAGCCACTTGCGCAGATGATCCGGGACTCCAGGGGGATTCGGGGCATACCTGTTGGAACTAAAGATTATCGTATAAATCTATTTGCGGATGATATACTAATCTCATGTACAAACCCTTGTAATTCCCTAGAGACAGTAATGACTATGTTAACAAAATTCAAAAGCGGTTAGTTACTATAAATTAAATACATCCAAATCCACTGTATTACCACTAGTTATAGATAAAGATATTAGGGATGAACTTCAATCTAAGTACCCTTTCGCCTGGGTCACAGAGTCTTTAGATTATTTGGGAATAAAATTGACGAAATCTATTAAAAGTACAATGTTAAATAATATAGAGACACTGAAGGCACAACTTAGCACAGATATAATGACTTATGGTAAATTGCCACTATCATGGTTGGGGCGCATTGCTGTTATTACGATAACTGTATATTTTTAGTAATCTTCCAATTGAAATCTCCCTAATTGCAATTAAAAGTTTGCAAAATATTCTGCTACGATTCATCTGGCGGAATAAAAAACCAAGGGTATCGGGCAAGGTTTTGTACTTGCCCCTCAAAGAAGGTGGACTGGGTGTCCCAAATCTTTTGGTTTACAATCGAGCAGCTACACTGACTCAGGTACAGAGACTATGGCACAACGACACCTCGGCGGAGTGGGTCAAACTTGAAACACACTTAAATAGGTCATTATCATCAAAATGGCTGCTATGGAGGTTAGCCTTAACTGGAGATATTCGGTCTCTTTAAGAGTCCGACAATGAGGGAAAGTGTAAAGGTTTGGCTATATGCTCTGTCACACCAAATAATGAATCCCATTCAGTATGATACAACACCGTTAGAAGTGATCCAAAGCATCTTACCTGCTACAGACTTATCCTCGTGGATAAGTAAGGGGATAAAAACTCTGGGAGACATAAGTGAGGTTGGGGTCTTATGTCCCTTTGAGAATATTTCCAGGAGGTTTGGCATCCCGGCCAAGGACTTCTTTAAGTATTTGCAGATTCGCCACTGTATTTTATCATTGAGATGGGGAAAGGGGGGAATGGAGGTGGGAAATAAGTTTTTGCATTTTAATAATCAAATAACAAAAATACATCAAAAATGTATAAAGCTCTACAAAAAGGAAAATCACAAATAAGGATGAACTTTCAAGAGAAATGGGAGGAAGAACTGGGTTGTACCATCTCGAGGGAATCATGGATTAAGACATATTTGATACCATCTAAAGTTTCTCACTGCGTATCGCATTTGTAGTCCTCCCGTAAGCTGCTGTACCGATGGTACCTCACACCAGACAAATTGGCAAAAATTAACCCAATAAATCCCCCAACATGTTGGAGGTGCGGGATAAGGAATGGTTCATTTATACATGTTTGGTGGGAGTGTCCTGAAGCTCATCGGCTGTGGGAGGAAGCCAGATGGCTTATGTTAGTTATACTGGAGGGTGAAGTGGATTTCACTTGGGGACCAGAGGTAGCCTTATTATCATTAGGATTAAAATTAACCTCACGTAAGAATCTAACCATAGTCTTTCATATATTAGCATCTATTCTGAATACAATAGCTAAATGCTGGAAGGATCCGAAATTACCTAATATATCAAGGATAATAACCTCCCTCAAACAAGTTTGTATTATGGAGAGATTGTGGTTGGATACAAAGGTGAATAGGCAGGAGGGGGAAATTAGCATGTGGGAAAAATTCTATATAGATTTGGAGAAAGTCGAAAAGATGGAAAGTTGAACTGGAACCCTGTTTTGGAATAAGGCATTGGAAGTATTGGGCTAACAGGTGAAAGATATAGAAGGGGGACTTGTGAATGGTGAAGTATAAGTCGCAAGTTATGGATTACGAGTTATAATTATGAATAGGACTTATGGCCTTTTGTAATGAGCTGGTTTAAGTATTTGCTTGGCGAGGGAAGACCTGAGAAGTTGGGAGAGGGGGGAGGCGATTGATTGACGGACGGAGGATTGACTGTTGGAGTGAGTCAGTTATGTTTGCTATACAGCTACACATTCGTTATACCATACCATACCTTGTTGTATGTTGTTGTATATTTATGTTATGTATTATTATTAAAACAAATAAAAAAAATCATGGCAAATAAAAAGGGTTATTACAATAAAATATGGCTTTTAAAACACATCAAATAATCCTTTCTATAAGTGTCCACACATCTATAGGAATTAAAGCAATGGTTTGGCGTTTTGTAAAAATGCAGTGATTTCTCTGATTGTCTTGGTTCGCTATTTCCACAATTATTTTGTATCCAGTTAGAATAAATAGTAAATGTCTTGAATAAAGAATGCAGCGATTTGTGCAAAGTTAGTTGGTGGCAATTGTATCAATTGACTTTAGAATGTAACAAATCTGGATCCTCTATGCAGAGGGCTCGCTGTTGGAGACACAGCCGTCTCCCAATTGAATTGTGCCACGGCAGTGTTAGGTTCAATAAGAACAGTGCTTTTAAAGTGTAGTCAGAATGGGTACCTTCTGTAGATTGCTCTGATCGCCAGACGAGTCCCAGTCCCTGGGCAGAGGGTGCGCTGCTAGAGACTCGGCTGTCTCAGATGTGCAGCGGTAGCAGTGGGCTTAGTCCACGGATACTGCAGCGGTTCTCCGTTGTATCCTTGTGGAAAAGGTTGATGTGGCACTTGGATTGTTTGTGGTTGAAGCTGGACGCGTTTCAGGTCCTCCTTAGGACCTTTCTTAGGAACTTTCTTCACCTTTCTTCAGCAGCTAAACATATGTTTCAGGTCCTCCTTGCTGCTGAATGCTACTGCATGTCCCGGGCAGGTCCCGGGCATAGGGCAATACAAATTACACATGCCTGGTGCGGGCCACAAACTTTCGTTCCGTGAGCCGCGAGTTTGAGACCCCTGACATAGAAGGACAAGTTCTCCTTATGCAAGACTCTGACCTGCATTGACATTGGTTCTGTATGGTATAGCACGGTACAGTCCAGATTTTCTCTGTTAACCGTTTAGATATACAACGGCTTCAAAAGGTGAGACACTGGCAAATGATACCTATGTACTATGGAGGGTATAGATAAGATACAGCACCACAGCCAGAGACTCAAATCTAGATGGAGTGTGACTTTATTCACTTCCCAAAGTGCACTTTGGGAAGCGAATAAAGTCACACTCCATCTAGATTTGAGTCTCCGGCTGTGGTGCTGTATCTTATCTATACCCTCCATAGTACATAGGTATCATTTGCCAGTGTCTCACCTTTTGAAGCCATTGTATCTCTAAACGGTTAACGGAGAAAATCTGGACTGTACCGTGCTGTATCTTATCTATACCTTGTAGGTTTTTCCGGGTTGGCATTCTCGGATGATCACCTGCACAAGCTGAGAGGACTAGTGCTCTTCTACATACATCTATCTACTATGGAGGCATCAATAAAATTTCCAGCGGAACCAGAATCCAGGAAGGTAAGAACGGAAATAATCTCTTTGGAGGGTAGAGAAAGCTGGACTGACAAATTCAACATAGACAGGTGGTGTTCATACCTAAGGAGGCCTCTCCCACAATCCCTAGGTGAGAGCGTTTCCCTGTGACTGTGGACGTACAGGACAATCTTTGAGGAAATGATCTGCACTGGCGCAGTAGAGACATAGATTCTCAGCTCATCGGTGAGTTCTTTACTGCAGAGTCAGGCGAGACCAATCCACCTGCATAGCCTCGACTGCGGGAGGCAACATAGAAGGTTGCGGTGGTTGCTGGAAGACTGGTGCCAGGCGAGGAATGCGCAGAGGTCGTGCAGACTCCCTTTCTTGACGTTGTTCCTCATGTCGCTCAGAGAAACAGATATCAATCTGGGAGGCCAGCTGTATAAGATCATTTAAGGTAGATGACAATTTCCGGGCAGCAAGGACATCTTTACTATGGCTAGAGAGTCCTCTTTTGAAAGTGGCGCAAAGAGCTTCATTATTCCAGGATAACTCTGAAGCCAGGGTACAGAATCGGATGGCATATTCGCCCACAGAGGAGTTACCCTGAGAAAGGCTCAGCAAGGCCATTTCAGCGGAAGAAGCTTATTCGGGTACTTCAAAAACACTTCAGAATTCCGTCAGGAAGACTGGCTGTGAGTGGGTCACTGTGATCCCATAACGGAGTTGCCCAGGCTAGAGCCCTTGCAGTTAACAGACTGACAACAATGGCCACCTCCGCTCATTCCGTAGGGAACTGTTCCGCCATAAGCTCTATGTTCATGGAGAACTGAGTCACAAATCCACGCCAGGACTTGGGATCCCCTTCATACTTCTCGGGAAGAGACAAACGGAGCTTGGATCACATGGTGACTGCTGGAGCGGGAGGCATTACCGGAGCAGGAGGAGGCTGTGGCTGCTGCAGTTGTTGCTGGGCAGTAAGCAGCTGCTACATCATGGCGAACAACTGGTTTAACTGCTGCGCCTGCTGGGCCAACTGCTGCGACTGAAGAGCCACTATGGTGGCGAGATCCGGATTCTCGGGCAGAGGTACCCCAGAGGGATCCATGGCCAGATCTTGCTGTAACAATGCTGGATGTGGATCCACTGACCTGCGTGGCTGATGACACGGGCCGTATAGGGGAGCGGAGTTTAAGGTGCCGCTGGTCTTCACCAGAGCCCGCCGTAAGGCAGGCTGGATTTGATGCAGCAGGCGACACCCAGATGGCTACCCCTGATACGACTCGACCACACAGGTAGCTGGGCGAGGCAAAGTACAGTAGGATGAGGCAGAGGCGTAGTTGGACTTACTCTGGGAGGGCTCTGGAGGGATCCTCCCTGTTGTAGAATGGCATTTTGGCCTTTTAAAATGTTTTTAAATGTCTGTCTTGTTAACCTTTTGTGTGTACAATCAAGTAATTAATAATAATTTTTTCTAAATATTGTAGTATGCGCTATATATCGTGTACTTCTTTTCCTTGTTGCTTTGTGTCAGACAGCATAGAGGCACTCGATTCCAGTCTGTATGGTTTAGTCAGCACCGGTGAAATGCTGTGCAAGCTTTGCTGTATGTAACTCCAATATTACAGAAAAAGAATAGTGTATGTAATTAATAAATCTGGCACCTTTTACTATTCCATTCACGCATACCTCCATAAAAAAAAAGATTTTTGGAGCAATTTCAGCCAGAATTTTGGTGCATTTCTAAGATCCTCCACAATATATTCTATATATATTTATCTTATATTATAAAATAATATATTAGTATACCCACTCACATGACTCACACTTCCCTTGTCTGTCCCTGTACTTCTGACTCCAGTAATGACATGTAACATACATGCAGTGGTGTTGTTGACTCATCATTAGAAGGGGTAGTAAACTGAAACCAGTAAAGGAATTAAAGGGGTTATACAGGAATTATTTTTTTTTTTTATATATATATCAACTGGCTCCGGAAAGTTAAACAGATTTATATATTACTTCTATTAAAAAATCTTCATCATTTCAGTACTTATGAGCTTCTGAAGTTGAGTTGTTCTTTTCTAAGTGCTCTCTGATGACACGTGTCTCGGGAACCACCCAGTTTAGAAGCAAATCCCCATAGGAAACCTCTTCTACTCTATGCAGTTCCCGAGACAAGCAGAGATGTCAGCAGAGAGCACTGTTGCCAGACAGAAAACAACAACTCAACTTCAGCAGCTGATAATTATTGAAAGGATTAAGATTTTTTTAATAGAAGTAATTTACAAATTTGTTTAACTTTCTGGAGCCAGTTGATATAAAGAAAAAAGTTTTTTCCTGGAATACCCCTTTAAGGAAAAGGTGAATATTTTTTTCCTCTAGACAGTTTTCAGCACCTATAGATCTTGAAGCGAACCCACGGGTAATATGTGACAAAATCTGTAGCAAAATTTGCAATTGTTGTCCTCCAGACTGTCTCTATTTAACAAAGCTCTATGCTCATGCACACCTACCTTGGCAAAGTCTTTAATAAATCTTGTGTAGTAGCCCACAAGATCCAGGAAAACATAGAACTCTGTGATTGTGTTCCAAGTAGGCCACTGCTGCGCTGCCTGGACTATCAGATCCATGGACTAATCCCCAGATTTACACCCTGACACCCCAACTGCGGGGATTCTACCTGCATTTAGGCTATCAATGAAGGAGTTCAACGTCTATGAGGTACTGGGGCCAGTATGTGGAGCAGTAAGGGACATGACAGATTTCCTTTAATTTAAAAATTATTACAAAGTGTTATTTAATATGTTGCTATGAATTTTATTTTCACAAGGAACATCCTTACTTTTCTCTTTTGCACTGCAATTCTAGAAAAAGATTAATTATATCTAAATGAGCGGCTCTGCATGTGGAAAGTTCATATGTAACGGTTCATTGAATTTAATATATTCACAATTATCTATAATAGGAAATAGACCTGTTGTTATTGAGTGGCTAACTGCAGTTGTGCTTGGCCCCACTTAGCAAGAATAATTTGTGGAAACCATTTATAACCCTCAAGTTCATGAGTCACAGTTCAGTTACAGAGAAGTGTCTTTCACTGCTTTTTAATTTCCTTTTCTTCTGTTTGGTTTGAACGCTGCCTTCATTGAAACCTTGTCATGGTTGAATGTTCTGCCTTATGTAGGATAGAGTTATCAAGGATAAACATTATGCAATGGAAATTGTTTTTATGCAACACAAAGCTGTGGTTTGTTATTACCATAATGAAAAGTAAATTCTTATTAGGGCATTATACTTTTAGACAATTCTTATTGAGTGTGAAGTTATCATTATGATATTAGCAGGATTATATTGAGAATGCCTCTCTGCTCCGGCACGCGCACCAGAGCTTTAAGATTAAAAGGGCCAGTGTGCCCATTAGTGAAGTAACACCTGTGGCTCATTGATAAATTCCTCCACCTCCCACACTTCCCTGCCGGATCTTTCTTGCCCTAGAGCCTTAGAGAAAGTATTCCTGTGTATTGCCTTGCCATGTATCATACCCTTGCTCCGTGACCTGACCATGATCTTTTGCCGCCTGCCTACTGACCATTAGCTACGTTACTGACAATGCTACTGTGCCGCCTGCCCTGACCTCCTGCTATCCAGACTACGAGCTGCTTTATTCCACCTGTGCCTTGAATCTCCTCAGCCACCTGTGTGGTCGAGCCGTGCCAGGGGTAGCGACCTGGGTGCCACCTGCCGCAGCAAGTCCATCCCGCTTTGCGGCAGGCTCTGGTGAAAACCAGCAGCCCCTTAGGCTAGGCTCTCTGGTACGGTCCGAGTCATCTACCACACAGGTCCAGCGGATCCACATCCTGTCTTCTGAAACGTGAGTGTTACAGTAGGTTCTCATGCAGATAAATATTACACATTTAGGGTTCCTTTCACACCCACAATTTGTTCAGGGTTTTTAAATGCTTGTGAATAAAAGTTTTTCATAGCATTTTTACATGCTTTTTCAGGGGTGTTGACTTCCTTTCTTACATTTTAACATGCTTGTGTGTAATTTTTGAGGCCTATAGAGAAGAATATGAGTAGAAATGTCAGAAAAAAACATGTGATAAAGAAGGCACTTTTGGCTTCAAAAATGCTACAATCCAGCACCAAAATATTACAAAAACACATGAAACCAGATTTCTTATTGCCAATATGTGTGAATTATTAGTTTTAGAAACTTTTTACACATTTTCCCTCAGAGTCCAACAAAAGGTAAAGGGGGGGGGGGGGCTGAGGTGCTTCATTTACAGGGCACTTGGTTTAATGTACCATAATTTCATAGTTTTGTGCATTACTCTGGTTTGAAGTTTGTCAACTAGTAGTTGGACTAAACTTAAAGGGGTATTCCAGGGAAAAACTTTTTTTTTAGATCAACTGGCACCAGAAAGTTAAACAGATTTGTAAATTACTTCTATTAAAAAATCTTAATCCTTCCAATAATTATCAGCTGCTGAAGTTGAGTTGTCTGAAGTTAAGTTGACTTTTCTGTCTAAGTGCTCTCTGATGACACGTTTCTCGGGAGCTGTCCAGCGTAGAAGCAAATTCCCATAGCAAACCTATTCTGCTCTGTGCAGTTCCTATGGGAATTTGATTCTACTCTGGAAAGCTCCCGAGACACGTGTCATCAGAGAGCACTTAGACAGAAAAGAACAATTCAACTTTAGCAGCTCATAAGTACTGAAAGGAGTAAGATTTTTTAATAGAAGTAATTTACAAATCTGTTTAACTTTCTGGAGCCAGTTGATATATAAAAAAAAGTTTTTTCCTGGATAACCCCTTTCAGCTGGACAATACTCAGTTGTGCCAGATTTATCAGTCAGCCTGATTAACTTTGATAAATCCGGTGCACTAAGAATTAGGCTATGTTTACTTGGCAGGATTTCTAAGCGGAACTCCTTTCGGGAATTCTCCTGCAGCAGAGACCAAATGATTGATTTTAGTGGGATTCTGCTGCAGTGTGCACATGGCAGAATTTCCACCGCCGATGTCTCTGCCATGAAGATCCTGATTCCGGCGTCTGCAGAAAGAGTAGACATGCCTATTCTTTCTGCGGATTCTGCTCAGGAAATGCATTGCCGTCTATGAGACAACACATTTCCGAGTTGTTCTAGCACCCACAAGAACATTAAAATGTGCAGAATATCTGCTTGTGTTTTCCAGGCGGACATTCTGCACATTTTGGGCGATGTGAACATGGCTTTAGACTGGGTAAGTCTGGGATATTGTTCATACTGAAATTTATATCTCATTTAAAGCTTTTAGGCAACATCTGGCCAGAGTTATTGGTCATAAACAAACAAATAGGCAAAAAATTCCAGGAAAAGTGAGCAGAAATGTCTGAAGTATTAAAATATAATGTTAATGATTCCGTATGATGAATGGCAAAAACATCCAAAAAGTCCAAAATTGATGATATTCGGTTACATCACATCCCAAAAAAGTAATCAAAAAGTTAAATATACCCAAAAGTGGTACCGCTGAAAACTACAGATAGTAGGGGGAAAATATATGGAAAATGTAGGAATTTTTTTTTTTTAAGTAGGACAGTAATAGCAAAGATTTTAAATATGACCCAATTAATAAAGAAAACATTTCAGTTTTATCATAAAGTGTACCGTGTAAAACAAAAACTGCAAAATTGTGATTTTCTTTTCAAATTCCCACCATAAATAATCATTTATGGTTGTGCAGTAAATTTTACAGTAAAATGAAAGGTGTCATTACAAAGTACAATTGTTTGGCAATCCCTCATATGGCTCTGTGGGTGGAAAAATTATGTCTCATAGAAGCCGAGGAGGGGTTTACAGCTCCCAGCAGCTCTTTGCCACTTTTATATGTAGGGGCTTGCTTTATCTGTATTGGTTATCTACCTAATTTAATGTAATAATCTTTTTTACCTATTTTTGGATGCCATATTGGAGACATTAGAACCAATTACCTGGTTTCCATAGAGTTATGGTCTCAAGATATAATGGTTTCAACATACAATGGTCATCTTGGAAGCAACTAGTGTTACGCCGAGCGCTCCGGGTCCCTGCTCCTCCCCGAAGCGCTCGCGGCGTTTCTCTCCCTGCAGCGCCCCGGTCAGACCCGCTGACCGGGAGCGCTGCACTGACATGGCCGGCGGGGATGCGATTCGCATAGCGGGACGCTCCCGCCCGCGAATCGCACCCCAGGTCACTTACCTGTCCCGGTCCCCGGCTGTCATGCTCTGGCGCGCGCGGCTCCGCTCTCTAGGGTGCGCGCGCGCCAGCGCTCTGAGATTTAAAGGGCCAGTGCACCAATGATGGTGCCTGGCCCAATCACCTTGATTAGCTGCACCTGTTCCTTGCCCTACTTATGCTCACTTCCCCTGCACTCCCTTGCCGGATCTTGTTGCCTTAGTGCCTAGAGAAAGCTATTACTGTGTTTGTCCATACTGTGTTCCTGACCTCCTGCTATTGCCATATTGACTACGAACCTTGCCGCCTGCCCCGACCTTCTGCTACGCCTGACCTAGTATCTGCCTAGTCCTTCTGTACCACGCCTTCTCAGCAGTCAGCGAGGTTGAGCCGTTGCTAGTGGATACGACCTGGTTGCTACCGCCGCAGCAAGACCATCCCGCTTTGCGGCGGGCTCTGGTGAATACCAGTAGCATCTTAGAACCGGTCCACCGGCACGGTCCACGCCAATCCCTCGCTGACACAGAGGATCCACTACCTGTAAGCCGAATCGTGACAACTAGTATTGTAACTTGAGGGACCACTGTATTCAGCAATGATATCCTTTCCTCAATAGAATTGCCCTATCTGCTTTTCCCATGACTTTCAGACATACAGGAGCAGAATATAGTGACTTTAACAACAAGAATTTCCTAAAGTGGCAAAATGAGTTTTGACATGTCTAATCGACGACATCATGGTGACAATGAATGGAGTGGAATAGCTGGTTGTGTCACTCACCATCATTTACACACCCAGTCTGCAGAGAAGGCACAGGGGAACGGAGGCTAGGGATTTTTTTTTTTTTTTACTGAGCCATTGTATAACCCACCCTACATGGGTGTCAATAATGACCACATAGGTAGGATACAGAATGGATGAAATCTAGTTGTGTCTGTAACAATGTCGGTTGGTTACTAAAGGCAGAACTTAGTTTCAGCTAGAACAGTTACATTTCCTGAATAATAATTGTGGCTCCAAAAATGCAGATATCCCTAGGACTTAGTCTTACTGGCAGGTAATAATAACAAAAAATCTCACCAATAGACAACATGAAAAAGCAATGATTAAAGAGATTATAGCACAAAAGATTGATGATGATGCGATAATAAGGAATGAAGCAAAATATGACGATTTAGGCCAAATACATGGTCTGACCCTAAATAACTGTCCCTTTAAAAGGCAGTAGGGTCTTTCATTTCGCTTCCTGGGCCACGGCAGGTTTTTAGACAAGCCTTGATCAGCACAGGAGCTGAATTTATCTGGTTACTGGGTGATCAAACCAGTTGAAAGCTAGTCTGCTAGTCAGACAGAAAGGTATCAGACCCTCAGATGGAAATTGTTGCTGCAGACTCAAAAGGTGGACTTTTGATTGCCAGCGGTGTGAGGTTAACACCTTTAAAAAGTTTTTTTTCTCGAATGGCCAGTTGTAGGCCACTTGCTTAGTGAGGGCCACTTAAAGTGTTTAGTTACTGCTTAACAAGCAGGTTCTGTTTAATTTTGTACCATTGTGAATATGGCTGTATGATTTCTGATTTTGGACAATAAACTACACAAGAAGCCCTGCATTTGAACAGTCTCTATCTCTGACTAGTGTTTAATGCTGCTATACTGAGCTATACTCCCACAATATACAGTATGAATAGAGTATATATATATATATATATATAGATATATATATATATATATATGCGTGTGTTTTTGCTTTTGAGCGCACACCCTAATACAATAGGCTGTGCATGCCTATTTCCTCTCTCTGGCACTAAATATTTTATTGGCAAAATTTTGTTACCATACTTTGTATGAAGCCTTATAAAAATATCTGGCTGATTTTGTATACATTGGCTGTGTAACTATATTTACATTGAGAAAGATTGTTTGAGACTATTAATACATATTTAATGTTTATTGGCCCTTGACGCCTGAAGAAAATATAACTCTAAAAAACAGTTTTCTATTAGTGATGGATTTGTTTCAATGTTTGTTATTATCTACCAAAATGGATATCTGTAAGCCACTAGCAGCCTACAAGTTAAAAACCAAAGCCAAAAAATGAAATGCAGTAAGGAATCTAGCTGTCTTTCTATATCACGTTTATACTGTATGCACTGTATGTGACTATGGTGATTTTATTGTATTTGGCATACACAATTTTTATCCATTCTTAGAAGCAATGCTTAGGACCTGGAGGGATTCCTAAAAGCTTCACTTACAATTAAATAAAAAAAGTCTAAGTCTGACCTGGCAAAGAAAACTGGTACACAAACACTGACCATATCGTTTTCAGATCAGTTGTTAGTAAGGATTACTGATTTATGAAATACTTGTGTTTCTGCATGGCTCAGGTTACACATTATGGTAAATCCATTATTAAAGTAACAGTGGGATTAAAACATTAACATTATATGCAGCTAGAAAAAGTATTACATCTTCTGTCCCCCACTGTTTCCCTTCTGTCCTCTGCAAATATTGGAAGCATACCTTCTGGAAAAAGAGGGTGTGGGTACCAAGTAGAGGCTGGGGGGCATAAGAGCTAATGATTCTTCTGCTCCCTGAACAACCCCTTTATCCCCTTAAGCATCAAGCCCATTTTCATATTAAGGACCAGGCCGATTTTATTTTTGCGTTTTCGTTTTTTCCTACTCTCCTTCAAAAATCCATAACTCTTTTATATTTCCATCTACAGAGCCATATAAGGGCTTGTTTTTTGCGTGACCAATTGTAATTTGTGATGAAACCTCTCATTTTACCAAAATATTTATGGCAAATCCAAATAATTATTTTTTAAAGGCAGGATATTTAAATGAAAATCACAATTTGTGGAGGGTTGTGTTTTCACACTATACAATTTATGGTAAAAATGACATGTGTTCTTTATTCTGTGGGTCAATACATATAAAATGACACCCATGGCTAGATACTTTTATATTTTTGTACCGCTTAACAAAATCTCAGTAGTATGAGGGCTCCTTTTTTGCACCGTCATCTGTACTTTTTATTGATACCACATTTGCATATATAAAACTTTTAGATCACTTTGTCTAAATTTTTTTGAATAAAATGTGACAAAAAAAGCAGTATTTTATTTTTTTAAGTTTACGTAGTTCACCATACGGGATCATTAACATTATATTTTGATAGTTTGGACATTCATGCATGCATACCAAATATATTTATAAAAAAAAAAAAAACGCTTTTTGGGGGTAAAATGGGAATCGTTTTTATTGGGGGAGGGGATTTTTCACTTTTTTTCCACACTTTTTATGTCCCCATAGGGGACTATCAATAGCAATCAGTTGATTGTTAATACTGTTCAATGCTATGCATAGGGCATAGCACTGATCAGTTTTATCGGCTATCTTCTGCTCTGGTCTGCTTGATCTCAGACCAGAGCAGAAGACCCGAGGAGACGGCCGGAGGCAGTTGAGGGGACCTCCGGCTGCCATCTATTTTAACATGTGCATTGCCGCAGATGCCGTGATCTGTATTGATCACGACATCTACAGGGTTAATGGCGCACATCCACGCGATGTCGGCCATTACCAGCAGGTCCCCGGCTGCTATCAGCAGACGTGCAGTGTATGATGCGAACACCACTCCGATACTCACGGTTATACACAGGCCATAAATGTACGTCCTGGTGCGCTAAGTACCTCCTCACCAGGACGTACATTTAAGTCTGTGGTCATTAAGGGGTTAAATATTAAAATAAAGTAGCTGTGCTGCACAAAGCTGGCCATACATTTAAGAACGCTCAATAAGCTGATGTCTCTCGCTTTCTCAAACTCCACAGACATGCGCATTTTTGGCTCAGAGAAGAGAAACAAATCCAATATGCCCAACCCTTCTCTCCATAAGGGAAGAATCGGGAGGCCACCATATACAATAGATGGTTGGCCAATCTCAGAATCGAATGGTTCTGCACACTTTAATCTGAGGTGTATGTCCAGTTCAAGTTTCACCATTATGGACACTAATTTATCTATATAAATATTAATATCATAGCTGACTCCAGTAGTTTCCATTACATCCCTTCACAATGCAACTAGTAAAATGTATGTTATTGTAAGGCTGTCCTGTTCACAACATGCATGTTTCCATTTTTTTGCTGCCATAACAGCTGTACTATACCTCTATCCCAGGACATTAGAACATTGTAAATATGCTTTTACGTGGATTTATAGTCACTGTGAAGTTTGTAGGTCTATTACTAAATGTAGCTGAACAAATCACTCCCCGTAAAAAAAAGTAATAATCTGAAACATGAGACTGATTTTAAAAATGGTTTATAAAAACACACTGTTTACCCTTATTATTTTATGCACATAACCATGGAATCCTAGAACTGCACGGGGATATCACTAGCTGATGACCCATTATCACAGTCATTAGGACTTGATCAATGAAATAAAGCATCCCCTTTTAAGATAGTGTATGCTCAGGCCATTATTGCTGTGAATGGCTTTCTAAAGCAATGACTTAATGCAGAAGATTACATGGAATGCTGCCAGCTGGATAAAAACATATGCAGGTGCACCCACACTGGCTGCCAAAAGAGTTTGGATTGAAAAGTACACTCAATCCATTCCAGCAGTACAAAGGGTATGAACATTTAAAAGACGAATCCCATGCTACACACTTTACTCTAGATGACTCTCTGAACTCTGAAACATGCAAAATGTCAAAAATGATAGGAAAGCTGAGCATCTACCCAATAGATCAGCAGCTACTGTACTCAACATATGAATTGTATGAATTTTGTCCATTATTTAGAGGGGTAGTCCACAGTTTGAATAAAAATACACTTTACAAAAAGAAGAAACATTACACATAAAGGAGTAATATAACACTACACACCGAACATGAAGTTACCCATTTTGTCATACTATTGATACCTATGTGTTCTTTCTCATCACAGCAAGATTAGATTGGCTTCAACATTAGCCCATGTAGTTAAGACTACAATTCCCATCATACATTGCTGACATATCCTTCAGACTATCCACCTTCACCTGTATTCCCCTTACCTGCTAAAGAGCAAGTCTACACACTCTTGTGAAATTCATATTGTGCTCTCTCATAGCTGAGCCACTCACAGCTTACCTTCTTAGCCTAGAATTGCAACAAAGCATGCTCGACGAGAAGTCCAGGTTCTGTTTGGGATCCTGCTTTAGCTGTGGAGGGACACACTGCCCCAAATGGTGGTGTGATGATTTAAGGGAGCCATCATTGCATGCGGCTGGTTTTCTCTAGTAATTAAATGAGGGATAATGCTCATCCACACAGCATGGATTTTCCAGGAATGTTTCCACTGTGAGTTAATACTGGTGAATGGCATTAGATTTATGTGGGCTAAACACAATAATTGAAACCAACAGAGTGTAGGATTGGACAACCCTCTGAAGTGTATGGGGAAGCCTAGTAGTCTTCTGTCAAAGAAAACAATGAAATAAGCAATAAGAAAAGATCCTGGCAACATGAATGTTTATGGGGTTGCGGGTATCTGAAGTGTATGTTCAGCTTTAGGAATGATGAACCAGTCAGCAGTATATGGCCACTAATCATCAGGATATGGCCACTAGTCATCAGTGATCATCAGTATATTGTCAGGTTCCGGGTACTGAGAGGATACTGGTGGTGGATCCTCTGTGTCAGTGGGGTGATGACGTGGGCCGTACCAGGGGAACGGTTTCTAAGCGGTTACTGGTATTCACCAGAGCCTGCAGCAAAGCGGGATGGACTTGCTGCGGCAAGTAACCCCCAGGTCGTTCCACCCGATAGCGACTCAACCCCGACTGACTGCTGAGATAGACGCGGTACAAGGGATTAGGCCAGAGCAAGGTCGGACGTAGCAGAAGGTCAGGGCAGGCAGCAAGGATCGTAGTCAGGGGCAACGGCAGGAGGTCTGGAACACTGGCTTGGGACATACAAGGAACGCTTTCACTGGCACAATGGCAACAAGATCCGGCAATACAGGGAAGGGGAAGTGAGGTAATATAGACCAGTGCACAGGTGAAAACACTAATTTGGACCAGGCGCCAATCAGTGGCGCACTGGCCCTTTAAATCACAGAGAGCCGGCGCGCGCGCGCCCTAGGGAGCGGGGCCGCGCGCGCCGGGACTGGACGGACGGAGGACAGGACTGGTAAGCAGGCTGGGATGCGAACCGCGAGTGGGCGCGTCCTGCATCGCGGATCGCATCCCGGCTAGAGAGACTATCGCAGCGCTCCCGGTCAGCGGGTCTGACCGGGGCGCTGCGAGCAGGTAAACGCTGTGAGCGCTCCGGGGAGGAGCGGGGACCCGGAGCGCTCGGCGTAACATATATGGCCATTAGTTATCAATGATCATCAGTATATGGCCACTAGTTATCAGTAATCATCAGTATATGGCCACTAGTCATTAGTGATCATCAGTATATGGCCACTAGTCATCTGTGCACACAGGAAGTGCACACATAGGGTTCAAAGGGGACAAAACATTCATGGATTCCCCCCCACAAAAGGCTGCAAATCAGGTGTGGTCACAGGGTTACAATCAGACATGTCAGACCCATTAGGGTTAATAACAGGGACATCATTAGCAAAACTACTGTCAGAACCCGTAGAGTTAATTGGTTCTGATGTTTCTTTTGACTGCTCGGCTACGCCTAGCTGTCTGACTTGATAAGAGCACCTGTCTGGCTGCCTTTATAAGCCTGCAGTGTGCTCTCATACCTTGCCTGCAAAAGAGTTTCTAGAGTAGCTAGTGCTTGTATCTGTAATCCTGATCTTCTGGTATTTTTGACTTCTTGGCTTGGCATTCTGACCTTTCTCATGTTTTTGCGACTTGGCACTTTTGCCATTCGCTGGTACGGAATCGGCTAATTGACTTTGACAAATTGTGTGTGTTTGTTAGTATTATTTCTGTTAGTTTGAGTGCTTCCTGACTGTATCCCGACCTGTGTATGTTATTGTAGTTTATTTCGTTGATGGTGACTTCCATCACTTACTTAGGAAGGGACCGTCACCGTGGTTGTCGATCCGCTGTTTAGGGCGAATAGGCAAGGAGGCAGGGTCAAAAGAAATGGGTGAGATCAGGGCTGCACTCCTTCCCTGCCCATACGTGACAACTACAGAAAAAGTTGAAGAATCACGTCCACTTCCTGAGTCAGATCTTTAACAACACTGAAGCCCAACGGGCCGACTTCAACAGGGATTTCACCCTATTTTTGAACTGGGACATGAATCTCTTTTTTAGCAAAGTGTTTAAACAGATCCAACTCGCGAACAGATTTAAACAAGTCCACTTGAAAGTCTGTAAAGTCAATGCTTCAGTTAGACAAAAATGAAGTCCGCGGGACACTACTGACATGCAATCAGGTGTTAGTTCAATGTTAGTCAGGTTATTGACATTATCAACAGACATCTTACCACCGATGTCTACTTCTTCCAGGACACTTGCTTCCTCTTGTATCTCCCCCATCCTTGATATTGTTTTCTTGCACTGCCCCCGCTGAACCCTCCTCCTAAAGGGGGGGTTTGGGAACCTGAAATCTGGGAGCCAGAGGTGGTGGCCTGCTCTTCAGAAACACTGGAGTCAGAGTCAGTGGTCCGGAACTTCTACTGTTTTTTGACGGAGTAACGTGTGCGTCTTCTTTGTTGATTCCAACTCCCCCAGTCAAACACCTGCACGGTGTCAGGGACCAACCAGAGTGAGCCCTAAACTCACCCTAAAACTGCTCTCCCTTCCTACTTGCCCATCCACCCTAACTGGTAGATCAACAACTGGGCACCGGTCCCTCCCTGAACTAAAGTGCAGGTGCCTAATAAAAACACATACTAATAAATAAGTCGGTCACAAACCAGGAACATAACAGGAACATAGAACATATTAAGTTCAGAGGACACAGATCAGTGAGCAGAACAGGGGACACTATGGATCAGCGGACATTAACAGAGCACTCCGTGGTCGTGAACACAGGACACTATAGATCAGTAGACATGTACAGAAGTCCAGAGATCTGAATAAAGAACTAATGAACATATACAGTGGGGATCAAAGTTTGGGCACCCCAGGTAAAAATTTGTATTGATGTGCATAAAAAAGACAAGGAAAGATGGAAAACTATCCAAAAGGCATCAAATTACAGATTAGACATTCTTATAATGTGTCAACAAAAGTTAGATTTTATTTCCATCATTTACACTTTCAAAATAACAGAAAACAAAAAAATGGCATCTGCAAAAGTTTGGGCACCCTGCAGAACCTATAGCATGCACTGCCCCCTTTGCAAAGCTGAGACCTGCCAGCGTCATGGATTGTTCTCAATCATCATCTGGGAAGACCAAGTGATGTCAATCTCAAAGGTTTTAAATGCCCAGACTCATCTGACCTTGCCCCAACAATCAACACAATGGGTTCTTCTAAGCAGTTGTCTAGAAATCTGAAATTGAAAATAGTTGACACTCACAAAGCTGGAGAAGGCTATAAGAAGATAGCAAAACATTTTCAGATGTCAATAGCCTCTGTTTGGAATGTAATTAAGAAATGGCAGTCATCAGGAACAGTGGAAGTTAAAGCAAGATCTGGAATACCAAGAAAAATATCAGACAGAACAGCTCGCAGGATTGTGAGAAAAACTATTCAAAACCCACGTTTCACTGAACAATCCCTCCAGAAAGATCTGGCAGACACTGGAGTTGTGGTACACTATTCCACTATAAAGAGATTGTCACGATGCCGGCTGGCAGGAGGTGGATCCTCTGTGCCAGAGAGGGATTGGCGTGGACCGTGCTAGTGGACCGGTTCTAAGTCACTACTGGTATTCACCAGAGCCCGCCGCAAAGCGGGATGGTCTTGCTGCGGCGGTAGTGACCAGGTCGTATCCACTAGCAACGGCTCAACCTCTCTGACTGCTGAAGATAGGCACGGTACAAGGGAGTAGACAAAGGCAAGGTCGGACGTAGCAGAAGGTCGGGGCAGGCAGCAAGGATCGTAGTCAGGGGCAACGGCAGGAGGTCTGGAACACAGGCTAGGAACAAACAAGGGAACGCTTTCACTAGGCACAAGGGCAACAAGATCCGGCGAGGGAGTGCAGGGGAAGTGAGGTATATATAAGGAGTGCACAGGTGAACACACTAATTAGAACCACTGCGCCAATCAGCGGCGTAGTGGCCCTTTAAATCGCAGAGACCCGGCGCGTGCGCGCCCTAGGGAGCGGGGCCGCGCGCGCCGGGACAGGACCGACGGAGAGCGAGTCAGGTACGGGAGCCGGGGTGCGCATCGCGAGCGGGCGCCACCCGCATCGCGAATCGCATCCCGGCTGGAGGCGGTACCGCAGCGCACCCGGTCAGTGGATCTGACCGGGGCGCTGCAGCAACGAGGATGAGGCGAGCGCTCCGGGGAGGAACGGGGACCCGGAGCGCTCGGCGTAACAGTACCCCCCCCCTTGGGTCTCCCCCTCTTCTTGGGTCCAAAGAACCTGAGGATCAAAAACTCAATTCTTTCGTGATGAGGTCCGATGCACATTAGGAGGGATTCCGTGCGGTAACGCACGGCACAGTCCAATCTTTCATTGTTAACACAATTGATGTAGAGGGGTCTGGCGAGACTGGTCACAGGGATGTTGAACCTGTTGATAAGAGAGGCCAAAAAAAAATTTCCTGCAGATCCGGAATCCAAGAAGGCCATAGTAGAGAAGGAGAAGGTAGAGGCAGATATCCGCACAGGCACAGTAAGGCGTGGAGAAGCAGAGTTGACATCAAGAACTGTGTCACCTTTGTGCGGAGTCAGCGTACGTCTTTCCAGGCGGGGAGGACGGATAGGACAATCCTTCAGGAAGTGTTCGGTACCGGCATAGTACAGGCAAAGATTCTCCATGCGGCGTCGTGTCCTCTCTTGAGGTGTCAAGCGAGACCGGTCAACTTGCATAGCCTCCACGGCGGGAGGCACAGGAACGGATTGCAGAGGACCAGAGGAGAGAGGAGCCGGGGAGAAAAAACGCCTCGTGCGAAGAAAGTCCATATCCAGGCGGAGCTCCAGACGCCATCCGGAAAAACGCATGTCAATGCGAGTGGCAAGATGAATGAGTTCATGTAGGTTAGCAGGAGTTTCTCGTGCGGCCAGAACATCTTTAATGTTGCTGGATAGGCCTTTTTTAAAGGTCGCGCAGAGAGCCTCACTATTCCAGGACAACTCGGAAGCAAGAGCACGGAACTGAATGGCGTACTCGCCAACGGAAGAAACACCCTGGGCCAGGTTCAGCAGGGCAGTCTCGGCAGAAGAAGCTCGGGCAGGCTCCTCGAAGACACCACGGACCTCAGCGAAGAAGGACTGGACTGTGGCTGTGGCAGGATCATTGCGGTCCCAGAGCGGTGTGGCCCCAGACAAGGCCTTTCCAGAAAGGAGACCACGGCAGAGTCTAGAGTCCTCATCAAATTTGTCCGGCAGGGACAAGCAGGGGTTAGGAGCGGCCGGTTGCTGCGGAGGAGTTGCAGGAGCCGGCGGAGGAGATGGTTGTTGCAGCTGCTGTGTCTGTGACTGAAGTTGCTGTATCTGCGGCAGCAGCTGCTGTATCTGTGACTGAAGTTGCAGTGTCACGGTGGTCAAGTATGCCAGCTGGTGATTTCGTTGGGTGATCTTTAGGGCTTGCTGGGCGATCACCGTGGAAATGTCGGCAAGACTTGACAGCGGCACCTCAGCGGAATCCATGGCCGGATCTACTGTCACGATGCCGGCTGGCAGGAGGTGGATCCTCTGTGCCAGAGAGGGATTGGCGTGGACCGTGCTAGTGGACCGGTTCTAAGTCACTACTGGTATTCACCAGAGCCCGCCGCAAAGCGGGATGGTCTTGCTGCGGCGGTAGTGACCAGGTCGTATCCACTAGCAACGGCTCAACCTCTCTGACTGCTGAAGATAGGCGCGGTACAAGGGAGTAGACAAAGGCAAGGTCGGACGTAGCAGAAGGTCGGGGCAGGCAGCAAGGATCGTAGTCAGGGGCAACGGCAGGAGGTCTGGAACACAGGCTAGGAACAAACAAGGGAACGCTTTCACTAGGCACAATGGCAACAAGATCCGGCGAGGGAGTGCAGGGGAAGTGAGGTATAAATAGGGAGTGCACAGGTGAACACACTAATTAGAACCACTGCGCCAATCAGCGGCGCAGTGGCCCTTTAAATCGCAGAGACCCGGCGCGCGCGCGCCCTAGGGAGCGGGGCCGCGCGCGCCGGGACAGGACCGACGGAGAGCGAGTCAGGTACGGGAGCCGGGGTGCGCATCGCGAGCGGGCGCCACCCGCATCGCGAATCGCATCCCGGCTGGAGGCGGTACCGCAGCGCACCCGGTCAGTGGATCTGACCGGGGCGCTGCAGCAACGAGGATGAGGCGAGCGCTCCGGGGAGGAACGGGGACCCGGAGCGCTCGGCGTAACAGAGATACTTGTACGAATAAGGTCTTCATGGAAGAGTCATCAGAAGAAAACCTCTTCTATGTCCTCACCACAAAAATCAGCGTTTGAACTTTGCAAATGAACATATAGACAAGCCTGATGCATTTTGGAAACAAGTCCTGTGGACTGATGAGGTTAAAATTGAACTTTTTGGCCGGATTGAGAAAAGGTACGTTTGGAGAAGAAGGGAAACAGAATTTTATGAAAAGAACATCTGTCCAACTGTTAAGCATGGGGGTGGATCAATCATGTTTTGGGGTTGTATTGCAGACAGTGGCACAGGGAACATCTCACGAGTAGAAAGAAAAATGGATTCAATAAAATTTTAGCAAGTTTTGGATGCTAATTTGATGTCATCTGTGAAAAAGCTGAAGTAGGTAGGTTAGCGTTAGGTCCCGTGCCATCTGAGAAACCTTGGCGTTGGTGTGCGGGCTCTGGTGTGTCCTTAATATAAGGATACACTGGCGAATGTCTCAATTTTAACATCAGTGTTGAGGGATTAGCCAATGTCATTGTATACATCTACCACAGTAGTGCACCTACATTTCTGTATTGTATTATTCTAATTGTTACACATCCACACCGTTTATCTGGTGTAGGATTTTATTGTGGCACTTGTAGTCCGCTGCAGGCATCCTCCATTGTATGCATTTTTATGCTGGGGAGCGCCCCTAGCAACGGACTACAAGGGCAGGATCTGCTCCCCCAGTATATATGCACAACTGCATTTGGGGTTGAGCACCTCCAGCCATTTGAGACCACGTTTTTTGTTGTTGTTTGTAAATTTATACGTGGAGGTGTGTAAACTCCATATGTTAATGCGCCTTGAACATTTTCCAGGCAGCATTAGGGTTGCACCTGTGAGGCCATGCACCTATATCAGCCAACTTGGGTGGGGCTTGTAGCCTCTCTCCCCCCTTCCATTGTATGTGTGCTTAGTCACGCTGGAGGGAACTGGGAGCAGGCTACATGTCGACCTAGTGCTGCTGTAATTGCCCACTGGCCCCTGGTTTTTGCTTATTACGCACAGGTAGGTTAGCGTTAGGTCCCGTGCCATCTGAGAAACCTTGGCGTTAGTGTGCGGGCTCTGGTGTGTCCTTAATATAAAGATACACTGGCGAATGTCTCAATTTTAACATCAGTGTTGAGGGATTAGCCAATGTCATTGTATACATCTACCACAGTAGTGCACCTACATTTCTGTATTGTAAAAAGCTGAAGTTAAAGAGAGGATGGCTTCTACAAATGGATAATGATCCTAAACACACCTCAAAATCCACAGGGGATTACATCAAGAGGTGTAAACTGAAGGTTTTGCCATGGCCTTCACAATCTCCTGACCTCAACATAATTGAAAATCTATGGATAGACCTTAAAAGATTAGTGCGTGACAGTCAGCCCAGAAATCTCAAAGAACTGGAAGACTTTTGTAAGGAAGAATGGGCAAAGATACCTCAAACAAGAATTGAAAGACTCTTGGCTGGCTACAAAAAGCGTTTACAAGCTGTGATACTTGCCAAAGGGGGCAGTACAAGATATTAACTCTGCAGGGGGCCCAAACTTTTGCAGATGCTATTTTTTTGCTTTCTGTTATTTTGAAAGTGTAAATGATGGAAATAAAATCTAACTTTTGTAGACATATTATAAGAATGTCTAATCTGTAATTTGATGCCTTTTGGAGATTTTTTCATCTTTCCTTGGCTTCTTTATGCACATTAATAACATTTTTTATCTGGGGTGCCCAAACTTTTGATCCCCACTGTAGAGTTCAAAACACCAGACAGGAAAACGGATAAGTCTGAACATACTCCAGAACAAAACAGGAATAAGCTTAATCCCCTAGAAAAACCTCCAGTAGACACAGGAATAACAATACCCTCCGAGTCCCCACGGAGAGGTAAACGGGATCTATCGCTAAACAGGAATATTTGCATTCACTATGCAAACCTCCAGTAGACACGAAGTCCCCATGGACAGGTAACAGGGATGCAAGCATACACAAGATATATTATAGAACACTGTTCCCACTGAACACAAGACAGGAATAATCACAATCCCTTCAGAACACCTACAGAAGACGCAGGAATAACAATACCATCTGAGTCCCGTGGACAGGTAACAGGGATGTCTAGTTACAACTCAGAAAAACGGATACAACAGGATATAATTATAGAACACTGTTCACACTGAACACAAGACAGGAATAGCAATCCCTCTGAACAGCCCCAGTAGACAAAGAGTCCCGATGGAGCAGTAACAGGGATGCAACATAGGACACTGTTCACACTGGACACACAAACTGGACACTCCACTCCACTAACAAAGTAGCCTTTAATAATAAATCCAAATAGACTACTGGCCAGTGGAACACTCACCAGTGTGGAGAGGATGCCGGCCCAGTAGGAAAACAGAAATATAAAACACAGAACTTCATAAGAATGGATACAAGAGCAAACACACTGTGAACAGACACATATCAGAAAGGATATACAAATCCTAAAACCGACTAAACAAACACAGCTTAAAATCCACTAAGAGCATTCCACCTAACATGGCTAAAACCAGAAAATACAAAGTGCATGCTAGAACAGAGATAGTAGATTAAAAGCTCAAATAAGAAGAATTTCACCCAAAGCCTCCATTAGCAGCATGGCAGTAGCAAGATGTAATGAAGTCCAAATGAATTATCAACAGCACTGAAGCTGGTCAGTGCTGAACTTAAATAGACACACCCTAAAGGCTATTGGACAACAGAGGCTGAAGCTGAAAAAGCCATTAACTATTCCCTGACCAGGGAACATAAAACTGTTCACACACAGCAAATCCAATAGCTGTGTGTGAACACAGACCAGGACAGACATAACACAGGGTTTCATAATCAGATTTGTTGCGTAAAAATGTATCCCTTTTCCTGTCCTTGATCTCTGCTTGTGCCACCAAAAGCTTCTTTTCCAATTTTTTATATAGGGCATTAAATCATCACTTAATCGTGTGCGCAATTCTATTTTAGCCTGGCACAGATTTGAAGTTGTAGTTTTGTATTCCACTTCATTGCGCTTTAAAATAAAGCGTACCAGGTTGAGAGAGTGTTGTTGATGGGCCTCCTTCCATTCCGATAGGAATCCCTCATCATCCATGAACTGGGAACGTTCTTTGAAAGCCCATAGTCCACAAGGAACACGCTGGCATTCACTGTATGACCGTAGTGAATTGATTGACCAGAACAATCACACCTCTTTCTCAGCCAGGGCAATGACGCATGCTTCTAAGGATCTGGTGCTCAATAGTTGCAGCTCATATATATATATATATATATATATATATATATATATATATATAGTATATATGTTCTGAAATCCATACCCTCAACACCTCTTTCTCAGCCAGGGCAATGACGCATGCTTCTAAGGATCTGGTGCTCAATAGTTGCAGCTCATATATATAGTATATATGTTCTGAAATCCATACCCTCAAATATCGCGACGTCCGGCCCACATATTGTTTTTGACACAGACAACTAATGATATAAATAACCTTCTTGCTGTCGCAGGTATGTAATTCATTTATTGCCCACTTGAAATCATTAACTGAGGGCTTAACAATAGCGACCCTTATAGGTAGCTTCATATAATTACAATTAGGACATCGTCCACATTTGGAAAAACCTTTTATGTCTGAGAAAGTATTTGAAACGGTTTCTCTAAGAGGATTTCTTATGGTGGGGGCCACACGCAGGCCTAATTTAGGTGCCTTACTGTAAACAATAGGAGGCCTAGCTGGAAGTGTGAGGCCTACCACTGTCTTGCTGTAACAAAGGCCAGTATTGCTTCAAAATACTTTCAACCTGACAATACTGATTGTTGAAAGGTAAAATTAATTTAGTAGCTTCAGCAACCTCCTCTCTTTCAGTAGGTTTTACGGCTCTTTCCTCAAAGAAAGTGTCTCTATCAATTGCCCTGACCTTTTCTAAGGAATTTTGCAATACAGCCTCTGGGTACTTCTTATCCACAAATTGTTGCAATAGACTTTGTGCTTCTACTTCAAATTGTTCACCATAAGTACAGTTTCTTTTAAGTGCCCGAAACTGACTTGTGGGTACATTCAGCAGGGGGTTTGACACCATTATGCCATGAGGTTTGAATTGTAATGTTGAACTCTCTGGTATTATGGAAGATGGATAGACCTTTGCTGGTGGTTTCCCCTCACAGGCAATCGGGGGTAGGCTATTTAACCAGCACCCTGATTGCTCCTGAGGTGGGACGCCCCCCCCCCCTCATAGTCCTGTATATGGTCATTTATTTTGGGTACCTCTTTTGTTTCTGTAATTTGTTGTCATTTCAATTTTATATTTTTACTTACTTTTTCAGTTTTGTTTGGGTATATGTAATGTACACTGTGTTATGTGTATTTTTATTATTTTTCATTTGCATTTTAATTTATTTTTTATTGTTATTTGTTTTTTTTAGTTTTGGTGTATGTAATGTATACTGTGTTTATTCTATATCATTATCTGCTTTAAAAGGGTACTCCGCCCCTGGACATCTTATCCCCTATCCAAGGATAGGGGATAAGTTGCCTGATCAAAGGGGTCCCGCCGCTGGGGACCCCCGCAATCTCTCCTCCGAGTCATCAGCTCTCCGGAGCTAGGTTTGCTCCGTGGCTGATGACTCACGATACAGGGACCGGCAGTTTGTTACGTCATAGCTCCGCCCCCTCATGACATCACATCATTCCCCACCCCCTTAATGCAAGTCTATGGGAGGGGGTGTGACTGTTACCATGCCCCCTCCCATAGACTTGCATTAAGAGGGTGGGACGTGACATAGTGAGGGGGCGGAGCCATGATGCCATGAACCGCCGACCCCTGTCAGCAGCCACGGAGCAGACTTAGCTCCGGAAATCTGATGACTCGGGGGGCTAGAGGAGAAATCACGGGGGTCCCCTGCGATCAGACATCTTATCCCCTATCCTTGTCGCTCCTTCCCTTCTGAGCCCTGTAGTGCACCAGCAGAGCACTTTACATCCACATATAGGGTATTTCCTTACTCGAGAGAAATTAGGTTAAAAATTTTGGTGGGCTTTTTCTCCTTTTACCCCTTGTAAAAATGAAAAAAAAAATGGGTCTACAAGAACATGTTAGGGTAAAAAATTAAGAATTTGAACTTTTCTCCTTTGCTGCTGTTGCTGTGAAACACCTAAAGGGTTAACAAACTTTCTGAATGTTATTTTGAAAACTGTAAGGGGTGCAGTTTTCATAATGGGGTCCATTGTGGGGTATTTCTAACATAAAGACTGAACAAACTGAACTGGTGTCTGAAAAATTCCAATTTAGAAATTTTCGGGAAAAATTTGAAAATTGCTGTCTTATGTCTTCAAAAAGTAAAAACATGTCAACTTTATGATGCAAACGCAAACTAGACATATTGTTTATGCAAATCAACATATAAATTATTTGGCATGTCAACTTTCCTTACAAGCAGAGAGTTTCAAAGTTCGAAAAATGAAAACATTTTCATATTTTTCACAAAGAAATTATGCAAGTATCGATGAAAATTTACCAACAACATAAGGTAGAATATGTCACCAGAAAAAAAAAAATCTCAGAATCAAATTCATAAATTAAAGCATCCCAGATTTATTAATGCATAAAGTGACTCAAGTCAGATTTGCAAAAAATGGCTGCGTCCTTAAGGTCGAAATGGGCTGCTTCCTTAACCCCTTAAGGCCCAGGCCATTTTTCACTGTAGGACCAGAGCGTTTTTTGCACATCTGACCACTTTCACTTTAAGCATTAATAACTCTGGGATGCTTTTACCTTTCATTCTGATTCCTAGATAGTTTTTTCGTGACATATTCTACTTTATGTTAGTGGTAAAATTTTGTCGATACTTGCATCATTTCTTGGTGATAAATTCCAAAATTTGATGAAAATTGAAAATTTTGCATTTTTCTAACTTTGAAGCTCTCTGCTTTTAAGGAAAATAGGCATTACAAATAAATTATATATTGATTCCCAAATACAATATGTCTACTTTATGTTTGCATCATAAAGTTGACATGTTTTTACTTTTGGAAGACATCAGAAAGCTTCAAAATTCAGCAGCAATTTTCCACAAAATTTTCAAAATCTGAATTTTTCATGGACCAGTTCAGGTTTGAAGTGGATTTGAAGGGCTTTCTTATTAGAAATACCCCACAAATGACCCCTTTATAAAAACTGCATCTCTCAAAGTATTAAAGATGACATTCAGTAAGTGTGTTAACCCTTTAGGTGTTTCACAGGAATAGCAGCAAAGTGAAGGAGAAAATTCAAAATCTTCATTTTTTACACTTGCATGTTCTTGTAGACCCAGTTTTTGAATTTTTACAAGGGGTAAAAGGAGAAAAATAAAAATTTGTAACCCAATTTCTTTCAAGTAAGGAAATACCTCATATGTGTATGTCAAGTGTTTGGCGGTTGCAGTAGAGGGCTCAGAAGGGAAGAAGCGACAGTGGGATTTTGGAGAGTGAGTTTTTCTGAAATGGTTTTTGGTTGGCATGTCACATTTAGGAAGCTCCTATGGTGCCAGAACAGCAGAAAACCCCCCACCTGACATACCATTTTGGAAACTACACCCCTCAAGGAACGTAACAAGGGGTCCAGTGCGCCTTAATATCACACAGGTGTTTGACGACTTTTCGTTAAAGTCTGATGTGTAAATGAAAATAATATTTTTTTCCCCTAAAGTGCAGTTTTCCCCCCAAATTTACCATTTTTATAAAGGGTAATGGGAGAACATGCCCCCCAAATTTGTAACCCCATCTCTTCTGAGCATGGAAATACCCCATGTTAGAATGTAAAATGCTCTGCGGGCGAAATACAATGCTCAGAAGAGAAGGAGTCACATTTGGCTTTTGGAAAGCAAATTTTGCTGAAATGGTTTTTGGGGGGCATGTCGCATTTAGGAAGCCCTATGGTGCCAGAACAGCAAAAAAAAACCACATGGCATGCTATTTTGGAAACTACACCCCTCAAGGAACGTAATAAGGGGTACAGGGAGCCTTAACACCTCACCGGTATTTCACGACTTTTTGTTAAAGTTGAATGTGTAAATGAAAAAAAAATTCACTAAAATGCTGTTTTTTCCCAAAATTTTACATTTTTACAAGGGGTAATTGGAGAAAATTACCCCCAAAATTTGTAACCCCATTTCTTCTGAGTATGGAAATACCCCATGTGTGGGCGTCAAGTGCCCTGCGGTCGAACTACAATGCTCAGAAGAGGAGGAGCGTCATTGAGCTTTGGAAGAGTGAATTTGTATGGAATGGAAGTCAGGGGCCATGTGCGTTTACAAAGCCCCCCGTGGTGCCATAACAGTGGACCTCCCCACATGTGACCCCATTTTGGAAACTACACCCCTCACAGAATTTAATAAGGGGTGCAGTGAGCATTTACACCCCACTGGCATTTGACAGATCTTTGGAACAGTGGGCTGAGCAAATGAAAAATTTAGTTTTTCATTTTCACGGACCACTGGTCCAAAAATCTGTCAGACACCTGTGGGGGGGGGGGGGGGTAAATGCTCACTGTACCCCTTATTACATTACGTGAGGGGTTAAGTTTCCAAAATGCGGTCACATGTTGGGGGGTCCATTGTTCTGGCACTATGGGGTTTTGTAAACACATGTGGCCTTTAATTCCGGACACATTTTCTCTTCAAAATCCCAATGGTGCTCCTTCTCTACTGAGCATTGTAGTTTGCCCACCGAGCACTTTACATCCACATATGGGGTATGTTCTTACTCAGAAGAAATGAGGTTACCAATTTGTTTTTTGTTTTCCTATTTTCACTTGTGAAAATGAAAAATTTAGGGTAACACCAGCATTTTAGTGAAAAAAAAATATTTTTTTCATTTTCCCATCCAACTTTAACCCCTTCAGGACCAAGCCCATTTTGGCCTTAAGGACCAGAGCGTTTTTTGCACATCTGACCACTGTCACTTTAAACATTAATAACTCTGGAATGCTTTTAGTTATCATTCTGATTCCGAGATTGTTTTTTCGTGACATATTCTACTTTAACGTAGTGGTAACATTTTTTGGTAACTTGCATCCTTTCCTTGTGAAAAATCCTAAAATTTGATGAAAAATTTGAAAATTTTGCATTTTTCTAACTTTGAAGCTCTCTGCTTGTAAGGAAAATGTATATTACAAATAAAAAAACATTTTATTCACATATACAATATGTCTACTTTATGTTTGCATCATAAAAGTGACGAGTTTTTACTTTTGGAAGACACCAGAGGCTTCAAAGTTCAGCAGCAATTTTCCAATTTTTCACAAAATTTTCAAACTCACTATTTTTCAGGGACCAGTTCAGGTTTGAAGTGGATTTGAAGGGTCTTCATATTAGAAATACCCCACAAAAGACCCCATTATAAAAACTGCACCCCCCAAAGTATTCAAAATGACATTCAGTCATCATTTTAACCCTTTAGGTGTTTCACAGGAATAGAAGCAAAGTGAAGGAGAAAATTCACAATCTTCATTTTTTACACTCGCATGTTCTTGTAGACCCAATTTTTAAATTTTTACAAGGGGTAAAAGGAGAAAATGTATACTTATATTTGTAGCCTGATTTCTCTCGAGTAAGCACATACCTCATATGTCTATGTTAAGTGTTCGGCGGGCGCAGTAGAGGGCTCAGAAGGGAAAGAGCGATAAGGGGATTTTGGAGAGTACGTTTTTCTGAAATGGTTTTTGGGGGGCATGTTGCATTTAGGAAGCCCCTATGGTGCCAGAACAGCAAAAAACCCTCACATGGTATACCATTTTGGAAACTAGACCCCTTGAGGAACATAACAAGGAATAAAGTGAGCCTTAATACCCCACAGGTGTTTCACAACTTTTGCATATGTAAAAAAAATTATTTTTTTTCACTAAAATGTGTGTTTCCCCCCAAATTTCACATTTTTTGCAAGGGTTAATAGCAGGAAATAGCCCCCAATATTTGTAACCCCTTCTCTTCTGAGTATGGAGGTACCCCATAAGTTGACCTGAAGTGCACTATGGGCGAACTACAATGCTCAGAAGAGAAGGAGTCATATTTGGCTTTTTGAGAGCAAATTTTGCTCGGGGGGCATGTCGCATTTAGGAAGCCCCTATGGTGCCAGAACAGCAAAAAATACCCACATGGCATACCATTTTGGAAACTAGACCCCTTGAGGAATGTAATAAGGAATAAAGTGAGCCTTATTACCCCACAGGTGTTTCACGACTTTTGCATATGTAAAAAAAAAAAAAAAATTTCCACTAAAATGTGTGTTTCCCCCCTAATTTCACCTTTTTGCAAGGGTTAATAGCAGAAAATACCCCCCAAAATTTGTAACCCCATCTCTTCTGAGTATGGAGGTACCCCATAAGTTGACCTGAAGTGCACTATGGGCGAACTACAATGCTCAGAAGAGAAGGAGTCATATTTGGCTTTTTGAGAGCAAATTTTGCTCGGGGAGCATGTCGCATTTAGGAAGCCCCTAAGGTGTCAGAACAGCAAAAAAAAACACACATGGCATACCATTTTGGAAACTAGACCCCTTGAGGAACGTAACAAGGGGTACAGTGAGCATTTGCCCCCCACTGGTGTCTGACAGATCTTTGGAACAGTGGGCTGTACAAGTTTTCATTTTCATGGACCACTGTTCCAAAGATCCGTCAGACACCTGTGGGGGGTAAATTCTCACTGCACCCCTCATTACATTCCGTGAGGGGTGTCGTTTCCGAAATGGGGTCACATGTGGGTTTTTTTTTTTTTTGCGTTTGTCAAAACCGCTGTAACAATCAGCCACCCCTGTGCAAATCACCTCAAATGTACATGGTGCGCTCTCCCTTCTGGGCCTTGTTGTGCGCCCCCAGAGCACTTTGCGCTCACATATGGGGTATCTCTGTAGTCGGGAGAAATTGCGTTACAAATTTTGGGGGGCTTTTTTCCCTTTTACCTCTTGTGAAAATGTAAAGTATAGGGCAACATCAGCATGTTAGTGTAAAAAATAAAACATTTTTACACTAACATTCTGGTGTAGACCCCAACATTTCCTTTTCATGAAGGGTTAAAGAAGAAAAAGCCCCCCAAACCTTGTAACGCAATTTCTCCAGAGTACGGCGATACCCCATATGTGACCCTAAACTGTTGCCCTGAAATACGACAGGGCTCCAAAGTGAGAGCGCCATGTGCATTTGAGGCCTAAATTAGGGATTTGCATAGGGGTGGACATAGGGGTATTCTACGCCAGTGATTCCCAAACAGGGTGCCTCCAGCTGTTGCAAAACTCCCAGCATGCCTGGACAGTCAACGGCTGTCCGACAATACTGGGAGTTGTTGTTTTTCAACAGCTGGAGGCTCTGCTTTGGAAACAGTGGTGTACCGGACGTTCTTATTGGGGAAGGGGGGCTGTGTAAGGGTATGTGTATATGTAGTGTTTTTAACTTCTTATTTTATTTTGTATTCGTGTAGTGTAGTGTTTTTAGGGTACAGTCACATGGGCGGGGGATTACAGCGAGTTTCCCAGCGCAAAATTTGCTGCATCTCAAGATGCGAGAAACCCACTGTAAAAGCCTCGCCCATGTGAATGTACCCTGTACATTCACGGGGGTGGCGGAGTGGGGGGGGGCTTGCATCAGCTGTTGCAAAACCACAACTCCCAGCATGCATGATCTGTTAGTGCATGCTGGGAGTCATAGTTTTGCAACAGCTGGAGGCACACAGGTTAGGAAACACTGAGTTAGAAACAGACAATGTTTCCCAACCAGTGTGTCTCCAGTTGTTGCAAAACTACAACTCCCAGCATGCCCAGGCAGCTGAAGGGCATGCTGGGAGTTGTAGTTCGGCAACATCTGAAGGGCCAGATGTTGCTGAACTAAAACTCCCAGCATGCCTGGACAGTCAGTGCATACTGGGAGTTGTAGTTTTGCAACAGCTGGAAGAGCACAGATTGGAGACCATTATACAATGGTCTCCAAACTGGGGCCCTCCAGATGTTGCAAAACTACAACTCCCAGCATGCCCAGACAGCCAAAGGCTGTCTAGGCATGCTGGGAGTTGTATTTTTCAGATTCCTAGAAGCAGCAGTGAAGATCTTCACTGCTGCCTCTGAGGACCACATACTTACCCGTCGCTGCTCGTCCACGTGGCCGGTCCCGCGCTGCTCCTCGGTCCCGCCGCTGGATCAGGTAAGTCCGCTGGTCCCCACGTGTTCCCCCCGTGTGCTGCAGGTCCCCGCGAGCCCCCGCAGCCATCGTCCCCCGTTCTGCCCGACTTCCAGGGGCGGGCAGTGCGGGGGATCTGAATTTTCACCCCAGATCACTGTGATTGGTCCACAGGGACCAATCACAGTGATCGCTGACCAGGACCATCAATTGATGGTCCTGGGGGTGAAGCAGAAGTTGTCCCCTGCTGGAAACAGCGGGACTTCTGCCAGTTAACCCGTGCGATGCTGCGCATCGCCGGGTTAACTGCATGTCATTTATAAACGCCGGGATGCGCGAACGCACTGCACAACCCGGCGTTTATATATGACATTCTGCGGGAAGGGGTTAATGAAAATTTGTCAAACACCTGTGGGGTGTTAAGGCTCACTATACCCCTTGTTACATTCCGTGAGGGGTGTAGTTTCCAAAATGGGGTCACATGTCGGTATTCATTTTTTTGCGTTTATGTCAGAACCGCTGTAAAATTAGCCACCCCTGTGCAAATCACCAATTTAGGCCTCAAATGTACATAGTTCACTCTCCCTCCTGAGCCTTGTTATGCGTCTGCAGATCATTTTATGCCCACATATGGGGTATTTCCATACTCAGGAGAAATTGAGTTACAAATTTTGGGGGTCTTTTTTTCCTTTTACCTCTTGTGAAAATAAAAAGTAAAGTGCAACACCAGCATGTTAGTGTATAAAAATAAAAAAAAACATTTTTACACTAACAGGCTGGTGTAGACCCCAACTTTAATTTGTAGTATAATTTCTCCCGAGTACGGAGATACCCTATATGTGGCCCTAAACTGTTTCCTTGTAATACGACAGGGCTCTGATGTGAGAGAGCGCCATGCGCATTTGAGGACTACATTAGGGATTGCATAGGGGGTGGACATAGGGGTATTCTACGCCAGTGATTCCCAAACAGGGTGCCTCCAGCTGTTGCTAAACTCCCAGCATGCCTGGACAGTCAGTGGCTGTCCAGAAATGCTGGGAGTTGTTGTTTTGCCACAGCTGGAGGCTCCCTTTTGGAAACACTGCCGTACAAGACGTTTTTCATTTTTATTTGGGGGGGACGGGACAGTGTAAGGGGGTGTATATGTAGTGTTTTACCCTTTATTATGTGTTAGTGTAGTGTAGTGTTTTTAGGGTACTTGAAGCAGCTCCTACTTGAAGCAGAAAACTTACTGTACATTCACATGGGGGAGGGGGGGCAAACCTCCAGCAGTTTCAAAACTACAACTCCCAGCATGTACTGACAGACCGTGCAGGCTGGGAGTTGTACTTTTGCAACAGCTGGAGGCACACTGGTTGGAAAACCTTCAGTTAGGTTCTGTTATCTGACTCAATATTTTCCAACCAGTGTGCCTCCAGCTGTTGCAAAACTACAACTCCCAGCATGTACTGATCACCGAAGGGCATGCTGGGAGATGTAGTTATGCAACAGCTGGAGGGATCACAACTACAACTCCCAGCATGCTGGGATTTGCAGTTTTGCAACATCTGGAGAGATACAGTACAGAGACCACTGCAAACTGTGGCCCTCCAGATGTTTCAAAACTACAAATCCCAGCATGCACAGACAGCAAACAGTTGTGTGGGCATGCTAGGAGTTGTAGTTTTGCAAGATCTGGAGGGCTATAGTTCAGAGACTACCGTATAGTGGTCTCAAACGGTAGCCCTTCAGCTGTTGCAAAACCACAAATCCCAGCATGCCCAAACAGCTGTCTGGGCATGCTGGGAGTTGTAGTTTTGCAATATCTGGAGTGCTACAGTATAGAGACCACTGTATAGTGGTCTCAGACTGTAGCCCTCCAGATGTTGCTAGGCAATTTACCGGCTTCCGTCGGATCCAGGGAGCCTGCTGCAAGTCATCGCTGCCCGCCGATCTCCGACACCGATCGTCGCCTGCAGCCTCACCTGCAGGGTAAGTGGACTCCGGCGCCGGTCCTCTGTCGTTTCCCCTGCCTATTGTGGGTGGGCAGAACGGGGAACATGAGTGTGAACCCCCCCCCCGCCTCGATCTGTTATTGGTGGTCGCCTCTAGACCACCAATAGCAGGGATAGGAGGGGTGGCACCTCTGCCACCTCACTCCTATCCCTTCAGGGGGATCGTGGGTGTCTTAGACAACAGCGATCCCCCTTATATTCTGGGTCACCATAGACCCGTAATGACTCGGAATGAATGCGATTTGCTCCAATCGCCGACATGGGGGGGGGGGGGGGGGGGGTCTGATGACCCCCTGGGCATTTGCGCGGGGTGACTGCTGATCGATATCAGCAGTCACCCCGGTTCGGTCCCCGCGCGGCAGGGACCAATATTCCCACGAACAGACGCGTACGTCCTTGGTCCTTAACTACCAGGATGCTTAGATGTACACGTACGTCCATGGTCCTTAAAAGGGTTAAGGGGTTAAAATCTGCAGACATATATTGCCTTTGGTTGGTTTGGTATTTACAATTTATTTATTGCCTATTGTGCACATTGGAGTATTTAAAGACAGCGTTTTTTGTGTCCACTCCACTCGCTAGTTGTAAGCTATTACTACTAATCCAGTCCATATATTAGGATTTTCAAAATTTTCCTCATTCAGGTGCTGAGATGGATCTTAATATGTATATATAGTGCACCAAGTCACATTAGGGGTTATAATTGTCACTGAGGAAGGAACCTAAGGCAGTTCTGAAATGCGTTTGCCATTTATTAATTTTTTTTATAACTGTTTACAATTTTACAACAAAGGGCATAAGGAAATAACATTCGTAAAACATACAAACATCGGGGAAAAAATTAGAGAAAGGAAGGGAGAGAAAAAATAATAATATATAGAAGCAATCAGAATGGTATGTACATTTAGAGGAATAGAGCTCGCCGAAATAATAATCTGCTCCACTCAAATGGATTATAGTGAGGACTAAAGTTATACAAGTCTAAATATGGTTAGACATGTGTCTTCTATATATTTAAAGAAAAGGGAGCAACACGTGTGTTTTTAAGAAAGGACATGTGGGAGCACAGTTATTTAGCATATTACCGAAGAATAAGGAAAGGAAAATAGAGATATTAAACAGAAAATTTCAATTAAATTTTTTTAAAAAGGTAAGTAGGAATAATCAAGCAATTATTGAGAAGAAGAAAAATATACAACAACTGCGTGACCTCGCCATACCACTCCACCATGTTCCGTTATGTACTTTTGTATCACAGGGTGACAAGATCTTTTGAAACTAAACGAAAGTATCATCAATCATAGAGGAAAGATACTCCATTCTCCTAACCTCTCTGATCCTATTTAATAGGACACATGTTGACGGAGTATCCTGCTGTTTCAATTTCTAAGCGATTAAGCACTTTGAGGCAGTCAGTATATATAAGAGTAATCTAGATCAAGGTTTAGAGAGGGTAGAAGGGAAGAGGTTTAGAGAGGGTAGGAGGGAAGAGATTCAAGAGATATATTTCAGGTCGTAAGGGAATGAAGAACCCACCAGCCCCAAATTTTCCTTCGAATTAGCGAAGTACATGACACATGTGTGGCCTACAGCACCCTGTTTAGACATAAATGACAATACAAGAGATTGCAGAATACTGACCATGCAAAAAATTCTAAAGTAAATTCGGAAGTACAAGATACACAGTTGTTAAACATTGCAAACTTCTTATACATGGTAATAAAACCATAAATAAATATGAATTGGCGAGTTCTGAGCCTTATCATGTGTTCTTCAACAAGTTAAAAAGTTCATAAGATAGAATTCCCAACAGGGACAGCTAGTGTGCATTGAAATATGATTAATAATTGTGATATCTCCAGCTGCACCAAGTCTTGACCAGTGTGGCCAAATCACTGATCTTGATGTCAGTGTGTGCTAAAGTGTGAAAGGCAAAGCAGTGCTGGCATCATCTAGAGGTCTCAGTATAGTTATATAAATGTCACACAAGAATAATTTCTGACAGGTGCAGTATGTTATTGAAGTGGAGGAAACACAAAATCTCATAACAGGCCTTGTGCTTTCCTGCTGGAAAAGCTGGGATTTGGACACAGATGTATGTAGAAATATATTGCCATTTTTCTTACTTTTAACCATGACTTGTTTTCAATATTATGGATTGTATAAATGTATTCATATTTGTTGATCAGGAAGCCAAATAGAGTAAAAGTTAAGGGACACACATCTACTTAACATATTCCCTATAAGGGTTCATGGACATCACAGAACAGTCCCATTTGAGACTTCCCTCACAGCAGAATATCTGGTAGATTCTATATATCCACATATTACAGTTAACCACTCATTTGAATGGGTGCCATATAATCTATAAGTCTGCACTAGGTTTCTCCCGGCAATAACAGCTGTTATTGCTGGGGATTAGAGAAGCCAGATGTAGGAAAAGCAGCTGCTGATGGTGGGGTAGCTGATATCTTTAGTCAAAGAAGGCGTCCAGATGGGACAAACTCTTTAAAGGGGTGTCATGACCGGGGTGCTCTCCTGACCTCTGCTGTCCATTTAAGGAACTGTCCAGAGCAGAAGAAAGTCCCCATAGTAAACATATGCTACTCTGGACAGTTCCTAAAATGGACGGCAGAGGTCAGCAGAGAGCACTGTGGTCATGACAGCAGAGAAATCTAAAAAGTAAAGAATTTCCTCTGTAGTATATAGCCCCTAAAAGCACTGAAAGGATTAAGAGTTTTTCATAGAAGTAATTTACAAATCTATAGGAATGTGTGCAGCTCACAAAACACAATCCGAGGATATAATTGGTTATATGCCGAACCCCAACGGCCGGAATTATGAAAAAATAATATACAAAATGTATAACCAATCCTCAAGGATTCTACCTCAAAAGGTAAATAATGATATTTGAATAAAATGTCATAGGATGCTTTAGTTAACAATTTTTATTCAATACATATATAAAATTGTATATATAAAATTGTATATTGCACTATATATCCTCTGGCATAAAATATAACAGGATGAAGAAAACCACTGGGCCCAAGTGGTGACACACCCCCTATATATAAAGATCAAAAATGGTGAAAACATATGTAAAATAATGTCCAGCACTCTGGTGACCTTATGTGTGTGAGGTCTAATTGAAAAAATTCCTGTCTGATAGATTGTTAATAGTCTGTAACAATTATTACAAGTCCTTTGCTGAGCGATGTTACAGTCTTTATAAATGATATTGTAGCAAATAATATATCATTGCTGTTGTAACTTATAGCTGGTTAATAAAGTTACTAAATTGAGCTCAAACAGATATTGCTGCTGGTAGTGTGGCTCACCCGCTCCTGTGGGACTCTGCGTACGATGTCCTCTATGATATGCCTCGTGCGGAGGCATTGGAAGAATGTATCTCTGCTGGCAGAGCGAATGCCTTTGTGGGTGCGCTTGGCAGAGCGTCTCCCCTGACCTCCGCACTGCTGTTAACGAAGGGGGTACCACTGGATGGTATGGCGTCCCTCGTGGTGTGATGATGGAGTCCTGGGCGGGTGAGCAAATGGAGCTCTCACAGCAGGATTTCGGCTCAGATCGTGGCAAGCATAAAGAAAGTCCGGAATGGATTTAGAGCTGAAGTTATACCGGTCTCAGTCTTTTCCAGGTACTGGTGCCAGATTCACACTTTGTATATGAGTGCGATATTATATGAATGTCCTAGAGGCGTTTCAGGGTTGTATTGCAGGTAGCGCACGACCCTTTCTTCAGTAGGAATTAAAAGCAAATATATGTCACAGCTTTTCCAATGGATCATTTTTATATGGTGGTGCACATTTGGATGTAATTACATATGGGTCAAATCTAATACCTGGCTTGGACTATATACCCCTATGAGGATAGTATCCTGATTCACGTTATCTATGGCCCAATTCACATTGGGACATAGCGTTTTTCATGTCTTAATTCACATTCTAAAATAAAATATTTCATTAAATAATAATAATAAAAAATAATAATTAATAATAAAAAAGGAAGGAAGGAGCAGCTTTGCAACAAAATGTATATACACACAGATTGTAATGTGTATACACGCAACTGGAGTGAAAATAGAAATAAAAATAAATAAAAATAAAAAATGAAATACTATAAAATACTTGTCAACTGTAGCTAGATTTAGATGCATAACGTTAGTACATCGATATAGTTAGATGTAAGAAATATAAAAGGCTATCAAATGCATATTAAAATAAAACACATATAAAAAAATATATAAAAATGAAAATAATAATGATAATAAGAATTAAAAGTGAGAATCCAAAAATGTGAATATGGATAAATGTTACGCTGAGCGCTCCGGGTCCCTGCTCCTCCCCAGAGCGCTCGCGGCATTCTTCTGTGTGCAGCGCCCCGGTCAGACCCGCTGACCGAGAGCGCTGCACTGTTATCGCCGGCGGGGATGTGATCCGCGTAGCGGGACGCGCCCGCCCGCGGGTCGCATCCCAATCATCTCACCTGTCCCGTTCCCCTGCTGTCATGTCCCGGTGGGCGGCTCCGCGCCCTAGGGCGCGCGCGCGCCAGCTCTCTGAGATTTAAAGGGCCAGTGCACCACTAATTGGTGCCTGGCCCAATCAGTGGTAATCACTCCCAAACATATATAAACCCACTTCCCCTTCCTGTCCTTGCCGGATCTTGTTGCCTTGTGCCATGTGAAAGCGTTTAGTGTGTTCCCAAGCCTGTGTACCCAGACCGTCTGCTGTTGCCCCTGACTACGAACCTCGCTGCCTGCCCTGACCTTCTGCTACGTCTGACCTCTCCTCCATCTAGTCCTCGTGTACCGCGCCTGTCTCAGCTGTCAGTGAGGTTGAGTCGCTATCAGGTGGAATGACCTGGGGGTTACCTGCCGCTGCAAGTCCATCCCGCTTTGCGGCGGGCTCTGGTGAAAACCAGTAACCTCTTAGACTCCGTTCCCCTGGTACGACCGACACCATCACCTCACTGACACAGAGGATCCACCACCAGTGTCCTCTCCGCATACCAGTCCAGATCCTGACAGTAGATCCGGCCATGGATCCCGCTGAGGTTCCGCTGCCCAGTGTTGCTGACCTAACCTCCGTGGTCGCCCAGCAATCACAGCAGATCGCGCTACAAGGACAGCAGTTGACTCAGTTGACCGCTATGCTGCAACAGCTTCTGCCGCAACAACAACAACCATCTCCCCCGCCAGCTCCTGAATCTCCTCTAAAGCGAGTGGTGGCTCCCAGCTTCCGCCTGTCTCTACCGGACAAGTTTGATGGGGACTCTAAACAGTGCCGTGGATTCCTGTCCCAGTGTTCCCTACACCTGGAGATTATGTCAGATCAATTCCCTACAGAACGGTCTAAGGTGGCGTTCGTGGTCAGCCTCCTGTCTGGAAAGGCCTTGTCATGGGCCACACCGCTTTGGGACCGCAATGATCCTGCCACTGCTACAATCCAGTCCTTCTTCTCTGAAGTACGTAGTGTATTTGAGGAGCCAGCCCGGGCTTCCTCAGCCGAGACTGCTTTGCTGAACCTTATCAAAGGGAGTTCTTCTGTGGGCGAATACACCATCCAGTTCCGCACCCTCGCCTCAGAGCTATCCTGGAATAATGAGGCCCTCTGCGCGACCTTCAAGAAAGGCTTATCCAGTAACATCAAAGATCTCCTGGCCGCACGAGAAATTCCTACTAATCTGTCTGAACTCATCCATTTGGCCACCCGCATCAACATGCGTTTCTCGGAAAGACGCCAGAAACTTCGTCAGGAAAAGGATCTTGTTCGCACCAGGCGGTTTTTCTCCCAGGCTCCTCTCTTCCAACGTCCTTTGCAATCTGTTCCTGTGCCTTCCGCCAAGGAGGCAATGCAAGTGGATTGGTCTCGCCTGACCCTACAAGAGAGGACTCGCTGCCGAAACGAGAATTTGTGCCTGTACTGTGCTAGTACCGAACATTTCCTTAAAGACTGTCCTATCCGCCCTCCGCGTCAGGAGAAACGCACGCACCTAGTTCACGAGGGTGAGACGACACTTGGGGTGAATTCTGCCTCTCCACGTCTGACTGTACCTGTGCGGATTTCTCCTTCCGCCAAACTCCTCCTTCTCAGCAGTGGCCTTCTTGGACTCTGGTTCTGCAGGAAACTTTATCTTGGCCTCTTTCGTTAATAGGTTCAGTATTCCAGTAACCCGTCTCGTCAAGCCGCTCTTCATCTCTTCAGTAAACGGAGAGAAATTGGACTGCACTGTGCGCTACCGCATTGAACCCCTGCCAATGAGCAGTGGACTTCACCATGAAAAAATTAAATTTTTCGTTCTGCTTAACTGCACCTCTGAAGTTCTTCTTGGCTTGCCGTGGCTCCAGCGTGATGCTCCTACCCTTGACTGGACCACCGGGGAGATCAAAAGTTGGGGTCCTTCTTATCACAAGCGATGTCTTACATCTGCTTCCACTAGTCAAACCCCTGAGGCTTCTTCTTTACCGGGCCTTCCCAAGGCTTACCAGGACTATTCAGATGTATTCTGCAAAAAGCAAGCAGAGGTCTTACCTCCACATAGACCTTATGATTGTCCCATTGACCTTCTTCCTGGTACCACTCCGCCCCGTGGCAGGATTTACCCTCTGTCAGCCCCAGAGACTCAAGCCATGACGGAGTATATCCAGGAGAACTTAAAGAGGGGTTTTATTCGGAAATCCTCATCCCCTGCTGGAGGGGGGGTTCTTCTTTGTTTCTAAAAAGGATGGATCCTTACGCCCATGTATTGACTACCACGGTTTAAACAAGATTACCATCAAAAACCGCTATCCGCTGCCTTTGATCTCCGAACTTTTTGACCGTCTATACGGAGCAAGTATCTTCACCAAACTGGACTTAAGGGGCGCGTATAATCTTATTCGCATCCGTAAAGGTGATGAGTGGAAAACCGCTTTCAATACCAGAGATGGACATTTTGAATATCTAGTTATGCCCTTTGGGCTCCGCAACGCCCCTGCAGTCTTCCAGGACTTATTGTATACCTGTGTTGTGGTCTACTTGGATGACATCTTGATTTTTTCCTCTAACTTAGAGGAACACCGTCGTCATGTCCGTCAAGTGCACCAAAGACTCCGTGCAAAACACCTGTAAGCTAAATTTGAAAAATGTCTCTTTGAATGCAACAGTCTTCCTTTCCTAGGTTATCTAGTCTCTGGCCAAGGGCTTCAAATGGATCCAGATAAACTGTCAGCGGTTTTGGATTGGCCACGCCCTTCTGGACTCCGTGCTATCCAACGCTTCCTGGGATTCGCCAACTATTATCGACAGTTTATTCCCCACTTCTCCACCATTGTGGCCCCTATTGTGGCTCTGACTAAGAAGAATGCTAATCCAAAGTCGTGGCCTCCACAAGCAGATGAGGCCTTCAAACGTCTCAAAGATGCCTTCGCCTCTGCACCAGTTTTGTCCAGACCTGATCCGTTGAAACCATTCTTCCTGGAAGTAGATGCTTCCTCAGTCGGAGCCGGAGCCATACTTCTGCAAAAAAGGCTACCGGACGTAACATTACCTGTGTTTTTTTCTCAAAGACTTTCTCTCCGGCAGAAAAGAACTACTCTATTGGAGATCGTGAACTCCTGGCCATCAAGTTAGCATTCGAGGAGTGGAGACATCTTTGGGAGGGTTCCAAACACCCCATTGTAATTTACACTGACCACAAGAATCTGTCTTAACTCCAGTCCGCTCAGCGTCTGAATCCTCGCCAGGCTAGATGGTCGTTGTTTATTGCCAGCTTCAACTTCAAGATTCACTTCCGTCCCGCTGACAAGAGTGTCAGAGCTGATGCCCTTTCTCGTTCCTCTGATGCCTCCGAGTCTGAAGCCCCTCTGCAGCATATTATACCACCTGAGTGCCTGGTCTCCTCTGCTCCAGCCTCACTGGGCCAAACCCCCCCTGGAAAGACTTTTGTTCCTCCACGCCTTCGCCTCAGGATCCTCAAATGGGGGCATTCTTCTCACCTGGCTGGTCATGTTGGCATTAAAAAGTCCATTCAGCTAATCTCCCGTCTGTATTGGTGGCCTACACTGGAGGTTGACGTTACTGATTTTGTTCGGGCTTGTACTGTTTGTGCCCGGGAAAAAACTCCTCGCCAGCAGCATGCTGGACTCCTCCATCCTTTGCCCGTCCCTGAGCAACCATGGTCCCAAATTGCCATGGATTTCATTACAGATTTTCCCGTATCCCATGGCAACACCGTCATTTGGGTGGTCGTTGATCGTTTTTTCCAAAATGGCTCACTTTATTCCGCTTCCAGGCCTTCCTTCTGCGCCTCAGTTGGCGAAGTAATTTTTTCTGCAGATTTTTCGTATTCACGGGCTTCCCACGCATATCGTCTCGGATAGAGGCGTTCAATTTGTGTCAAAATTTTGGAGAGCTCTCTGTAATCAATTAAAGATCAAATTAAATTTCTCATCCTCCTATCAACCCCAATTCAATGGACAAGTGGAAAGAGTAAACCAAATTCTTGGTGACTACTTGCGACATTTTGTCTCCTCCCGCCAAGATGATTGGGTCGACCTTCTGCCCTGGGCTGAATTCTCGTACAATTTCAAAAATTCTGAATCCTCCGCCAAATCCCCATTCTTTGTGGTGTACGGCCGTCACCCTCTGCCCCCCCCCTCCCCATTTCCACTTCTTCTGGAGTTTATGCCGTGGATGAAGTAACCCGGGACTTCTCCACTATCTGGAAGGAGACTCAAAAGTCGCTCCTACTGGCCTCCTCTCGAATGAAGAGACATGCAGATAAAAAGAGAAGAACTCCTCCTGTCTTTCTCCCTGGGGACAAAGTGTGGCTCTCTGCCAAATACATACGCTTTCGTGTCCCTAGCTACAAGTTATTAACATTTGACCGCTAAGCGGTCACTGAGACCCTCTTAAATTTCAAGAAGAATGTGATCTCCTGTATAGACGCTTCACCAATAGAGGTTATCCTAAGAAAGTCCTTCACAAGGCCTTCGCCAGAGCTAGGGCGACTCCGAGATCTGAATTATTACGTGATCATAAATTGGCTACAGACAACAGTGGCCAAAAGATCATTAGGTGTATCGGAACTTTTGATCAACACAATCAAAAAATCATGAATATACTTAGGAAATATTGGTCTATTTTACAGGTGGACAATGACCTTAGGGAGGTGATCTCTACTCACCCTTCCATAACCTATCGTAGAGGACCTAATATTCAAAATCAAATAGTTAGGAGTTTTTATGCAGAGGAGTCTGCATCCAGTTGGTTGAAATCATCAATCCAAGGATCACATCCATGTGGACGGTGCAATTTTTGCAAATTTATGCCACGTACAAAAGAATTCTCTAATCCGATTGATAATCGGAAATATCAAATTAGGGACTTCATCACCTGTCAAACGATGGGGGTAGTGTACCTAGCCACATGCAATTGTCCTAAAATCTATGTAGGAAAGACAGTCCAACAATTGCGTAGACGTATTTCAAAACACATGAGTACTATTAACACCTATCAAGATACGCCAATTGCTAGGCATATGAGGACTGTACACAATGATGCTCCCTTTGAATTACGTTTCTGTGGCATTACCCAGTGCAAACTGGGTCTGAGACGTGGCAATCTTAACACCAGACTGCTTCAAGAAGAAGCCCGATGGATTTGGAGATTAAAATCCCAAAGCCCAAATTGACTGAATGAAGGCTTCACCTATGCAGCCTTCTTGTAGGATAGGAATCACTTATTACAATTGGTACTATATAGAAGAGCCGCTATAAGCCTTTATTAATCCTATTTATGAATTACTTCCGTTGATGATATTAATTATGACTATATCTATGTAGAACAGATGAGTATTTGCTCCCCCCTTTTTATTATCGATTACACTAATTCAGTGGTATTATGAATAATATATTTTTACTTGATACTATATCTATGTTGCTAGGTTGGTCGCCCTATATTACCAGATAGTAACCTAATTAGTGTTCTCGAATTAGTTATTACTTGCTATGCAGTCGTTGTTCACATGAGTGGTTATATTGTGTATTACAGCTCTATCACAACAGCCATGTGTGAATCGCATGCCAAATCGGCTAAGTACCGGCGCATATGTCTGTCACGCAGCCTCCCAGCAGTGGCTGCATATGACTAAGTATTCGCGCACGTTCTCCTGCGCATCCGTACTGCGCATGCGTTCATATCGGAGGTTCGGGAAGCTATCAGTTAGCGCAGGACCGTTGGCGCACATACGTGTACAGCTTCCGGCACCAATGAGGAGTTCAGAAGCTTGATTGGTCTCAGCTGGTTGGTCAAGGATGCTGTCAATCAAACGAATATAGCAAGATGCATCCTGGTCTAAATTCTATTGGCCAGGAAGCGGTCAATCATTAGTCTGCATGTTATTGTAACCAATGAGATGTCATGTTAATACAGGAAGTGACATGTTCTAATGACGTTAGAGACAGGAGGTTATTTAAACCCCTGCAAGGCTTGTTTGCACGCCATTTGCCTCTTAGCCCTTGATAAAGCCACAGCCTGTGGCGAAACGTCGGGCGGGCGGGCAATGTGTTAGATTTTTAATTGTCTCACACTATAGACTGTGGACTGCAGCCACAGTCTATTTTTTCAATTCACTTCTATAGCATGCAGTGTCATGCCAATCAATGCATTATGGATCAATATGTGTGAGGTTATTTTAATCTTGGCTCATTAAACGTTAAGTTTTATATTGGGTGGGAAATTTAGGGTCTCAGTGACCGCTTAGCGGTCAAATGTTAATAATATTGGATTTACCCTCCACTCATAGGTCCCTTTTGTTGCCTAGCTACAAGTTGGTTCCTCGCTACCTCGGTCCTTTTAAAATCAAGAATCAAATTAATTCTGTCTCTTACAAACTTCATCTTCCTTCTTCTCTTCGCATTCCTAACTCTTTACATGTGTCTCTTCTCAAACCTCTTGTGCTTAACCGCTTTTCTCCCAAGGTTACTGTTCCCGCTCCTGTTTCTGGCTCCTCTGATGTCTTCGCTGTCAAAGAGATCCTTGCCTCCAAGATCGTCCGAGGTAAAATAATTTTTTTAATTGATTGGGAGAATTGTGGCCCTGAAGAGAGGTCCTGGGAACCTGAGGCCAACATTTTTGACAAGGAGCTTGTCTGCAGATTCCTGGGCTTCAAAAAGAGGGGGAGACCTAAGGGGGGGGGGGGTACTGTTACGCCGAGCACTCCGGGTCCCTGCTCCTCCCCGGAGCGCTCGCGGCGTTCTTCTGTGTGCAGCGCCCCGGTCAGACCCGCTGACCGGGAGCGCTGCACTGTTATCGCCAGCGGGGATGCGATCCGCGTAGCAGGACGCGCCCGCCCGCGGGTCGCATTCCAATCATCTCACCTGTTCCGTTCCCCTGCTGTCATGTCCCGGCGTGCGCGGCCCCCCTCTCTAATTGGTGCCTGGCCCAATCAGTGGTAATCACTCCCAAACATATATAAACCCACTTCCCCTTCCTGTCCTTGCCGGATCTTGTTGCCTTGTGCCCTGTGAAAGCGTTTAGTGTGTTTCCAAGCCTGTGTACCCAGGCCGTCTGCTGTTGCCCCTGACTACGAACCATGCTGCCTGCCCTGACCTTCTGCTACGTCTGACCTCGCCTCCGTCTAGTCCTTGTGAACCACGCCTGTCTCATCTGTCAGTGAGGTTGAGTCACTATCGGGTGGAACGACCTAGGGGTTACCTGCCGCTGCAAGTCCATCCCACTTTGCGGCGGGCTCTGGTGAAAACCAGTAACCTCTTAGACTCCGTTCACCTGGTACGGCCCACGCATTCACCTCACTGACACAGAGGATCCACCACCAGTGTCCTCTCCGCATACCAGTCCGGATCCTGACAATAAATAAATAAAATAGAATAGAATGTAATACAAATAAAATAAAAATAAATATAGAATCGAAATAATGAGAATTTAAAAAATGGTGATAAATAATAATAAATAAAAATAAAATGAAAAATAAAAAATGAAATATACATATAAATAAGATATATGTATAAATGAAAAAAAAAGTATACAAGACCTCTTTCTATCTTGTGCATAGATTGGAGACGGAGACCTTATATTTTATGCCAGAGGATATATAGTGCTATATACTATTTTATATATACTATTTTATATATGTATTGAATAAAAATTGTTAACTAAAGCATCCTATGACATTTTATTCAAATATCATTATTTACCTTTTGGGGTAGAATCCTTGAGGATTGGTTATACATTTTGTATATAATTTACAAATCTGTTTAACTTTCTGGCACCAGTTGATTTAAAAAAAAAAATTCCGCGGGAGTACCCCTTTAACTCCTTAACGACGAAGGACGTATATTTACTTCCTCCGCTGGCTCCCGCGATATGCGGCAGGGTCACGCGGTGATCCAGCGTCATATCGGGTCGGTCCCGGCGGCCATCAACGGCCGGGACCAACCCGCGGCTAATGCAGGACATCACTGATCGCGGTGATGCCCTGTATTAACCCTTCAGACGCAGGGATCAAAGCTGACCGCCGCGTCTGAAGCGAAAGTTAAACTATCCCAGCTGCTCAGTCGGGCTGTTCGGGACCACCGCGGTGAAATTGCGGCATCCCGAACAGCTTACAGGACACTGGGAGGGACCTTACCTGCCTCCTCGGTGTCTGATCGGCGAATGACTGCTTCGTGCCTGAGATCCAGGCAGGAGCAGTCAAGTGCCGATAACACTGATCACAGGAGTGTTAATAAAAAGTGTTAATAAAGATCATTTAACCCCTTCCCTAATAAAAGTTTGAATCATCCACCTTTTCCCATAAAAAAAATAAAACAGTGTAAATAAAAATAAAAATACACATATGTGGTATCGCTGCGTGCGTAAATGTCCGAACTATAAAAATATATCGTTAATTAAACCACATGGTCAATAGCGTACATGTAAAAAAAAATTCAAAAGTCCAAAAAAGCGTATTTTTGGTCACTTTTTATACCATTAAAAAATGAATAAAAAGTGATCAAAAAGTCAGATAAAAAATGGTACCGATAAAAACTTCAGATCACGGCGCAAAAAATTAACCCTCATACCGCCCTTTATGTGGAAATATATAATAAAAGTTATAGGGGTCAGAAGAGGACATTTTTAACCATATCAATTTTCCTGCATGTAGTTACGATTTTTTCCAGAAGTACGACAAAATTAAACCTATATAAGTAGGGTACCATTTTAACCGTATGGATGTACAGAATAATGATAAGGAGTCATTTTTACTGAAATAGGCACTGCATAGAAAAGGAAGCCCCCAAATTTACAAAATGGCGTTTTTTCTTCGATTTTGTCGCACAATGATTTTTTTTTCTGTTTCGCCGTGGATTTTTGGGTAAAATGACTAATGGCACTGCAAAGTAGAATTGGTGATGCAAAAAATAAGCCATAATATGGATTTTTAGGTGGAAAATTTTAAGGGTTATGATTTTTAAAAGGTAAGGAGGAAAAAACGAAAAACTGAAAAACCCTGCGTCCTTAAGGGGTTAATGTGGTAAATCTGGGATCAGACTTTGTATACCCTCTGCAGCAACACTGGTATTGAAAAATATATGTAAAGAAAAAAAAAACTGTGGCGTGCTTAGCAAAACAAAGCATGAATGTTTTGTAGCCTTCACATTTATAAAAACAGCTTTGCTTTCTATGTATAAATAGTGTGTATAGACACACTGGTATGGAAATAAACAATGCGACCCTTGCAGCCAAAACTACTGCACTCCATTTATTTAATTCTTTTGGTGGAATCAAGCATTAGAATTTCCATATCGGAATTCTGCAGTGTGCACGGTACAGCAGAATCCCACTGAAGACAATAGGGGGCTGCTGCACTGGAATTTCCGAGTTTCTTCACTCGGAAATTCTGTAAAGTGAATCCAGTCTACAAAGGCACCTAATGTCCCTGCTGCATGTAAGTCTATAGAGCCCGGCTTCTGCAACAAGCCAGATCAAGTAGCATGCCAGGGAGTGAAGCGCACACCCATGCATTTCTTCTGGATCTAGCAGTCAGTGTGCGTCTCAGCACCAAGACTTTCACCAATCAATGCTTTTGACATGTTTATGTGACATGTCAAAAGTTTTTAAAAGTAACAGTGATGCTTTAAGATCTTGGGTCATTTTAAATTCATTCATTTTCTGGCATAGTTATACAAAAAAATTGTGTTTTACTACCTACTGGCACGTACAGGTGCAACAATATGCATGTATGTTCAATAGTTACAGAAACATACACACATACACACACACACACACACACACACACACTCTCTATATGAAGCAGAAACATTACTGTGCACCTGCTGTGCTACTGAACCAGTTTCGCTTTGGGCCACGTTCAGGAATGAAGTCCAAGTACCCTCTATATTTTTATCCTTTATCCCACTTCAGAATGAGGAAGGTGGGCTCCTGCTGCTAGGTACCAGGCTGCCTAACAAGAGTAGTCTAAGTTTGGTTAGCAGCTGGCCCAGTAGGCCAGGTAGCACTGGTGCAAAGTACCAGGGGGTCAGGCAAGAAAGCATAGTCAGCAGGCTGGGTCGAGCACTGGAGAGACGATATGGCACACAGAGATAAGACAGAGTCAGTCAGTATCAGACAAGAAGGTCAAGGAAAACAGCAAAGGTTCGCGTTCAACAGTCGGGTAAGACTCAGAATAGATGTTTTGCTATTTGAGGGACTCAGATATAGATTAAAATCAGAAGACTGGCACAATATAAGGATAGCAGAATCAGATAAGGCACACCTTTGTGATGAACAACACAGGGAGAAGGCAGCAGATAGAGCTGTGTTGGATAGGAAAGAACTACCTCTACCAGCTGATAAGTACTGGAAGGCTTGATTTTATTTTAAGAAGTGAGATTTTAAAACATTTTTACCCCAGAATACCATTTTAACTTTGTGCCTGGAGATCTAATTTCCACCATTCCATCATCAGTATGCAAGATTATAAATTGGAAGGTGCTGATATGCTAGTGAGAAAAGGAAGACAATCCAGCAACTAATCTGCTTTAATCATTATATTGTATGCCCAAAATCAGATGATAGGAATGTGTAACTTCATGTAGTGGGTAATAATGGATAAATGCTATCTGTTAGATGAAAACCATTTAGCATTTTAATTTTTTAGAAAATTATGTATGTCACTTGTTTCTTACTTAGCTATCATTAAATAAATCAGCCTCTAATTTTTACATCCTCATAATAATATGCATATGCTCTTCTGTAAAAAGATAACTGGCAGTGGGTTCAGAATTACTATGTGTTGACACTAAATGGGAGAAAGCCTAGGTATTTATCAGCAAAGCAGTTATGTGATTCTTAGTGAAACCAATCCACTGTAAAGTCATCATAATAAAGCACTCCCACGGGTATCATTCACTACATGAAACAGCATTTTCTACTATTGTATCACTTTATGGTCTATTACATATAGCATAATTTTTTTTTGTCCTTTGGACACTAGATAAATGATATTTGATAAAAATGCAGAAAATTTGTAGGCAATTATTACTGAGGCAATTTTTTACGGAGTTTACTGAGATCAAGTGAGATGACAGATTCCATGTACTTTATCCAGGTGCCAGACAAATGTAGCTTAAGTTTGATCTAAAGGAATGTGTTCAGCCAAACATCTGTGCACATTTATGTGCTCAACTACAATACTTCCTAAGGCCACCGCAATTATAAGGCCAGGTTCACTGGGACAGGTTTTTCTTTATTGTAAATAGTAGTGATTGGTATTTATAACAATGTCAATCATCCTTAGTTTGGTTTTATGGTTTCATTAATTCTCTATATTTTCTGGTATTTTCCCATGTACTTTATTGGTAAAAAAAAAAAAAAAAAACATGCAACAATGACCATGTGTAAACTGCATGCATGTCTCCACAACATAGTCATATTATGTCAAAATACTGCTGAACACATACTGGTAGCACTACTTATTAATTGTTTGGCTTGGAGGAACTGGTAATGGACAAAACCTTCCCAAAAAACACAGGTAATATGGTCTTTATTTTGTTGTGACTTTGGCGCACTTTCTTCAGGGGTGGAGTATCAGATGGCTTCCACTGGGACAACTGGGCCTTTGTTTCCAGACCATTGGCCCAGACCAACGATTCATCTTCCATTATGCCCTTCACGCGATCAATCATTCTGAGTGCCACAGCCTGACCATTTGATGAATAAAGCCATGTTTATTTTAACTTTATTTCTTAAATAATTTTTTAAATAAGAATAACAGCCATATCACCAAAGCAATAAGAAAGAAATGTAAACATATGTAGGTAGCGCAGTACCAACGTAACTATGAACATGTAACAGAGAACTAACATGCCAGTACTGATAACATGTCATTGCAGACTCCCCCTCCACCAACTATACCCGCACAACACACACACACACACACACAAAAAAAAGAATAGTTAAGGGAAAAAGAAAAAAGAGGAGATGTGCAAGACAAGGTAAGAGACGAATAACAGTTCCTGTCTGTTCGCCCAGTAAGATTACTGGAAACAAGTCAGCCCATATCATCCTGGAGGCATAGTAAGTCCAGTGTGTTACTAAAAGCTGCCAAATTATACCACTCTGTGTGTCAGAATGGCATCACAAAGTTTGATGCCTTAGGGTGTCTTAGTGTAGTGTTCTTCACATTGCGTTTCTTGTGCCTTTCCATGTCCAGTCGGTCAACCTCCAAAAAGGTTTTCAGCTCGTTTACCACATCTGCTACGGCTGGCATGGTAAGTTTTATCCACTTTCTTAGGAGCACACGTTTTGCCACCAACAGAATAACGAGAAGAAAACTGGGAACGCTGCGCAAACCAACCACCTTCAGTTATAGACAGGTCAACAGACTGGGACAGAAGGGCCTGCAGGGTAGGGGGGGGGGGGGGGGGGGCACATATCATCCAGTGTGTAGCAATGTAGGCAATGCTGAGACTTCAAGCAATCCCAAATCCTGTGATAAAAATTGGGAGAGGCTGTAAGACTAAAACCAAGATAGCCAAATGCATTATCTTGAAATAGTTTTCCCTCCAATGCTCATTGATGGCAATTTGCCTGGACTTTTGCCCACAAGCCATGTTTATGGTAAGTGCTGTGAACTGTATTATTTGTATTGTTCCAGTGCAATGGCTTATATTCTCTGTGCTGCCACTTGCATAAGAGGTACAAATGTAGCAGAGTTAACAGTCAGAGTCTTAGGGCATTTCCACATAGGTTTCTGATTAAAGATTCTAGAAATTCTGTAGGAGGAGTTCCCAAATAGAAATCTCTCTGCCCAGGGGCCTGGAACAGTCACGCTTCTCTCTGCCCGCATGCCTACTGTGTAGAAAGTTAGTCCTGGCTCTGCCAGTGAAACAATTCAGAGCAAGCATTAAATCTAGTCATAAGTGTAGTCGATGCAATCGGCTTCACGGGAGACACGAACACAGGTAGCAAGGGGTATAGTAGGGGTATAGTAAATGCCCCTAGGCTTTCCACTTTGCCATGCAAAAAAGAGAGTGCTACAACATGAATTGGTGGTGACAAGTGCATAGACTAACATAATGGAGACTAAAAAAGATTGGAAACATTGAAAGGTGAGCAATAATCATGACCATTTTTTGGGACTATATTTTATAAAAAGGAATGTAGATTTTAATATACTTTACTGCCCAGTGTGAATAAGTGGAAACTGGTGAAGGAGACAGTTTAATTTTGAGACTGAATATAAGATTGCTTCCAGCCCAGTATATGTAGGTGCATATAAGATGTGGTACTGCTTTTTGTGTACAGCTAAATAAATTAGTATTTAATCCCTTTCTTATTTTGTGTGTTTGCCCACTGACAAATAAATGATTAGTCTGTAATTTTAATCATAGGTTTATTTGAACACAGAAAAACAACAAAAAAAGCTATTTCAAATAAGTTATGAATTGATTTGCATTTTACTTCCCTATTAATCAATCAGCAAGATTTCTAGCTTTTAGGTGTCTATTATACAGTTAACAAGCTGAGATTAGGAGCAGTCTTAAAAAAACAGTGCTCATATTCCAAGCATGTTACAAGTATATTGGACTGGATTTGGAAAGACACATCCCTGTCCATATGTGGTCTCAGAGCTGACAATGCATGTCAAATGACAAAAAAAACAACCATGAGATGAAAAGAACTGCCTGTAGAGTTCAGAGACATGATTATGTGAAGACACAGATCTGCATGGGGGGGGGGGGGTCCAAAAAAGTCTGCTGCATTGAAAGCATAGCAGAGTGACCTCCATAACGTTTAAATAGAAAAATGTTTGGAACAACTAGGACTCTTTCTAGAGCTGGCCACCCCACCTAAAGCGAAATAATCGGTGGAGAAGTTCCTTAGTCAGATAAATTAACATAAACCAAATGCTCAGTCTGGCTGAGCTCAAAAGATCTTGTCTGCAGATGGAAGAATGTCTAGAAGGTCAGGATCACTGCAGCACTCTACAGTCTGGGATTTATGGCGGAGTGGCCAGAAAGAAGCCTTTTCACAATAAAACACACTTAAACACCCACTTGAAGTTTCAAAAAGTACCTGAAGGACTCTCAGACTGTATGAAACAAGATTCTCTGTTCTGAAGAAACCAAGACTGAAGTTTTTGGCCTTAAAGGAGTAGTCCAGTGGTGATTCAGTGGTGAGCAACTTATCCCCTATCATAAGGATAGGGGATAAGTTGCAGATCGCGGGGGGTCCGACCGCTGGGGCCCCCTGCGATCTCCTGTACGGAGCCCCGACAGCCCGCTGGAAGGGGGCGTGTCGACCTCCGCACGAGGCGGCGGCCGACACGCCCCCTCAATACAACTCTATGGCAGAGCCGAAGCGCTGCCTTCGGCAATCTCCGGCTCTGCCATAGAGATGTATTGAGGGGGCGTGTCGGCCGCCGCTTCGTGCGGGGCGGAGAGCCGGGGCCCCGTACAGAGAGATCGAAGGGGGCCCCAGCGGTCGGACCCCCCGCGATCTCAAACTTATCCCCTATCCTTAGGATAGGGGATAAGTTTTTCACCACTGGACTACCCCTTTAAAGGGGTTCTCTGCTCCTAGACATCTTATCCCCTATCCAAAGAACAGGGGATAAAATGTCTGATCGTGGGGGTTCGGCTGCTGAGATCCCTCTGCGATCTCCTTAGGATAGGATGTCTAGGGGGCAGAGTGCCCCTTTAATTCTAAGGGTTTTGTTTGGAGGAAACCAGGCACTGCTCATCACCTGTCCACTACCACCTGGCATGGCAGTGGCAGCATCATGCTGTGTGGGTATTTTTCAGTGGCTTGGACACAGAGACTGGTCGGGTTTGATGTAAAGCTAAATGGAGTAAAGTGCAGAGAAATTCTTCATAAAACCTTAGACTTTCCAATTGCACTGTATGTCTTTTATGTGGTAATGTGGGATTTTTTGTTGTTGTTTTTTTTTTTGTAAATTTGAACTTATCACTCTCTCCTACAAAGGTTTCCACAGAGGTGCACTGCTTTAGATTTCCTCCCTCATTTTTGCCTACCTCTCCATCTGAGCTTTGTATTCTGCCAACAATCTAAGACTGACATCCCCCTTAATGTGAACCTCCAACTCCCCTCTCCATGCACTTTTCTAGGAGGTCAGATTCATTTCTATGGTGAATCGTTTTAGGTATGCACTAAAAACACATATTTTTATACAGGCCTTTCATATTCCTTCATCTAAATCTCCCCAGACTTATATTAACCTTTTCCACATTATTTCACATGGCCTAAGAAAGGGTTTCTGCACAATGAATAAAAAGTAAAAATTGCAGGGGATTGTAGTGGGGAAAAAAATTAACCCTGGCACTATAACTGCTTCAGAGTCCCGATCGACAGTATACTGTGTATAGGATGCTGAAGGCAATTACTTCCCCCAGCAGTCAAAAACTAAAGCACATATGAAGGCTAAGCCACCACCTCTTTAATAGTAAACAGGGCCCTCAATGTTTGAATTGTTTATAAATATTTAATTATATTAATTAACATTTATTGTAATTATTATGTTTCAGATATATAAAATTATAACTTATTATGTTTCAGAATTTATTAATAAACAAAGAGAAAAGAACAATTCATAAGGCAGTATCAAAGCGATAGCACAAGGGTTCAAAAGGTATCATAAGCCAAAGAAGAAGAAAACATGGTCTTGTAGGAAAATAGAAATCATATCATAATAAAAAACAAAAAAAGCAGCATTTAAAATACTGTAACATCTCGGGGGGGGGGGGGGAGGGGGGGATCTACAGGTTAGGCTCTGGGACAAACTTGAGAGAGGAATCTATGTATTCCACTTATTTTTATCCTTTACCCTAGGATGTGGTAGCTGGGAAGATACCACACAAGTGGTCTCAGTTAGATGGCAGCTGGACAGAAATACAGGCAGATAGGGTTAGGTGATGCTGGAGATGGTATTAGTGCAGCACAGCAGAGGCAGAGTTGAAATGGCATTATAGCAGTACAGAATCTGTGAAAAAGCAGAGCTGGGAAGCTCAGTGTCACGTCTGGGCAGGGAAGGAGTGCACATTATTCTTATCCACTCCCATATCCCTGCCCTAGGTGACGGGTCAGAAACCATGGTGACAGTCCCTCCCTAGACAAGTGAGGGGAGTCAACAGTCAAAATAATAAAAAACAATAACACAGGCACAGATCAAGGTACAGTAGGGAGCAGGCAGACTAACAGAAGCAAAAACTAACAAACACACACACACACTATAAGTCAAAATCCACTATCCGCATCAAAACAAAGAGTTGTCAAAGTACAAAAATGCTAATACCAGAAGAAGAGTCAGAGAGCGGAGCCGAAGGGTCAAAATGCCAGATATAACAGAAACAAATTAAAGCTAGCTAGGAGTACAAACTGAGCTCTTTAGCAGGCAGGGATTGGGAGTAGACTGTCAGCTTATATGGAGCCAGCACAGGTGCTCCAATCAAGATCCGCTGACCAGTCCAGACAACCGGGCGTAACCCATCAACAATAAACAACAAAGAACCTGTCAGAAAATTTTATGAGGGGCCACTGGACCCTTCACAACTTGAGAGTAAAGAGGTCTTGATTTGGATACGGATGGACCATTAATGTTCTCATCTGTGTCCTCATCCTCCAAATCACACCACTCATTGGTGTCCTCACAGTCATCCTCCAGAATCTCACTACTACCCTCTGACTGCAAGTCAACAGGATTACTCTCCACACTCTTATTGCCCATGGTGTCACATGACGCCAGTTCAGCCAGAGACTGATGAAAAACAGGCTTTACAATACTCTTAGATGTTAAGTCAGATTGTACACTTGATGGAACAATGCCCCCTAGAAGAACTCTGCCAGGCGTAGCTCTCTCAGAGGCATGACATACCTGTGCGCCCAAGTGGCCTCCACGATGGCCACTTGGACGCGGACACTTGACACAGGAGATGATGAAGTGTGTATTCTACCCAAAGTAAAAACACAGGCCGTTTAGCTGACAAAATCTTCTGCGTTTCTCTGGGGTACGAATTGATCCTATTTGCATGGGATCCACCTCGGTTATTATAGACAGCTAAAGAGTCTAGCAAAAGAGGAAAATTGGAGGAAGATGAACACTCTTGTTGGCGCTCACGTAGACGTCTATCTAAACAGACAGCTAACATCATGGCTTGGTCAAGGGTGTCAGCACGCTTTGTGGCTTGTGCTCCTAATCTTTTAACCCTTTCAGGACTCAGCGTATTTCCGTTCTTGCACTTTAGTTTTTTCTTCTCACCTTCTAAAAACCATAACGCTTTCAGTTCTCCACCAACAGACCCATACGAGGGCTTATTTTATAAGCTACCAATTTTACCTTGTAATGACATCAGTCATTTCACCACAAAATCTATAACAAATTTAAAAAAATATATATTTTGGAGAAAAAAAATTGAAAACGGCATCTGTTTATTTATGTAGGTTTTATTTTATTATACTAATTAGAAAAAAATACAACTATATGCACCAAAATTAGTATGTTTAAAATTGGCATCTTCCTATAACTTTTTTATTTTTTCATATATGGGGATGATGAGGGTTAATTTTTTGCGCAGTGGTCTGTAGTTTTTATCTTGATGGGACTTTTTGATCGTTTTTTTTATAAAAATTTTTAGGGTATAAAAAATGACCAAAATTCTAAATTTTGGAATTTTTTTACGTATACGCCATTGACCGTACGGTTTAATTAACATTGCATTTTTATAGTTCGGACATTTACGCACGTGGCTATACCACATATGTTTATATTTAGTTTTGTTTACATATTTATATTTTCTTTATGGGAAAAGGGGGGGGGGTGATTCAAATGTTTATTAGGGAAGAAGTTAAATCATATTTAGGAACTTTTTAAATTTTTTTTTTTACTTTTGTTACACCATTTTTTTAGCCCCCATAGTGGACTATTACATCAGTGTTATCGGCGCTCTGCTTATCCAGCCGATTTCACTGCGGCAGTCCCGAACAGCCCGACTGAGCTGCCGAGAACGGTTTTACTTTTACGTTAGACGCTGCGATCAACTGTGATCGCCACGTCTAAGGGGTTATTGCTGGGCATCACAGTGATCGGTGATGTACGCATTAGACATGGGTTCTGGCGTCTGATATCCCCCGGGACCACCCGGCTATGATGCGGGGTCAGCCCGTGAGCCCGCGTCATAGACGGGGAGAAGGCGCAGGGCATACAGGTATGCCCTGCATCCTTAAGAGGTTAATAAACTTGCAACACTCCAGGCATGCAACATCCTGAATTAACTCAATGTGACTGATTTATTCGGCTTTTGGGGCCCCACTTTTAATTTTGCCCAGGGCCACATTAAGTCTAAAACCGTCCCTGTCTGCAGGCGAACCACAATGGTTTAAAGAGAAGCAGCCCCATTGAGCTTTTGGAGAGAGAATTTGGTTGGAATAGAAGTCGGGGCCATGTGCATTTACAAAGCCCCCGTGGTGCCAGAATAGGGGACTGTGCCCCCACATGTGACCCCATTTTAGAAACTACACCCCTCACAGAATTTAATAAGGGGTACAGTGAGTATTTACACCCCACTGGCGTTTGACAGATCTTTGGAACAGTGGGCTGTGCAAATGAAAAATTAAATTTTCCATTTTCACGGACCACTGTTCCAAAAATCTGTCAGACACCTGTGGGTTGTAAATGCTCACTGTACCCCTTATTACATTTCGTGATGGGTGTAGTTCCAAAATGTGGTCATATGTGGGGGGGCATTGTTCTGGCACCATGGGCGCTTTGTAAACACATGTGCCCTTCAATTTCAGACACATTCTCTCTCCAAAAGCCAAATGGCGCTACTTCTTTCTGAGCATAGTAGTTCACCCGCAGAGCACACTAAATACACATATGGGGTATTTCCATACTCAGAAGAAATGGGGATACATATTTTCGAAGGCTTTTCTCCTATTACCCCTTTTGAAAATGAAAAATTTGGGGTAACACCAGCATTTTAGTGAAAAAGGTAGGAGACCCCCGCCGGCCCCGATCGCCGACCGATCAATCACGTGATTGTGAGGTGGCACCCTTGCCACCTCACTCCTGCTGGGTAAGGGTGAATGGGGCTGTCTCAGACATCCCCATTCACCCTTTTTTTCCGGGTCACCAGAGACCCGAGTGACTCTGAATCGCAGCGATCGCCCCAGGGGTTTGCACGAGGTGCCTGCTGAATGATTTCAGCAGGCATCCTGGTCCGGTCCCCGCCCGCCGCAGGGACCGGAATTCCCACAGGCATACAGGTACGCCCTGTGTCCTTAGATACCAGGACATCAGGGTGTACCTGTATGCCCTATGTCCTTAAGGGGTTAATATAAGCAGTTCACTCTCAGCCTACGTACGGTCTGATTCAGCGTACAAGAGACCCAATCCCGTAAATAAGGCATCCACTGAGGACAACTCCGGAGCATCAGGACCAAGGGAAAATATCCATTCCTGGGGCCCCCCTTGCAAAAGAGACATAATGATAGCCACTCTTTGTGCCTCAGTACCAGATGTGTAAGGCCCTAACCTGAAGTACAATTTGCAGCTCTCACAAAAGGTTTTGAATATCTTGCGGTTACCAGAAAATCGGTCAGGGAGACTAACTGGTGGCTCCACAGGAGCTAAAGCAGGAACATATGACACCTGAGTTCGGGCAGACTCCAGCTCCTGAATTCTGGCTAGCAAGCTCTGAACTAACTGCTCCTGATCTTGCAACCTCTGAGTCAAGGTCTGGACTAATGCTGACTGAGACTGAGAAGACTCATATTGCTGAAGTCTTTAAGCTAAATCATGGACAAGCTGAGTCATGCGCTGCATTTGCTCCACCAAAGCAGACATTGCTTCCATAATACAGGAACAAGGCAAATGCAGGTATATGGGCCTGCTAAAATGGAAGGGAAGGAGTGCACACTATTCTCGCCCCCTCCCCTATCCCTGCCTACTTATGTACCCACCCTAGGTGACGGGTCCGTAACCATAGTGACAGTCTATCCCTAGACAAGTGAGGGGAGTCAACTGTCAAAATAATAAAATACAATAATACAGACACAGGTCAAGGTACAGTAGGGAGAAGACAGACTAAGAGAAGCAAAACTAACACACACAATAAATCAAAATCCACTATCCGCGTCAAAACCAATAGTTGTCAAAGTACAAAAACGTTAATACCAAACAAAGAGTCAAAGAGCGGAGCCAAAGGGTCAAAATGCCAGATATAACAGAAACAGGATAAAGCTAGCTAGGAGTACAAACTGAGCTCTTTAGCAGGCAGGGATTGGGAGTAGACTGCCAGCTTATGTGAAGGCAGAACAGGTGCCCCAATCAAGGTCAGCTGACCAGTCCAGACAACCGGGTGTAATACGGCAAAAAAACAAAAAAACAAAAACAAAGAACCTCTCAGAACCTTTTAACCCTATAGGTTCTGACACTCAGATGCAGCTAGGTGGTGTGAGAGTTTAGGCATGGTTAACCGTCCGGGTCATACACTGAAGAATCAAGCACATATAAGGGATCAGACAGAAGCTGGGTCAGTATACGAGGTTTAGATTAGACATGCAGATCAGGATTAAGGGCCCATTCACATTCACTTGTAAATACTACAATATTGCTCAGGCACTACAGGAAGGAAGAAGTGCTCTCATATAGGTGGTGCCTGGCAGGGATTAAAAGGGGACATAAATCAGGAGAGTTCACTGGCTCAATAAGGGGAGGCTTGAGCACACATGTGGCCCTATGGGACATGTCAGAAACTGTCACAGTATGCAACAGTGCAGGGCAGAGGAATGTCTGGAGGCTATAGCAAGGTGGAAGAGCTGAACATATGGCATGGTACTGGTAAGGGGAATAGTAAACATTGCCTACAGGCAGACTCCAATTGACTTCACTAAAGACAGGGGAAGATTAGCCAGTCAAGTCTGGAAGGCCGCAGACTCTTAAATTTTAACCAGTCTCCAAATAATATTGTATTTCTTTTCAGATAACAAGGGAAGGGACATAATGTTGAAGGGACATAAAAGCTGCAAATCATTTCAGGAGGGAAGAGGGCATTTTACTATTACTATTACAATTGCTAGTCTAGTCGCTCCTGTGCAGATATCTCACCTGGGAGGATGGAAAGGAGAGACTAATGGGGACCAACAGGTCTTATCACTACTGATCTGGGTATAAAGATGGCATTGAGCAGACCATAAATAGGAGTTTACACATTCACCAAAATTGAAATGTGTTCTTGCCTCTTCCTTACACAGGAAAACTTCCTTACACAACTGCAGAATCAAGGAAAAACATCTGCTTTACTTTAGCAGAAGTGCAGTACCAATGCGAAAGACGTCTAATAACAATAGTAATGATTATCATTATCATCCCGAATGCATTTTACATTTAGCTGGTCTAGTTATTACAGAACTGCAAAATTTAGTCTGCTAGGCTTTTTGGTTATTCAGAACAACATAGATGCATCACATTTTGTATAACAGAAGTCAAAGGCAGAACTTTATAGGCATACGGTTATAATTGTTTAAATCCCTTTTGACAGAATAGTATAATATTGTATTTAAAATTACACTACTTTACACAAATGTAAACTGTATGTTAATTTTATAATTAAACGTGGAACACTTTTAATCTCTTACCTTTCTCTCACTTTCTGATGGGTTTGAGAATAATTATCTATTCGCTTTAAACCTGCAATAGGAGGTGCATATCTGAAAATTTTCCACAATTACTGGAAATTTCACAGATGGTCCATGTTGCCAGCATGACCTATTATGAAAAAAATGTTAAATTAGGATTCAGGCTTTTAATGATGATTTATTTTTAATGAAATTATTCTATTCCTTGTGCCATTTATTTATGCAATATTTAATGGAAGGTTCGTGATCATTTAACAAAATTGGAATAATGGGGGAGATTCCTCAAAACCTGTGTAGAGGAAAAGTTGACCAGTTGCCCATAGCAACCAATCAGATTGCTTCATTCATTTTTCAGAGGCCTTTTCAAAAATGAAAGAAGCGATCTGATTGGTTGCTATGGGCAACTAGTTGACTTTTTTTCTGCACAGGTTTTTATAAATCTCCCCAACTATCCCCAAGCAGAAAAAAATGTCACACATTAATAGGCTGTGTCTAAAATTATACCTCTGTCATTTTCATTTGAATTAGACTGATCTGCAATACCTATAAAGGTCATCAACAAGGGTGGCACTGTTTATGAATGAATGCATACATGAATAAATAAATAAAATACAATTTTATTTACTCATCTCAAATCATCTCTTTTATTGATATAGTAACCATGGGTTCTTGTAGTTTGTGACAATTTCATATTATTACATTAATGTCTAACAGATTAACCAGAACATTTTTTAGATTTTTTTTAGTACATGCAGATTTAAAACATTATAGTGTCTTCTCATTCGTTTATTTAAATAGGTTTTTGTCCCTATTTTATCTTCTTATATACTTTGTTTTATTTTTTAGACCTTTACAATATATATATATATATATATATATATATATATATATATATATATAGCAACAGAAGAATGCAGTAGCAGCACACTGCCAGCACAAGGATATAGGTGCAACATGAATATGCAGTTAAAACATGGAGAGCTATACAGCTATGGTGTAATAGATGCGAGCTAAGTGCCTCACTATTTCATAGTTTCACATTTGCATCTATTACACCATAGCTGTATAGCTCTCCATGTTTTAACTGCATATTCATGTTGCACCTATATCCTTGTGCTGGCAGTGTGCTGCTACTGCATTCTTCTGTTGCTGTATATCTAGCCTAGTGGCGTGCACCTGTAGGCCAGGTCCATATAATAGTTTGGCATCAACTAAAGTGCTGGCTGACTTATTCTTTGTCTGTATTGCACATACGGGGGAGTGGCTACCTCCATGTTGGCCTTGCACCCCACCCACCTCTATCAGGTGTGTATATAAGGTGGCTTGGATGTTCCAGATCCTGCCATGCTTACTGAACTGTTCACACAGAGGCATATTCACAGTGTAGGGTCCGTCCCAGGAGGCTACCTTATCGCGGTGGGACGGTCCAAGCTATTTGACCGCCGGCGGAGACAAATTTGCGAGCTAAGTGCCTCACTATTTCATAGTTTCACATTTGCATCTATTACACCATAGCTGTATAGCTCTCCATGTTTTAACTGCATATTCATGTTGCACCTATATCCTTGTGCTGGCAGTGTGCTGCTGCATTCTTCTGTTGCTGTATATCTAGCCTAGTGGCGTGCACCTGTAGGCCAGGTCCATATAATAGTTTGGTATCAACTAAAGTGCTGGCTGACTTATTCTTTGTCTGTATATATATATATATATATATATATATATATATATATATATATCTTTGAGCTGACCTGGGTCTGATTTAGGTTCAAGACCCAGCAGCTCCTGCAGATCCCCAAAACCTACCTTCTCTTAGGAAACCATCTCTGCCTTCTCTTAGGAAAGCCTCCCACTGACCCCTGAAAACCCCAACCACTCTGCATGCACACCACCCCCCGCACCCATCCCCCCCCCTGCATAAAGGGAAGATTTATCATTGCATTTAGGGATTTTTTTTTTGCTTACGCCGGGCGCACTAAATGTTGCATGTGTGTCTTAGCATTTTTTGCAACTTTTGTGGGTACGCAGAAAGTACCAAACAGCCTTACCTAAGCATCTTTCAGTTTTTGCTTTGCAGTGGTCATGAATTTATGGAGTGCGAATGTCACACAGAGGAATTAAAAAAGTCGTAAACTACTCCAAAATGTCGCAAACCTAAGTCAGGTTAGATCTGGCTTACAAACTGCCTTTGGAGAAAAGGCACTTTTAAGAAGTCGCACAAAAAGTCGTAACTGTCACTTGTACAGAAAAGAAGGAAGGAGAGAAGGAATCATACAAAAGCTGTTCTAAAGCGATTTGTTGTTTTTTTCTTTTGTGAGCCAAATTTATCACCCCCCCCCCCCCATGATGATAATCTAAATATATCACACATAAGCAAAACCAAAGCAAAAAATAAAATATTACTTCAATGTCCAACTCTGCAGTGTACACTGTGCAGTGGAATCCTAATGCCAGCAATGGGACTCTGCTGCACCCGAATTTCCAAGCGAAATTCTGCTTGGAAATTCCGTAGTGTAAGCCTTTTCCTTAATTCATATACAAATTTCTTTCAGCTTAGGCTCCATTCACATCATGTTTTTACATATGGTTTTCCTAAACGGGAAACAAAAAGCCGACACAACTGTATTTTAATGCTTAATGTGTTTTGCATTGAGTACAATGTTATAAAAACCATATCCGTCTTTATAACATCATGAAAGAACCCAAAATCGGATAGACCTGTGCTCAAAACCGTGGTAGACCATGATTTTGTGCGAAGGAAAAACGTACAAGAACAAAAATGTACACAACCGGATACATCTAGTACCGTGTTTCTCCGAAAATAAGCCCGGGTCTTATATTAATTTTAGTTCCAAAAAACACACTAGGGCTTATTTTCAAGGTAGGGCTTATTTATTTATGGGGGGGCTGCAGGAGTGTGGAGGATGGGGGGCTGTGGGAGGATGGGGGGCTGTAGCAGTGTGGAGGATGGGGGCTGTAGCAGCGTGGAGGATGGGGGGTGAAGGATACAAGGGTCTTGATAAAATAATATAGATCTGTAATCTTGTATGATATATTTTAATTCTGCCTTTTGTAACCGCAAGGCCCGTACCGTACTTCTTGTTTTCTCAATTGCTGATTCGTAACTATTGTGCACGTACGAACCTTTCAGGGGGCTGTAGCAGTGTGGAGGATGGGGGGCTGTAGCAGTGTGGAGGATGCCGCACCCCCCCATCTACCACACTGCTACAGCCCCCCATCCTCCCACAGCCCCCCATCCTCCACACTGCTACAGCCCCCCCATTCTCCACACTGCTACAGACCCCCATCCTCCATACTGCTACAGCCCCCCCCATCCTCCACACTGCTACAGCCCCCCATCCACCCCTTCCCCCGTCGTCCTCCACACTCCTACAGTGCCCCCCCACCCCTCTGCCATAATAAACTACCATACCTTACACCTTCATAGCGTACGGAAGCTGCAGCTCTCGGCGGCGGCGGGACCTCCTTCTGTTGCTTAGCAGCCGGGGGCAGGGACACGTCCGTGACGTTGGCCGTGCATACGCGCCGACGTTTTAAAGTGACAGCGTCCCTGCCCCGGTTGCTAAGCAACAGAAGTAGGTCCCGCTGCAGCTTCCGTACGGTATTGTAGGATAGATAGTTAGATATGGCAGTGTTTCCCAACCAGGGTGCCTCCAGCTGTGGCCAAACTACAACTCCTAGCATGTCTGGGCATGCTGGGAGTTGTAGTTTGGCCACAGCTGGAGGCACAGTGGTTGGAAAACACTGAGATATGGGACCAGCCAAAGGAGGGCGGGGGTCGGGTACTGCGGGCATTACTGGCGGCCACAGTTGCAGCCCACCCTGAAAATACTGCTAGGGCTTACTTTCGGGGTAGGGTTTATTTTCGGGGAAACAAGGTAGTCTATGTTTCTGTATGGGATGTCAATGAATACGTTTTTCTACAAGGCTGCTTGAGGTTTTTACATAAAAAATGACATAGCAACTTATGTAAAAACATGATGTAAATGCACTCTTAGCTCTCACTTTAATTGTTGTCTGAGCTCCCACCATGTTATAATGATTCTCTTCTCGCTGTAATAGGGGGCGTGTGCTTATAGTCATCTGAACAAACAAAACTGCGGTTAGAACAAGTTGCAGTTTGAGCTTCTGCTGGGAAAAAAGAAGGTTCAGATTACCTTCAACTCCAATTAGACAATGCAGTTAGCCTGCAGCTATTGATCATATTTAAGGTCTGAGGGAATGAATCCAATATTCAAAGTATATTAGGAAATATTAGGTAAGCATTTCACATAGGTAGTGAATAAGATATTATTTTTGAAGACTACAGAACCAACCTCATCCAGTCTACCATTTCATATGGTTTATGCCCTGGTTATAAAATGAAGCATCATTAGGAACCTGTTCCACATTACAATGACTCAGGCCAAGCCCGAGTTAAAACGCTGCCACCAAGGTCAGTTCATTTCATTTCGAAAAAACAAAACAAAAAAAAACACAACCTTGTTAAAGCAGTAAAGGTGAAATGCTCAGGCAAGTCTAAACTTTGCATTTAAAATGATATATGCACTTGGAAAAAGAAATCACATTTAATACTCCTGGCCTCAGGGTAAAATCGGCTTCCAAGTGCTGAAGATCACAGCCAGATGAGTTAAATGATCTGCACGGGAAAACTGAGGCCAGCTCGTCTCAGCCACACAATCTACTTTTCCCAAAACAGGGTGAGGTCTGTCTGTAACACAAAACATTTTGCACACATTCTTTTTTTAAGCATTTAGTAGATTTGCAGATATTTAAGTTTACAAACACAAATGTTTACCATGGACATCTGAGAGTACTGAGGATTTTTTTCCAATAATTTGTTAGGCACGGTTTTAGAATAGACAGTAGGGACCATATAACACATATTTTCTGATTTCAACTCCTTAAAGCGTACCTGTCATAGTGCAAAAAAAAGAAAAAAAGTGATATGTTACTCAGGACCCAATCCTGATCATGTGCATATAATTTTTATGTGTCTCGGACCTATATATCCAGAGATGTAAGCATTTATCTGCTGGTGAGTTACTTTTTCATTGTGCAGGCTGGAGGGGGCGTGTCAGTCTGTCTCCCTCACAGGAGCAAGCCTGGGCAGTCAGCCAATCAGAACTCTCTACTCTGTAACCCTTTCCTTTCTGGTTTTATGCTGTGTCATGTGTCAGAGGAAGATACTTGGAGCTTGCCTGAAGTAATCAGAAGACAATATGGTGAATTCATAACAGGATAAAATGTATAAATATAAGAATAGATCTTTATAGAATTAGTGCAAGGATTTTTTAGATAAAAGTACAGCAGTTTTATGAATACATGTTCTATCTGTTTTATCTTCTCCTAGTAAAGCTGGATGCTAATCAGCATAGCTGTCACTATGTGTGTCATTCATCTTTCACAGACTCCTGAATGTCTGATCAACTTCTTTATCATTCAGGACTCCGAGAAAGCTTTGACTATTTCAGCATGCTGGGAGTTGTAGTTTAGTATCAACTGAAGCTGCAATGTTTGTAAATAACTTTGTTAGAGCAGTGTTGCCTCCAGCTGTTTTAAAACTACACCCCCAGCATGTCCACACATCCTTTATCTGTAGTTTTGCATACATAATAGAAATCTCCTATACTGGATACCGGTATGCTTTACGGCCGGTATCCAGTTTGTTGTAAAATCTAGACTAGTCTGTCTGGCTAAAAGACAGGCGACCCCTAGTGGCGGCTTTTTTGAGCTTGAATTTCAGGTGAAATTTTTTTTTTTTAACAGGTGTATATTGTGAAATGTCATATTATAATGAATCCTGCAATATATAAAAAGTTTTTAACAATGACAGTGCCTCTTTAAGGACACAACCCATTTTGGCCTGGGGGACACAGGACACAAATGCTGTATTTTGCTGCATATTTTCTGCTATTTTTTACTTCAATGGGTAGAAAAATATGCAGCTGCAAATACACAGTAAAATATGGCATGTGTGACCGTACCACTAATGTACCACTAATGTACATGTCATCTTTATTCTGTGGGTCAATAAGATTAAAATTCTACCCATCATTACACGGTTATACTACTTTTAAAAAAAACTAACTTTTTTAACAAATGAAGTATGTTTTAAATTTGACTAATCTGGCTCCCTATAACTTTCTTGTTATTTTGTTGTATGGGCTGTATGAGGGTTTATTTATTTTGCACGAGATCTGTAGTTTTTATCAGTGCCACTTCCACTCCTTTTTTCAGGGATGTGAAGTGACCCCAAGACAGAATTACTTTGTTATCTCTTTTTTACGTTTACGCTGTTCACCATATGGGATCATTAACATTATATTTTAATAGTTTGGAAATTTCTGCACATGGTGATACCAAATAGGTTGATTTATTTTATGTTTACTTTTTTTTTTTCTAAAATTGGAAAAGAGAGTAATTTTTTATTTTATTTAGGAGGGACTTTTATTAAAACTTTTTTTTACACTTTTAGTCTCCACAAGAGACTACTTATTGAAATCTTTTGACTACTTTCTAGTGTTCAGTGCTATGCATAGGCATAGCACTGATCAGTGTTATTTGCGTTCTACTTTTCTGGTCTGCAAGAAGGCAGACCAGAAGATCACAGGAGATTTCCGGGAGCAGGTGAGTGGAGCTTTGGCTGCCATATTTACTCATCAGCCCCTAAGATTGTGCCATGGGTGATCCAATGTGTTCCCCTCCCCCCAGCCTTGCAACTACTTTAGATGCTGTGATAAGTATCAATCACAACATTTAAAAGGTTAATGGCATGCATCAGCGGGATCACTGATGTCTGCCATTACCGGTGGCTCCCCAGCAGCCCGGACCTGCAGTCTACGAAGCAGCGCAGCTCCTGTTTGTTCGCTTTATAGCCGGGACAGTACTCAGGACGTACCTATACATCCTGGTGTGCCCTGCATCCACGAGGGATTAAAACTTAAAGGAGATGTCCGGTGCTCACTTTTCTTATTTTATCCGTTCCGGGCTGAAAAATAAAAGAAAACAAATTTTCTCTTACCTGCCTAGGCTCCCCCGGTGCTTCAGTACAGGTGTTCGGTCCCCGAGCTGTATTCTTCTTACTTCCTGTTAGCCTGGCACGTCACACGGAGCTTCAACCTATCACCGGCCACAGCAATGTCCCGCCTCGGCCCGTGATAGGCTGAAGCTCCGTGTGACGTGCCGGGCTAACAGGAAGTAAGAAGAATACAGCCCAGGGACTGAACACCTGTACTGGAGCACCGGGGGAGCGTATGCAGGTAAGAGAAAGCTTATTTTCTTTTTTTTGCAGCCCAAACGGATACAATAAGAAAAGTGAACACCGGACATGTCCTTTAAAGCGTACCCGTCAGATTCAACTAGATTTTTTTATATATATCACTCAGTACCTAATCCTGACTATGTACATCTATTTTTATGTGTCTAGCCCTGTGCTCACAGCTGTCAATCAAGGAAGTGTGTCCATGATGCATGGACACAGCAGGACTAGTATGTGTCCAAGCAGGCAGGGGAGCAGTTGTTTGACTGGCTTTTTCAGTATGAAATACTGAAAATGTTCTAATGAAAGCAATTGCAAAACATATCAAAACTTTTTTGTATCTGACAGTGCCCATTTAAAGGTTTTGGGTGCATTGATCAAGGGTGGTGAAAATGAATGATTTTTCTACACCTTTAATTTGTGTGGTAATGTGAACATGTGCCAAATTTACAAAATGGTTGCATGGCATATGATAAATATGGTGCTAGTACACATGTTTTTGAAATTATACTTTAATACACCACTTTGTATTGTTCCTTTTTCTGCAACTTATTCTGTGACTTTTTAGCCTGTTACACCAAAATGTGTGACTTTTTCTTTTTTTTTTACAAATGCTGGTGTAAGGGCTGGTGAAGATTTGAGACAAATTGAGGGCTTTGCGACAAATCACACATGATATTTTCATGATTACTGTAAACAGTTAACCAGACTATGGTATAGGTAAACAATTTTAGAAAAAGCTTCTAAAACAATAGTTGTAATGAAAAGTCTCTAAACTGCAACTAAGACTAATTGTGCTAATCAAAACCACAAAAACAGGGTAAAACTAGAGCATTTTTTTCATGTCAAAAATGTAAAGCTTGCTACAATACGAACAACATCAAACCCACTTTGTCTATTAGTAATCTAGAAATAACTAGGGAAATAAAATGCCATATTCATCGTAAAGCGAAAGGAGTAATCTATGGGATTAGATACCCATGTAATAAATTATATATAGAACGAACGAAAAGGCTTCTAATACAAAGAATGACAGAACATCTTTATAATATATAAAGAGGATTTGACAGACACCCGTTATCAAAGCACTATAAGGCTGGAATTCCACTTTTATTTTTTACCAGCGTGTTTTTTTTCCAGCGTTTTTTTTACCGAAAAAAACACCACTGCAATTTCCTGTGTCTGACATTTTTTTCTGGCGTTTTTTTGGCATTTTTACATTTCAGTTGAAATTGCATTTTTGGCCCCTGTGGCGTTTTTTCAAAATGTGTTGGGTACCAAAAGAAAAAAAAAAAAAAAAAGGATGCAGTAGAGATGGGAAAAATATTATTTAAGGGGTACGCCAGGGGAATTTTTTTTTTTTAAATTAACTGGTGCCAGAAAGTTAAACCTATTTGTAAATTAATTCTATTAAAAAACTTTTTAGCAAATGTACGTTACAGAGGAAATTCTTAACTTTTTTTCACAGTGCTCTCTGCTGGTACCTCTGTCCGGTTTGCTATGGCGATTTTCTCCTGCTCTGTACAGTTCCTGTACGGGCATCAGGTGTCATCAGAGAGCACTGTGGACAACACAAAAAATAAATTAAAAAAATAAAGATTTTCCTCTGTAGCAAACAGCTGCTAAAAAGTACTTTAAGATTTTTTAATAGAAGTAATATACAAATCTGTTTAACTTTCTGGCACCAGTTCATTTAAAAAAAAAAAGTTTTCCACAGGTGTACCCCTTTAATTTTTAATAAAGTATTTATGTGTGTTTCACTTTTTTTTTAGGTAGTATTACTACTTCCAGCATGGAACACTGTTCCATGATGGGAGTAGTAGTACCTGTACTAATAGACATATCGCACCGGGTGTCAGTCCTGACACCCAATGTGATCGTCCATAATATAGCAGAGATGCGGAGCGGCTCTATACAGCGCTTGCATCTCTGCTCTGTACTCCTGCCGGCCAGTGATGTGAATAGAACATCACTAATTCATTTTCCGCCCAGAATGGGTATTGGCCGGATGGTGGCAGCCATTCACTGCTCTCAGAGGAAAATATGAATGAGCGATATTCTATTCACATCACTGGCCGGAGTACAGAGCAGAGATGTGGAGCGCAGGAGAAAGCCGCTCCGCATCTCTGCAATAGATAGGACGTTCACAGCAGGTGTCAGGAGTTATACCCACTGTGATCTGTCCTTAACTGCAGGTACTACTACTCCCATCATGGAGCACACTCTGCTCCATGTTGGGAGCTGTAGTACCTGCAGTTAAAGGGGTACTCCTGTGGAAAACTTTTTTTTTTTTTAAATGAGCTGGTGCCAGAATGTTAAACAGATTTGTAAATTACTTCTATTAAAAAATCATAATCCTTTCAGTACCTTTTAGCAGCTGTTTGCTACAGAGGAAAATCTTTATTTTTTTAATTTATTTTTTGTGTTGTCCACAGTGCTCTTTGCTGAAACCTGATGCCCGTATCAGGAACTGTCCAGAGCAAGAGAAAATCCCCATAGCAAACCTATGCTGCTCTGGACAGTTCCTGACACGGACAGAGGTGTCAGCAGTGAGCACTGTGGACAACACAAAAAATAAACTTAAAAAGTAAAGAATTTCCTCTGTAGCATACAGCTGCCAAAAAGTACTAAAAGGATTAAGATTTTTAATAGAAGTAATTTACAAATCTGTTTAACTTTCTGACACCAGTTCAAAAAAAAAGTTTTCCACAAGAGTACCCCTTAAAGGAAAGATCACAGGGAATGTCATTCCTGACACCCGCTGTGATCCTCCTGTATAATGTATAATAGATGTGGTTGGCCACTCTTCTATGGTCCCCTGCACTGACTCATATACACCTATTAATATTTCCCACAGAGAGTTGTGATTAGCTGGAACCATGTGGCCAATCACAGGTCTCTGCGGGAAATATGAATAGGTGTATATATACGTCAGTGCAGGGGACCATAGAAGGGCGGCCGGCCGCATTTATAAATTATACAGAAGGATCGCAATGGAACCTGGGACGATCTGTCAATTAGTATAGGAACTACTACTCCCATCATGGAACTGTGTGTGTTCCATGCTGGGAGTAGTAGTACCATCTAAAAAATAAAGAAAAAAGTGAAAACCACACACACACTACATTTTTCTTATTGTCGGCTATACTTTTAGTGTCCTACCCGCCCACCTAAATTGATCCCTGTTTAAAAATTAATTAAAATTTTGTTATAAAAAAGAAACATTTTGTTAAATACAATTTTTCCATCACTACTATATCTTTATTATTATTTTTTTTAATGGTACCCTATGAAATGTTATTTCAAAAGTTATCTCCATCACTTTTTTGGATTGCTAAAGTCCAAAAGAAAATAAAAACCGCCTGATAAAATGCCAAAGTTAAAACCCACATGGCATTTTTCTTGGCGTTTTCAGGGGAAAAAACGCCATAGGCTCAACATGCTGCGATTTTGCAAAACCGCCAAGGAGATGAAAAACGCCCAAAGAGTGAAAAAAACACCATAAGGATTAAAAAGAAAAATGCCAAGTGGATTGCGATTTCTCATTGATTTACAGCAGCGTTTTCGGCCGAAAAAATGCCATGTTCATTTGTAAAAAAAAAAAGTTTCCACCGGAGTACCCCTTTAAGTTCACTAGAATGGGGAGCCATTGGTACAGGGGTTGGCTGTCTGATCTGGCTCATAAGGGGGAGATTTATCAAAACCTGTGTAAAGAAAAAGTGCAGTAGTTGCCCATAGCAACCAGATTGAAGTTTTTTTTTTTTTCAGATGCTTTAAAAAAAATGTAAGAAACAATCTGATAAGTTGCTATACCTCTACACAGGTTTTTGATAAAAATTCCCCATAGACTTGGATCTTGAGAGAAGGATCCTGCACTCTATTATGGCCCCCAGCGATCTGGCTTTGCCAAAGAAACAAACACAAATTAAAAGCTTCTGATTTTGAATAAAAGGCTATATGGCTTTACGAACTACTGAAATGGATGATAACACCCAGCAAAGGAGAATAAAGTGCAATAAAGGAGTGCTAGAAACAGACCATATTTTTGTACAGTATCTTCAATTGTAAAAATCCTGCAGGTTCTGAATGTTTCAGAATATCATCAATCCCTCTCCAGGCTATCACCACTTGAAAACCTTAGCATGTTTGGTTTTCTGCTTTAAATTTAAAGGGTTTCCAATCATATATAATACAAGACTCTTTCTGCCTTTATTTATTTTTTTTTATTTCCAAAATAACCATCAGATACACCAGCTCAATTAAACTAATATTTCATATTTTATAGTTCAGTAGTGTAAAAGAAAACCTTCATCTTGAAGTGTTACTCTCATTTAAAACAACTTTTGATATGATGCTCAGACACGTCAAAAGTTGAGATCATACTTGGTTTCTTGCGAATGTGAGTTTTAAATGCAAACCGCACTCTCTACTCCACAGCCAGCCTGCAGACCTGAACTTTTTACTCTATAGACCAGTGATGGCGAACCCCCTCTGTGGGCACGTGGCCATAATTCGCTATGGATGTCTTTTGATGCGCTCTGCTGGTGTGAGGTGGAAACTTGCGACCCGTGCAGACCGCTCCTCCCCTTAGCTCTCCGAAGGTTTCCGAAGCTAGAGCTGGGTGGAGCGAAGGCAGAGCAGAGGACGCAGGTCTTCACGGGAGAAAGAAGCCACGCCCCTCATCTCCCCCTCCCGGAAGACGCAGGTCTGCATGGGGGAAAGAAGGCAGAGCAGAGAGGACGTACATGGCTCCTCATCTCCCCTCCCTAATTATTTCTATGTGTGAAGGGGACATACTGCACGGGCTGGGGACAAGGGGGGACATCACAGAGTGGGGATGATTTCTATGTGTGAAGGGGGACATACTGCATGGGCTGGGAATAAGGGGGGGGGGACATCACAGACTGGGGATGACTTCTATGTGTGAAGGGGGACATACTGCATGGGCTGGGAATAAGGGGGGGGACATCACAGACTGGGGATGATTTCTATGTGTGAAGGGGACACACTGCACGGGCTGGGGATGTTTCTTCCCCCTTATCCCCAGCCTGTGCAGTATGTCCCCCTTCACACATAGATATCATCCCCAGTCTGTGATTTCCCCCCCTTATCCCTAGCCCATGCAGTATGTCCCCCTTCACACATAGAAATCATCCCCAGTCTGTGATGTCCCTCCCCCTTATCCCCCGCCCATGCAGTGTGTCCCCCTTCACGCATAGAAATCATCCCCGGACTATGATGTCCCACCCCCTTATCCCCAGCCTATGCAGTATGTCCCCCTTCACACATAGAAATCATCCCCTTATCCCCAGCCCATGTAGTATGTCCCCCTTCACACATAGAAATCATTAGGGAGGGGAGATGAGGAGCCGTGTACGTCCTCTCTACCCTGCTCTGGCTTATTTTCCCCGTGGAAACTTGTGTCGTCTGAAGGCAGAGCAGGGGGCGGGAGATGAGAAGCTGTGTACGTCCTCTCTCCCTTGCTCTGCCTTCTTTCTCCCATGCAGACCTGCGTCCTCCGGTAGGGGGAGATGAGGGGGGGCGTGGCTTCTTTCTCCTGTGCAGCCCTGCGTCATCTGCTCTGCCTTCGCTCCACCCAGCTCTAGCTTTGGAAACCTTCGGAGAGTTGAGGGGAGGAGCGGTCGCAAGTCTGCATGGGTCGCAAGTTTCCACCTCACACCGGCGCCGGATTTCCGCTATGCTACCCGGAAGACTGGAGGAGGAATCGGAAAAGATCAATCCTCCTGCGAGCAGGCTGTGTGGAGCGTCGCGTTTCTGGGAGTGAACCCTTTCATCAGGCATGATACAATAGCAATGAAGTGCAAAGGTTATATACATACAGACAAGGACAAACTGACATCACAATTGGAAGTGATGTATCGGATCAGGTAAAAAAAAAAAGTGTCACATTACTTTATAGTATTAAAAAGAAAATATATGGTAAAAAAAAAAATTATATATACACACACAAATAGGTAAATTATACAAGAAAAAAAAATATATATTAGAAACAACTTAAAAACAATATTAGAAATAACACAAAAAGACGCAGGATATCTCAAAGGTTCAGGTGTCTGTTCTTTCTATACATTCATTAAAGCCCTCCGGCCAGAGCATGTTGAAACGGAAGATCCAAGAAGATTCAGTATTGATCAGATGCTGGAAGCGATTTGGCACATCAGTGCCAATCGATTCCATAACAAAGACACTAATGCAGTCTGTTTCACCGGCATGGTTTAATTCAATATGCCAGGAAACACTGTGCTGCATATATCTTATGCTAATATTGTGTAGATGCTTGTTCATTAGCATCTGCAGGGATTGTATTATCCTACCTATGTATTGAGCTTCACATTTGCAGGACAGGAGGTAGATCACATAAGAAGCGGAACAATTATAGTGCTCCTTTACTGTTATCATTTCTCCAGTGGAATTGGAGGAGATGCTAGGAGTGCCATTCGAAGGTATCCATTTACAACATAAACATCTTTGTGTACCACATCGAATAGTGCCATTGTGGGAGATTTGGGGAGAAATTGTGGTAGATGTTTCTCTTAGTTTACTAAGCCTACTCTGTGCTAGGTGGTTGCAAAAAGGTTTCTCCGATATGTTATTGCTGGTTTCGCTGAAAGTATTTTCTTAAAGGGGTATTCCAGGATTTTTTTTTATTTGTCTATGCTACAGGGGCTGTAAAGTTAGTGTAGTTCATAATATAGTGTCTGTACCGGTGTGTGATGGTTTTCTCACAATTCTTCTGTGATTTTCACCCCAATATTTATTTTTAACAGCATACAAAATGATTGTAGTCTCAGATTTTTCCCAGGTTGCAATGCGGCCGAGACCTGACTCACTAGTCAGCTGATAACAGGAAGCCTGTCTGCTTCAATGGGTGGAGCGATCGCTTAGCGGGAGACAGATCAATCTGCAACGAATGCAACAGCTGTGGGCACCCTGATTGAAAACCACAGGTCTTTTGAATGGATGCAGCTCATTTATGTTTCGATGGGTGGGTGGCTGATGTGTGGGAGGGAGGAGAATGGAATTATAGGATTTGTAGAAAAAAAAAAAAAAGAAGAAAACTGAAACAGGAAATACCAGTTCACAAAAAGTTAGTCACAGTGTTATGGTAATCTCACAACAAAGCCATTTAGCCTCAAGAAAAGCGCAGATCCTTCCTAAGCATGTCCATTACTGTCTGCCAAGTACGTACTAAAATCACCTTATGGTGGATAACCCTTTAAAGATAGGTTCAGCTAGAAGCGTGGACCAAAGTTTATTAAGGATTCCGCATATTTTATTGGGTGCATTATTAAAAGTAGTTATGAAGTTGTAAATCCACAAGAATAGAGACTTCGCGGCATCGGGTATATGATGCAATTAAAAAATTTTTTTAGATTGCGGCATAGCAGATAACAGAGGTGTGAAGCCAGACAGCCGATAAGCGCAAGTTTCGTGTCAAATGACGCTTTCTCGAAGCAAGATAGGAAAGGACGGAGCCCCGTCCATAAATCCCGTCGGTAATGAGTACAACACCTGTTTGAGGACAGATACAATGTAACAAATGCACAAACATATAAAATTTGCAAATAGATATACAAGTAGCAATAAACTCTAACAGACACTACATTTAAAACACAATGGCCCTCATTTACTATTCAAAACCCGACTTGTTTTGTTGTTTTTTTTGTCGCATCTTTGTCTGCGACATGTCGCAGACATCGTGCGCCAGTCTGCGACACGATGCAACATTTTTTCCCGACGGACCCGATGCGGATTCTCTCAAACCCGAAAAAGGGGAGTAACCCTACATTTCTGAGCTTTACCACGTATTTATAAAGCTTTCCAACCCGAATTTGTTCAATTGTTGTGGATTTTTTCCCGACTACTCACAAACAGGAGGCGACATAATAATAAATACCAGGGGGAAAAAAGCAATCGGGTAAGAAAGCAACATAGACTTACAACCCGATTTTCTAAGTAAATGAGGGCCAATGTTTCACAAGAAGGAAGACAGATCATTCCGATCATTAAGACCCAGAGCACCCGTGGCTCCGGTCCTGATGATCCATTTCGCCTCAGCTTGTAATAGCCTTGTATGCCGATCTAAACCCCCTTCTTTCAGCATTATTCTTTGTAAACCTAAAACCTGCCCCAGAGACTGATCCATTGGGGATTGCCGCTATCAATGCAGGATGTGAATTTGTACTACTCTCAGTGTAATACAGAGAACGAATGTAAAAGTTTTGAGCACACGCACCCTGGAATACAAAATATTTACACTCTCTGAAAAAGAGGTCAAGCTTTTTGGACAATTAACACTTTAAAGTCCTACATGGAAGCAAATAGATCTCCAAGGGGGTTGCGTATATACAAGGAAATATCGCAATTCTGTGAAGACAAATCGCTTGTAACTAAATGGCAACTTGCCCATATGACGCATGCTATGAATTTGACTCGCCTGGTTTTGGATCGATCAAACCTTGAATACACCTTAATTCAGTCTCCATTGGAACTTGCCACGAGGGAAATGAAAAATCGTCTCACTGACCTTTCAAAAAAAGCTGGAAATCTGCATAGTTCCGGTTCAGAATGAAATTAAAGATGAGAAACTCCAAGACAGAGGTCAGTAATGTGATTAATTTGTCTAATGTACAATTATTGGCACCATGTCTATCTTTGCTTTCTAAAGGCCTGAATTTTTGCCTGACAAATAAGTTTGATGAGGTACAATTCCAAATTGATTTAGCCAAATTGCTTCATAAGTCTAAAATGTCTAAAATGTTCAAAAATAAACCAGAGCAGGAGTGTGGTTTGCATTCAGGAGAAGACCTGGCCGAAAATGGGCCTTTGGATTGTCTACCTAGTCTGCAAACAACAGGAGCAGACCATCAATTAGTAGTGGATCTGTTTGAGTTCCTATGTGAGAGTGACAATGTTGACTAAAAGGACCACAGTAAATTTACTGGGGCTATTAAATCTTCCTTTTTTTCCGCCCTTACAGCCAGGCTCCAGTCTAGAGATCTTTAGCACGATAGTACTGTCAGAAATTAGGAGCCTCATCTACCCAGAGGTCCTTAGTAATGTGACAGATGAAGAACATCGTGCCCTAGGATGGCTAAAGAATAATAAAGAAATAACTGTGAAGCCGGCTGATAAGTACTACAATATTTCCGCCCTTAACATCAAAGACTATATTGTGGAGGCGATGCGACATTTGGGGGACTCAACTACTTATACCAAAATGAATGGAGATCTGACCCGCAGCTATCTTCATATATTGCAGTCATTACTAAGGAAGCGAGTAATAGATGGTGTAATTCCTAAAAAAAACTCGCTGAGAAAATGTTTCCGTGTAATCCTCAAAGACCAAGTTGGTATTGTTTGCCCAAGGTTCACAAGACCCTCACAAAACTACCTGGGAGACCGATCGTGTCAGGCAGGGGTTTTATTACTGAGCCCCTGTTATGATACTTAGATTGTTTTTTACGCCCGTTACTTAGATCCGTCCCCTTACTTGACGGATACAAAGGCTCTCCTTCAGCTAGTCGAGGGTCTTGAGTGCTGCCTGGGGTACAGATTGGCCTCGATTGACGTGGTCTCTCTGTATACCCGCATTCGCCACCAAGATGGTATAAAGGCAGTACGGATCTTCTTGGAAAGGGCGAAAAAGGACCCGGCCTGTATTAATTTTATTTGTGAGGCTCTTCTTTTCATCATTGAACACAATGCATTTCAGTTTGGTAGCCACTGGTTTGCCCAGCGAACCGGAACGGCGATGGGCACACCAGTGGCACCAACTTATTCTATTCTTTTTTTTGGCATTACGGGAGGAGCAGTGTATCTACTCAGAAAACAATCCCTTCAGATTCAACATTGTACATTGGTCTAGGTATATAGATGACTGCCTAATAATGTGGGATGGCTCTGAGGATAGTTTCAATGAATTTGTGCAATACATAAATAATAACAACTTGAAAATGCACTTTACATCTACTACATAATTCCTAGATGTCACATTACTTACTTCTTCCTCAGGTGTTACAGTAAAAGGTTTCCGCAAAAAAACAGCCACAAACTCACTACTACACTTGTATCCAAATCATGTATCCAAATCATTGCCTTATGGTCAATTCCTCTGGCTACGCCACAATAATTCAGATTAAACATCATTCCTGCAACAGTCATGTGTACTCATGCATAGATTGAGAGTAAGGGGTTATACCAAGCAGATCATCCTGGAGGCCTATTCTAAAGCAAGAATGAAGAACAGGGAGGAGCTGGTGTTCAAAGGGGGAAGCGGCAAGAAGGATGGAAATTCCCGGGACGTTTTCTTGTTTGAACACAGCCCTATGTCTGAGAGAATCAGACACACAATATGAAAACATTGGCATATCATACAGATTCTGACCTTAGACCTCTGACTAAGGAACCGCCAGTTGTTTCTTTTAGAAGAACTAGGAACCTTAGGGATGAATTAGTTAAAAGTAGGATCCCTCAGAAGAATTCGAATTGGTTACAACAGAGCCTTCCTAGGGGCAACTTTACAAAAGGAGCAGTGCTTACATTTAATCAATTCGAAGACTCTGCAAATATCCAACTTGGCTGTGTTAATCATACAGTTTCAGATTTCATGACTTGTTGCTCCGATTATGTTGTGTACGTAGTGCTTTGCCCCTGTCACCTATTTCATATAGGTAAAACAATTCGGCCTTTATTTCACAGGTTTCATGAGCACAACAATTCAATAAGGACAGGAAAAGGATGTCCCCAACTGATCTCTCATGTTCTAAGAAATTTATATGATCTGTCTTCCTTCTTGTGAAACATTGTGTTTTAAATGTAGTATCTGTTAGAGTTTATTGCTACTTGTATATCTATTTGCAAATGTTATATGTTTGTGCATTTGTTACATTGTATCTGTCCTCAAACAGGTGTTGTACTCATTACCGACAGGGGAATTATGGACGGGGCTCCATCCTTTCCCATCATGCCTTGAGAAAGTGTCATTTGACATGAAACTTGCGCTTGTCGGCTGTCTGACTTCACATCTCTGTTATCTGCTATGCCGCAATAAAAGAACCTTTTAATTGCAACATATACCCGGTGCCGCAGAGTCTTCTTGTGGATTTACAATGCTGCTGCTGTTTTTTGGACAAAATCCGAATTTTTACTGCAATTTTTTCTGATCCGCTGGTACTGACCATATGGGGTGTTTTTAATCAATTTAGGGGAATGACAGCTATTGTAGTTAAAAAATCTATTCATACCAACTTTTTTAAAGTGCATACATCTCTGTTAATATAGACTGTCGTCTTTAACCCCTTAAAGGGGTTGTGCGCTGCCCTGACTTTCGGAGCTCTGCTCACAGCGTCCGGAAGTTCATTACTCCGAAGGCTGTGTGCCGGCTTCTGTGTTCGCGGCCACAGGGCGTGACGTCACGCCCAGCCCCTCGCGACGTCTCGCCCGCCCCCTCGTGACATCACGCCCGCCCCCTCTACCAAAGTCTATGGGAAGGGGGCGTGAAAGCGGTCGCGCCCCCTTCCCATAGACTTTCGTTGAGGGGGCGGGCGAGATGTCACGAGGGGGCGGGCGTTACTACACGCCCGGCGGCCGCGAACACGGAAGCCCGCACACAGCCTTCGGAGTAATGAACTTCCGGACGCTGTGAGCAGAGCTCCGAAAGTCAGGGCAGCGCACAACCCCTTTAAGGACTAAGCCCATTTGGGCCTTAAGGACTCAGACAATTTTATTTTTACGCTTTCTCTTTTTTTCCTAAAAATCATAACTCTTATATTTTCATCCACAGACTAGTATTAGGGCTTGTTTTTTGCGCGATCAGTTGTCCTTTGAAATAAAATCACTCATTTTACCATAAAATGTATGGTGCAACCAAAAAAATACTATTTGTGTGGGGAAATTGATAGGGTTTCGTTTTCATGCTGTACACTTTACGGTAAAATAGACATGTTTTCTTTATTCTGTGGGTCAATACAATTAAAATGATACCCATGATTATATACTTTTCTATTATTATACCACTTATAAAAAATCACAAACTTTGTAACCAAATGAGTGCATTTAAAATCCCTCTATTTTGCTGGCCTATAACTTTTTCATTTTTCCGTATAAGTGGCGGTATGAGGGCTCACTGACTCTGGTCTCAGGAGTCGGGGGGGACCACAGGGGTCCCCTGGATCAATGAATAGCGTAATAATAATAATAGCGAATACTTCCTTTTTAAAACTGTTTGTATAAATAAAAAGTGTTAGAATGAATCGTTTCAAAGTAGCAAAAAGATAAGGAAAAACCACATGGTATTAATTGGATGTAAATTGAATATATTTGCATAATTTTATACTTTTGTGGGTCCTTCTCACTTCCTGCAGCCATTTTAGTTTTTAGGCTGCTTGCTGTGTGACTGGACATTCATCTCTGGGCTTGTGAAGGCATCCGTTTTTGACCAGCAGAAGTTTCAGCAGTTGTCTCAGCAAAAGTCTCAGCAGCAGTTTCTACAGTATCAGGAAAGACAGTTACAGAACAGTATCAATACCTCTGCTACCATTACAGTATTGTATCACTGCTTGTCACTGCTTTTGGGTCAAATAAACCCACATTCATTTCATCACTGTGTCTATGCCTGAATCCATCTGCCTGAGCTCCTGCCGGTCCGTTCTGCTCCACTGCTTGGATACGAAGGTAGGAAAGTCACACAGCCACTATCAGTTACACCTTCATTTGCCTTCATGTGGGGACAGAACAAAAGGCGCACGGCTCTTGATAAATTCTGCACACGGACTTCATGATCTATACTTTAGACTGTATTTAAACCTGCTCCAGTATGGTCTGACATTTCATCGTACTTTCAGCTGATGTGACTTGTCGCTGAAAAGTCACTTTTGATAAATTCAGCACGAATGCATTTTTCCGTCTAAAATAGACTAGAATGCATCATGTTCTAAAAATCCTCTAAAGCAAAAGTTGCGACTTTCTGTGTGACAAATTTAGACACGAAAAAACTGTCAAAATCCTTTGATAAATATCCCCCTTAGAGTCAGGGGGTGTTTTAAATCCAGATCTATTTCAACTTAGGGCTGGTAACCCGTGTCCTCTCTCTCTCTCTCTCTGTCTCTCACTCTCTCTGTCTGTCTCTGTTTCTCTCATAGTTCTCTGTTAGAGCAACATTCCTATTTTTTTTAGTTTTTCTTTATTTGTTTTTGTGTTTGTTTTGTTTGTGTTTCTCCTCAGTATAGCTTATCTCTTTGGCTTACCGATACTGTTAAGTCACCTTTCTGTTTTGCATAATTTTACCTTAACTAATTGCAAGGGTCAGTAGAACATCCTGTACTGTTTTTGGCAGTTTAAAAGTGCTGCTTTTAAAAGATTGTTGTCCCATTGGGTTAAATGTAGACTGCATTCACTAACATGTAGTAGTGTTGGTGCTTTCAGGAATTCCAAACTCAGCACATGCAAAAGTCGTGAAACACCTGTGGGGTATTAAGGCTCACTTAATTCCTTGTTACGTTCCTCATGGGGTCTAGTTTCCAAAATGGTATGGCATGTGTTTTTTTTTTGCTGTTCTGGCACCATAGGGGCTTCCTAAATGCAACATGCCCCCCAAAAACCATTTCTGAAAAACGTACTCTCCAAAATCCCCTTGTGGCTCCTTCGCTTCTGAGCCCTCTACTGCGCCCGCTGAACACTTTTCATGGACATATGAGATATGTGCTTACTCGAGAGAAATTGGGCTACAAACATAAGTATAAATTTTCTCCTTTTACCCCTTGTAAAAATTCAAAAATTGGGTCTACAAGAAAATGCAAGTGTAAAAAATGAAGATTGTGAATTTTCTCCTACACTTTGCTTCTATTCCTGTGAAACACCTAAAGGGTTAAAACACTGACTGAATGTCATTTTGAATACTTTGGGGGGTGCGGTTTTTATAATGGGGTCATTTGTGGGGTATTTCTAATATGAAGACCCTTCAAATCCACTTCAAACCTGAACTGGTCCCTGAAAAATAGTGAGTTTGAAAATTTTGTGAAAAATTGGAAAATTGCTGCTGAACTTTGAAGCCCTCTGGTGTCTTCCAAAAGTAAAAACACGTCAATTTTATGATGCAGACATAAAGTAGACATATTGTATATGTGAATAAAATAAATATTTGGAATATCCATTTTCCTTACAAGCAGAGAGCTTCAAAGTTAGAAAAATGCTAAATTTTCAAATTTTTCATCAAATTTTGGGATTTTTCACCAAGAAAGGATGCAAGTTACCACAAAAATTTACCACTATGTTAAAGAAGAATATGTCACGAAAAAACAATCTCGGAATCAGATTGATAAGTAAAAGCATTCCAGAGTTATTAATGTTTAAAGTGACAGTGGTCAGATGTTCAAAAAATGGCCGGGTCCTAAGGTGTAAAATGGCTGGGTCCTTAAGGGGTTAAGGACAGAGGGAGCATCTGTACGCCCTGATCCCAATAACGGTATTTAAACCATCCTCACCAGCAGAGAATGGGTTAAACCCTGTGGGTCCCGGTAATTACTGGCAGCCAGGACCCATGGCTAATGCCAGGCACTGCCGATCGGACCGATGCCCGGCATTATCCCCTTAGACAATGCGATCAAAGTCGATCACAGCGTCTAAAACAAAAGTAAAACTGTCTCGGCAGCTCAGCGGAGCTGATCAAGACTATCGCGACAAAATCTCGATTGCGACAAAATCCCTATCAGCTTACCGGACGACGAGAGGGTCCTCACCTGTCTCTCGGTCATCCGAACGGCAATCTACTGCTCCATGCCTGCTCAGCTGGCTGGAGCAGCAAAGCGCCGAGGAAACTGATCATTGCTATGCTATGGCATAGCATTGATCAGTATATACAATCAGAAGATATAAAAAAAAAGTGTAACAAAAAAGTTAATAAAAATTAATTTACCCCTTCCCTATTAAAAAGTTTAAATCACCCCCCTTTTCCCATTTTTTTTTTATAAAAAGTAATGTAATAAAGAATAAAAATAATCATATGGGGTATTGCCGTGTGTGTAAATGTCGGAAATATTAAAATCTAAGGTTTGCTAAACCACATGATCAATGGCGTAGACGTAAAAAAAGAAAAGTCCAAAATTGTGCATTTTTGGTCACTTTCATTCACCATAAAAAATATTAATGAAAAAAGATCAAAAAGTCCCAGCAAAACAAAAATGGTATCGATAAAAACTAGGGACGACGGCGCAAAAAATTAGCCCTCATAACGCCCCATATACGGAAAAATAAAAAAGTTAGAGGGGTCAGAAGATGCTAATTTTAAACATACTAATTTTGGTGCATGTAGTTGATAATTTTTTTACGTATTAAAATAAAACCCCTTATAAATTGTCTATCCTTGTAAACGTATGGACCTACAGAATAAAGATTATGTGTCATTTTTATCAAAAAGTGCACTGCGTAGAAACGGAAGCCCCCAAAAAATACAAAATGGCATTTTTGTTTAATTCACCCCACAACATTTTTTTTTCGTTTTGCCGCATATTATATTATAAAATAACTGATGTCATTACAAAGAACAATTGGTGATGCAAAAAACAAGACCTTACATAGGTCTGTAGGTGCAAAATTTTAAGCATTCTGATTTTTAGAAGGGATGAAGGAAAAAACAAAAATGCTAAAATGAAAATTAGCTGCGTCTTAAGGTGAAAATGGGGCGAGTCCTTAAGGGGTTAAATGTCAACATCTTCCATTCAAACATTAGGGTTAGGACACAGTTCTTTATTTGTTGCAATTTTCTTCTGACATCACCAAAACTGTAATACAAAGCAGTTTTGAGTAATGATTATGAACTCCAGACATCGAGCCTCAAAATATATGTATGGGAAAACTATGGTGTCATTATTACCTCATCTAAAACACACCCTTTGTGGTTGGGTGTAGATTTCATCTAATGATGGATCAGCTATATCGTGGAAGAAAGGCTCCATGTTCTGTTCCATGGTAGGTCCTTATATCTAAGGAGATTTAAATGTATTTGCTGATACAGATATATGAGTAATCTGTAAAATATTTTCATTGTACAAATGAATTAAACATTTAGTTTCTGTTATGAACAAATATTTTATTCTCCAACAACTTGTCAAATTAATGTGGATTTTTTTTCCTCCAAAAATATTGTCCTGATCTTAAGAAATTGATTACATCATTTAGGGATAGAGAAGAAATTCTTAGCTAACATCCATGTTGTGTTCCACTTTTAGAGGGTATAACGCATCTACAGCATATTTAAATTTAACTAGTATCAAAATAAGTTAATGTAAATTTTTTATAGAAATATATCTAAGCATAGTTTGAAGTCACCTTGCAACTGAGAACTTATTCTGCTATATATATGAACAGCCTGTTACTTTTGATGTGATACCATAATCTATACCATAGCCTATTACATTTTATAAGGTTTTACTCCGAGTGGTTTAAGGGCGTATCCATACGCCCCCATTTCCAAGTCCTTAAGGACACAGGGCGTACGGATACACCCTGCGCATTTCCGGCCCCAGCCGCTAGCTGGAGCGGAGCCGGTGCCGGATGCCTGCTGAAATCGTTCAGCAGGCATCCCGGCATATCGCCCAGGGGGGTCATTATGTCCCCCCATGTCGGCGATGGCCGCAGATCGCTGGACAATTCAGTCCAGCGATCTGCGGCGGATTCCGGGTCAATCGGGTCTCCAGTGACCCGGAATTACTGGCTGATCGGGGCTGTCTCTGAACAGCCATAACCAGCAGGGGTGAGGTGGCACTGGTGTCACCTCACGATCGCCCTGATTCATCGGCCGGTTTCCCGGCCGACCAATCAGGGCGCCTGCTGCAGGTGTCACTCCCGCACCCTGCTCCGCCCCTCATCCGGAGGACGTGAGTGGGTGCGGGATGAAGACCCCCGGAGCTGGGGACCCCGATCGCCGGCGTCCCTGTTGGGATCGGGGCCCCAGGAGCGACGGCGAGGGACTGACATGCGCGGCGGCGGTGTGGAGCAGCAGTAGGAGGTGAGTGACAGCCTCCTGCTGTTGCTTAGCAACAGCTCCCAGCATGCAAAAAGGACATGCTGGGAGCTGTAGTTATGCAACAGCAGGAGGCAGACCACCACAACTCCCAGCATTCCCTTATGGGCATGCTGGGACTTATGGTTTTGCAACAGCTGGAGGCACATTTTTTCTACTCCCATGCCCGTTGGCTGATGGTGACTGCTGAGAGTTGTAGTTTTGCAACAGCTGGAGGCACACTGGTTGTGAAACACTGAGTTAAGTAGCAAACCAGTGTGTCTCCAGCTGTTGCATAAATACAATCCCCAGCCAAAGTAGTATGCCTCCAGCTGTTGCATAACTACAAGTCCCAGCGTGCCCTTCCGCTGTCCGCACATGCTGGGGGTTGTAGCTTTTGTAACAGCTGAAGGCACACTGGTTGCAAAACACTGAGTTTGTTACCAAACTCTGTGTTTCACAACCAGTGTGCCTCCAGCTGTTGCAAAACTACAACTCCCAGCATGCACTGATAGACCGTACATGCTGGGAGTTGTAGTTTTGCAACAGCTGGAGGTATTTCCCCCCCCCAATGTGAATGTACAGGGTACACTCACATGGACGGAGGTTTACAGTAAGTATCCGGCTGCAAGTTTGAGCTGCGGCAAATTTTCTGCCGCAGCTCAAACTGCCAGCGAGAAACTACTGTGAACCCCCGCCCGTGCGACTGTACCCTAAAAACACTACACTACACTACCACAAAATAAAATAAAAAGTAAAAAAAACCACTACATATACACATACCCCTACACAGCCCCCCTCCCCAATAAAAATGAAAAACGTCTGGTACGCCACTGTTTCCAAAACGGAGCCTCCAGCTGTTGCAAAACAACTACTCCAGTATTGCCAGATAGCCACTGATTGTCCAGGCATGCTGGGAGTTTTACAACAGCTGGAGGCACCCTGTTTGGGAATCACTGGCGTAGAATACCCCTATGTCCACCCCTATGCAAATGCCTAATTTAGGCCTCAAATGCGCATGGCGCTCTCACTTTGGAGCCCTGTCGTATTTCAAGGCAACAGTTTAAGGTCACATATGGGGTATCGCCGTACTCGGGAGAAATTGTGTTAAAAATTTTGGGGGGTATTTTCTGCTATTACCCTTTTTAAAAATGTAAAATTTTTGGGAAAACAAGCATTTTAGGTAAAAATTTTTTTTTTACATATGCAAAAGTTGTGAAACCCCTGTGGGGTATAAAGGTTAACATTACCCCTTGTTATGTTCCCCGAGGGGTCTAGTTTCCAAAATGGTATGCCATGTGTTTTTTTTTTTGCTGTCCTGGCACCATAGGGGCTTCCTAAAAACGGCATGCCCCCAGAGCAAAATTTCCTTCAAAAAAGCCAAATGTGACTCATTCTCTTCTGAGACCTGTAGTGCGCCAGCAGAGCACTTTTCACCCCCATATGGAGTGTTTTCTGAATCGGGAGAAATTGGGCTTCAAATTTTGGGGGGTAATTTCTGCTATTACCCTTTTTAAAAATGTAAAATTTTTGGGAAAACAAGCATTTTAGGTAAAAAAAAAATTTTTTTTACATTTGCAAAAGTCATAAAACACCTGTGAGGTATTAAGGCTCACTTAATTCCTTGCTACATTCCTCAAGGGGTCTAGTTTCCAAAATGGTATGCCATGTGTTTTTTTTTTTTTTTTTTTGCAGTTTTGGCACCCTAGGGGCTTCCTAAAGGTGACATGCCCCCCAAAAACCATTTCAGAAAAATGTTCTCTCCAAAATCCCCTTGTCGCTCCTTCCATTCTGAGCCCTCTACTGCGCCCGCCAAACACTTTACATAGACATATGAGGTATGTGCTTACTCGAGAGCAATTGGGTTACAAAGACAAGTAAAAATGTTCTCCTTTTACCCCTTGCAAAAATTCAAAAATTGGGTCTACAATAACATGCGAGTGTAAAAAATTAAGATTTGGAATTTTCTCCTTCAATTTGCTGCTATTCCTGTGAAACACTTAAAGGGTTAAAACACTGACTGAATGTAATTTTGAATACTTTGGGTGGTGTAGTTTTTCTAATGGGGTCATTTATGGGGTAGTTCTAATATGAAGACCCTTCAAATCCACTTCAAAGCTGAACTGGTCCCTGAAAAATATCGAATTTGAAAATTTTGTGAAACATTGGAAAATTGATGCTGAACTTTGAAGCCGTCTGGTGTCTTCCAAAAGTAAAAACATGTCAATTTTATGATGCAAACATAAAGTAGACATATTGTATATGTGAAGCAAAAAGAAATTTAATTTGAATATCCATTTTCCTTACAAGCAGAGAGTTTCAAAATTAGAAAAATGCTAAATTTTCTATTTTTTCATCAAATTTGGGGATTTTTCACCAGGAAAGGATGCAAGTTACCACAAAATTTTACCACTATGTTAAAGTACAATATGTCACGAAAAAACAATCTCGGAATCAGAATGATAAGTAAAAGCATTCCAGAGTTATTAATGTTTAAAGTGACAGTGGTCAGATGTTCAAAAAATGCTCTGGTCCTTAAGGTGAAAAAGGGCTCGGTCCTTAACCTCTTAAGGACCCAGGGCGTATGGATACCCCCTCACACCCTGGGCCTTAAGGACCCAGGGCGTATCCATACGCCCTGGCATTTTCCGATCTCTGCCGCGCGTCGGGCAGAGATCAGAACCGGATGCCTGCTGAAATGCTTCGGCAGGCATCCAGGGCAAACGCCGAGGGGGGCCATGTAGGGGGCCGCAAATCGCGAGGGAAATCGCCCCTGCGATCTGCGGCGATACCGGGCTGATCGGGTCTCTGGGACCCGACCGCCCGATAATTTTGCATGATCCTGGCTGTCACAGACAGCCAGGACCATGCTAAAGTATAGGAGCGAGGTGGCAAGCCTGCCACCTCCTCCGATCCCCTGCAATTCTTCGGTTAGTTAACCGACCAATCGCAGGGGGGGGCGGTTACTTCCTCCCGCCCTGCCCGGCCCCTTGAAGTCCGGAGAGGACGGGAGGAAGACCGGAGGACGCGGCGGGGGACGGGGGAGTGCTGGGGACCGGCCCCGGTACTTACCTTGTCCCTGAAGACCCGCATCCCGGCGATGAAGATGGCGGCGGCGGGGACAGATGAGTGGATCTTCAGCCGCGGTCGGGCCCTTACAGCAATGCACGTCGCCGTAAAGCAACATGCATAGCTGTATTGGGACCCTGTATACTACAACTCCCAGCATGCCCAGACAGCCCTTGGCGTCTGGGCATGCTGAGTTGCAGTTTTGCAACATCTGGAGGTCCACAGTTTTGGGACCACTGTGCCCTTCCAGATGTTGCAAAACTACACATCCTCAGCATGCCCTTACTGTCCAGGCATGCTGGGAGTTGTAGTTCTGTAACATCTGGCCCTTCAGATGTTGCAGAACTACAACTTCCAGCATGCCTGGACAGTAAGGGCATACTGGGAGTTGTAGTTTTGCAACATCTGGAAGGGCACAGATTGGGAACCCCTGTATTAGTGTTCTGCAAACTGTAGTCCTCCAGGTGTTGCAAAACTACAACTCCAAGCATGCTGGGAGTTGTAGTTCGGCAAAATCTGGCTCTAAAGATGTTGCCGAACTATTACTTCCAGCATGCCTGAGAATGTTTGGGAGTAGTGGTTTTGCAACAACTGGAGGCACGCTGGTTGGGAAACATTGTCTGTTTCCTAACTCAGTGTTTCCCAACCCGTGTGCCTCCAGCTGTTGCAAAACTATAACTACCAGCATGCACTGATGTTACGCCTAGCGCTCCGGGTCCCCGCTCCTCCCCGGAGCGCTCACGGCGTCTTTCTCCCTGCAGCGCCCCGGTCAGTCCCGCTGACCGGGAGCGCTGCACTGTCTTGGCCGTTGGGGACGCGATTCGCACAGCGGGACGCGCCCGCTCGCGAATCGCATCCCAGGTCACTTACCCGTCCTGGTCCCCTGCTGTCATGTGCTGGCGCGCGGCTCCGCTCTCTAGGGCGCGCGCGCGCCAGCTCTCTGAGACTTAAAGGGCCAGTGCACCAATGATTGGTGCCTGGCCCAATTAGCTTAATTGGCTTCCACCTGCTCCCTGCCTTTATCTGACCTCCTCCCATGCACTCCCTTGCCGGATCTTGTTGCCTTGTGCCAGTGAAAGCGTTTAGTGTGTCCAAAGCCTGTGTACCTGAACTTCTGCTACCCATCCTGACTACGAACCTTGCCGCCTGCCCCCGACCTTCTGCTACGTCTGACCTTGCCTCTGCCTAGTCCTTCTGTCCCACGCCTTCTCAGCAGTCAGCGAGGTAGAGCCGTTGCTAGTGGATACAACCTGGTTGCTACTGCCGCAGCAAGACCATCCCGCTTTGCGGCGGGCTCTGGTGAATACCAGTAGCCTCTTAGAACCGGTCCACTAGCACGGTCCACGCCAATCCCTCGCTGACACAGAGGATCCACTACCTGGAAGCCGAATCGTGACAGTAGATCCGGCCATGGATCCCGCTGAGGTGCCGCTGCCAAGTCTCGCTGATCTTCCCACGGTGGTCGCTCAGCAATCGCAGCAGATTGCCCAACAAGGACAGCAGCTGTCGCAGTTGACCGCCATGTTACAGCAACTTCTGCCTCTGCTACAGCAGCAACCATCTCCTCCGCCAGCTCCTGCACCTCCTCCGCAGCGAGTGGCCGCTCCTAACCTCCGCTTGTCCCTGCCGGACAAATTTGATGGGGACTCTAAACTCTGCCGTGGATTTTTGTCTCAGTGTTCCCTGCATATGGAGATGTTGTCGGACTTGTTTCCTTCAGAACGGTCTAAGGTGGCGTTCGTAGTAAGCCTTCTTTCAGGAAAGGCCTTGTCTTGGGCCACACCGCTCTGGGACCGCAATGATCCTGCCACAGCCACAGTCCAGGCCTTCTTCGCTGAACTCCGGAGTGTCTTCGAGGAGCCAGCCCGAGCTTCTTCTGCCGAGACTGCCCTGTTGAACCTGGTCCAGGGTAATTCTTCAGTGGGCGAGTACGCCATCCAATTTCGTACTCTTGCCTCCGAGTTATCATGGAATAACGAGGCTCTCTGCGCGACCTTTAAAAAAGGCCTATCCAGTCGCATCAAGGATGTGCTGGCCGCACGAGAGATTCCTGCCAATCTGCAAGAACTCATCCATCTAGCTACCCGCATTGACATGCGTTTTTCTGAGCGACACCAAGAGCTCCGCCAGGAAAAAGACTTAGATCTCTGGGCACCTCTCCCACAGTATCCGTTGCAATCTACGCCTGGGCCTCCCGCCGAGGAGGCCATGCAAGTGGATAAGTCTCGCCTGACCCAGGAAGAGAGGAATCGCCGTAGGGAAGAAAATCTCTGTCTTTACTGTGCCAGTACCGAGCATTTCTTGGTGGATTGCCCTATCCGTCCTCCACGCCTGGGAAACGCACGCACCCAGCTCACGTGGGTGTGGCGTCTCTTGGTTCCAAGTCTGCTCCTCCACGTCTCACGGTACCCGTGCGGATTTCTTCTTCAGCCAACTCCTCCCTCTCAGCCGTGGCCTGCTTGGACTCCGGTGCCTCTGGAAATTTTATTTTGGAGTCGTTTGTTAATAAATTCAGCATCCCGGTGACCCGTCTCGTCAAGCCGCTCTACATTTCCGCGGTCAACGGAGCCAGATTGGACTGCACCGTGCGTTACCGCACAGAGCCCCTCCTCATGTCTATTGGACCCCACCTTGAGAGGATTGAGTTCTTCATTCTCCCCAACTGTACCTCTGAGGTCCTCCTCGGTCTGCCTTGGCTCCGGCTTCATTCCCCCACCATTGATTGGACCACCGGGGAGATCAGGAACTGGGACTCTGCCTGCCACAGGAAGTGCCTCTCCCCCCCTCCCAGTCCCGTCAGGCAAGCCTCTGTGCCTCCCCATGGCCCCCGTCCTGGTGTCACACTGCCCCGTGCCAGGCCTCGCCCTCTGCCCTCCCTCCCCATTCCCACTCCTGCTGTACTGCCTGCCGTTGAGGAAACCCTCCATTCTTTCCCGGTGTCCTCATCCCAGGGGAGGCAGTTACCGGACAAAGAGAAGGGGAGACCTAAGGGGGGGGGTACTGTTACGCCTAGCGCTCCGGGTCCCCGCTCCTCCCCGGAGCGCTCACGGCGTCTTTCTCCCTGCAGCGCCCCGGTCAGTCCCGCTGACCGGGAGCGCTGCACTGTCTTGGCCGTTGGGGACGCGATTCGCACAGCGGGACGCGCCCGCTCGCGAATCGCATCCCAGGTCACTTACCCGTCCTGGTCCCCTGCTGTCATGTGCTGGCGCGCGCGGCTCCGCTCTCTAGGGCGCGCGCGCGCCAGCTCTCTGAGACTTAAAGGGCCAGTGCACCAATGATTGGTGCCTGGCCCAATTAGCTTAATTGGCTTCCACCTGCTCCCTGCCTTTATCTGACCTCCTCCCATGCACTCCCTTGCCGGATCTTGTTGCCTTGTGCCAGTGAAAGCGTTTAGTGTGTCCAAAGCCTGTGTACCTGAACTTCTGCTACCCATCCTGACTACGAACCTTGCCGCCTGCCCCCGACCTTCTGCTACGTCTGACCTTGCCTCTGCCTAGTCCTTCTGTCCCACGCCTTCTCAGCAGTCAGCGAGGTAGAGCCGTTGCTAGTGGATACAACCTGGTTGCTACTGCCGCAGCAAGACCATCCCGCTTTGCGGCGGGCTCTGGTGAATACCAGTAGCCTCTTAGAACCGGTCCACTAGCACGGTCCACGCCAATCCCTCGCTGACACAGAGGATCCACTACCTGGAAGCCGAATCGTGACAACTGATAGACTGTGCATGCTGGGAGTTGTAGTTTTGCAACAGCTGGAGGTCCCCCCCACTGTGAATGTACAGGGTACATTCACATTGGCAGGGGCTTACAGTGAGTATCAGGCTGCGATGCAGCAAATTTTGCGCGGCAGCTCAAACTCGCAGCGGGAAACTCACTGTAACCCCCCGCCCATGTGACTGTACCCTAAAAACACTACACTAACACAAAATAAAATAAAAAGTAAAAAACTCTACATATACACATACCCCTACACAGCCCCCCTCCCCAATAAAAATGAAAAACGTCTGGTATGCCACTGTTTCCAAAATGGAGCCTCCAGCTGTTGCAAAACAACAACTCCCAGTATTGCTGGACAGCCGTTGACTGTCCAAGCATGCTGGGAGTTTTGCAACAGCTGGAGGCACCCTGTTTGGGAATCACTGGCGTAGAATACCCCTATGTCCACCCCTATCACTGGTGTAGAATACCCCTATGTCCACCCCTATGCAAATCCCTAATTTAGGCCTCAAATGCGCATGGCGCTCTCACTTTGGAGCCCTGTCGTATTTCAAGGCAACAGTTTAGGGTCACATATGGGGTATCGCCGTACTCGGGAGAAATTGCCTTACAAATTTTGGGGGGCTTCTCCTTTCACCCCTTATGAAAAGGTGAAGTTGGGGTCTACACCAGCATGTTAGTGTAAAAAAATAAATTGTTTACACTAACATGCTGGTTTTGCCCTATACTTTTCATTTTGACAAGAGGTAAAAAGGGAAAAAAAGCCCCCCAAAATTTATAATGCAATTTCTCCCGACTACGGAGATACCCCATATGTGGGCGCAAAGTGCTCTGGGGGCGCACAACAAGGCCCAGAAGGGAGAGTGCGCCATGTACATTTGAGGTGATTTGCACAGGGGTGGCTGATTGTTACAGCGGTTTTGACAAACGCAAAAAAAAAAACACATGTGACCCCATTTCGGAAAATACACCCCTCACGGAATGTAATGAGGGATGCAGTGAGAATTTACACCCCACTGGTGTCTGACAGATCTTTGGAACAGTGGGCTGTGCAAATTAAAAATTTCATACAGCCCAATGTTCCAAAGATCTGACAGACACCAGTGGGGGTAAATGCTCACTGTACCCCTTGTTATGTTCCTCAAGGGGTCTAGTTTCCAAAATGGTATGCCATGTGCTGTTCTGGCCCCATAGGGGTTTCCTAAATGCGACATGCCCCCGACTGCAAAAGTCGTGAAACCCCTGTGGGGTATTAAGGCTCACTTTATTCCTTGTTACGTTCCTCAAGGGGTCTAGTTTCCAAAATGGTATGCCATGTGGGTTTTTTTTTGCTCTCCTGGCACCATAGGGGCTTCCTAAATGCGACACGCCCCCGAGCAAAATTCGCTCTCAAAAAGCCAAATATGACTCCTTCTCTTCTGAGCATTGTAGTTCGCCTGTAGTGCGCTACTGGCCAACTTATGGGGTACCTCCATACTCAGAAGAGATGGGGTTACAAATTTTGGGGGGTATTTTCTGCTATTAACCCTTGCAAAAATTTGAAATTTGGGGGGAAACACATTTTAGTGAAATTTTATTTTATATTTTTTACATATGCAAAAGTCGTGAAACACATGTGGGGTATTAAGGCTCACTTAATTCCTTGTTACGTTCCTCAAGGGGTCTTGTTTCCAAAATGGTATGGCATGTGTTTTTTTTTTTGCTGTTCTGGCACCATAGGGGCTTCCTAAATGCAACATGCCCCCCAAAAACCATTTCAGAAAAACATACTCTCCAAAATCCCCTTGTCGCTCCTTCGGTTCTGAGCCCTCTACTGTGCCCGCTGAACACTTTACATAGACATATGAGGTATCTGCTTACTCGAGAGAAATTGGGCTACAAATATAAGTATACATTTTCTCCTTTTACCCCTCGTAAAAATTCAAAAATTGGGTCTACAAGAACATGCGAGTGTAAAAAATGAAGATTGTGAATTTTCTCCTTCACTTTCCTGCTATTCCTGTGAAACACCTAAAGGGTTAAAAGGCTGACGGAATATCATTTTAAATACTTTGGGGGGTGCAGTTTTTATAATGGGGTCATTTGTGGGGTATTTCTAAGATGAAGACCCTTCAAATCCACTTCAAACCTGAACTGGTCCCTGAAAAATAGTGAGTTTGGAAATTTTGTGAAAAATTGGAAAATTGCTGCTGAACTTTGAAGCCCTCTGGTGTCTTCCAAAAGTAAAAACACGTCAATTTTATGATGCAAACATAAAGTAGACATATTGTATATGTGAAAATATATATATATATTTTGAATATCCATTTTCCTTACAAGCAGAGAGCTTCAAAGTTAGAAAAATGCTAAATTTTCAAATTTTTCTAAAAATGTTGGGATTTTTCCCCAAGAAAGGATGCAAGTTACAAAAAAATGTTACCAACGTGTAAAATGGCTGGGTCCTTAAGAGGTTAAGGGGTTAAATTAAAATATGGATCCTGAGTTTAACTAGCGCCCTTTAGCAAAGATGGTTTATAAGATCACCATCTTGTTGACTGAACTGCAGCAATGCAATGACTTATAGTCTAGTGCCAGATACCCATTTCCCTAAGCCCTTAAGGACACAGCCAATTTTATTTCAGCACTTTCATTTTTTCCTCCTTGTTTTCTAATAGCCATAGCTCTTTTATATTTCCATCCACAGACCCATGTGAGGACTTGTTTTTTGCACAACCAATTGTACTTTGTAATTATATCACTCATTTTATTTTACCATAAAATGCCAGGTAAAACCAAATATTATTTGTCTGGGAAAATTGAAAAGAAAACCTTAATTTAGCAAATTTTGTAGTGTTTCATTTTCACGCTGAACAGTTTACAGTAAAATTACATGTTTTCTTTATTCTGTGGGTCAACATACCCATGGTTACGATACTTTTCTTTTATTGTACTGCTTTAAAAAAAAAATTATAATATTTTTTTATTCAAAATAAATATGTTTAACCCCTTAACCAGTAAAGGACCAAGGACGTTCTGGAACGTCCCCGCACCCTGGGCTTTAAGGACCAAGGACGTTCCAGAACGTCCTGGTGTTTCTCCGGTCTCTGCCGCGCGCCGGGCAGAGATCGGAAGTGGATCCCTGCTGAAATCCTTCAGCAGGGATCCAGGGCAAACGCCGAGGGGGGCCATGTCTGCCCCGCATATCGGTGATCGCAGCAAATGGCCGGCGAAATTGCGCCAGCGATTTGCGGCGATACCGGGCTGATTGGGTCTCTGGGACCCGACCGCCCGGTAATTTTGCATGATCCCGGTTGTCACAGACAGCCAGGACCATGCTGGAGTATAGGAGCGAGGTGGCAAGCCTGCCACCTCCTCCTATCCCCTCAGATTCCTCGGTTCGAACTAACCGACCAATCACAGGGTGGGGGGCGGTTACTTCCTCCCTCCCTGCCCGGCCCCTGGAAGTCCGGAGAGGACGGGAGGAAGACCGGAGGACACGGCGGGGGATGGGGGAGTGCTGGGGCCCGGCCCCGGTACTTACCTCGTCCCTGAAGACCCGGATCCCGGGGATGAAGGCGGCGGCGACAGGCGAGTTCCTCTTCAGCCGCGGTCGGGCCCTTTACAGCAATGCACGTCGCCGTAAAGCGACATGCATTGCTGTAATGGGACCCAGTATACTACAACTACCAGCAGGCCCAGACAGCCCTTGGTGTCTGGGCATGCTGGGAGATGCAGTTTTGCAACATCTGGAGGTCCAGAGTTTGGAGACCACTGTGCCCTTCCAGATGTTGCAAAACTACACATCCTCAGCATGCTGTAAAGGAATGCTGGGAGTTGTAGTTCTGTAACATCTGGCCCTTCAGATGTTGCATAACTACAATTCCCAGCATGCCTGGACAGTTTCGGCATACTGGGAGTTGTAGTTTTGCAACATCTGGAGGGCTACAGCTTGGACACCACTACACAGTGGTCCCCAAACCGTTCTCCTCCAGCTGTTGCGTAACCACTACTCCCAATATGCCCTTCGGCTGTCTGGGCATGCTGGGAGTTGTGGTTTTGCAATAACTGGAGGCACACTGGTTGGGAAACATTGTCTGTTTCCTAACTCAGTGTTTCCCAACCCGTGTGTCTCCAGCTGTTGCAAAACTATAACTACCAGCATGCACTGATAGACCGTGCATGCTGGGAGTTGTAGTTTTGCAACAGCTGGAGGTCCCACTCCCCCCCCCCCCCTGTGATTGTACAGGGTACATTCACATGGACAGGGGGCTTACAGTGAGTATCAGGCTGCAAATTTGCGATGCAGCAAATTTTGCGCGGCAGCTGAAACTCGCAGCGGGAAACTGGCTGTGATTCCCCGCCCATGTGACTGTACCCTAAAAACACTACACTAACACAAAATAAAATAAAGAGTAAAAAACACTACATATACACATACCCCTACACAGCCCCCCTCCCCTCCCCAATAAAAATGAAAAACGTTTGGTACGCCACTGTTTCCAAAATGGAGCCTCCAGCTGTTGCAAAACAACAACTCCCAGTATTGCCAGACAGCTGTTAACTGTCCAAGCATGCTGGGAGTTTTGCAACAGCTGGAGGCACCCTGTTTGGGAATCACTGGCATAGAATATCCCTATGTCCACCCCTATGCAAAACCCTAATTCAGGCCTCAAATGCACATGGCGCTCTTACTTTGGAGCCCTGTCGTATTTTAAGTCAACAGTTTAGGGCCACATATGGGGTATAGCCATGCTCGGGAGAAATTGCGTTACACATTTTGGGGGGCTTCTCCTTTCACCCCTTATGAAAAGGTGAAGTTGGGGTCTACACCAGCATGTTAGTGTAAAAAAAGAAAAATTTTTACACTAACATGCTGGTGTTGCCCTATACTTTTGATTTTGACAAGAGGTAAAAGGGAAAAAAGCCCCCCAAAATTTCTAATGCAATTTCTCCTGAGTACGGAGATACCCCATATGTGGGCGCAAAGTGCTCTGGGGGCGCACAACAAGGCCCAGAAGGCAGAGTGCACCATGTACATTTGAGGTGATTTGCACAGGGGTGGCTGATTGTTACAGCAGTTTTGACAAACGCAAAAAAAACAAAACCCCACATGTGACCCCATTTCGGAAACTACACCCCTCACGGAATGTAATGAGAGGTTCAGTGAGAATTTACACCCCACTGGTGTCTGACAGATCTTTGGAACATTGGGCTGTGCAAATAAAAAATTCCAAAGATCTGACAGACACCAGGGGGGGGGGGGGGGTTTGGGTTAAATGTTCAATGTACCCCTTGTTACATTCCTCAAGGGGTCTAGTTTCCAAAATGGTATGCCATGTGGGGGTTATTTTGTTCTAATGGCACCATAGGGGCTTCCTAAATGCGACATGTCCCCCCATTTCAGCAAAGTTTGCAAATGTGACTCCTTCTCTTCTGAGCATTGTGGCGCCCCTGCAGTGCACTTTATGTCCACTTATGGGGTACCTCCATACTCAGAAGAGATGGGGTTACAAATTTTGGGGGGGTCTTTTCTGTTATTAACCCTTGCAAAAATGTGAAATTTGGGGGGAAACACACATTTTAGTGAAAAAATTTTTTTTTTTTACATATGCAAAAGTCGTGAAACACCTGTGGGGTATTAAGGCTCACTTAATTCCTTGTTACGTTCCTCAAGGGGTCTAGTTTCAAAAATGGTATGGCATGTGTTTTTTTTTTTTTTTTTGCTGTTCTGGCAACATAGGGGCTTCCTAAATGCAACATGCCCCCCAAAAACCATTTCAGAAAAACATACTCTCCAAAATCCCCTTGTCGCTCCTTCGCATCTGAGCCCTCTACTGCGCCCGCCGAACAATTTACATAGACATATGAGGTATGTGCTTACTCGAGAGAAATTGGGCTACAAACATAAGTATACATTTTCTCCTTTTACCCCTTGTAAAAATAAAAAAAATTGGGTGTACAAGAACACGCGAGTGTAAAAAATGAAGATTGTGAATTTTCTCCTTCACTTTGCTACTATTCCTGTGAAACACCTAAAGGGTTAAAACGCTGACTGAAAAATAGTGAGTTGTGAAAAATTGGAAAATTGCTGCTAAACTTTGAAGCCCTCTGATGTCTTCCAAAAGTAAAAACATGTCAACTTTATGATGCAAACATAAAGTGGACATATTGTATATGTGATCCCAAAAATTTGTTATTTTGAATATCCATTTTCCTTACAAGCAGAGAGCTTCAAAGTAAGAAAAATGCAACATTTTCATTTTTTCATCAAATTTGGGGATTTTTCATCATGAAAGGATGCAAGTTACCATAAAATTTTACCACTATGTTAAAGTAGAATATGTCACGAAAAAACAATCTCTTAATCAGAATGATAACTAAAAGCATTCCAGAGTTATTAATGTTTAAAGTGACATTGGTCAGATGTTCAAAAAACGCTCTGGTCCTAAGGTGTAAAATGGCCTGGTCCTTAACCCCTTAAGGACCAAGGGCGTACAGGTACGCCTTTGCTCCCTGGTACTTAAGGACCAAGGGCGTACCTGTACGCCCGTGGGAATTTCGGTCCCCGCCGGGCGGGGATCGCGCCGGGGTGACTGCTGATATCTATCAGCAGGCACCCCGCGCAAATGCCCAGGGGGGTCATTAGACCCCCCCATGTCGGCGATCGGCGCAAATCGCAAGTGAATTCACACTTGCGATTTGCGCCGATTCCGGGTCATACGGGTCTATGGTGACCCGGTGACCCGGAATAGAAGGGGGATCGCGGGTGTCCTAGACACCCACGATCCCCCTGTAGCGATAGGAGTGAGGTGGCAGGGTTGCCACCCCTCCTATCTCTGCTATTGGTGGTCTAGACGCGACCACCAATAGCAAATCGGGGGCAGAGGGGTTTACTTTCGGTTTCCCCGTCCTGCCCACCCACAATAGGCAGGGCAGAATGGGGAAACCGACAGGGACCGGCGCCGAAGATCCACTTACCCATCGGCGACGGCAGCGGCGACGATCAGCGGCGGCAGCGGGCGACGATCGGCGGAAGAAGAGGACCGCGACGCAGCTCCCTGGATCCAACGGAAGCCGGTGAGTTACTTAGCAACATCTGGAGGGCTACAGTCTGAGACCACTATAGTGGTCTCTAAACTGTAACCCTCCAGATGTTGCAAAACTACAACTCCCAGCATGCCCAGAGAGATGTTTAGGCTTGCTGAGAGTTGCAGTTTTGCAACAGCTGGAGGTCTACAGTTTGAGACCATTGCAAAGTGATCTCTATACTGTGCACCTCCAGATCTTGCAAAACTACAACTCCCAGCATGCCCAGATAGCAGTTTGCTGTCTGGGCATGCTGGGAGTTGTAGTTTTGCAACATCTGGAGGTCCACGGTTTGGAGACCACTATGCAGTGGTCTCTAAACTATAGCTCTACAGATGTTGCAAAACTGCAACTCCCAGCAAGCCTTAACAGCAAACAGCTGTCTCTGCATGCTGGGAGTTGTAGTTGCGATCCCTCCAGCTGTTGCATAACTACATCTCCCAGCATGCCTTTCGGCGATCAGTACATGCTGGGAGTTGTAGTTTTGCAACAGCTGGAGGCACACTGGTTGGAAAATACTGAGTTAGGTAACAGAACCTAACTGAAGGTTTTCCAACCAGTGTGCCTCCAGCTGTTGCAAAAGTACAACTCCCAGCATGCACGGTCTGTCAGTACATGCTAGGAGTTGTAGTTTTGAAACAGCTGGAGGTTTGCCCCCCCCCCCCCCCATGTGAACGTACAGGGTACATTCACACTGGCGGGTTTACAGTAAGTTTTCTGCTTCAAGTTTGGGCTGTGGCAAATTTTTCACCGCAGCGCAAACTCCTAGCGGTAAATTCACTGTAAACCCGCCAGTGTGAACGTACCCTAAAAACACTACACTACACTTACACATAATAAAGAGTAAAACACAACATATACACCCCCTTACACTGTCCCCCTAATAAAAAAAAAAAAAAACGTATTGTACGGCAGTGTTTCCAAAACAAAGCCTCCAGCTGTTGCAAAACAACAACTCCCAGCATTTCCGGACAGCCACTGACTGTCCAGGCATGCTGGGAGTTTAGCAACAGCTGGAGGCACCCTGTTTGGGAATCACTGGCGTAGAATACCCCTATGTCCACCCCTGTGCAATCCCTAATTTAGTCCTCAAATGCGCATGGCGCTCTCTCACTTCGGAGCCCTGTCGTATTTCAAGGAAACAGTTTAGTGCCACATATGGGGTATGTCCGTACTCGGGAGAAATTGCGTTACTAATTTTGGGGGCTTTTTTTCCCTTTTACCCCTTATGAAAAAGAAAAGTTGGGGTCTACACCAGCCTGTTAGTGTAAAAAAAAAATTTTTTTTTTACACTAACATGCTGGTGTTGTCCTTTACTTTTTATTTTCACGGGAGGTAAAAGGAAAAAAAGACCCCCAAAATTTGTAACGCAATTTCTCCTGAGTACGGAGATACCCCATATGTGGGCATAAAATGCTCTGCGGACGCACAACAAGGCTCAGGAGTGAGAGTGCACCATGTACATTTGAGGCCTAAATTGGTGATTTGCACAGGGGTGGCTGATTTTACAGTGGTTCTGACATAAACACAAAACAATAAATACAGACATGTGACCCCATTTTGGAAACGACACCCCTCACGGAACGTAACAAGGAGTATAGTGAGCCTGAACACCCCACAGGTGTTTGACAAATTTTCATTAAAGTTGGATGGGAAAGTGAAATAAAAAATAAAAAAACATTTCACTAAAATGCTGGTGTCACCCTAAATTTTTCATTTTCCCAAGGGAAAATAAAAAAAAGCCCCCCAAAATTTGTAACCCCATTTCTTCTGAGTAAGAGCATACCCCATATGTGGATGTAAAGTGCTCTATGGGTGCAATACAATGCTCAGAAGAGAAGGAGCGCCATTGGGATTTTGAAGAGAAAATTTGTCCGGAATTGAAGGCCACTTGTGTTTACAAAGCCCCCATGGTACCAGAACAATGGACCCCCCCATATGTGACCCCATTTTGGAAACTACACCCCTCATGTAATGTAATAAGGGGCGCAGTGAGCATTTACGCCCCCACAGGTGTCTGACAGATTTTTGGAACAGTGATCCGTGAAAATGAAAAATGTAATTTTCCATTTGCACAGCCCACTGTCCCAAAGATCTGTCAAACGCCAGTGGGGTGTAAATGCTCACTGCACCACTTATTAAATTCTGTGAGGTGTGTAGTTTCCAAAATGGGGTCACATGTGGGGGGGGGGGGGTCCACTGTTCTGGCACCACGGGGGCTTTGTAAATGCACATGGCCCCTGACTACCATTCCAAACGAATTCTCTTTCCAAAAGCTCAATGGTGCTCCTCCTCTTCTGAGCATTGTAGTTCGCACGTAGTGCACTTCAGGTCCACTTATGGGGTACCTCCATACTCAAAAGAGATGGGGTTACAAATTTTGGGGGGGGGGGGTATTTTCTGCTATTAACCCTTGCAAAAATGTGAAATTTGGGGGGAAACACACATTTTAGTGAAAAAATAATACATTTTTTTTTACATATGCAAAAGTCGTGAAACCCGTGTGGGGTATTAAGGCTCACTTTATTCCTTGTTACGTTCCTCAAGGGGTCTAGATTCCAAAATGGTATGCCATGTGTTTTTTTTTTTGCTGTTTTGGCACCATAGGGGCTTCCTAAATGCGACATGCCCCCCGAGCAAAATTTGCTCTCAAAAAGTCAAATATCACTCCTTCTCTTCGGAGCATTGTAGTTCGCACGTAATGCACTTCATGCCAACTTATGGGGTACCTCCATACTCAGAAGAGATGGGGTTACAAATTTTGGGGGGTATTTTCTGCTATTAACCCTTGCAAAAATGTGAAATTTGGGGGGAAACACATTTTAGTGAAAAAAAAATATTTTTTTTACATATGCAAAAGTCGTGAAACACCTGTGGGGTATTAAGGCTCACTTTATTCCTTATTACGTTCCCCAAGGGGTCTAGTTTCCAAAATGGTATGCCATGTGGGTTATTTTTGCTGTTCTGGCACCATAGGGGCTTCCTAAATGCAACATGCCCCCCAAAAACCATTTCTGAAATACGTACTCTCCAAAATCCCCTTGTCGCTCCTTCGCTTCTGAGCCCTCTACTGCGCCCGCCGAACAATTTACATAGACATATGAGGTATGTGCTTACTCGAGAGAAATTGGGCTACAAATATAAGTATACATTTTCTCCTTTTACCCCTTGTAAAAATTCAAAAATTGGGTTTACAAGAACATGCGAGTGTAAAAAATAAAGATTGTGAATTTTCTCCTTCACTTTGCTGCTATTCCTGTGAAACACCTAAAGGGTTTAAACACTTACTGATTGTCATTTTGAATACTTTGGGGGCTGTAGTTTTTATAATGGGGTCATTTGTGGGGTATTTCTAATGGGAAGACCCTTCAAATCCACTTCAAACCTGAACTGGTCTCTGAAAAAAAGCGAGGTTCAAAATTTTGTGAAAAATTGGAAAATTGCTGCTGAACTTTGAAGCCCTCTGGTGTCTTCCAAAAGTAAAAACTCGTCAATTTTATGATGCAAACATAAAGTAGACATATTGGAAGTGTGAATAAAATAAAAAAATATTTTGAATATCCATTTTCCTTACAAGCAGAGAGCTTCAAAGTTTGAAAAATGCAAAATTTTCTAATTTTTCATCAAATTTTGGGATTTTTCACCAAGAAAGGATGCAAGTTACCACAAAATTTTACCACTATGTTAAAGTAGAATATGTCACAAAAAAACAATCTCGGAATCAGATTGATAACTAAAAGCATTCCAGAGTTATTAATGTTTAAAGTGACAGTGGTCAGATGTGCAAAAAGCGCTCTGGTCCTAAGGTGTAAAATGGCCTGGTCCTTAAGGGGTTAAGGGGTTAAAGGGGTACTCCGGTGAAAACCTTTTTTCTTTTAAATCAACTGGTGGCAGAAAGTTAAACATATTTGTAAATTACTTCTATTAAAAAATCTTTATCCTTCCAGTACTTATTAGCTGCTGAATGCTACAGAAGAAATTCCTTTCTTTTTGGAACACTGATGACATCACGAGCACGGTGCTCACTGCTGACATCTCTGTCCATTTTAGCAACCATGCATAGCAGATGTATGCTAAGGGCAGCATGTTGGCTGAGTGGTTAGCACTGCTGCCTTGCAGTGCTGGGGACTTGGGTTCAAATCCCACTAAGGACAACAATAAATAAAGCGTTATTATTATTATTATTATAATAACGTCAGCAGAGAGAACTGTGCTCGTGATGTCATCAGAGAGCATTCCAAAAAGAAAAGAATTTCCTCTGTAGTATTCAGCAGCTAATAAGTACAGGAAGGATTAAGATTTTTTAATAGAAGTAATTTACAAATATGTTTAACTTTCTGCCACCAGTTGATTTAAAAGAAAAAAGGTTTTCACCAGGGTACCCCTTTAACCCCTTAAGGACTCAGCCCATTTTGGCCTTAAGGACTCAGACAATTTAATTTTTACGTTTTCATTTTTTCCTCCTCGCCTTCTAAAAATCATAACTCTTTTATATTTTCATCCACAGACTAGTATGAGGGCTTGTTTTTTGCGTGACCAGTTGTCCTTTGTAATGACATCACTCATTATATCATAAAATGTATGGCGCAACCAAAAAACACTATTTTTGTGGGGAAATTAAAACGAAAAACGCAATTTTGCTAATTTTGGAAGGTTTTGTTTTCACGCCGTACAATTTATGGTAAAAATGACGTGTGCTCTTTATTCTTAGGGTCAATACGATTAAAATGATACCCATTATTATATACTTTTATATTATTGTTGCGCTTAAAAAAAATCACAAACTTTTTAACCAAATTAGTATGTTTATAATCCCTTTATTTTGATGACCTCTAACTTTTTTATTTTTCCGTATAAGTGGCGGTATGGGGGCTCATTTTTTGCGCCATGATCTGTACTTTTTTTTGATACCACATTTGCACATAAAAAACTTTTAATACACTTTTTATAATTTTTTTTTAAATAAAATGTATTAAAAAAGTAGGAATTTTGGATTTTTTATTTTTTTTCGTTCACGCCGTTCACCGTACGGGATCATTAACATTTTATTTTAATAGTTCGGACATTTACGCACGCGGCGATACCAAATATGTCTATAAAAAATGTTTTTTACGCTTTTTGGGGGTAAAATAGGAAAAAACGGACGTTTTACTTTTTTATTGGGGGAGGGGATTTTTCACTTTTTTTTTACTTTTACTTTTACATTTTTTTACATTTTTTTTACACTTGAATAGTCCCCATAGGGGACTATTCATAGCAATACCATGATTGCTAATACTGATCTGTTCTATGTATAGGACATAGAACAGATCAGTATTATCGGTCATCTTCTGCTCTGGTCTGCTCGATCACAGACCAGAGCAGGAGACGCCGGGAGCCGCACGGAGGAAGGAGAGGGGACCTCCGTGCGGCGTTATGAATGATCGGATCCCCGCAGCAGCGCTGCGGGCGATCCGATCGTTCATTTAAATCGCGAACTCCCGCAGATGCCGGGATCTGTATTGATCCCGGCACCTGAGGGGTTAATGGCGGACGCCCGCGAGATCGCGGGCGTCGGCCATTGCCGGCGGGTCCCTGGCTGCGATCAGCAGCCGGGATCAGCTGCGCATGACACGGGCATCGCTCCGATGCCCGCGGTTATGCACAGGACGTAAATGTACGTCCTGGTGCGTTAAGTACCACCTCACCAGGACGTACATTTACGGCCTGCGTCCTTAAGGGGTTAAGGACCCAGCCCATGTTCACCTTAAGGACCCGGCCATTATTTGCACATCTGACCACTGTCACTTTAAGCATTAAAGGAGTAGTCCGGCACGCACTTTTTTAATTTTATCCCGTCCGGGCTGCAAAGTAAAAGAAAACACACTTTCTCTTACCTGCCAACGAGCCCCCGGAGCTCCGGTACAGGTGTTTGGTCCCAGGGCTGTATTCTCCTTACTTCCTGTTAGCCCGGCACGTCACACAGAGCTTCAGCCTATCACTGGCCGAGGCGGGACAAATGCTTTGGAAAAATCCAGATATACGACATCCAGCGATTTCCCCAGGTCCAGTCTGGAGCTCACCTCCTCATAAAAGCTGATCAGGTCAGTTTGACAGGACCGATCCCTCATAAAGCCATGCTGATATAGAGTCATACATTTATTTTTATCAAGATATTCCAAAATAGCATCTCTTAGAAAACCCTCAAACAATTTACATACAACGGAGGTTAAACTAACAGGTCTATAATTCCCGGGGTCATCTTTTGACCCCTTTTTAAATATTGGCACCACATTTGCCATGCACCAGTCCTGGGGAACAGTCCCCGTCACTATAGAGTACCTGAATATTACAAATAGGGGTCTGTCTATCACATTACTTAGTTCCTTTAGAACACGGGGGTGAATGCCATCTGGACCAGGTGATTTGTCTATTTAGATTTTTTGTAGGCGACACTGTACTTCTTCCTGGGTTAGACAGGTGACCTGTACTGGGGAGTTTACCTAATCTCATTGTATTTCACCTGGCATTTCCCTTTCCTCTGTGAATACAGTGGAGAAGAATTTGTTTAATATATTTGCTTTTTCTGATCCCCGTTTATAATTTCTTCCTCATCATTTTTTTAAAGGGCCAACACTTTCATTTTTGACCTTTTTGCTATTTATATAGTTAAAGAGGCACTGTCATTGTTAAAAACTTTTCATATATTGCAGGACTCATTATAATATGACATTTCACAATTTAAACCTGTTAAAAAAAAAAAAAATTCACCTGAAATTCAAGCTCAAAATAGCCACCACTAGGGGTCGCCTGTCTTTTAGCCAGACAGACTAGTCTAGATTTTACAACAAACTGGATACCGGCCGTAAAGCATACCGGTATCCAGTATAGGAGATTTCTATTGTGTATGCAAAACTACAGATAAAGAATGTGTGGACATGCTGGGAGCTGTAGTTTTAAAACAGCTGGATGCAACACTGCTCTAACACAGTTATTTACAAACATTGCAGCTTCAGTTGTTACTAAACTACAACTCCCAGCATGCTGAAATAGTCAAAGCTTTTTCGGACTCCTGAATGACAAAGAAGTTGATCAGACATTCCGGAGTCTGTGAAAGATGAATGACACACATAGTGACAGCTATGCTGATTAGCATCCAGCTTTACTAGGAGAAGATAAAACAGATAGAACACGTATTCATAAAAATGCAGTACTTTTATCTAAAAAATCCTTGCACTAATTTTATAAAGATCTATTCTTATATTTATACATTTAATCCTGTAATGAATTCACCATAATGTCTTCTGATTACTGCAGGCAAGCTCCAAGTATCTTCCTCTGACACATGACACAGCATAAAACCAGAGAGGAAAGGGTTACAGAGTAGAGAGTACTGATTGGCTGACTGCACAGGCTTGCTCCTGTGAGGGAGACAGACTGACACGCCCCCTCCAGCGTGCACAATGAAAAAGTAACTCACCAGCAGATAAATGCTTATATCTCTGGATATATAAGTCCGACACACATAAAAATTATATGCACATGATCAGGATTGGGTCCTGAGTAACATATCACTTTCTTTTTTTTTGCACTATGACAGGTACGCTTTAAAGAACATTTTGGGGTTAGTTTTACTTTCTTTGGCAATGAGTGTCTGTCTCTATTTTTGCAGCTTTTATCAGTTTTTTTTTACATATTTTACATTTTTCTCTATAGCTTTTAAATGCTTCATCACTGTTGTCCTGTTTTAGTAGTTTAAATGCTTTAATTTTGTCGTTTATTGCCACCTTAACATTTTTCTTCATCCATATTGGTTTTCTTTTATTTCTGAACCTTTTATTCCCATAAGGTATATACATCTTACAGTGAGAATTTCAGATATTTTTAAAAGCCTCCCATTTAGTGTCAGTATTGTTCTTTTTGAGGACATTATCCCATTTTATATTGTTAAGGGCTTCTGAGTTGATCGAACTTTGCCTTCCTAAAGTTCATTGTTTTTGTGGCCCCTCGAGAGATTCCCTTATTGAAGAACAATTTATAATGTATTATATTGTGATCACTATTTCCTAGGTGTCCTATTTGCACATTAATTACTCTCTCAGGTACGTTGGTTAATATTAAATCTAGTAGGGCACCCCCTCTGGTCAGGCCCTGCACCATTTGGGACAGATAATTGTCTTTAGCTATAGTCAGAAACCTGTTTCGTTTATGAGATTCATAGGTCTCAGTCTCCCAGTTTATATCAGGATAGTTAAAGTCCCCCATTATTATCACATAATTTTGATTTGCTGCCTTGTTTATTTGCCTCAACAATTGATCTTTTGGCTCTTCCATTATGTTCGGTGGCTTATAGAAAAAATCAGAATTTTTTTTATTTTTATCTCAATATATTTCTACCCATGGTGACTCCACATTATCATTTCCCTCCCAAATATCCTCCCACAGTGCGGTCTTCAGACTGGACATAAAGACAAACTCCTTCCCCTTTCCGATTTGTCCGATCCTTCCTGAATAGACTATAACCCTGTATGGGGACCGCTCAGTCACAGCTATTGTCCAACCAAGTCTATGTTATACCCACTTTGTCATAATCCTCCTCAGAAATTTTAAACTCCAGTTCATCAGTTTTATTTGACAGACTTCTGGCATTAGTCAACATGCAATTCAATGGCGTATGTTTTTTTTCCTATGACGCCTATCCCTATTAACTATTCTAACCCCTCCCTCCGCTCCACCCCCAGGTACATTAAGTCCCCCCTCTATCTACACTATCTTCCCCCTCTATGTGGTAGGTTCCCTCTCCCCAATCCCTAGTTTAAACACCCGTCCACCCTTCTAGCCATCTTCTCCCCAAGCACAGCTGCACCATCCCCATTAAGGTGCAGCCCGTCCCTACGGTAGAGCCGGTATCTGACAGCAAAGTCGGCCCAGTTCTCCATGAACCCAAACCCCTCCTTCCTACACCAGCTTCTGAACCACTTGTTTACCTCCCAAATCTCCCGCTGCCTCTCTGTTGTGGCTCGTGGTACAGGTAATATTTCAGAAAATACTACCTTGGAGGTCCTTGCCTTAAGGTTGCAGCCTAAGTCCCTGAAATCATTTTTAAGGAAACTCCACCTACCTCTTACTTTGTCATTGGTGCCAATATGTACCATGACTGCTGGGTCCTCTCCAGCCCCACCCAGCAACCTGTCAACCCGATCCACGATTTGCCGAACTCGAGCGCCAGGAAGACAACACACTGTTCGGCGATCCCGGTCTTTGTGACAGATCGCCGTGTCTGTCCCCCTAATAATTGAGTCCCCCACTACAAGTACCTGTCTGGCCTGCCCTGCACTCCTCCCTCCCTCCTTACTGGAGCAGACCACCTCCCCCTGGCGGTCAGAGGCAGAGTCCTGCTGCTGTTACCGCTAGCTCTGAAATGGCATCCCCCCTCATCTGCCAACCGAGAAAACTTGTTGGGGTGTGCCAGATCAGGACTAGCCTTCCTGACACTTTTCCCTATACCCCGTTTTCTAACTGTAGCCCAGCTAACTGCCTTACTGTCCTGCACCTCTGTCCCACTATCCTCCCCCACCTCTACCCCAGAGAGTACTTGCTCAGTGAGCAGGAGACTCCTCTCCATGTTGTCAATGCGTCTAAGTGTTGCTAGTTGATCTCTACATCCAGGATCTGGACTTCCAAATGAACAACTAGCACACATCTCACACAATATGCACCCTCAAACTGCTGTTCAAGGATTGCATACATTGTGCAAGATGAACACTGGACTGCCTTTTCCAACATGGAGGCCATACTAGATTTGGGGATTGCAAAATTTAACAGAAAAAAAAAACAATAAAAACAATCAAATATTTCAATTTAAACTCCCTTACTTTTCAGTCCCCTCACTTTTATACTACTCACTTGTATACTTCACACTCTTGTATACAGACAAACAATCGCTAACTCAACAATCGCTTAGTGTACTTGTTTTTTATATTTACCACAATCCACCTCTCTCTTCCACTGCCTGGAAGTGAATGCAAATGGCCAGCTGTCTGCAAACAGCGGCAATTTATCAGCTGCTAATTATTTAGTTACTCCACCCTCTCTCCACCTGTAATCCTCCCAGACAGAGAAAGACAGGGGGGGGGGGGGGGGAGACAGAAGAACAGAAATGCACTCAAATGCTCACAATACTTCTTACAGTATTCCCTTAATTTTAAGTCCCCTCACTTTTATACTACTCACATCACAATCCACCTCTCTCTTCCACTGCCTGGAAGTGAATGCAAAATGGGCTCTATAGGTGCACTGCAAGGCTCAGAAGGGAAGGAGTAACAGTGGGATTTTGAAGAATGAGTTTTTCTGAAATGGTTTTTGGGTAGCATGTCACATTTAAGAAGCCCCTATGGTGCCAGAACAGCAAAAAAATAAAAAATTAATTAAAAAAAATAAACACATTGCCTACTATTTTGGAAATTAGACCCCTCAAGGAATGTAACAAGGGGTACAGTGGGCCTTAACACCCCACAGGTGTTTTACGACTTTACGCTAAAGTTGGATGTGTAAAAGATTTTTTTTTTCCACTAAAATGCTAGTTTTCCCCCAAATGTAAAATTTTTACAAGGGGTTATAGGAGAAAATGCCCCCCAAAATGTGTTACCCCAAAATGTGGAAATACCCCATGTGTGGATGTCAAGTGCACGGCGGGCGAACTACAATGCTCAGAAGAGGAGTCCCATTTGGCTTTTGGAAAGCAAATTTTGCCAAAATGTTTGGAATCCCCTATGGAACCAGAGCAGCAAAAAAAAAAAAAAAAAGACCTGCATGGCCTACTATTTTGGAAATTACACCCCTCAAGGAACGTAACAAGGTAACAAGTGGTACAGTGAGCCCTAACACCCCACAGGGGTTTCACGACTTTTCGTTAAGGTTGGATGTGTGAATGATTTTTTTTTTCACTAAAATGTTGGTTTTCCCCCAAATTTTACATTTTTTACAAGGGGTAAAAGGAGAAAATGCGGGTGCATTACAATGCTCAGAAGAGAAGGAGTCACATTTGGATTTGGAAAGCAAATTTTGCTGAAATGGTTTTTGGGAGGCATGTCGCATTTAGGAAGCCCCTCCTATGGTGCCAGAACAGCAAAAAAAAAAAAAACACTTGGCATACTACTTTGGAAATTACAACCCTCAAGGCACGTAACAAGTATTACAGTGAGCCTTAACACCCCACAGGTGTTTCATAAAAGTTAATTAAAGTAGGATGTGAAAAGGAAAAATTAGATTTATTACACTAAAATGCTGGGGTTACCCCAAATTTTTCATTTTCACAAGTGGTAACAAGAGAAAATGTCACTGTAAATATGTAAGTACATTTCTTTGGAGTAAGGACATACCTCATATGTAGCATAAACAGCTCTGCAGGTGCACACCAGTCTCGGTAGAGCAGGAAAGCAGTCAGGGGCCTTGAGCTTTTACATAGCTGCCTATAGAGCCAGAACAGCGGGACCCCCGCTAAAGGAGCTTTACATGGGGTAAATTACTAAAATGGGGTACAGTGGGACGTAAAATCATAAAATAGGTTATGTTCCCAGAATGATGACCCAGAGCATAGCCAAAACTAAAAAATATGCCCACCCCAAACCCTATGCTCTGAATCATTATTCTGGGAATGTGATGTGTGTTGCCGTCCCTAACCTGTTGCCTCAAATGCGCACCCCGTTCAGGTGGAGAGAGAGCGCTGCGCATTTGAGGCAACAAAAAAAAGTCCCCGATGATAGTGACTCAGTGACCAATGACCCATTTTTGGAAAAAATACCCCCAGAGGTCTTATCAATTCTTTTTTCTTTTTTTATAAGAATTTTTTTGGGCAATTTAGTGGTTTTATGGTGTTAAAATTTGGAATGTACTCTGGACTTGGTACATTGGGGTCAAATTATGGAAAATTTAAATGAAAAGGGAAAATTTAGTACTGCATGGAAGTGTGATACTCCCTGAAGCAGTTTTTAATGCAGAGGCCCGGGTGATCGGGGCAAGTGTCACATTGAGTGGTGGTGTCCTTCCGCATCCCCCTCTTGTGCCACACACTGCATTTTTTCTGGGATCGTCCCTTCTTTCCAGTGTTGGGGACCTCACCTGGAAAGTGTTGGCTGGGGACAATCCTGGCACCTATATTTCCAGTTTCTTGGGAAGTCCGGCCTGCTCTTTCCTGGTCGCCAAAGATCAGGGCCTTTAGGACTTCTTCTTCTTGGAACTGGAGGAATGTCCCTGTGTTGCCAGTGTACTGGGACAGTACAAAAGAGTTGTACATGGCAACCTGTACCAAGTAGACCGGAACTTTTTTGTACCATACCCGGGTTTTCCGAATGGCCATGTATGGCTTGAGGAATTGATCAGAAAGATCAACTTACCCATATACTTATTGTAGTCCAGAATACAATCAGGCTTGAGGACCGTTGTTGTGGTATCTCGCACAGGGACAGGTGAGCTGCCGTTACCATGAATTGTGGTCAGCATAAGGACATCCCTCTTATCCTTATACCTGACCAGCAACAGGTTTTCATGGGTAAGGGCATGGGACTCACCCTTGGGCATAGGTGTCTTGATAAAATTTAGAGGGAGGCCTCTCTGGTTCTTCTGCACAGTCCCACAAGCGGACGTGGATCTGGCGGCAGGTGATGTGAACAGAGGGATGCTGGTATAAAAGTTGTCGACGTACACGTGGTAACCCTTATCCAGCAATGGGTGCACAAGGTCCCAAACGAGTTTCAAGCTAACGCCAAGAGTGGGGGGAACTTCTGGGGGTTCAATATGGGAATCTCATCCCTCATAGACTCTAAACTTGTAAGTGTACCCGGAGGTACTCTCACAAAGTTTGTAGAGTTTCAGGCCATACCACACCCGCTTTGAGGGAATATACTGACGGAAGATGAGTCTCCCCTTAAAACTGATTAGAGACTCATCTACCGAGAGCTCCCTGAGCGGTACGTAGGCCTCCAAAAATTTGGCCCCAAAGTGATCTATGACCGGACTCACTTTGTAAAGCCGGTCATAGGCGGAATCACCTCGGCGGGGACATGCCGCATTATCAGTGTAATGGAGGCATTTCCGAATGGCCTCGAACCCCTTCTGTGTCATGGCCATACTGTAAAGCGGGGTCTGGTAGGGGACATCCCTGCTCCAGTACTGCCTGACACTGGGTTTATGACCAGGCCCATATGCAGCACGAGGCCCCAAAATGTTCTCATTTTGGCTGCACTGACGGCGTAACATTCATTGGACCTAGCCAAAAACGAATCAGGGTGGTGGACGATGAACTGTTGGGCATACAGATTCGTCTGCTCCACCATTAGATTGACAAAGCTGTCACCTAAAAAAAATAACTAAAAACGAGATTTTTATGCTTACCGTAAAATCTCTTTCTCGAAGGATCCATTGGGGGGCACAGACCATGGGTATATGCTGCTGTCTCTAGGAGGCTTGACACTATGGCAACAAAAAAAAGTCGGCTCCTCCCAGCAGGGTATACTCGCCCACAGGCACCTGAGGTAATCAGTTTTAGTGCCAGAGCAATAGGAGAAGACCGACAGGTCAGGAGAAAAAAAAAACACAAACTGTTCGAGCAACCAGAAGAAAAAGGTAACTGAACACACCCTCGGACAGATAACTGAAATAGGAACACCAGAAAAAAAGGGGTGGGAGCTGTGTCCCCCAATGGATCCTTCGAGAAAGAGATTTTACGGTAAGCATAAAAATCTCCTTTTCTCTATCGGCTCCATTGGGGGATACAGACCATGGGACATACCAAAGCCGTCCCTTGGGTGGGTAAGGAAATCAGTCAGGTGGACGGCTGGACCACCGCCGCCTGCAACGCCTTACGGCCCAGAGGAGCATCAGCTGATGCAAAGGTATGAATCTGGTAGGACCTTGTGAAAGTGTGCAAAGACGACCACGTGGACGCTTTACAGAACTGCGAGGCCGAAGCCACGTAGCGGAGTGCCCAGGATGCCCCAAAAAACGGGTGGAATGAGCCAAAACCCTGAAGGGTGGGATCTTCCCCTTGCAGCGGTAAGCTTCCGAAATAGCAGACCGGATCCACCGAAAAATGGTGGCCGTAGAAGCAGGTTGTCCTGTACGACGACCTTCCGGAAAAACAAGTCCGAACAGCCCTCATCACAACTAAGTGGTGGAGCAAACACATCTCAGGTAAGAAGGACGGACCTTGACGGAAAACAACTTGTCCTGGTATACAACCAGGAAGGGAGAACGGCAGGAGAGAGCTGCCAGCTCTGACCCCTCCAAACCGAGGTAAGAGAAATAAGGAACGCCACCTTCCGGGGAAGGAGGTGAAGAGAAATGTCCCTGAGAGGTTCAAAAGTGGCACCTCGCAGGGCACCTAAGACCAAGTGTAAGTCCCAAGGGAAAGAAGGGGACCGATAGGGAGGGGCAGCTTGTGCCACTCCCTGAACCAGCTTCGGACAAGATAATTGAACACCAGAGGACGTTGAAAAAGAATGTAAAGGGCCAAACCTTTGACCCTTAAGGGAGCTGAAAGCCAACTCTTGGGCCAGCCCCGACTGGAAAGGGAAAGGGGTCGGGGAAGGAAAACCACGACCGGAGAAAAAGGCTGAGTTTCACACCAACGAAAATAAGACCGCCAGGTATGGTGGTAAATCTTGCAGAGGAAGGCTTGTGTGCCCTCAGCATGGCGCAAACCCCTCTGGAAGAGAAACCTCAAAGGTCCTCAGAACTGCTGTCTCAACCGCCATGCCGTCCAAAGCAGAGACCGTAAATAGGGGTGGCACAGAACACCTGAGATAAGAGGTCTAGGCGATAGAGAAGGCGCAGCATTAAGTCGTTCAGGAGCCTGACCACGACGACGTACCAAGCACGCCGGGGCCAGGCTGGGCCATGAGAATGCCGGAAACGCCCTCTGCTGAGAGTTTCCTCACGGCCCCAAAAAGAGAGGAAGGGGAGGAAACAGATAAGGTAGGGCAAAGCCTGACCAAGAGAGAGGAACGCTTCGGTTGTGGCGGGACTGGCAGGGAGGGGCAGGAAGGAGCGTCCCTGAAAAAAACAGTGGTTAAACGAAGCCACCATAGAAGGGACCGACAAGACTGTCGAGAGAGAACGATCTTGCGGTCGAGAGACAATGGAGACCTGTCCCACCGGAAGAGAATCACCAGTTGAAGAGGTCACTGATGAAACTGGGAAAATGGCATGGCCTCCACGGCCGCCACTAACCGACCCAGGACATCCATGCAAAAGCGAATGGAAACTGGAGCTCCAGGAGAGTGGTTGGACATGTCCCGACTGACCATCCAACCAAAGTGAGACAAGGTCTGGAGGTTGTGATTAAGACTCTTCAGGATCTGGGCCATGGCTGGAGCTCTGATCAGGAGGTCGTCCAAGTAAGGAATCACGGAAACAACTGTTGTCCATAAAAGGGCTATCACAGGCACCAGGACTTTGGTAAAGGTCCGCGGAGGAGTGGTCAGACCGAAATGGAGAGCCACAATAGAAAATGACCGTCCAGAAATGCTAAGCGGAGGTACCGCTGATGACCGGGAAACAACGAAAATTCCCCATGAACCAGGGATGCCAGCACCAAACTCCATTTGAGAAGAAAGCAGAAGATGCTGGCTGAGATACTCGAGAACCAAGATTGGGCGAACAGAAAAGCCTTTCTTGGGGACCACAAAGAGGTTGGAATAAGCCTCGAATACGTTCCCCTGAAGGAACCGGGACAATTACTCCCTGGATAGAAAAGGAGCAGGATCCTGAATGTGCGTGGTCCAGGCATCCCAGAAGTAAGAGGCGACTAGCCAACCAAGAAAGGTCGGCGGGTGGGGGTGACCCTTCAGACCAAGGAAGGCCTACGGGTGCCTGATGGGGCCGCAAAAGGGCCGGAACGGATAGCCGACCTCCGGGAGGGACAGGTCCGGAAGGAGGGAGCCCTCTTCCCGTGAAGGAGCCTGGCTGGACCCTTTGTTGGTACCCTTTGGTGGCACCAAAGGTCCGCAGAACCTGAAGGAGGGCTTACGACAGAAAGCGGTCCTGTGAGCCTTATCCAGAGGTAGTAAAGAACTCTTTTCCGCCCATCGCCTCACTTCCTGAAGGCCGCGTCCACATTCCAGGCTTTAAGCCACATGGAGGGACGGTGGTTACCAGGTAGCGTGTGGCAAAGGCAGCCAGTGGCTGCGCATGGAAGCAGAACACAGAAAATCTCCAGCTGCGGAGCATCGGAGAGCTAGATTAAATAAATTCTCCAGAGGGATCTTGAAGACTACCCTGGCGGAGATGGGAGACCATACTGAAAGGGCCCTTGACACCCAGGCTGAAGCAAAAGCAGGAAGATCTTGCTGTCTAAAAGGCAAAGTTTGCCAAAGTCTCCACCTTCATGTCTGTTGGATCCTTGAAGGCAGCCGCCTCAGCCAACGGCCAGGTAGGCGCCTTAGAGAGGCGGGAGACCGGCAGATCCACAGTTGGAGAGGAGGTCCACCGAGCAATGAGGTCCTTGGCAAAAGAATACCGCGCTTGAACCATCTTTGTTTCCTGAAACTTCTTGTCAGGGTGCCTCCAGGCGGATACCAGCAGGGCGTAAAATTCAGCGTGAGAGCTGAAGGTCTTGGGTGCCGGTTGGGCACAAAAAAAGGAGAGTTTTGGAGCCACGTCCGAAGTTCCTGGGTCCTTTAGATGGAAGGTGTCTCTTATGGGCTAAACCAATGAGTACACCACATCAGGCATCCGTGCATTCCTTTGATTTGGTGGCCGAATCAGAAACCTCATCTACAAGTTCTCCAGGTGAATGGGAACGAGGTGAGGCAGCCCTGGAAGAGGTCGGGCATGATGAGAGGAAACTTCTGGACCACGTCCGAAGTTCCTGGGTCCTTTAGCTGGAAGGCGTCTCTTATGGCCGAAACCAATGAGTACACCACATCAGGCATATCCGTGCGGTCCTCTGAGTCGGAGGCCGAATCAGAAATCTCATCCACAAATCCTCCGGATGGATGAGAACGATGTGAGGCAGCCCTGGAGGTTGGGCACGATGAAAGGAAACTTCTGGAGCCACGACCGAAGTTCCTGGGTCCTCTAGATGGAAGGTGTCTCTTATGGCCGAGACCAATGAGTGCATCGTGTCCGATATATCCGTGTGGTCCTCTGAAACAGAGGCCGACTCTGAACTTTATCCACAAGTTCTCCAGGTGAATGGGAAAGTTTGAGGCGGCCCTGGAAGAGGGGGAGACTGACCAGGTACGCGGGTCTGGAGAGCCAGAGCGGCGACCATGGGAGCGTCCTCTAGGGGAGCAACGCTTGCTACAGGGCGGAGTAACGGGGCGATGCCTGTAAGGGGAGCGCCCATGCCTGCCAGAAGACTCGGATGATGAGTCAAATGAAAAACACCCCTATGACGCTGTGAGAGCATCAGTATAGGGGGAGAGCGGGACCCTCCGGAGGGTCGGGAAGGCCTCTCCAATGCAGTCACCACATAACGGGAGATCTGAGCCAAGTCGGATATAGACTAGGGGAGGGAGAGAACCCAGGCTGGAGGGGCGGCCGAACCCTGCCACCCATATGCACGCACACAGTGCTGATTGGTGGCCTGTTCACGCCATGCAGAAGCTCCGGCGGCCCTGGTGGGCGTAGCTAAAGCGCATCGGCCGCCGAAGAACAAAGAGAAATATTAATGGCGCCCGCTCCCTGCTCCGCGAGGAACAGAACAGGCAAAGATGCCGCCGGCAATGTGTGCCCGCAGAGAATAAAAAGTGACGGCGTGGCTGCCGAAGTGAGCCGCATTAATAACAGTGTCCCACACACAAGTGTGTAATAAACTGTGCCCCACACATAAGTGGCCAGAGCACATAAGTGGTCGGTGAGATAAACTGTGCCGCACACATTTCACTGCTCACCCCAGTAATAAAGAATAACCCCTGTTCAGCCCACCCCTCAGTAAAAGTGGGCCAAAAACTGAGGGTCTCCAGAGGTTGCAAATCCACACCTGAGGAAAAAAGGGGGAAAAATACTCACCTCAGTCAGAAGAACTTACCTCATGAAGTCTTCCTATGAAGTCTTCAGCCAGCATTGTCACCTGCAGCAAGCCAAGCTCAAAGCGAGGCGAACAGGGAGGTAGGGGGACCCGGACCCATGAGGTACAACCCCAGGCACTGACCGTTGGCGAGAGAGGGTTAACAGTACATCCAGGATGCTTGCCCCCTCCATCGCAATGGGGAGACAGTGAACCGCAGTCCCCACCTGAAAACAGGAAAGAAAACAGAATTTAAAAAAAAACTAACATATCCCTAAATCTAGGAAAATAATATAAACATAAGACCTGGTCTGGAGAGAACTCAAGACCATGTCTACCTCCTTAGACACTAAGCTGAAACTGATTACCTCAGGTGCCTGTGGGCGGGTATACCCTGCAGGGAGGAGCTGACTTTTCTTGTTGCCATAGTGTCAAGCCTCCTAGAGACAGCAGCATATGTCCATGGTCTGTGTCCCCCAATGGAGCCGATAGAGAAATAGTCAATTTCAGTGTATCCAGCAGTGTCAATCCGGATTCCTGAGTTGCCAACAAACTCAGGAATCCGTGGCTGATAACCCTCTGGGGGTCTCCAGACAAGTTCACCGGAAGGGAGATCCGGGGGGTGGGGGGGTCGGACTCTACTACGAGTGGAATGGATGCTCGTAATAGTGCCGGTCACTGGGTCACTTTCATGGGGGGTACGTGGCCTCGCCTGATGGCGTCTCCGATGCCGTACGGGGGGACTCATCATCATTGGTAGATGATGAGGAGGACGAGGAAGAACACAGGAAAGTAGGATCTGCCTCATCCGCACTGGCAGATTCGGAGTTGGAGGCAAGTAAAACGTATGCCTCTGCCGCCGAAAATGGCCGGAGGGCCATCGCCTTTTTTCTACAGTGGCGAGGAGGGAGGGGGCAGTGGCGGGGGGGGGGGAGGTGTTGTGTGTGGGTGCGGGGAAATATGCAGTGTGTGTGCTTGTAGTTAACTTTATATATAATGGTGTGTGATTATAAATCACATACTGTTATTATAGGGGGGAAAAAACGCAGCTGCCAAAAACGAAAAAATGGGGGGGGAGGGCAAAATGCAGTGCCCTGAACCCCTTTTTTTTACCTCCTACCTGTCCCTTTAGTAGCAATCTCACCCTGAACTATACAGCTTCTCTGAGGGGCTCAGATCTTCAAAGAGGGGGGTCCCTGGCTCCTTCTCACAGCTCTGCCCACTGACTGAACGCGGTGGGCGAGGAGAGTTGCGAGAAGGGGACATTAACTCCTCCCCTGCCAGCTGCTATTGGTTTCAGGGGCAGATCCCCTTATTCATGCATAAGGGGTCTGCCCCTGAAACGTTATGCTAGGGTTTATGCTGCTAATTTCTGCTGCTAAAATGCTGTTATAAAAGTCTTGTGAGACAAGCCGATGTGCAATATGAAAAAAGAAACAAGGAAATAAATTCGGAAGAATTTTCCAAAGAAATCGTGAGTCATGTTTCAAATTTATACTCACCTACACAGATTTGTTTAGTTGGTGTCAGCATATATTTGCCCTGCACACGTGTATCACTAAGATTGTCTAGTGGAGTCTAATGGAGCTTTAGGAAACTTCTCAGACAAACTTTTAGACAAACTTTTCATCTAGGAACTCAGTTGTGCTGTTATTATAGGGGTTCTCAAGACCCATCTGGGCATTTGCACGGGATGCCTGCTGAATGATTTCAGCAGGCATCCTGGTCCGGTCCCCCCTTGGGCACGCGGTAGGGTCCGTAATTCCCACGGGCCCTATTTGCCCACCTATAACATTCTCATTTTTCCATATACTAGGCTGTATGAGGGCTAATCTTTTTGAGCAAAGATCTGTAGCTTTAATTGGTACTACTTTTGTGACATTTTAAAAGCTTTTTATAAAAAAATTTTTTTTAAATGTGATGTGACAAAAAAGCTGAGATTTGGGATTTTTTTTTTTTACGTTCATGACTACGCGACTCCTGCCCTTAAAAAAATGTTTCCGAGCTTTAAAAAGCTCTGTATCATACCTTTCCTTTTGCTCAAGTTGTGTGAGCTCCTAACACGAGAAAGTAGGTTTTCCCCAGCAGGTCCGATGCCACTGAAACCTGCAAGAGCTGTGCCTCGCCATGCCCAGCACACACTTCCTCAGTTTGGTCTCCTGCCAGGCCGAGAGGAGACCAAACTAACTGTTTAACTTGCGCAGGTTACAGAACAGAGCCCCCGAGAGGCCGTTTTTTCAAGTAAATAGCAAAGTGTCTTAAAATTACATAAGGAACAATATAGTAAAAGTTTGGTGACAGGTACTCTTTAAGGCTTTTTTGGGTAAAATGGAAAAAGGGGCAATTAAAATTTTTATTAGAGGAGGGGCTAATTCAAATTTTTTTATGTTTATTTTAGACTTTTTATGTCCCCGTAGGTGACTACTTACAGAAATCAGATTGTTATGACTGTTCAGTGCTATGCATATGCATAGAACTGATCAGTATTATCGGAGATCTACTTCTCTGGTCTGCTAGAAAGCAGACCAGATAAGAAGACAACGGGAGAGCAGCAGAGGCAGGTGAAGGGACCTCTGTCCACCATCCTGGCCGATTGGAACCCCTCTGTCGTGCCTCGAGAGATCCGATCAGATATTTTAAGCTCTGCATTGCTGCAGATGACTGACATCAGCATGTGTACGCTTCATGTACAGGACGCAAATGTACGTCCTGTTGCGTTAAGTCCAAGTGCATCAAGACGTACACTTACGTCCTATGTCCTTAAAGGGGTTGTGTGCTGCCCTGACTTTCGGAGCTCCGCTCACAGCGTCCGGAAGTTCATTACTCCGAACGCTGTGTGCGAGCTTCCGTGTTCGCAGCCATCGGGCGTGATGTCACATCCGGCCCCTCGCGATGTCTATGGGAAGGTCACCGCTGTCACGCCCCCTTCCCATAGACTTTGGTAGAGGGGGCGGGCGTGACGTCACGAGGGGGCGGGCGAGACGTCACGCGGGGGCGGGCGAGGGGCCGGGCGTGACGTCACACCCGGCGGCCGTGAACACGGAAGCCCGCACACAGCGTTCGGAGTAATGAACTTCCAGACGCTGTGAGCAGAGCTCCGAAATTTAGGGCAGCGCACAACCCCTTTAACGGACGTGATAAATTATTTAACTTTTTCAAAAACACAAATGCAAGGAGATAAAACTACTGTCTTAAAAGCAAAAATATGGTCTTTAACATGTAAATGTAAAACCAAATCTGTTAAAACTACTGATCCTAAAAATATCTGATGTTAACCAATGTCAGAATCACTGCCTTGCTCCAGCTGCATCCTATCACCGGTTCAGATCTTGATTATTCTAGCATCTTTTACTGCTTTTGGCCAGAAGTCAGTGTGTAAAGAAAAAAAAAACGTATTTTGGGTCCAGTAGTTTTAGAAACTGAGCCAAAATGTGTAAACAGTGAAAATATGTTCCAGAGCAATGTATTTTTTATTCTGATAAAGTGCTATATTGTATGTTACTGCTACTTTGTGTTTACTGAATAGATCGACAATGAGGGATATTAGAAAAATATATTTCATGAAAAAAAATGTATTTTACAACATAACATCTAAATCTAATTTTCATCTCAGGTTCCATTTTTTACATTGTGCTATATGGACCGTGTGTGAGCTAACATGGTGGGATGCAGAATTTTGACATAGTCAGGATTGCCAAATATGCTCATGATGTAACCATGGGCATCATGTTGATGCACTGTAGGCCAATAGCATAAGCGGGATGCAATCTAGGTATGTATATCTTAGTTATATTTAGAGTGCCAAAAGCTTTGGGGGGGGGGGGGGTCCTGAGATTTATCCTTAGAGTCCCAGAAAAACTCTTTATTATCTGTTTTTGCCTAGTGCGGGCTAGACAGTGAAGAAACCAAGAGGACCAAGGAATCGGGAGTGTCGGCCACAGGCTGGATCGCACAGGCTGTACTGTGTGCTGCTGATCAGGTCATACTGTGCTGCAGTACAAATGTATTGCAGCATAGTGTAACCTGTAAAAACAGCTCATCCCGCAAAAAATAAACCCTTACTCAATGGCGTCAGACAAAAAAATTTAAAAGTCACGGCTGTTGGAAAATGGCAGAAAAATTATTTTGCTCAGAAAAGGAAAAAGAACATAGAAAGCTATATAAAATGGGTAATGCCATAATAGTACTGACCCACAGAATAGATACAACATTACTTTTACTTTCCAGTTTTTAGCAATATTTTGGAGTTTTTCACAAATTAAAACTGCATGTGTCAACAAAAATGCACCACTTATATAAAGTACAATATGTCACGAAAAAACAATATCAGAATCACTCCGCTCAGAAAAATCGTTCTAGAGTTATTACCATTTAAAGAGACACATGTCAAAAAAAAATAAAAGAGCCTGGTCATTAAGGTAAAAAATGGGTTTGTCCTTAAAGGGGTACTCTGCCCCTAGACATCTTAGGGGATAAGATGTCAGATTGCCGGGGTCCCGCTGCTGGGGACCCCCGGGATCTCTGCTGTGGCACCCCGCTATCATTACTGCACAGAGCGAGTTCGCTCTGTGCGTAATGACGGGCGATACAGGGAACGGAGCAGTGTGAAGTGCCACACCCCTCCCATAGACTTGCATTGAGGGGGCGGGCCGTGACATCACGAGGGGTGGGGCCGTGACATCACGATGCTCCGGCCCCTGTATTGTCCGTCATTACACACAGAGCGAACTCGCTCAGTGCAGTAATGATAGCGGGGAGCCGCAGGGGAGATCTCGGGGGTCCCCAGCAGCGGGACCCCAGCCATCTTATCCCCTATCCTTTGGATAGGGGATAAGATGTCTAGGGGCGGAGTACCCCTTTAAGGGGTTAGAGGAACCTGTCATGTTGAAAATGCAGTCTAATCTGCAGGCATCATATTATAAAGCAGCTGAATAGATAAATATGTAGTTCCAAAATGATTTTTCATTTATTCACATAAACGCCTCTGCTAATTCTGAGCTGGGTAGTCACATGGGTGGTTCTCGTCCATGATGGACAGCTCTTTTACATGCATATTTATATACAGATAGCTGTGAATCACTGAGAAGTATCAACCACCTAACTACTTAGCTCAGAATAAGCAGAAGTTTCTATGAATAAGATGACAAATTATCCTATTTTCCCACAAAACTATAGATCAAGCTGCTTAGTTCACTTCTGCTCTATAGCATGATGCTTTTGTAATGTCTGTTTATCTGTATTTTGTATTTACTGCTGTTCAGACATTGTTTGTGTGAACAGTTTCTGTGTTAATTCTCCCTGGGATGGGAAGAGTTAACCTTCCTCACTTCAGCACTGGGAGGATATATAAAGCCTCTTCATGTGCAGCTTTGGGCTAGTTATTACACCTGTTACTCTGGCCATGTTTGCATTATGTTCACTATGTCTGTCTGAGCACATGTATCCTGAATTTTAACAATGGTTATCTGTCCTGTTTGATATATAGATTTTAGCCTGCTTTGTTTTAGTAACTTTGTCGGGTATCAGTATACTTATATTGTTCATTCTGCATTTTCTTTGTGTTGCCTTACTCTGTATACACGCTGTGCGTTTTGTCAGTCCTGTTTTGACCTTGTTTGATCCTGGATCTCCTAGGATAGAATTCCTTAGCCTTGTGCTAGCCCGTCTATCTAGGAGTGAGTGAGTTGTGTATGTACAGTCTTTGCTTGTATTTAGGATTTTTGTTTCCTCCTAGCCTGGTATCCTGGTCACACGGTGGAGTGTGCCCACTAGCTATTTGTCTTTAGTATTGATGCCCATTCATTGGAGTGGGGTGTCCAGTGTGTTTCTGGTTCTGTGTCCAGTGTGAACAGTGCTCTTGATTTCCTGACCTGTTAGTATGCTATATCCTGCCTTGTTTGTATTTATATACAGTACTGACCAAAAGTTTGGACACACCTTCTCATTCAAAGAGTTTTCTTTATTTTCATGACTATGAAAATTGTAGATTCACACTGAAGGCATCATAACTATGAATTAACACATGTGGAATTATAGACCTAACAAAAAAGTGTGAAACAATTGAAAATATGTCATATTCTAGGTGGAAAGTGTCCCCAAGAGCAGTCACAAAAACCCATCAAGAGCTACAAAGAAACTGACTCACATGCGGACCGCCCCAGGAAAGGAAGACCAAGAGTCCCCTCTGCTGTGGAGGATAAGGTCACCAGCCTCAGAAATCGCAGGTTAACAGCAGCTCAGATTAGAGACCAGGTCAATGCCACACAGAGTTCTAGCAGCAGAAACCTCTCTAGAACAACTGTTAAGAGGAGACTGTGTGAATCAGGCCTTCATGGTAGAATATCTGCTAGGAAACCACTGCTAAGGACAGGCAACAAGCAGAAGAGACTTGTTTGGGCTAAAGAACACAAGGAATGGACATTAGACCAGTGGAAATCTGTGCTTTGGTTTGATGAGCCCAAATTTGATATCTTTGGTTCCAACCACCGTGTCTTTGTGCGACGCAGAAAAGGTGAACGGATGGACTCTACATGACTGGTTCCCACTGTGAAGCATGGAGGAGGGGGTGTGATGGTGTGGGGGTGCTTTGCTGGTGACACTGTTGGGGATTTATTCAAAATTGAAGGCATACTGAACCAGCATGGCTACCACAGCTTCTTGCAGAGGCATGCTATTCCATCCGGTTTGCGTTTAGTTGGACCATCCTTTATTTTTCAACAGGACAATGACCCTAAACACACCTCCAGGCTGTGTAAGGGCTATTTGACCAAGAAGGAGAGTGACGGGGTGCTGCACCAGATGACCTTGCCTCCACAGTCACTAGACCTGAACCCGATAAAGGCAAAAGGGCCAACAAGTGCTAAGCATCTCTGGGAACTCCTTTAAGACTGTTGGAAGACCATTTCAGGTGACTACCTCTTAAAGCTCATCAAGAGAATGCAAAGCAGTAATCAAAGCAAAAGGTGGGTACTTTGAAGAACCTAGAATATGACATATTTTCAGTTGTTGAACACTTTTTTGTTATGTCTATAATTCCACATGTGTTAATTCATAGTTTTGATGCCTTCAGTGTGAATCTACAATTTTCATAGCCATGAAAATAAAGAAAACTCTTTGAATGAGAAGGTGTGTCCAAACTTTTGGTCTGTACTGTATCTGTTCTTTGGTTATTGAATTCCCGTTATGTATCTGTTAGTATATGTAGGGGAACAAGTAGAAACAAACTGTTTGGCTTGTTTTGTTTGACTCTTACGCCAATGCACTATAGCGTAGCAAGGGACCGGCGCCCAGTTGCCATTCACGCTAGGGTGTCTAGGAAAACAGGTTCCTTTTGAGGTCCCAGAAAATCCCTTTACCAGTCTAATATATTTGCATAATTTAAGTTAAAGGGGTTCTCCGGTGCTTAGACATTTTATCCCCTATCCAAAGGATAGGGGATAAGATGCCTGATTGCCGGAGTCCCGCCGCTGGGGACTCCCGGGATCTTGCACGCGGCACCCCATCTGTAATCAGTCCCCGGAGCGTGTTCGCTCCTGGTCTGATTACTGACGACCACAGGGCCGACGGCATGTGACGTCACGCGCCGCCCCTCAATGCAAGCCTACGGGAGGGGGCGTGACAGCTATCACACCCCCTCCCATAGGCTTTCATTGAGGGGCGGTGCGTGACATCACACGGGGGCGGGGCATGACGTCACACGCCCCCGGCCCTGTGGTCGTCAGTAATCAGACCCAGAGCGAACACGCTCCGGGGACTGATTACAAACGGGGTGCCGCGTGCAAGATCCCGGGGGTCCCCAGTGGCGGGACTCCCGCGATCAGGCATCTTATCCCCTATCCTTTGGATAGGGGATAAGATGTCTAAGCACCGGAGAACCCCTTTAAGTAATACTTTTCCTGTCCCCCATTCTTATTTCCCTCTGTCACATATATAAAACACTACAGAAAATAGACTGGTTGTAGTTTACTGCCACGTGGAACATTGATTCATATATTTTAACTGGTATACATTGTCAGGAATTGTAACTAACATAGTGATATTTGGTGCAGGAGTCTCCATTCATTGCTAACATGCATGCAGCATATAAGCAGTGTAAACATTCACTACACCACAAGCAGGAAAACCCAAACCAAATGCAGGTTGTTGATGCTCACTTGCTAGATCTAGGTCAATGCAGCATTAACCCCTTAACGACAATGAATGTAAATGTACGTCATGGTGACATGGTACTTAGCACACCATGACATACATTTACGCGCCGCCATGATCGCGAGCACCGGAGCACCTGTCCCTGTCGGACGGGGACAGGGATGACTGCTGATATCTATCAGCAGGCATCCCATGCCAATGCCCAGGGGGGTATTGGCATGGGATGCCCCCCCCCCCATGTTGGTGATCGCTGCAAATTGCCGATGATTTCACACAGGCAATTCCAGGTCATACTGGTCTCCAGTGACATGGTGATCTGGAAAATATGGGGGATCGGAGTTGTCCAAGACACCCCAGATCCCCCTGAAAGGATACGAGTGAGGTGGTCGGGGTGCCACCCCTACTATCCCTGTTATTGGTCGGTCAGAAGCGACCGACCATTAGCAGATCGAGGGCGGGGGGGCGGCGGTGCGGCTCCCTGGTGCGGCGATTCTACGGAAACCGGTGAGTAGTTGCCTAGCAACAACTGGAGGGCGACAGTGTTGAGACCACTATACAGTGGTCTCTATACTGTAGCCCTCCAGATGTTGCAAAACTACAACTCCCAGCATGGCCAGACAGCTGTTTGTGCATGCTGGGATTTGCAGTTTTGCAACAGCTGGAGGACTACAGTTTTGAGATGACTGTGCAGTGGTCTCTAAACTGTGGCCCTCTAGATCTTGCAAAACTACAACTCCCAGCATGCCCACACAGCAGTTTGCTGTCTGGGCATGCTGAGATTTGTAGTTTTTCAACATCTGGAGGGCCACAGTTTTGAGATCACTGTGCAGTGGTCTCTAAACTGTGGCCCTTCAGATCTTGCAAAACTACAACTCCCAGCATGCCCAAACAGCTGTCTTGGCATGCAGGGAGTTGTAGTTGCATACCTCCAGCTGTTGTATAACTACATCTCCCAGCATGCCCTTTGGCGATCAGTACATGCTGGGAGTTGTAGTTTTGCAACAGCTGGAGGCACGCTGGTTGGAAAATACTGAGTTAGGTAACAGAACCTCCAGCTGATGCAAAAGTACAACTCCCAGCATGCACGGCCAGTCTGTGCATGCTGGGAGTTGCAGTTTTGCAACAGCTGGAGGTTTGCCCCCCCCCCTCCCCCCATGTGAATATACATGATACATTCACATGGGCGGGTTTACAATGAGTTTACTGCTTCAAGTTTTAACTGCAGCAAATTTTCCGCCGCAGCGTAAACCCCCGTACTCACCAGTGTGAATGTACCCTAAAAACACTACACTACACGTACACATAATGGAGGGTAAAACACTACATATACACCCCCTTCCACTGTCCCCCCTAATAAAAATTACAGTGTAAGGGGGTGTATATGTAGGATTGTACGGCAGTGTTTACAAAAACGGAGCCTCCAGCTGTTGCAAAACAACAACTCCCAGCATTTCCGGACAGCCACTGACTTTCCAGGCATCATTGGAATTTAGCAACAGCTGGAGGCACCCTGTTAGGGGTATTCTCCACCAGTGATTACCAATGTCCACCCCTATGCAATCCCTAATTTAGTTCTCAAATGCACATGGGGCTCTCCCACTTCGGAGCCCTGTCGTTTTTCAAGGAAACAGTTTAGGGTCACATATGGGGTATTTCTGAACTCGGGAGCAATTGCACTACCAATTTTAGGGGGCTTTTTCTTCTTTTACCCCTTATGAAAAGGATAAGTTGCGGCCTATACCAGCCTGTTAGTGTAATTTATTTATTTTTTTACCCTAACATGCTGGTGTTGCCCCATACTTTTTATTTTCACAAGAGGTAAAAGGAAAAAATAGACCCCCAAAATTTGTAAAGCAATTTCTCCTAAGTACAGAAATACCCCATATGCACTATGTACATTTGAGGCCTAAATTGGTGATTTGCACTGGGGTGGCTGATTTTACAGCGGTTCTGACAAACGCAAAAAATTTCATACCCACGTGTGACCCCATTTTGCGGTTCTGGCACAATAGGGGCCTCCTAAATGCGACATGACCCCCAAAAACCATTTCAGCAAAATTCACTCTCCAAAATCCCATTGTCGCTCCATTCCTTCTGAGCCCTCTACTGCACTCGCCAAACACTTCACATAGACATAAGATGTATTTCCTTACTCGAGATAAATTGGGCTACACATTTTGTGAGGCTTTTTCTCCTATTACCCTTTGTAAAAATTCAGTCTACAAGAACATTCGAGTGTAAAAAAATGAAGATTTAGAATTTTCTCCTTCACTTTGCTGCTATTCCTGAGAAACACCTAAAGGGTTAACAAACTTTCTGAATGTCATTTTGGATACTTTGAGGGGTGCAGTTTCTATAATGGGGTCATTTATTGGGTATATACAAAGCGCCTGTGCCGGACTTGCCTCCAAGGTTCACTAAGAAGCATACCGTCCCGAATGACATCCATACTGAACCAGCAGCTTTTTATTGTCATACGTTATTCTTTAATGTGTTTTACAGTTTATTATTTATTGTGTTTTAAACAATGTGGGCCTAACACCTGGGCATTACCTGCAAGTTGGGCTCCGCCCAGAGGGCGGGGCCAAAAAAGCCCCGATCTTTGGCACCAATTTTAGTTATAAAAAGTACACAGAGGCACTAACATACAGATAAGCCTGTTACCTGAAGAAGAGGCATGCGCCTCGAAACGCATTGTATGTGGCTGTAATAAAGTTAGATTACCTTTGAAGAGATGTCTGGAGTGGTTTGCGCTTTATGCCCGTTTTTTTCCTGTCTTCCCTTCTCTGGTGACTGGTCTTCCTCTCTGCCTCTAGGGATTTTGATGCACACCCAGTGCCCAGGGATCACCTGCCGACAATAGCGATATGTGTTTTGCCCGAAAATGGTGTGAAAATGTGCAGAGAGGGGTTGAAGCCCAGCCCAGGGGCACCGCAGGGGTCATGCCTCTCTAACATTGTAAAACACAAAAGAAATGTTAAATTGGGAAGAATAAAGACTAAAAACTAAATAAACAATAAGGTCTGGCATGGGGAGGCCAACCCCTGATAGGCTATGGTGGAGGTTTCATGCCATCAGTTCATGTTACAGATGCACTTTAAGGGACCTGTAGATGCACATAGCTTGTAACTTACAGGCTGCTGTAAGGTGACATTAGTTGGTTTTGGAAATACAAGTTATAGTAAACTATGAGTACAGTTTTGGTAAGCTGGCCAATACAAAAAAAGGTAGACAAGCCACCAGCTTTCCTTTTCTTGTCTTGACCGGATGGGCAGAAGATTCCAAATGCGCATAAATGAATCAGGGGAAACAGGGGCAGTTCGGACCTCGTCCATGGGCCCGGCTGGGTACAGGGCCCGCAGCTCCTGAGGATCCAGGACGCTTGTCCCGGATCCCCAGCAGACAGCGCTGCCTTCTCCTGTATGTGTGGTACACGCACATACAGTAGAAGGCGTCCCCTCTGTGTGAACTGCTTCTGCGACTTACACAGAGGAGACATGACCTCCGCCCCCACGCAGCGCAGTTGCCGATGACATCACTCATCGGCGCCTGCACTGTGGAGGAGGGAAGACGTGGGCCCCTGCTGCGCTCCGGACACATACAGGTGAGTATAATTTCAACCTGGAAACGGGGATAACTGTGCTGCCTACACCTGCCCACACCTACTGGGTGTGGTGGAGGACTCTGACCCTGCTGTCTGCACCTACTGTGGGGGGACCCTGCTGCCTACACCTACTGTTGGGGGACCCTGCTGCCTACACCTACAGTGGGGGAACTCTGCTGCCTACACCTACTGTGGGGCGGAACTCTGCTGCCTACACCTACTGTGGGGCAGAAGTCTGCTGCCTGCACACACTGTGGGGGAACTCTGCTGCCTACACCCATTGTGGGGGAACTCTGCTGCCTACACCTAATGTGAGGGAGCTCTGCTGCCCACACCTAATGTGAGGGAGCTCTGCTGCCCACACCTAATGTGAGGGACTATCTACTATGTTCCTGCCTAGCTAATATGGGGACAAACTACTAAACTAATAGGAGGGCTACCTACTAACTAAATAGGGGGTTTTCATAATGTCCCTCCTGAGACTAGACTCTGTATCCACCACTGGGTGGAGGGGGTGCTGGAGTTTATTGGTCACAAAAAGCGACGTTTCAGCTCCATATGAGCCTTTATCAAGCATTGCTGGATAAAGGCTCATTTGGAGCCGAAATGCCACTTTTTGTAACCAATAAACTTCAGCTCTATTTTCACTTACCGGAGCCTCCAGACTGGTGCTGTGGCCTTTGCACCTCTCTATGGATGCCTAACTAATTACCTACATACCTGGCTATCTAACTACCTACATACCTGGCTGCCTAACTACCTACCTACATATCTTGCTACCTACCTATATACAAACTATTTACCTGGCTACCTACCTGCCCTTTTACTGTGCAGGACACCAAGGAGGGCTTTATAACAGTTAGGGGCTTATAGATGGAAAGATTGTGTAGATGGGGGGGGGGCTGGAAAATGCAGTCTAACATGTTTGTCCTGCAGATGTTAGGAGATGGACATGGCGGTCTGATCTGGACGGAAAAGAAATGGAAAGAGGACGCCGCTGATCAGAAAGATGTAATTGTGAGTCCCATGCTGTAACTGTAATCACTTATATGGTATACAGATCCTATGTACAGCTGATATCTACCGCCATATGGTCCTATATTTAATCACTTATATGGTGTACAGATCCTGTATAGTATACTGGTCTATGTATGGTAGTTTTATTCAGTACAGTATGGCGGTATTATCCAGTTATTGTGTGGTGCTAAATATTTTCTCCTTATACACTGGTATTTTTTATTTTACCTACCTTAAAGTTTTTCTTATATATAACATTTTGTTTATTTTGTGTGTAAGGGTGGTGGAGGGATTTGGGTGGAATAGGGGCAGAAGTGTGACCAGCAGCAGAGCATCGCAGGGGGCATTCCATTTTTGGTCTGGGGGCCCTGAGTGTTGTCAGTCCGCCCCTGAGGGGAAATACCAGTCAGCTAAGCAATGACTTTCTTAAAGGGGTACTCCACTGGAAAACTCTTTTTTTTGTTAAATCAACTGTTGCCAGAAAATTTAAGATTTGTAAATTACTTCTATTAAAAAATCTTAATCCTTCTAGTACTTATCAGCTGTAGTATGATCCACAGGAAGTTCTTTTCTTTTTTCCTTTCTGTCTGACCACCAATGCAAAACACAAAACAAAACAAGCTTAACCAGCTATAACATAAATACAAAATAATCTTGAACAAAAACAAAACCATGCCTAACTGGCCAGCCTAGCTTTACTAAAATATGCCCAAACTATCTAACACACTTACACTCATACCAAAAATAAACATAAAAATAGCACAACTTGGCTTAAAAAAACATAAAATTTAGCATTACCCGACTATAACTCAAAAGCATCCATACTTGGGAACACACAACAAGAAAACAAAACAGAAACATAACAAGCACACTTTTTTTTTTCTTTTTCTTTTTTTTATTATCTTATCCTTTTTTCCATCCTTTTTTTTTCTTGATAAAATATAATAATAAAAATAATCATATAACAAACACATTCACTTACAAAATAGACCAAATTAATTAACTGAATCCTCATACGGGACTAATGAAAATTCCAAAATCATACAACTAACAAATCAGCACACTCACACATACATAATGAAAACTAACAAAAATAGCACAACACAACTACTGGTCCAACTGCCATAGCAACTATAATATGAAACAATATAGATATAAAACACAATATATTTACAAAATCATTAAATATAGTATATAAATAAAATATAATATCCAAATAAAATATACAATATATGCACTACAGAAATCAAAATCAATAGAAAACCCTAAGAAAATCCCTACACTAACACTGTACCCTCACCCACACCACCCCTCCTGTACATGGGTCAGAGTCCATACCGTTCGTACAGTTCAAAGTCCAATCTTTAAAGGGGTACTCCAACCCTAGACATCTTATCCCCTATTCAAAGGATAGGGGATAAGATGTCAGATCGCCGCGGTCCCGCTGCTGGGGAGCCGCTGCGGCATCACGCTCTCATTACAGCACAGAGCAAGTTCGCTCTGCACGTAATGACGGGCAGTACAGGAGCCGGAGCATCGTCATGGCTCCGCCCCTCGTGATGTCACGGCACGCCTCTTTCAAAACAAGCCTATGGGAGGGGGCGCGGCGGTCGTCACGCCCCCTCCCATAGACTTGCATTAAGGGGACGGGCCGTGATGTCACAAGGGGCGGAGACATGACGTCACGCTGCTCCGTCCCCCGTATTGCCCGTCATTAGTGAACTCGCTCTGTGCTGTAATGAGAGCGGGGTGCCGCAGCAGGGATCCCAGGGCTCCCCAACAGCGGGACCTCGGCGATCTGACATCTTATCCCCTATCCTTTGGATAGGGGATAAGATGTCTAGGGGCGGAGTACCCCTTTAACTGACCCATGTCAGGTCCCCCAAAGAAGAAAACACCACCACCCACAAATATACCCTCCCCACCTAACACTCCTCCCAGCACACTTATACACAAATTTCTACACACTGAACAACAACCCACATTAGGCCCAAGTATGGTTGCCTGTAAGCCCTTCATAACGTATTAGCTTAAAACAAAACAAAAAGCTAACGTGCACATGCATTAGCCCACCACCAGGAAGAAGGATGGCAGACTTGATACATCAAAAAAAATTGTAAACTCTTTCCCTAACCCCCCCTACAATTCTCCCTAATTCTATCCCTCCATTAAAACTAACCCTACTCTCACCCTAAAACACTTCGCCTATCCAAAATAAAGGTACTCTACCCAAAAGGTCTAGTACCTAGGGCACATCAAAAGAAAACCCTCTCCACAGGAGAGAAGCCCTACTGGTACCAAGACTGCCATACTCCAAAGACCTGATTTTCCCGAGGTCACCGGTGATATTCCTACAGACCTCCACCTCGGAGAGGATTTTCTGCTGGGTCGACACTAAACACTGTGCATTCCATGTGTAGTACCTAACCACTAAGCTAACTAAGAATAAAGTGCCCTGGTCTCGGCCACCCAGGTTCCTAAATGCCCCATAAGCCCACTCCGGGTAGGTAAGGCTGGCAAGTTGACTCCAGCCGATGGAATCGCCCACCCGGTTGTAAACCCCTATATTAAAAGGGACAATGAAGCAGGAAGTGGTCCACGCTTTCCAGCATGTCCCCACACTCTTCTCGGGGACATCCCCAGTCATCAGAGTTCCTGCACTTCAGGTTGTCCCTTACATATAGCTTCCCCTGAAGCGCCAGTCCAAGTCCCAAAACTTCTGGTTGATCCTTTTCATGTTTAAAAGATACAACCCCACCCTCAGATCCCGACCTGGGCAGTCCCTGAGCGCCAGAGGCTTCTGGAAGTGGGTCAACAGAACCCGTTTGTTAAGGAACTGCCTTGACTGGGTCCTGATCTCCCACACTCCCAGACCCCGCCGACGTATCACCTTCAGAGTCGGGGTAGCGTAAGTCGGAAGATATCCATGGGGCGTACGGAGGTCCTTCACTCGCCCTCCTCTCTCCCATTCCTGGAAGAAAGGCCGAAACCATTCCCTGCAGGAGATTACCCACGGAGGAGCCCTCTCTGACCAGAGGTTTGAGATGTTGGCTATCAAGAACGTGTTCGTTAAGAACACCACAGGGTTTACCATAGATAAACCCCCTAGTCTCCTCGTGCAGTACGTAACCTCCCTCTTGACTAGGTTCATCCTGTTCCCCCATAACAGTTGGAAAAACAGGCTGTAGATCCTAGTATAGTACGCCTCTGGCAAGATACATACACTGCCCAGATAGATAAACAAGGGGAGCAGGTACGATTTGATCAGGTGTACCCTTTCCCTGAGGGTCATAGACCAACCCTTCCACTGGTCCACCTTCTGAGTGGCATCCTGGAGCTTACCGTCCCAGTTTTTGGTGGGATAATCATCCTGGCCGAAAGTGATGCCTAAGACTTTTGCTGATTCTTTGGGCCCTGGAAAGGTGTCCGGGAGATCAAACGTAGGATCCCTCCCAGCCAGAGACTCTCACACTTATCCCGGTTGATCTTAGACCCGGATGCCTCCGAGTAGCGGTCCACCTCCGACATCACCACATCGACCTCTTCTCTCGAAGAGACGAAAATAGTGACATAGTCAGCGTACGCCACCACTCTCTGGGTGACAGCCGGCTCCACCAGACTCATCCCGATTCCCGCCAATGGTCCGCGACTCACCCTCCTAAGGAAGGGATCGATCGCGAACACATATAAGAGCGGGCTCAAAGGACAACCCAGACGGACTCCGGACCCCACCTCAAAAGAGCGGCCAGACCACCCGTTCACCAGCGGGAAACGCTCTGCCCCTGCATACAAGATCTTAAGCCAATTAACAAAAGTAGTCGGTAAGCCATATCTCAGGAGGACGGACCAGAGGTACTCGTGGTTCACCCGATCAAATGCTTTGGCCTGATCCAAGGACAACAAGTATCCCTTCCAGAGACCTGCACTACTCTGCTCCACTGCCTCCCTGACACTAAGGACAGCACTTAAGGTGCTTGGCCTGGAACAGTGCAGTGCTGGGCCTCCGAAAGGAGCCAGGGTGCAAACTTCACCAACCGATTAAACAGTATCTTAGCCAGAAGCTTCCTGTCCGTATTGAGAAGAGCTATGGGCCTCCAATTCTCAATACGGCTGGGATCTTTACCCTTTGACAGCAGAATCAGGGCTGACCTCCTCATTGACTTCGGCAGAGTGCCCGAGGAGAGACACTCATTGAATACCTCAGTCAAAAGGGGAGCTAAAGACTCCTTAAAAGGTCCTGTACCACTCGGATGTTAAGCCATCCGGACCTGGCGTCTTCTTAGGGGCAAGCCCCTCGATCGCCAGTCTCACTTCCTCTTCCCTGATTTCTTCTGCCAAAACATCAAGAGAGGGGTCTACCCCTGGCTCAGGAACGGTTTCAGCCAGGAAAACCGACATTCTGTCTCGATCTAGATCCTTCCTCCCCAAGAGGTGCGAGTAGAAGGATCTGACGACCTCCAAGATCCATGATCTGGACCGATTCAGAGATCCTGTACTATCAATCAGTCCTGAAATTACTTTACTACTCACTGACATCTTACAGTTTCTGTAAGGGTCGGGCGAGCGGTATTTCCCGAAATCCCTCTCAAAAACCAAAGATGCGTGCCTATCGTACTGACACCTCATCAGCAAGGATTTCACTCTGGAGATATCCTCTAGGCTACCTCCAACCGAAACAAGAAGCTCGAGTTTCCTCGACCTGAGGCTCGAGAGCTGGCAGAAGAACCCCGCAACCTGCTTCTTGAATATCTCCCACCACTCTGACTTACTACTACATAGGTCTAGTAAAGGTACCTTACTCTGAAGAAAATCCTCAAAGGACTGTCTTATCTCCGCTTCCTCCAGGAGGGACGAATTCAGCTTCCAATCACCTTTTCCCATCCGGGGGGTCTCTGAAACATTCAGGGAAAACAAAATCATACAGTGATCGGAGAACTCCACCTCAACCACGGACACTGCGGAAGTGACGGCTTCCTCCTTTAAATAAAACCTGTCTATTCTAGACCTGTGACTGCCTTGATGATAGGTGAAACCTGCGTGGCCTGAGGGGCTCCGGATGTGGGCGTCCTCTAGGCGAGCTTCTCTAGCTATGCTAATCATCGCCACACTATCGCAAGTCAGCGGACCATTGGAGCCTCTCCTATCCTGGGACCTTGTGACATTATTGAAGTCCCCTACAAAGATCACCTGCCGACTTGTAAAAAGAAATCATAAAGAGATCTTTGCGGCCCCGCTTAGTTTGCATGGCGTAGATGTTAATGAGCCAGAGCTCTTGTCCCTTCATGAAGACATCTAAGATCAGGCACCTCCCCATTTCAAATTCAATAACCCGTCGGCATTCAACAGGAACGGTAAAAAGGACCGCCACCCAACTATACGGCTTAGCAGTGGGAGGGACCGCGAGACCAGTGGGAGGGACCGCAACTCCACTCTCTTCTGGCTTTTACCAGAGAGGCTAGATCTGACAACCCGGTCTCCTGTAAAAAGAAAATGTCGACTTCAACGCGGCCGAGAAAATCAAAGGCTGCAAATCTAGCCGTATCAGACTTTATGCTGGCACAATTAATAGATGCCAGCGTCTATGGGGTGAGTGCCGCCATAAAGGGTGATTAAATTAGACGGCCACACCCTTTACTTTTGTTTACTCTTCTTTTTCCACCCTCATGCCCCGGAGAAGATGAGAGGGCAGGACCACTCTTGGATCTTTTTTTCGATTCTGATAGATCCATGTTATCCCCGTCTCCGTACGGCCCCGATCTAGCCCTGCCCTCTGAGGAAGGTGCCTCGACAGGACAGGGCCCAGTTCCCCCCAGAGGCACCTTCCCCCTCCAAGGAGGGGGAGGAGATGGTATCGAGGATGAGGTACTGGTTTGACAGGTCAATCAGAGGGGGGGCAGCCAGGCTTCCGCTTTGGACCTGGCCCGCAGTACAAGGAACAGAGGGCTCTGACCTCTTCTTTCTCCCTTTCCTTTTGCCCTTTTCTTTGCCACTTGGGCACTCTCCAGCTCCTTACTCCTTCTACGATTTTCCTCCCGCCTTAGTTTGGCGGGGCCCTTTTACCTCCTCACAAGCCCTGTTGCGCCCCCATCCCTGCCCGTACCCTCCCCAGCCGAGGCACCTGCACAGCTCTCCTCAGCCGGAGCGGCCGCTGCACGAGTGAAGGCGCTAGGACAACGGCTGAAAGGGTGTCCGAGGACACCACACAGGTGGCACCGGATCTGCCTACAGGATGCGGCCAGATGACCCACCCCACCACACAAAGCACAGACCTGCACATTACAGGCTGCGCTAAAGTGGGTGGGGCTGCCACACCTGTGACAGACCTTAGGCTGCCCCTGGTAGAAGACCTGAATCCTATCACGACCAAGGAAGGCGGCTAACAGAATGTGGGTGTCACGATTCGGCTGGCTGGAGGTGGATCCTCTGTGCCAGAGAGGGATTGGCGTGGACCGTGTTGGTGGACGGGTTCTAAGTTGCTACTGGTATTCACCAGAGCCCGCCGCAAAGCGAGATGGTCTTGCAGCGGCGGTAGCAACCAGGTCGTATCCACCAGCAACGGCTCAACCTCTCTGACTGCCGAAGATAGGCGCGGTACAAGGGAGTAGACAAGAGCAAGGTCGGACGTAGCAGAAGGTCAGGACAGGCAGCAAGGATCGTAGTCAGGGGCAACGGCAGGAGGTCTGGAACACAGGCTAGGAACACACAAGGAAACTCTTTCACTGGCACAATGGCAACAAGATCCGGCAAGGGAGTGCAGGGGAAGTGATGAATAAATAGGGAGTGCACAGGTGAACACACTAATTAAGCCTGCTGCGCCAATCAGTGGCGCAGTGGCCCTTTAAATTGCAGAGACCCGGCGCGCGCGCGCCGGGACAACACCGACGGGGAGCGAGTCAGGTACGGGAGCAGGGATGCGCATCGCGAGCGGGCGCCTCCCGCATCGCGAATCGCATCCCGGCTGAGAGAGACATTGCAGCGCACCCGGTCAGCAGGTCTGACCGGGGCGCTGCAAATGCGAGGAAGTTGCGAGCGCTCCGGGGAGGAGCGGGGACCCGGAGCGCTCGGCGTAATAGTGGGCAACCGTACTGCCTGAACGCTTGAGTTTGACAGAAAACGTCCAGGCCCCAGACCAGATATCGTGCTCATCAAAGTTTTTCTTGGGCATGTCCGTCACATCCCCATACCGTCCGAGCCAGGTCATGATGTCATAACAAGAAAGCGACTCGTTACGGGTCAAAACGGTCACTTTCTTGACAGCGTTCTGATGGGAAATCGCCTTTACGGCAAATTCCCACCAGCCGGGCTTGTTCTTCGCAACTTCGTAGTTTGACCAGAAGAGTTCAAAACCCTCTGGTCGAACGAAACTGACGTCAAACTCAGACGAACCGTAGGGGTGAATGAGGGCAAAGATGTCACTCGTCCTGAATCCATTTGAAGGAGGAGCTCAACCACTTTTGCGCGGGGTGGGCACGCATCCTCGCCGCTCCAAATCAGACGGACCACATTCCTACGGTTATTGTCCTGCCCGGTTGTCGGGAGGGACCAGACCACCTCCCCATTCCGCTCTCGGAAAGCCCCCAAACCGTGCCTCTCTATCCAGAAAGACAGGTCGACCTCACCCCTTCCCTCTACCTGGATTGACCTGTCACCCCTGCATAGAGCCTCCAGGAGGCACTGTTGCAAGTGGCCTCTGGAGCCGGACGGAGACTGGGGGCCCCCCTGAACCCCTGGCAGTGACATTGGCATAGCTCCTAGGAGCAGTCACTACCGGGGGGGCAGCCAGACCAAGACCCAGAACCACCTATACCACCATTCACACCACTACTCTCATCCTCTCTATATCCATCCATACTAGACTTCCCACTCATACCACCACTCCCACCAACATTCACTCCACTGACACTCCCACATACACTACTACACTCAGCATTCACACCCCCTGCACTCTTGACCTTACTAACAAACTCTGGGCTGGCTGGGGCTTGTAGTGTTGATGGTCTTAGTATGCTCTTCTGTGCTGGCCTAGCTGCTTCTGGGGTGGGCGCTGATGGCTCCTCCTCCATGGCTGTTGTCTCCTCTCAGGGGCTGCCCCACCGGGCGCACCCCAGCTCCTCCCATAGTGCCAGCACCTGATTTTCCCGACCGCACGGGCTCTGCGGATGATATCGGCACCCGGACACTCCTCCCCCCCCCCTCACAGTGGAGTGCCCCGCAGTGCCCGCAGAACACACTGGACTCGGAGGACCGCCCCCCGAGCACAAAGATCCAACACTCTCTGCCACCGGCGCCCGGACACTCCCCCCCCCTCACAGGGGAGTGCCCTGCAGTGCCAGTAGTGCCCACAGCACTCGGGGAACCGCCCCCCCCGAGCACACGGTGGCATAGCTGCCCACCATGAGCCCATCCTGCACCTCCCTACCGGCAGGATGGGTGGGCTTCACTTCTATTGCGTCCATAGCCTTTACTGACGCCATGCTGTACCCCCCATGCTGGCTCCGTTCCACCACAGAAACGGGGTCTGGCAGTCTGGGGGGCCCAGCAGCCTGAACCAGCTTTGCAGCTGGCCCCGACTGCTGGAAAGGAACAAACACATATTGTATGGATTCCTGTGTCTTTTGCTTTTTAGCTTTCCTCTTAACTGCCACATCTTCACAGAGATCATCACCAAAGGTGAAATTCTGGAGGTGGGCTGGGGACTCCTGCATGACTATAGCCCTCAATAAGCCCCCAGCCTCACTCTCCACATCCTCCTCTTCGCTATCACTAAGCTGTAGCGCCAACTGTGCCGGCTCGATATAACTGTCCTGGGTCTGGGTGTCACAGGGAGTAGGGACAGGCAATGCATCTTCCTCCACCACCTGTAAACTTTCCTCACACTTCTCCTCCTCCTCCTTTGTACCATCACCACCATCCTCACTTTCTTCACCGCCACTACTCTCCCCACCATCCACCTCCACCTTACCTGGGGATTTCATGGCGGCAAACCAGTCCTTATTCATCAGCTTTTCCCGGAAGAGACCGCTCCCTTCCAGGATTTCTGCCCTCCGCTCCTCCAGCTTCACGATCTTACTTTTCAGCGCCATGATTCTTTTCTTCAGCTCAGGCCGGTTCTTTTTGGTCGCCGTGTTTGCCAGATTCTGAGCCCCGCGCAGGTCATCTCTGGCCAGCCGGAGCTCTTTACCACACTGCTCATACTCCGCAAACCGCGCGGTCATGCGGGAGCAGTATGTCGCACTGGACTCCTTGGCTCCTCTTTCCGCCCACATCTCCAGACTCTCTTTCTCCTTGCCTTCCTTCCACTGGATCTCTGGCTTGCACCCATTGCCGGAGGAGCAGAGCCTGCATTGCTGCAGACTCTGCTAGATCTTCTTCCTCCGTCTGGAAAAATGCCTGTTGCTGTACCCGTACGCTGCTCACACTGAAAGTGCTCTGGACTGCTATGTTCACAGGATGTGCTCTCTGCTGACACCTCTGTCCATGTCAGGAACTGTCCAGAGCAGGATAGGTTTTCTATGGGGATTTCCTCCTACTCTGGACAGTTCCCAAAATAGACAGATGTGTCAGCAGAGAGCACTGTGGTAAGGCAGAAAGGAAATTCAAAACATAAAGAACTTCCTGTGAATCATACAGCAGCTGATAAGTACTGAAAGGGTTCAGATTTTTAAATAGAAGTAAATTACAAATCTGTTTAACTTTCTGGCAGCAGTTGATTTAAAATAACAAAAATTATTCAGAGTGGAGTGAGTACCCCTTTAAGTGTATGGTCAGCTTTAGCTTATGTATATAGTCAACTTTGATTTTACCTCATAAAATCACACAATACGGCACTCCGCACAAAAAATATATAGTTTTTATGAAAATATAATTGGAACTGATGTTTTTTCGTGAAAGTAACTTCTTTATATATTACTAATTGAAAGAAGAAAAAAAGTCATACTGCACAAATCTCCTCTCACTGTACTATTTATTATAACATGTAGACTATACAATATAGAGTAACTGATCTACACTTTGAGAATTGGAGAAAGGGGTCTATGTGGCATAGCATGTGTATATTGCAGCCCCCCACCCTAGGAGTGTACTATATATTATATCATATAAAAGGCATACATATCAAGTGCAATAGTGCACCCCTTGAATACACTAATATATAGTGCTGATGCTGCATATTGTATAGTACAGATTACCATTTAGTGGTGTGTAAATGCTGAAACGTGCTTGGATTGAATTTTGTGGTTCCTACTGTGCCATTTTGAGTCAACAGAAAATGTAGCCCCCTACTCTCACATGCTCTGCCAAGAAAGTACTTGTGAGTTTATTCCAGCCACTCTGACAACTCTGGGGTCCTGGACTGTACTCTTGTTATAATAAATCCTGGTCTAAGTTCTTGTCAAGTCACACTTTGTTTGCAGCAGTGTCTTCTTCTTTAACCTTTTTCCACTAAAAGGGATTCCATGACTTTGTCCTAGCATCTATCACTCATCCAGTCGGGGCATATAGGCACAGAAAGGAAGGAGGCAGGGATGGTGTGGTATACTGGGTCCCACCTGCATTGCGCAAAGCTGGCTATTTACATAAAAATCATTTTAATGAGATTTACCCACACTTTAACCTTGTGCACTAGGTTTAAGGCAGGTAAAATACCGGTCAGTTTCCCATAAACACCATAAGGAAGCAGGGTGTAAATGTACACCCTGCGCTCATTCTATGATGCCTGCTCAGGAGCGGAGCACGCATCATAGCGGGATGGTCACGGCTATCAGCAGCTGCAACCTATAGCTAATAGGGATGTCCCGATACTAGTATCGGTATTGGGGCCAATATCGGGTAATTGCATGGTATCTGGTGAGTGCTCCGCTGCCCCGTTCTGTCATCCACATCACTGCCGCTGCCCCGTTCTGCCGTCCGCATCATGGCGTCTTATGGAGGAGCATGTGACACACACGTCACTCCACTGCGCCCTGCGTAACACTACAGAGGAAGCAGAGTGACGTGTATGTCACATGCTCCTCCATAAGACGCCATGATGCGGACGGCAGAACGGGGGTAGCGGCAGTGATAAGTACGGGGCTGCTGAGCGGTGACACCGGAAAGGTGCATGTGAGAAACTACAAGGGGGGCTCTGCTATCTACAAGGGGGTCCTGGTATCTACAAGGGGGAGGCCTGCCTTCTAGAAGGGGAGGCCTGCCATCTACAAGGAGGAGGCCTGCCATCTACAAGGGGGAGGCCTGCTATCTACAAGGGGAGGCCTGCTATCTACAAGGGGGGGGGGGGGTCCTTCTATCTATAAGGGGGCCTGCTATCTACAATGGGGGGCCTGCTATCTACAAGTAGGAGGCCTGCTATCTACAAGGGGGGTCCTGCTATCTACAAGGGGGAGGCCTGCTATCTACAAGGGGGAGGCCTGCTATCTACAAGGGGGAGGCCTGCTATCTACAAGGGGGGGGCATGTTATCTACAAGGGGGAGGGCTGCTATCTACAAGGGGGGCCCTGCTATCTACAAGGGGGAGGCCTGCTATCTACAAGGGGGAGGCCTGCTATCTACAAGGGGGGTCCTGCTATCTATAGGGTGGGTCCTGCATTCAACAAGGGGGGGGGTCTGATGGCTACAATGGGGGGGCTTCGGTCTACAGGGGGGCTGCTACTAATGTCTGTACCTATCTATACTCCCTATTAAAAGGCAATGTTATAGCAGAGTCACTTGCACTAACTTGAATTTATAAGTAGATAGTGCAGGTGACCCGGTTTCTATCGCTGCTCACCATGTGATCATCAGCACAATCGCTCCGCCGCCAATGCAAATTACCTGTTCTGCCCAATGGAAAAGAGAGAAATCTTGGCTCATACTACACCAGCCGCCTCCATTGAACACAACAAGGAACACATATATCAGCACAGTAAGCAGCGCCAGAAACCGCATCACACTGCTGTCAGATTCCCTTTAAAATAAAAGTACTCGTACTTGGTATCGGCGAGTACTAGAATTAAAGTATCGGTACTCGTACTCGGTCTTAAAAAAAATGGTATCGGGACATCCCTGCTGGACATCACAGATCAGGACAGCATAAGTCACTCTTCTCTTCCAGGCCACCAGAGCTGTGATTCATTGGTCACCTGACAGCCGATACTCATGTAACACCGGAGCGCCAGCCACAGACAGAATGCTTGATCAGTGCAGGAAAAGAGATGAGGAAAGTAAAACTTTTTCTTTTATTTTTTTTTTATTTTTATTAAAAGATGGCTAATATTTAATATTATTAAATGGAAAAAATATGCTCTGACAATTTTTACCTTAGACTGTAGCATTTCATAGGATAACATTAAGCCTGTGCACAAAGAGATGAAAGTTATCTACTGTTGATTTGGTTATTTTTATACAGTATACAAGACCTTTGTGTCATTTTATGAAGAAGGAAAAAAGACTGTATGAGAAACTTTCCCAGGGAAGGGCAGTGTGTGTGCATGATGACCTTGCTCTAACAATATTCATGTCTTCACCAGCACAGAATCTATTCTGATCTTCATGATGCCTTGATTTTTACAAGCTGTTGAAACTGAGCAAAGTACTTGCAAAGAGCCATGTGTAACGTGAGACATAAAAGAAGAAAGTAACAAAGAGGCCATTCAATCATCTCCCACGTTAAGCCAGTGCATCCCAGGGACTTTGTTTAATGACTTATGCTTCATTTTTCTTTTTGTTAAGCTTTATAATTGCAGAGTTTCCAAGAAACGCAGCGATATAAAGCAATAAACCGGCCAAATGTAATATTTGGAACTTTTGAGTAATTACTTTGCATGTTGCAGGTTAATAGAGATGGGAAATGAACAGAAGAAAGTGAGCGCCAGCAAATTACACCGCTATCACTTCATTTATTATAGCGGATGTCTCAGAAAAGTCAAGCTTATACATGTGATGGTTAAATGATCAATACTGGGTAGAGGGCTAGATGAATATTTCTGCAACCTGCAGGCATATACCTAATACTTACAACCTTTATAGTGGGCATTCTTATTTACATCCAGTGTATATGATTTTCTTCATATATCTTCCTCTTTCTGTTAATTCTGGTAATGGAATACCAAATGTACCTGCAGTTTCAAAACATTTTTAAAAACCTGCATGGTTTTGTTACATTGCAGAGTGGTGACAAGGTGATTTTAAGTGCTCTCCTTGCTGTTGTTAAGCCCCTTGAGAGCCCCCTTCATGGTGCACAGCTATTGGACATGTTCTCCATTTTAGGGGGCAATAAGAGCTGGGTTGTGTGCCAGTAGAACACTCAGGGGTCCCTGTCACTGACTTCTCTGTCCAACAAAAGCACATACTTCTCTTTGCCATGCCATGAAATAGTTCTGAAGAAAGTGCACTCGACTAAATAGATGGCACTGTGCTCAGGAAAAATACATAGTACAGTGCTAGATGGCATGTGGAGACAGTGGGGGTTACTTATGCACCAGTTTGCAAGATACTGTGTCAGCAGAATGGAAAGAAACCTTAGCAGCAAGGTCACAGCAAGGAAATGGTTACAATAAGCACTGAGCTGCTACAGTTGTTGCTGATGACAAGCTAAAGGGAGGGGGAAGATTACACTGCAGCCCTGAGGACATATAGCAGTAAGTTCAGAGGTATTTACACAGGGGACATGTCCGGAATGTCCACATGGAAAATCTCTGTGTGGACATTACGGAGACTGCGGGTGCTAAGACTGCACAGAAATGCGCCATTTCATTGACGGCTATGCATTCTGTGCAGAGTCTGCAGAAAGAATGGACAGGTTGATTCTTTCTGTGGACACGGAAATTGGAATTTCCATGCCAAAAACATCTGACGTGGAAATTCCGCCGTGTGCACAGCGCAGCAGAATCCCATTGAATACAAAGGGACTCTGTTGTTCAGGAATCTCCAGCGGAATTCCGCACGGGAATTCTGGACGTGTGAACATGGCCTTTGTGCAGACATTCATGAGACTGCAGGACTCTGCTGCTCCCCAAGAATCTTCAGCAAAATTCCAATGCCGAATTCCGCACAGAAATTCCGGACATGTGAACATAGCCTAACAGTGTAGATCATCTTCAGCAGGCAGACTGACTTTGTTTGCAAGTGCACAGCCAAGGATTTCTCAGGTTATCTTTCTCTCCTGTACATAGCAGTAGCTAACCCCCCACGCACTATGTGTAATTAGTCCTGATCTGTTACTAGAGACAGATTACCACTCACTACAGGCAATGGACAGCAGATCGCAAGGATGGGAGGAGACACCCGTTTTCTTGAAGGAGTCATTTTTGATAAATGAAGTGATTTACAAAAATTTTATGACTCACACCATTTAAGTTTATTTCCTTTATAGTCCTATGTATAGTGCTGGGCTGTATACCGGTTCATACCGAATACCAAATTTTTTTTCCTGCACGATATGAATTTTGCCCATCCCGCAATACCGGTTGCGCCCCTCCCCCCTCCTCTAGAATGAGTGAATTATCCGCTGCAGCGCGCTGTCCCCACATCGGGGAACTAATCATATGTGACCCGCGAGCACTGTTCTGCTTTTCTTCCGCCCCTAATGAATTATCAGCTGTGCTGTCCCAACATCTGTCCCCACGTCATGTCACACGCAAGCGTTCCTCTGTCCCCGCCGGCGCTAGAAATCTGTACTGTACTACAAATAACACTGCCCGGGCTGCAAAAATAAACAAAATAAACTTTAAACTCACCTTCCGACGTTCCCCGTTACCGGCCTCACAGTCCCTCTGCTGTGATCCTGGGGATGGGAACATCACAGAGAGGTCAGCCTATCACTGGACGCAGCGATCTCCCGCCTTGGCCGCTGAGAGGCTGAGCCCACTGTCATGTAAGGAGCAGGCCGGCTTCATACATGACAGTGCGCTCAGCCTATCACCGGCCGCAGCGATGTCCCGCCCTGGCCGATGATAGGCTGGCGGCTCTGTGACTTTCCCGTCCCAAGAACACAGCAAGAGGACCACAGCGCAGGAAAGTGAAGACGATACCAAAGCCCGGGAAACGTTATTTGTAGTACAGTACAGATTTCTAGCGCCGGCTTCCCGCAACTCATAGGAGGATGAGCAGAGGAGAGCTTGCAGTGACATTATTTGGGCACAGATGTGGGGACAGTGCACCTCATAATTCATTAGGGGGGGTGTTGGAAGAGACGTGGCGCCCAGAACACATGGGGGGGGGGGGGGGAACTGTGGAACCGCCATAACATACAAAAATACTGTGATACACGTTTTTGCTCATACCGCCCAGCTCTACATATGTATGCATATCACAAAATACACAACATTGTTATAAATTAAGATTATGTTTGCACTGTGATTTAGAGTACTAACATGCAGCACTTCTTATCTTTAAGATGATGAATACCTTTATGACACCCCTAGTTAACTGTATAATATGTCAATAAGGCCCCTTTGCCACAGTTTCGGTACCACAGTTGGTACCTTTTTCGCCAGAAGGTAGTCTAACAGATCTGCCATGACTCGACTTTTATCCTGAAGAGTCTTCCAGGTGTATAGGTCTTCTTTAACCTTTTCGGACCTGGGTTCACCGTCCATCAGGGCGGTCACAACATTCTGGTTCATGAACCGTTGGAAGAATGGGGGCATCTCCATGCCTTCCCACATGTCTTCGACAGGGAGTACGTCACCGGGGGTCATTCTAGACAGTACGTCAGTTTGACTTGCCGCCTCTGTACTTGATGGTGAAACTGTAATTGGCTAATCTTGAAGCCCTATGCTGCTCGATGTCACCCAACTTGGCAGTGTTCAGGTGGGCCAACGGGTTACTTTCCGTATAGACAGTAAATGGCGTGGCGGCCAAATAGTCTTTGAACTTTTCGGTCACAGCTCACACGAGGGTGAGAAGTTCCAACTTGAATGTGCTATAATTCACATAGTTCTTCTCTGCTCCTCGCAGGTTACAACTGGCATAGGCAATTACTCGCTCTTGTCCTTCCTGGACTTGGGACAAGACCGCTCCCAGACCTTCAAAACTAACATCAGTATACATCTGGAACGGCTGTCTGTAGTCTGGATAAGCCAAGATGGGTGGTTCTGTCAGCAGACTTTTGAGTGCTCGAAACTCTTTGCTCGAAACTCTGTCTCTTGCTCTTTGGCCCATTCAACAGGTAGTCTTCCATTGTAGTTCTCCTTCGCCATACCCCGTAAGAGTGCTGTGAAGGGTTCTGCAATCAGGGCGAAGTGGGGAATGAAACAGTGGTAGTAGCTGGAAAACCCCAGGAAGTTCCTTTCCACGTGCGCAGGGTTGGCCAGTTCTTGACAACTTCCACCTTTTCAGGATTAGGCTGGACTCCCTCTGCGCTGACAACATGACCTAAGTACTGGACCTGAGGTTGGAGCAAGTGACACTTTGATGGTTTAATCTTCAGCCCATGCTTGATCTGGACTTGGAAGACGTCTGACAGATGACTGAGGTTTTCCTGGTAGGACTTGGAATACACAATGACATCGTCCAAGTACAATAGGACACTTTGAAAATTCAAACGGCATACTTTTAAACTTGAACAGTCCCATGGGTGTCACAAAGGCGGTCTTCTCCCCATCCTCCACGGCCATGGGCACTTGCCAATATCCACTGGTTAAGTCCAGGGTGGAGAAGTAAGTGTTACGCCGAGCGCTCCGGGTCCCCGCTCCTCCCCGGAGCGCTCGCTTCTCTCTCGCTACCGCAGCGCTCCGGGCAGCTCCACTGACCCGGTGCGCTGCGATACCGTCTCCAGCCGGGATGCGATTCGCGATGCGGGTAGCGCCCGCTCGCGATGCGCATCCCGGCTCCCGTACCTGACTCGCTCTCAGTCTGTCCTGTCCCGGCGCGCGCGGCCCCGCTCCCTAGGGCGCGCGCGCGCCGGGTCTCTGCGATTTAAAGGGCCACTGCGCCGCTGATTGGCGCAGTGGTTCCAATTAGTGTGTTCACCTGTGCACTCCCTATTTATACCTCACTTCCCCTTCACTCCCTCGCCGGATCTTGTTGCCATTGTGCCAGTGAAAGCGTTTCCTTGTGTGTCCCTAGCCTGTGTTCCAGACCTCCTGCCGTTGCCCCTGACTACGATCCTTGCTGCCTGCCCCGACCTTCTGCTACGTCCGACCTTGCTTCTGTCTACTCCCTTGTACCGCGCCTATCTTCAGCAGTCAGAGAGGTTGAGCCGTTGCTAGTGGATACGACCTGGTCACTACCGCCGCAGCAAGACCATCCCGCTTTGCGGCGGGCTCTGGTGAAAACCAGTAGTGACTTAGAACCGATCCACTAGCACGGTCCACGCCAATCCCTCTCTGGCACAGAGGATCCACTACCTGCCAGCCGGCATCTTGACAGTAAGCAGCCGAACCGAGGGTGGTGAGTGACTCCTCGATCCTTGGCAATGGATAAACGTCCTTATGTGGGACAATGTTCAATTTCCTGTAGATGAAACAGAAGCGGATGGTTCTGTCCCCCGCCCAGGGGATGACTTTTTCTGGATTACGTCTGTCACTTTCATGTCGGCCAGCATCTCCCCGACAGTCCGATACATGCCGGGCGTGACCAGACGGTGTATTTCCTTCATAGGTGGCCTGTCACCTGTGAAGATTTGGTGTGGGCTGTCACCTGTGAGGATTTGGTGCTGAATCATTGAAGTCTGCCCGAAGTCAGTGGGGTGCTTGCTGAAAGCCTCATGGTACCTCTTGGCAATATTGATGATTCCATTGACTTGGTCCCTTGGGGCAATGTCATCTCCAACCTGGAGTTGCGCCCACACTGGATCCTTCGGCCACATGAGCTGCATGCTGTCGGGCCGCTAGACATTCTGTCACTATGCCCTTCGACTCTAGGAAGTACAGCTGGGCTACAGGAGTGTATTTGGGCAAGACAGTAGCAGAATCAGACAGGTTTACTAACCGCACTGGGACTCTCCCATTGGTGACAGTGACATGAGGATGATCTTCCAATTGCATAGGTTCCAGCAGGGCTTGATAGTCCCTATTCTTGACTCCAGGATGTGCTCGACACCAGATGATGGTCTACGTGTTGGGTTTCATGGTCACCGACCTGATTTCTTGAACTTGTACTCTGCAGATTTCACCTTGCTTATTGGGAAACTTCTGCTCCGCCTGTAGAACTTTCAAGTGGTGCTGCACAGCCGCTGGTTTGAAAGGGACATATGGGGAAGAGAGGCATGCAGGGCATCTAACACTTCAGTGAAACAATTCTTCATAATGTTCATCCCCAATATAAACTCAGCAGACCCCTTATATGTCACAGTTACAATCACTCCCTGCCCGCTAAGTACATGCTCTCCCAACTGAATGGTTGTCTCCCGGTATCCATGGTTGCCCATTACCTGCAACTACTCGGAAGTCAACATCATCAGGCTCACACAATAAACTAGCATCCCAATGCTGATAGAATTTTTTTTTAGGTATAGTAGACACTTGTGTATCTATCAATGCCTCCAACGGTAAACCTTCTACAATAACTTTTACATAGGGGCAGGAGGTGATATAAAGTGATAGTCCTGACTTAGGTCGTTCGGGCATTGGACCTGATGACTGTTTTCCAGAGGGCAGGTCCGTGACCTCAGGGGAAATCAGTTTAAATCCCAGCACTGCATTTTCCAATGTCCTGATTTGTTACAGTAAGTGCAAAAAGGTCTTTGAGTCTCTGGAGGATTGCGGTAATTTAAATTGCGGAGCGCATGGCAGGTTTTCTAGGTTGGGGTGGCTCACGGTCAAGTGGAGCGACCCGGGTGGCAAGCTCCTTCATAGCCTTAGTCAGTGGTTCAATGTCATTGTCCTGCCTAACACTCTGTAAATCTGATGCTATAGTGGCTGGCTAAGTAGAAGACACTGGGGCGGGGGCTGGTGACAGAGTTGGTATAGATCTGGCTACTGCCCCTAGTGGCTCTGGAACAGGTGTAAGGGGTGAACAAGCTTCCTCTAACTCAGTCCCGGACTCAATGACTTGGATAGCCAGTCTTTTGAAAGTGGGGAAGGGCAAGTTGGGGTTTTAGACTGCTATCATTATCAGCTGGGCTTTGCCGCACTTATTATGAGCCCCATCAATAAATCTGTCCATTAACACCTTATTTCCCTGCTCAGGAGTTATACCATCTAGTTTTGGTACAGTCTCTAAGGCATTCTGTAGGACTACGGCATATGCTCTCAAGGTCTCGCCTGGCTTTTGTCGCCTTTCATACAGCCGGAGACGTACCTCTGATGGAGAATGTGACTCATATCTGATACAGTCCTTCAAAGATCTGCTCTACAGTTACCTTCTCGGAGGCTGGCCAGGTGGGGACTTCCTCTAGCGCTGGTCCCTGGAGTTGTTCTGTGAACAATTTCACCTGTTGATTAGGAGGGAAAGAGTAAAAGACAAACAAACTCTGGATTCTCTCTTTAAAATCCCTCAGGGCGAAGGGGTCTCCATTGTAGGTAGGGAGGACAGGGTTTCCCATGAATACCAATGCAGACGCTGCAACACCAGGACTGCTGATGCTGACTGCAGGTAGAGCTGGCAAGATCCTGGCTGCTGGGGCAGGTGTTGACCTCGCTGCTGGAGATGAAGGGGCATTGTCGCCTGGTTGATCTAGAGAGCTGGGTTCTGACATCTGGTTAAGTTTTAAGTGGCTGTGGCTTTAAGAAGAATAAGGGGCTTTCCCCTTTAAGACGATTGCTGAAGTGCTGCAGTGGCTTGGACTTGACTGATGGGGATACTGTAATGGATGCTCCTACTCTATTTTGCAGGCACCCGGTTGTAATCCGACTTGTGACCAGACTTGCAGGTACTAATGGGTTAATGTTGGCAGGTATTGACACCGTAGACTTAATACTGAAAATTGTTGGTGTTTGCAGAGTCTGCGCTGCAGCGGGTGCTTGACGGATAGCGGCAGAGCTGGACGCAGCAGCCGGAACCTCCAATATGGCTACACGCCAGGGGACTTCCTGTTGTGGTCCGGTCGGCAAAATCTTCCCATGTGCAACACAGGGTGGCTCTTTGGTTCCTCCTCACTTGATTGAAGAGGCGTCACCGCTGGGAACTGATGGGGCAGAGTTGCGACCGCCCACACGGGGTAAACACCGGACAAACTTAACCCTTTCAAGTACTTCCTCTGTACAGTTCACAATAACAGATAACAGTCTTTCCTTCACCTCCCCCTCTATTTCACAAGCGCCACTTAAGTCAGACTTAAATCACATCGGTATGCGGTTTTTTTCAGGCAATATTGGACACAGTTCAGAATAGGACTTGTGGATTAAGGCACACACCCGTATCCTATTTGTAGGACGCCAAAAGTTGTGGTAGCGGGGTGGGATGAAGGAAGATGTTGTTACCCTAGGGGCAGATGAAAATCACCCCTTGTATTCGTGACGCCAGGGCGTGGTTTAGCCTAAAACCACCCGAAGGTATAACGCTGGATCCTGGGCTAGGCACAGGGGCAATAAAGACCCCTACAACAAGTTACGGACAACGGTAGCTTTACTGAGGGTAGACAGTTGGTAAAGTCTATACAGTTCAGCCATGGCCCAAGGAGGTGACCAGTGACGCAGAGATCTTAAAGGGGTATTCCAGGAAAAAACTTTTTTTTAATATCAACTGGCTCTAAAAAGTTAACAAGATTTGTAAATTACTTCTATTAAAAAAATCATAATCCTTCCAATAATTATCATCTGCTGAAGTTAAGTTTTTTCTGTCTGGCAACAGTGCTCTCTGCTGACATCTCTGCTTGTCTCGGGAACTGGAAAGGGTAGAAGAGGTTTGCTCTGGGGATTTGCTAAAACTCTGTTCTCTGTTGACACCTGTCTCGGGAATTGTCCACTTAGACAGAAAAGAACAACTCAACTTCTGCAGCTCACAAGTACTGAAAGGATTAAGATTTTTTTAATAGAAGTAATTTACAAATCTGTTTACATTTCTGGAGCCAGTTGATATAAAACATTTTTTTTTTTTTTACTGGATAACCCCTTTAAGGGCTTGCTGGGACTGGTAATAGGACTGGACATTTGAATGCTGACCACGCTGACATGACAAATGACAGGGACTGACTTGACTCATAAAGCTGTGACTTTAGCTTACTTGAATTGATGGTGGTTGCAGGACTTGACTTTGAGGCCTCCAACACTCTGGACACACACACTAGAGGCATGACTGCACTGGACCTCAGCAGGAAAAAGGAGTTCTAAGCTTCAAGAGAGCAAGAAGCCTGAAGCTAACCCCACACAGGGTTTATATGGGGGAGACTAGCAGGGAGCCCATAGGTCACTCTTGGGATCACCTGGTCACTGGTACCTCCTGGGTAACAATCACATGACATAACTCTTAAAGATACAACACATTTTATAATACAATACATTGCAGAACATATGTACAGGGGTGAAACAGGTGCAAGGGGCCCTGGGGACATTGAAGGAGGCTGCCTGACAGGGCAGCAAGGGTACGGGGCAACTTTTCCTGTACTGGGCCACCACACATACTAAAATCACCTTATGGTGGATAACCCCTTTACTGGATCTAAACATTTATGGTGTGGCCAGTGGAGTGATTTTATGAGAACAAAGTGGCATAAGAATCGTAACAATTGTAACCAGCATCAGATAAAATGTCCACATTCTGTATTTGTTATTAATAAAATTATAATCAGGAAGAAAAAACAAAAAAAATTGCTGCACTTTTAGTCCAAAGATTAAAGAGACAAGGTCTAGACTGACACATTTCTGGCTTTTCACATTTAAAGCTTTTTTGCATGATCATTAGAACTGCCCATTTGAAGCATCTCCACCCCTTGTATAAGGCAGACTGATTATACCTCCATAGATAACTTGTTGATAAATTACTTTAACTACACTCATGGTTTTGTAATGTGTGTAAGGTACAGTACATATTGAAACTGGCAGTGGTTGCGAATGATGAACAATAAAGTTCAGGTTGAGAAAACACTGCGGAGGTAATATGCAGACATGTGTAAAAGATTCAAAAGTCCCAATACTGTTTATACAGTCATGGTCCCGAAATTTTTCAAGAAAATGAAGTATTTCTCACAAAAAAAGGATTGCAGTAACACGTTTTGCTATACACATGTTTATTCCCTTTGTGTGTATTAGAAATAAACAAAAAAGGGAGGAAAAAAAGCAAATTGGACATAATGTCACACCAAACTCCAAAAATGGTCTGGACAGAATTATTGTCACCCTTTAAAAATTGTGGAAAAATAAGATTGTTTCAAGCATGTGATGCTCCTGTAAACTCATCTGGAGAAAGTAACAGGTATGGGCAATATAACAATCACACCTGAAAGCAGATAAAAAGGAGAGAAGTTCAATAGAAACAAATCCCATCACTGGACAACAGAAAGAGCAGAAGAGAACTGTCTGAGGACTTGAGAACCAAAATTGTGGAAAAATATCAACAATTTCAAGGTTACAAGTCCATCTCCACAGATCTTGATTTGCCTTTGTCAACAGTGTATAACATTTTCAAGAAGTTTGCAACCTATGGCACTGTAGCTAACCTTCCTGGGCGTGGACGGAAGAAAAATATTGATGAAAGGTGTCAATGCAGGATATTCCGGATGGTGGATAAGCAGCCCCAAACAAGTTCCAAAGATATTCAAGCTGTCCTGCAGGTTAAGGGAGCATCAGTGTCAGCGCGAACTATCCGTCAACATTTAAATTAAATGAAACGCTATGGCAGGAGACCCAGGAGAACTCTACTGCTGACACAGAGACATGAAAAAGCAAGACTACATTTTGCCAAAATGAACTTGAGTAAACCAAAAATCCTTCTGGGAAAAAATCTTGTGGACAGATGAGACGAACATAGAGCTTTTTGGTAAAGTACACCATTCTACTGTTTACCGAAAACAGAATGAGGCCTACAAAGAAAAGAACATAGTATCTACAGTGAAATATGGTGGAGGTTCAATGATGTTTTGCTGCCTCTGGCACTGGGTGCCTTGAATGTGTTCATGGCATCATGAAATCTGAGGATTAAGAATGAATTTTGGGTCACACTGTACAGCCCAGTGTCAGAAAGCTGGGTTTGCATCAGAGATCTTGGATTTTCCAGCAGGACAATGACCCCAAACATACGTCAAAAAGCACCCAGAAATGGATTGCAACAAAGCGCTGGAGAGTTCTGAAGTGGCCAGCAATGAGTCCAGATCTAAATCCCATTGAACACCTCTGGAGAGATCTTAAAATTGCTGTTGGGAAAAGGCACCCTTCCAATAAGAGAGACCTGGAGCAGTTTGCAAATGAAAGAAGTGAGCCAACATTCCGGCTGAGAGGTGTAAGAAGCTTATTGATGGTTATAGGAAGTGACTGATTTCAGTTATTTTTTCTAAAGGGTGTGCAACCAAATATTAATTTAAGGGTGCTAATAATTTTGTCCAACTTATTTTTGGAGTTTGGTGGGACATTATGTCCAATTTGTTTTTTTTTTCCTTTTTGGTTTGGTTCCAATACACACAAAGGGAATAAACATGTGTATAGCAAAACATGTGTTACTGCAATCCTTTTCTGTGAGAAATACTTCATTTTCTTGAAAAATCTCAGGGGTGCAAAAATTTACGGCCATGACTGTAGATATTTAGCAAAGTACCTTGCCACTCCAGTGGAAAATAATTTTCTTAAATTCAACTGGTGCCAGAAAGTTAAACATATTTGTAAATTACTTCTATTTAATCCCTTAAGGACAATAGGGGAGATTTATCAAAACCTGTGCAGAGGAAAAGTTTTATATAGAAGTAATTTACAAATCTGTTTAACTTTCTGGTACCAGTTAATTTAACCCCTTAAGGACTGAGCCCTTTTTCACCTTAAGGACTCGGCCATTTTTTGCAATTCTGACCACTGTCATTTTAAACATTAATAACTCTGGAATGCTTTTAGTTATCATTCTGATTCCGAGACTGTTTTTTCGTGACATATTCTACTTTAACTTAGTGGTAAAATTTTGTGGTAACTTTTATCCTTTCTTGGTGAAAAATCCCAAAATTTGATGAAAAATTTGAAAATTTTGCATTTTTCTAACTTTGAAGCTCTCTGCTTGTAAGGAAAATGGATATTCAAAATATTTTTTTCTTTTCACATATACAATATGTCTACTTTATATTTGCATCATAAAATTGATGAGTTTTTACTTTTGGAAGACACCAGAGGGCTTCAAAGTTCCGCAGCAATTTGGAAATTTTTCACAAAATTTTGAAACTCGCTTTTTTTCAGGGACCAGTTCAGGTTTGAAGTGGATTTGAAGGGTCTTCATATTAGAAATACCCCATAAATGACCCCATTATAAAAACTGCACCCCCGAAAGTATTCAAAATGACATTCAGTAAGCGTTTTAACCCTTTACGGGTTTCACAGGAATAGCAGCAAAGTGAAGGAGAAAATACACAATCTTCATTTTTTACACTCTCATGTTCTTGTAGACTCAATTTTTGAATTTTTGCAAGGGGTAAAAAGGAGAAAATTTTTACTTGTATTTGAAACCCAATTTCTCTAGAGTAAGCACATACCTCATATGTCTATGTTAATTGTTCGGCGGGCGCAGTAGAGGGCTCAGAAGGGAAGGAGCGTCAAATGGTTTTTGGGGGGCATGTCACCTTTAGGAAGCCCCTATGGTGCCAGAACTGCAAAAAAAACCACATGGCATACCATTTTGGAAACTAGACCCCTCGGGGAACGTAACAAGGGGTAATGTGAACCTTAATACCCCACAGGTGATTCACGACTTTTGCATATGTAAAAAAAAAAAAATTTTTTTTACCTAAAATGCCTGGTTTCCCTAAAGTTTTACATTTTTAAAAAGGGTAATAGCAGAAAATATACCCCAAAATTTGAAGCCCAATTTCTCCCGATTCAGAAAACACCCCATATGGGGGTGAAAAGTGCTCTGCTGGCGCACTACAGGTCTTAGAAGAGAAGGAGTCACATTTGGCTTTTTTGAAGGAAATTTTGCTCTGGGGGCATGCCGCATTTAGGAGGCCCCTATGGTGCCAGGACAGCAAAAAAAAAAACACATGGCATACCATTTTGGAAACTAGACCCCTCGGGGAACGTAACAAGGGGTAAAGTGAACCTTAATACCCTACAGGTGTTTCACGACTTTTGCATATGTAAAAAAAAATAAAAAAATTTACCTAAAATGCTTGGTTTCCCCAAAAATTTACATTTATACAAAGGGTTAAAGCAGAAAATACCCCCCAAAATTTGAAGCCCAATTTCTCCCGATTCAGAAAACACCCCATATGGGGGTGAAAAGTGCTCTGTTGGCGCACTACAGGTCTCAGAAGAGAAGGAGTCACATTTGGCTTTTTGAAAGCAAATTTTGCTCTGGGGGCATGCCGCATTTAGGAAGCCCCTATGGTGCCAGGACCACAAAAAATACCCACATGGCATACCATTTTGGAAACTAGACCCCTCGGGGAACGTAACAAGGGGTTAAGTGAACCTTAATACCCCACAGGCGTTTCACGACTATTGCATATGTAAAAAAAATAAAAAAAATTTTACCTAAAATGCTTCTTTTCCCAAAAACTTTACATTTTTAAAAAGGGTAAAAGCAGAAAATACCCCCCAAAATTTGAAGCCCAATTTCTCCCGAGTACGGCGATACCCCATATGTGACCCTATTCTGTTGCCTTGAAATACGACAGGGCTCCAAAGTGAGAGCGCCATGCGCATTTGAGGCCTAAATTAGGGATTGCATAGGGGTGGACATAGGGGTATTCTACGCCAGTGATTCCCAAACAGGGGGCCTCCAGCTGTTGCAAAACTCCCAGCATGCCTGGACAGTCAACGGCTGTCCGACAATACTGGGAGTTGTTGTTTTGCAACAGCTGGAGGCTCCGTTTTGGAAACCATGGCGTACCAGACGTTTTTCATTTTTATTGGGGAGGGGAGGGGGGCTGTGTAGGGGTATGTGTATATGTAGTGTTTTTTACTTTTTATTTTATTTTTTGTGGTAGTGTAGTGTAGTGTTTTTAGGGTACAGTCGCACGGGCGGGGGGTTCACAGTAGTTTCTCGCTGGCAGTTTGAACTGTTGCAGAAAATTTGCTGCAGCTCAAACTTGCAGCCCGATACTTACTGTAAGCCTCCGCCCATGTGAGTGTACCCTGTACATTCACATTGGGGGGGGACCTCCAGCTGTTGCAAAACTAAAACTCCCAGCATGCGCTGACAGACTGTACATGCTGAGAGTTTTAGTTTTGCAACAGCTGTAGGCACACTGGTTATGTATCACGGAGTTTGTGACCTTACTCAGTGTTTCAAAACCAGTGTGCCTCCAGCTGTTGCAAAACTACAACTCCCAGCATGTACGGTGCATGGTGTAAGGTGACTGCTGGGAGTTGTAGTTTGCAACTGCTGGAGGCACACCGGTCGTGAAACAGAGTTTTTTTTTTTACCTAACTCAGTGTTTCACGACCAGTGTGCCTTCAGCTGTTGCAAAACTACAACTCTCAGCAGTCACCGACAGCAAACGGGCATGCTGGGAGTTGTAGTTATGCAACCAGAAGATGCACCACTACAACTCCCAGCATGCACTTTAGCTGTTTGTGCAAGCTGGGAGTTGTAGTTATACAACAGCTGAAGGTACACTTTTCCATAGAAATAATGTGCCTCCAGCTGTTGCAAAACCATAAGTCCCAGCATGCCCATAAGGGAATGCTGGGAGTTGTGGTGGTCTGCCTCCTGCTGTTGCATAACTACAGCTCCCAGCATGCCCTTTTTGCATGCTGGGAGCTGTTGCTAAGCAACAGCAGGAGGCTGTCACTCACCTCCTGCTGTTGCTTCATCGCTGGACTGTCCCTCGCCGCCGCCGTCGCTCCTGGGGCCCCGATCCCAACATGGACGCCGGGGATCGGGGTCCCCAGCACCCGGGGTCGTCTTCCCGCACCCGCTCACGTCCTTCGGAAGAGGGGCGGAGCGGGTGCGGGAGTGACGCCCGCAGCAGGCGCCCTGATCGGTCGGCCGGTAATCCGGCCGACGAATCAGGGCGATCGTGAGGTGGCATCAGTGCCACCTCACCCCTGCAGGCTCTGACGGCCCCGAACAGCCAGTAATTCCGGGTCACCGGGTCACTGGAGACCCGATTGACCCGGAATCGCCGCAGATCGCTGGACTGAATTGTCCAGCGATCTGCGGCGATCGCCGACATGGGGGGGGGCATAATGACCCCCCTGGGCGATATGCCGGGATGCCTGCTGAACGATTTCAGCAGGCATCCGGCTACGGTCCCCAACCGGCTAGCGGTGGGGGCCGGAATTCCCACGGGCGTATGGATACGCCCTGCGTCCTTAAGGACTCGGGATGCAGGGCGTATCCATACGCCCTGCGTCCTTAAGAGGTTAAAAAAAAAATTCCACCGGAGTACAGCTCCAATCTGATCAGACATAGCTCTCTTTCAGATTGGAGCTGCCTTGACAATCAGCGAGTGTAGTGGGAACTGCATAAAAATGTATTACATGGTGGTCATTCAGATGTACGTCCGTGTATGTTATACAGTAATGCTCAAAAATTTGCATATACTGGCAGAGATTGTGGCATTGACTTAGAAAATATGAATTATGTTAAAAAAAATCTGTCTTTTATAAAAGAGAAGTGATCATATAAAGCCATTTATTATGGTAACATTGGTTTGCTTCTTTTCAAATCATAATAAACATTCTCAAAATTGCCTTTGAAAGTCTACATACCCTTAAATGTTTGACCTTGTTACAGACACGCAAGGTGACAGGTCAAAAAATGGCAATTAATGTTAAATTTTTTGTGGCTTTTTCAATTACAATATATGCCCGTGTATAGTCAATAGGGGCATATATTATTGGTTTTATTCTGTGTTTTTAGTGGTAACTTTAGAAAAAGTTGAAAAATATTTGCACAACTGATTTAGAGACTCTTTCAAGAAAAAACTTAAGAGTATGTTCACACTGGTGGATTACCACTGCGGGTTTAAGCCACGGCGGGTGTTTCATCACGGAGAATCCTCTGCAAATCACATTAAAGGGGTACTCCGCCCCTAGACATCTTATGCCCTATCCAAAGGATAGGGGATAAGATGTCAGATCGCCGGGGTCCCGCTGCTGGGGACCCCGGGGATCGCTGCTGCAGCACCCCGCTATCATTACTGCGCAGAGCGAGATCGCTCTGCACGTAATGACAGGCAATACAGGGGCCGGAGCATCGTTACGTCACGGCTCCGCCCCTCGTGACATCCCGGCCCGCCCCCGTCAATACAAGTCTATGGGAGGGGGCATGGCTGTTGTCACTCCCCCTGCCATAGACTTGCATTAAGGGGACGGGCCGTGATGTCATGAGGGGCGGAGCCATGACGTCACGCTGCTCCGGCCTGTGTATCGCCCGTCATTACACACAGAGCGAACTCGCTCTGTGCAGTAATGATGGCAGGGTGCCGCAGCGGCGATCCCCGGGGTCCCCAGCAGCGGAACTGCGGCAATCTAACATCTTATCCCCTATCCTTTGGATAGGGGATAAAATGCCAGGGGCGGAGTACCCCTTTAATCTCAACAGGGTCTGCTATAGATTTTCTGCTTTGGAAAATCCACTGCAGAGAACCTGCAGCAAGAAGCTTGCGGGTAATCCACCTGTGTGAATGTACACTGAATGTAGTGTGGCATGGTTAGCGTTCTGCAGTGGTCAGTGATTTGTCAACAGTACCCCTTTAACCCCTTAAGGACGCAGCCCTTTTTCACCTTAAGGACTGAGCCCTTTTTCGCAATTCTGACCACCGTCGCTTTACGAATTAATAACGCGAAAACGCTTTTACCGAATATTCCGATTCTGAGATAGTTTTTTCGTGACATATTCTACTTTATTTTGGTGGTAAATTTTCGGCGTTACTTATATACTTTTTTGGTGAAAAATCCCCAAATTTCATGAAAATTTTGAAAATTTTGCATTTTTTTAACTTTGAAGCTCTCTACTTGTAAGGAAAATGGATATTCACAATAAATTTTAATTTTCTTCACAAATACAATATGTCCACTTAGAGGGCTTCAAAGTAGAGCAGCAATTTTCAAAAATGTCATGAAAATTGCTAAATCTGAAGGGACAGATGTTACAGAACTACAACTCCCAGCATGTCTGGGCAGTCGAGGCATGCTGAGAGTTGTAGTTTGGCAACATCTGGAGGGCTACCGTTTGGGCACCACTGTAACAGTGGTCTCCAAACTGTGACCCTTCAGATGTTGCAAAACTACAACTCCCAGCATGCCTTTGACTGTCTGGGCATGCTGGGAGTTGCAGTTTGGCCCCCCTAGTGGTTGCCACAGTAAAGATCGTTTTACTTTCACTTTCAATTCCCCCCCACTGTCGATTCCCTACCTTATCCAGCAGGCTCCAGCGAAGACCCCGGGTACCCATGCATCTTCTCCTGCAGGTACGGCCTCCATCTTCTTCCCTGATCCCCTCGACATCCAGGGCGGGCAGAACGGGGGGTTGCCATGTCAACCCCCTGTCCTGCGCTGCCATTGGTCAGAACTCCGTTCTGACTAATGGCAGGGGATAGGAGGAGATCGCAGCTCTGCGACCTCACTCCTATCCCTTAGGCTGATCGGGGCTGTTGCTGACAACTCCGATCAGCCTTATTTTCTGGGTAATCGGGTCACCAGAGACCCGATCAGCCCGGAATTGGGGAAAATTGCATGTCTGAATTGACATGCGATTTTCTCTGATTGCCGAAACGGGGGGGGGGGGGGGTCGATTTCAGCAGGCATCTGGCTCCGATCCCCAACTGGCTAGTGGTGGGGACTGGATTTCCCACGGGCGTATGGATACGCCCTGTGTCCTTAAGGACTCGGAATGCAGGGAGTATCCATACGTCCTGTGTCCTGAAGAGGTTAAATTGTGGCAAAATTTGAGTGCAAACACTCAGTCTGCTCGGTGAGGGGTGTGGTTGTTTCAAGGAGCACAATAAGATGATACTTGAATCAAAATGAGCTACATGGTCAAGTTGCTAGAAAGAAGTATTTACTGTGCCAACAAAGATGCCCAGTTACAATATTCCCAACAAAAACTTGGCATGCCTAACAGCTTTAGGCAAACTGTGATTTCAAGTGATGAGACCAAAATAGAGCTTTATGGTCACAACCATAAGGGCTATGTTTGGAAAGAGGTCAACAAGGCCTATAGCTGAAAGTATACAATCCCCACTGTGAAACATGGTGGTGGATCACTTATGTTTTGGGGGTCTGTGAGCTGTATAAGCATGGGGAATCTTGAGAAATTTGATGGTAAGGTGAATAAAGCATATAGTCAGAAAATCCTTGCAGACATTTTCCATTCTCCTGCATAAAAGATACACATCGGACTTTCTAGCAAGAAAATGACTAAGTACAAGGCCAAGCTCCAGTGGTTACAGCAAAAAACGGTGAAGGTTCAGAAGTAGCCATCACAGTCTTCTGCTCTTAAAGGCCATCTGCGGATAGGGGATAAGTGTTTGATCGCGGGGGGTCGGAATGCTGGGAGCCCCCGTGTTCTCCAGCATGGGGCCATGGCTCTGCCGTGGCTCTCCCATGCAGGAGGCATGTCGGCCACAGCTTGATGTTGCGGCTGTTACACCTCCTTCATGTAGTTCTATGGGAGAGGCGGGGAGGCAGCGTTCTTGCTTCCCCGCCTCTCCCATAGAACTGTATGGAGAGGGGGCAGGGAGGGGGCATAACCGTCGACATAGGTCGACCCTACGCGCATTAGCGCCCTCACTGAGTGCTAATGCTGGGGCCCTGTTCAGGAGATCGCGGGGGTCCCAGCGGTCGGACCCCCCGCAATGAAACACTTATCCCCATCATGTGGATAGGGGATAATTGTTATAAACGCTGCAGTTGTCCTTTAACCCCTTAAGGACCAAGCTGATTTTGGCCTTGACCCCTTAGGGACTTAGCCCATTTTCACCTTAACCCCTTAAGGACTCAGCCCATTTTGGCCTTAAGGACTCTGACAATTTAATTTTTACATTTTAATTTTTTCCTCCTCACCTTCTAAAAATCATAACTCTTATATTTTCATCCACAGACTAGTATGAGGGCTTGTTTTTTGCGCGACCAGTTGTCCTTTGTAATGACATAACTCATTATATCATAAAATGTATGGCGCAACCAAAAAACACTATTTTTATGGGGAAATTAAAAAGAAAAACGCAATTTTGCTAATTTTGGAAGGTTTCGTTTTCACGCCGTACAATTTACGGTAAAAATGACGTGTGTTCTTTATTCTGAGGGTCAATACGATTAAAATGATACCCAATATTACATACTTTTATATTATTGTTGTGCTTAAAAAAATTTACAAACTTTTTAACCAAATTAGTACGTTTATAATCCCTTTATTTTGATGACCTCTAACTTTTTTATTTTTCCGTATAAGCGGCCGTATGAGGGCTCATTTTTTGCGCCATGATCTGTACTTTTTTTTGATACCACATTTGCATATAAAAAACTTTTAATAATTAAAAAAATCTTTTTTTTATAAAATGTATTAAAAAAGTAGCAATTTTGGACTTTTTTTTTTTTTTTACGTTCACCGTACGGGATCATTAACATTTTATTTTAATAGTTCGGACATTTAAGCACGCGGCGATACCAAATATGTCTATAAAATTAATTTTATACGCTTTTTGGGGGTAAAATAGGAAAAAACGGACGTTTTACTTTTTTATTGGGGGAGGGGATTTTTCACTTTTTTTTTACTTTTACTTTTAAAAATTTTTTTTACACTTGAATAGTCCCCATAGGGGACTATTCATAGCAATACTATTATTGCTAATACTGATCTGTTCTATGTATAGGACATAGAACAGATCAGTGTTATCGGCTATTTTCTGTTCTGGTCTGCTCGATCACAGACCAGAGCAGAAGACGCCGGGAGCCGGAAGGAGGAAGGTGAGGGGACCTCCGTGCGGCGTTCTGATTGATCGGATCCCCGCAGCAGCGCTGCGGGCGATCCGATCGTTCATTTAAATCGCGCACTGCCGCAGATGCCGGGATCTGTATTGATCCCGGCACCTGAGGGGTTAATGGCGGACGCCCGCGAGATCGCGGGCGTCGGCCATTGCCGGCGGGTCCCTGGCTGCGAGCAGCAGCCGGGATCAGCTGCGCATGACAAGGGCATCGCTCAGATGCCCGCGGTTATGCACAGGACGTAAATGTATGTCCTGGTGCATTAAGTACCACCGCACCAGGACGTACATTTACGTCCTGCGTCCTTAAGGGGTTAAAGGGGTTATCCAGGAAAAAACTTTTTTGATATATATCAACTGGCTCCAGACAGTTAAACAGATTTGTAAATTACTTCTATTATAAAATCTTAATCCTTTCAGTACTAATGAGCTTCTGAAGTAGAGTTGTACTTTTCTGTCTGATGACACCTGTCTCTCTGATGACACCTGTCTCCAGAACTGTCCAGAGTAGAAGGAAATTCCCATAGCAAACCTCTTCTACCCTGTGCAGTTCCCGAGACAAGCAGAGATGTCAGCAGAGAGCACTGTTGCCAGACAGAAAAGAACTCAACTTCAGCAGCTGTTAACTATTGGAAGGATTAAGATTTTTTTAATAGAAGTAATTTACAAATCTGTTTAGCTTTCTGGAGCCAGTTGATATAAACAACTTCATGACGAGCGACGTACATGTACGTCACAGGGTTCCGGGAGTGGCGTCACCGGTAGCGGTGATCGGTCCGGGATGACTAATCTGCGATCTGCGCAATTCTGGGTCATACGGGTCACTGGTGACCCGGAAAATAAGAGGGATCGGAGGTGTCAGAGACACCCTCGAACCCCCTGAAGGGATAGGAGTTTGGTGGCAGGGGTGCCACCCCTCCTATCCCTGCTATTGATCGGCCGAGCGACCGACCGATAGCAGACCGGGGGAGGGGGGTTTAAAGTTTGATTCCCCCGCTTTGCCCATCTATCGGTGTCTGGGCAAAACGGGGGAACTGTCCAGGGAAGGTCGGCGCCAAAGGTCCCTTACCTGGATCCCGGATCGCGATCCTCCATGCGGGGATCCCCCACGTGTGTCGGCAGCAATACTTCCGGGTCCTGCTAGGTGAGTTGTTGCCTAGCAACATCCGGAGGGCCACAGTTTACAGTGGTCTCTAAACCGTGGCCATCTAGATGTTGCAAAACTACAACTGCCAGCATGCCCAGACAGCTGTTTGCTGTGTGGGCATGCTGGGACTTGTAGTTTTGCAATATTTAGAGGGGTTCAGGTTGTAGATCACTAAGTGGTCTCAAACTGTAGCCCTCCAGATGTTGCAAAACTACAACTCTCAGCATGCCCAGACAGTAGTTTGCTGTCTGGGAATGCTGCGAGTTGTAGTTTTGCAACATCTGGAGGGCCACAGTTTTGAGACCGCTGGACAGTGATTTACAACCTGAACCCCTCTAAATCTTGCAAAACTACAACTCCCAGCATTCAGGAACAGCATAATGCTGTCTTGGCATGCTGGGAGTTGTACTTGCGTGCCTCCAGCCATTGCATAACTACATCTCCCAGCATGCCCTTCCGCAATCAGTATATGCTGGGAGTTGTAGTTTTGCAACAGCTGGAGGCACACTGGTTGGAAAATACTAAGTTAGGTCATAGAACCTAACTCAAGGTTTTCCAACCAGTGTGCCTCCAGCTGTTGCAAAACTACAACTTCCAGCATGCATGGTCTGTCAGTGAATGCGGGGAGTTGTAGTTTTGACCCCCCTCCCATGTGAATGTACAGGCTACATTCACACTGGCGGCAGATTACAGTGAGTTCCCTGCTTCAAATTTCCGCCGCAGCTCAAACTCCTAGCGGGAGACTCCGTGTAATCTGCCTCCAATGTGAATGTAACCTAAAAACACTACACTACACTAACATAAAATAAAGAGAAAAACACTACATATACACACGTACACTGCCCCCCCTACCACCCCCCTTCCTCAATGAAAAACGTATTGTACGGCAGTGTTTCTAAGATGGAGCCTCCAGCTGTTGCAAAACAAAAACTCCCAGCATTTCTGGACAGCAATTGACTGTCCAAGCATGCTGGGAGTTTTGCAACAGCTGGAGGCACCCTGTTTGGGAATCACTGGCATAGAATACCCCTATGTCCACCCCTACGCAAGTCCCTAATTCAGGCCTCAAATGCGCATGGCGCTCTCACTTTGGAGCCCTGTCGTATTTCAAGGCAACAGAATAGGGTCACATATGGGGTATCGCCGTACTCGGGAGATTTTGCCTAACAAATTTTGGGGGGCTTTTTCTCCTTTTACCCCTTATGAAAAGGAACAGTTGGGTTTTACACCAGCATGTTAGTGTAAAAAAATAAACATTTTCACACTAACATGCTGGTGTTGCCCTATACTTTTCATTTTCACAAGAGGTAAAAGGGAAAAACGCCCCCCAAAATTTGTAACGCAATTTCTCCCGAGTACGGAGATACCACATATGTGGGCGCAAAGTGCTCTAGGAGCGCACAACAAGGCCCAGAAGGGAGAGTGCGCCATGTACATTTGAGGTGATTTGCACAGAGGTGGATGATTGTTACAGCGGTTCTGACAAACGCAAAAAAAATAACACACCCACATGTGACCCCATTTTGGAAACTACACCCCTCACGGAATGTAATAAGGGGTGCAGTGAGAATTTACACCCCACAGGTGTCTGACGGATCTTCGGAACAGTGGTCCGTGAAAATGAAAAATTTTGCACAGCCCACTGTTCCAAAGATCTGTCAGACACCAGTGGGGAGTAAATGCTCACTGTACCCCTCATTACATTCTGTGAGGGGATTAGTTTTTTTTTTTTACATATGCAAAAGTCATGAAACACCTGTGGGGTATGAAGACTTACTTTATCCCTTGTTACGTTCCTCAAGGGGTCTAGTTTCCAAAATGGTATGCCATGTGTTTTTTTTTTTTTGCTGTCCTGGCACCATAGGGGCTTCCTAAATGCAACATGCCCCCCGAGCAAAATTTGCTCTCAAAAAGCCAAATATGACTCCTCTTCTGAGCATTGTAGTTCATCCGCAGTGCACTTCAGGTCCACTTTTGGGGTACCTGCATACTCAGAAGAGATGGGGTTACAAATTTAGGGGGGTCTTTTCTGCTATTAACCCTTTAAAAAATGTGAAATTTGAGGGAAAACCAACATTTTAGTGAAAAAATATATTTTTTTTTACATATGCAAAAGTCGTGAAACACCTGTGGGGTATTAAGGCTCACTTTATTCCTTGTTATGTTCCTCAAGGGGTCTAGTTTCCAAAATGGTATGCCATGTGTTTTTTTGTTTTGCTGTTCTGGCACCATAGGGGCTTCCTAAATGTGACATGCCCCCCAAAAACCATTTCAGAAAAAACGTACTCTCCAAAATCCCCTTGTCGCTCCTTCGCTTCTGAGCCCTCTACTGCGCCCGCCGAACACTTTACATAGACATATGTGGTATGCGCTTACGAGAGAAATTGGGTTACACATACAAGTATACATTTTCTCCTTTTACCGCTTGTAAAAATTCAAAAATTGGGTCTACAAGAACATGCGAGTGTAAAAAAATGAAGATTTTGAATCTTCTCCTTCACTTTGCTGCTTTTCCTGTGAAACATCTAAAGGGTTAACTTAAAACATTTACTGAATGTCATTTTGAATACTTTGGGGAGTGCAGTTTTTATAATGGGGTCATTTATGGGGTATTTCTAATATGAAGACCCTTCAAATCCACTTCAAACCTGAACTGGTCCCTGAAAAATTGTGAGTTTGAAAATTTTGTGAAAAATTGGAAAATTGCTGCTGAACTTTGAAGCCCTCTGGTGTCTTCCAGAAGTAAAAACTCGTCAATTTTATGATGCAATCATAAAGTAGACATATTGTATATGTGAATCCCCAAAAAATGTTTTGGGGAATATCCATTTTCCTTACAAGCAGAGAGCTTCAAAGTTAGAAAAATGCAAAATTTTAAATTTTTTTCATCAAATTTGGGGATTTTTCACCAAGAAAGGATGCAAGTTACCATAAAAATTTACCACTATGTTAACCCCTTCCCGCAGAATGGCATATATAAACGCCGGGTTGTGCAGTGCGTTCGCGCATCCCGACGTTTATAAATGACATTCAGTTAACCCGGCGATGCGCAGCATCGCACGGGTTAACTGGCAGAAGTCCCGCTGTTTCCAGCAGGGGACAACTTCTGCTTCACCCCCCAGGACCATCCGTTGATGGTCCTGGTCAGCGATCACTGTGATTGGTCCCTGTGGACCAATCACAGTGATCTGGGGTGAAAGTTCAGATCCCCCCCACTGCCCGCCCCTGGAAGTCGGGCAGAACGGGGGACGATGGCTGCGGGGGCTCGCGGGGACCTGAGGCATAGGGGGGGGGAACACGTGGGGACCGGCGGACTTACCTGGAGCAGCGGCGGGACCGAGGAGCAGCGGCAGGACCGGCCACGTGGACGAGCAGCGACGGGACCGGCAGGTAAGTATGTAGTCCTCAGAGGCAGCAGTGAAGATCTTCACTGCTGCTTCTAGAAGTCTGAAAACTACAACTCCCAGCATGCCTAGACAGCCTTTGGCTGTCTGGGCATGCTGGGAGTTGTAGTTTTGCAACATCTGGGGGGCCCCAGTTTGGAGACCATTGTATAATGGTCTCCAATCTGTGCTCTTCCAGCTGTTGCAAAACTACAACTCCCAGCATGCACTGACTGTCCAGGCATGCTGGGAGTTTTAGTTCAGCAACATCTGGCCCTTCAGATGTTGCCGAACTACAACTCCCAGCATACCCTTCAGCTGTCTGTGCATGCTGGGAGTTGTAGTTTTGCAACAACTGGAAACACACTGGTTGGGAAACATTGTTTCTAACTCAGTGTTTCCTAACCTGTGTGCCTCCAGCTGTTGCAAAACTATAACTCCCAGCATGCACTAACAGACCATGCATGCTGGGAGTTGTGATTTTGCAACAGCTGGTACATTCACAGGGTACATTCACATGGGCGAGGCTTTTACAATGGGTTTCTCGCATCTTGAGATGCAGCAAATTTTGCGCTGGGAAACTCGCTGTAATCCCCCGCCCATGTGACTGTACCCTAAAAACACTACACTACACTAGGGATCGACCGATTATCGGTATGGCCGATATTATCGGCCGACAATCACGATTTTGGGCATTATCGGTATCGGCAATTATCTTGCCGATAAGCCGATAATGCCCCGCCCCCCGCACCGCGACCGCCACCCCCTCGACCCGCCGCACCGCACCTCCGACCCACTGCACTGCGTCGCACCCCCCACCGTGATGCTAGGCGGTATACCGGTATGGATTTTTTCACATACCGCTATACCGGTCGGGCCCCTCCCCCACCCTCCGAGTGAATAAAAAAATTAAACTTACCCGTAATGGGGGTGGTCCAGGCCATCCTTCCTTCATGTAGTGTCCGGTCCAGGCTGTCCTTCTCCGAGGGTCCTCTTCTCCACTCCGGGCAGGCTCCGGCCTAGTACGCTGCATAGACACAGCTACGCCGTGACGTCAGGTGCGTCGCTGCGCACGGGCGTCACTGCGCAGCGACGTCTATGCAGCGTACTAGGCCGGAGCCTGCCCAGAGTGGAGAAGAGGCCCGCCGGAGAAGAAGGACAGCCCGGACCGGACCACCCTCCACCCGGAAAGCCCCCGGACACTACATGAACGATGGATGGATGGCCCGGAGCACCCTGGCAGGTAGGGGAGAGAAGCGGGTGGTGGCGGCGGCGGCCTATGGCCCCGCAAAAGCCACTGCAGATCATTGATTTAAAGCGCCCGCTTTAAATCAATGATCTGCAGCGGTGTCGCAGGGGGTTAAATAGCCGATAACTTATACCGGAATATCGGTATAAGTTATCGGCTATCGGCCCTAACCTGCACCGATTATCGGCATCGGTATCGGCCCTAAAAAAACGATATCGGTCGATCCCTACACTACACTAACACAAAATAAAATAAAAAGTTAAAAACACTACATATACACATACCCCTACACAGCCCCCCTCCCCCAATAAGAACGTCCGGTACACCACTGTTTCCAAAGCAGAGCCTCCAGCTGTTGAAAAACAACAACTCCCAGTATTGCCGGACAGCCGTTGACTGTCCACGCATGCTGGGAGTTTTGCAACAGCTGGAGGCACCCTGTTTGGGAATCACTGGCGTAGAATACCCCTATGTCCACCCCTATGCAAATCCCTAATTTAGGCCTCAAATGCACATGGCGCTCTCACTTTGGAGCCCTGTCGTATTTCAGGGCAACAGTTTAGGGTCACATATGGGGTATCGCTGTACTCGGGAGAAATTGCGTTACAAGGTTTGGGGGGCTTTTTCTTCTTTAACCCTTCATGAAAAGGAAATGTTGGGGTCTACACCAGAATGTTAGTGTAAAAAATTTAAATTTTTTACACTAACATGCTGATGTTGCCCTATACTTTACATTTTCACAAGAGGTAAAAGGGAAAAAAGCCCCCCAAAATTTGTAACGCAATTTCTCCCGACTACAGAGATACCCCTATGTGAGCGCACCATGTACATTTGAGGTGATTTGCACAGGGGTGGCTGATTGTTACAGCGGTTTTGACAAACGCAAAAAAAACAAACCCCACATGTGACCCCATTTCGGAAATGACACCCCTCACGGAATGTAATGAGGGGTGCAGTGAAAATTTACCCCCCACAGGTGTCTGACGGATCTTTGGAACAGTGGTCCGTGAAAATGAAAACTTGTACAGCCCACTGTTCCAAAGATCTGTCAGACACCAGTGGGGGGCAAATGCTCACTGTACCCCTTGTTACGTTCCTCAAGGGGTCTAGTTTCCAAAATGGTATGCCATGTGTTTTTTTTTTTTTTTTGCTGTTCTGGCACCTTAGGGGCTTCCTAAATGTGACATGCTCCCCGAGCAAAATTTGCTCTCAAAAAGCCAAATATGACTCCTTCTCTTCTGAGCATTGTAGTTCGCCCATAGTGCACTTCAGGTCAACTTATGGGGTACCTCCATACTCAGAAGAGATGGGGTTACAAATTTTGGGGGGTATTTTCTGCTATTAACCCTTGCAAAAAGGTGAAATTAGGGGGGAAACACATTTTAGTGGGAAAATTTTTTTTTTTTTTACATATGCAAAAGTCGTGAAACACCTGTGGGGTAATAAGGCTCACTTTATTCCTTATTACATTCCTCAAGGGGTGTAGTTTCCAAAATGGTATGCCATGTGTTTTTTTTGTTGCTGTTCTGGCACCATAGGGGCTTCCTAAATGCGACATGCCCCCCGAGCAAAATTTGCTCTCAAAAAGCCAAATATGACTCCTCTTCTGAGCATTGTAGTTCGCCCATAGTGCACTTCAGGTCAACTTATGGGGTACCTCCATACTAAGAAGAGAAGGGGTTACAAATATTGGGGGGTATTTCCTGCTATGAACCCTTGGGAAAATGTGAAATTTGGGGGGAAACACACATTTTAGTGAAAAAAAAATAAAAAATTTTACATATGCAAAAGTAGTGAAACACCTGTGGGGTATTAAGGCTCACTTTATCCCTTGTTATGTTCCTCAAGGGGTCTAGTTTCCAAAATGGTATGCCATGTGAGGGTTTTTTGCTGTTCTGGCACCATAGGGGCTTCCTAAATGCAACATGCCCCCCAAAAACCATTTCAGAAAAACGTACTCTCCAAAATCCCCTTATCGCTCTTTCCCTTCTGAGCCCTCTACTGCGCCCGCCAAACACTTTACATAGACATATGAGGTATGTGCCTACTCGAGAGAAATCAGGCTACAAATATAAGTATACATTTTCTCCTTTTACCCCTTGTAAAAATTCAAAAATTGGGTCTACAAGAACATGCGAGTGTAAAAAATGAAGATTGTGAATTTTCTCTTTCACTTTGCTTCTATTCCTGTGAAACACCTAAAGGGTTAAAATGATGACTGAATGTCATTTTGAGTACTTTGGGGGGTGCAGTTTTTATAATGGGGTATTTCTAATATGAAGACCCTTCAAATCCACTTCAAACCTGAACTGGTCCCTGAAAAATAGTGAGTTTGAAAATTTTGTGAAAAATTGGAAAATTGCTGCTGAACTTTGAAGCCCTCTGGTGTCTTCCAAAAGTAAAAACTCATCACTTTTATGATGCAGACATAAAGTAGACATATTGTATATGTGAATAAAAAATTTTTTTATTTGTAATATACATTTTCCTTACAAGCAGAGAGCTTCAAAGTTAGAAAAATGCAAAATTTTCTAATTTTTCATCAAATTTTAGAATTTTTCACAAGGAAAGGATGCAAGTTACCACAAAAATTTACCACCATGTTAAAGTAGAATATGTCACGAAAAAACAATCTCGGAATCAGAATGATAACAAAGCATTCCAGAGTTATTAATGTTTAAAGTGACAGTGGTCAGATGTGCAAAAAACGCTCTGGTCCTTAAGGCCAAAATGGGCTTGGTACTGAAGGGGTTAAAGTAGATTATGTCACGAAAAAACAATCTCAGAATCAGAATGATAAGTAAAAGCATTCCAGAGCTATTAATGTTTAAAGTGACAGTGGTCAGATTTGCAAAAAAGGGCTTTGTCCTAGAGGTGAAAATGGGCTCCGTCCTTAAGGGGTTAAGGACTCAAAACAATCTTCGTTTTTGCAATTTAGTTTTTTCCTCCTCATCTTCTAAAAATCATAATGCGTTCAATTTTGCACCTACAGACCCATATAAGGACTTCTTTTTTGTGTCACCAATTGTACTTTGTATTGACATTACTTTATTTAAAACATAATCTGCGGCAAAACCAAAAAAAAATTATTTGAGGGGAGAAATAAAAAAATAAAAAAACATTTAGCAAATTTTTAGGGCTTCTGTTTCTACGCAGTGCGCTTTTCGGTAAAAATGACCTTATCTTTACAGGGATACCTAATTTATATAGGTTTTATTTATTTTACTACATGCACCAAAATTAGTACGTTCAAAATTGCCAAATTCTGACCCCTATAACTTTTTATTTTTCCACATACGGGGCTATAGGAGGACTATAGGAGTTTTTATCGGTACCATTTTTGTTTTGATGGAACTTTTTGATCGCTTTTTATTCATATTTTTATGGTATATGAAGTGATAAAAAAAATACCAAAGCCCAAAATTGTTCATTTTTGAAGTGTACGCCATCGACCGTGCAGTTTAGCAAACCATAGTTCGGACATTTACGCATGCGGCGGTAGCACATATGATTTTTTTTATTACATTATTTTATTTAAAAAAAAATAGGAAAAGGGGGGTGATTTAAACTTTCATTAGGGGGGCTTATTCACATTTATTCTCTTTTTTTTTTTTAACCACTTTTTTTTTTTTTTTTTTGCCCCCTTAGGGGGCTATACCATGCAATCTTTTGATTGCATTCACTGATCAATACTATGCCATAGCATAGCATTGATCAGTGTTATCGGCACTCTGCTGCTCCAGCCTGGAGCAGGCATGGAGCAGTACATAGCCGATCGGACGACTAGGAGGCAGGTGAGGACCCTCCCGTCGTCTAGTAAGCTGATCGGGACATTGCAATTCTGTCACGATAGTCCCGATCAGCTCTGCTGAGCTGCCGGGATAGTATTACTTTCACTTTAGACACCGCAATCAACTTTGATCGCTGCATCTAAAAGGGTTAATGCCAGGCATCGCCCTGACTGGCAGTGCCCAGCGTTAGCCGTGGGTCCTGGCTGCCCGTACCAACCGGGACCCACAGGGTTTAACCCGTTCTCCACTTATGAGGACGATTTAAACCCCATTAGCAAGACTCAGGAAGGGGGGCGTACCTGTATGCCCTGCGTCCTTAAAAGGGTACTTCGCCTCTGGCATCTTATCCCCTATCCAAAGGATAGGGGATAAGATGTTAGATTGCCGCGGTCCCACTGCTGGGGACCCCGGGGATCGCCACTGCGGCACCCCGCCATCATTACTGCACAGAGCGAGTTCGCTCTGTGCGTAATGACGGGCGATACAGGGGCCGGAGCAGCATGACGTCATGGCTCCGCCCCTCATGACATCATGGCCCGTCCCCTTAATGCAAGTCTATGGCAGGGGGCGTGACGACCGCCACGCCCCCTCCCATAGACTTGTATTGACAGGGGCGGCCGTGACGTCACGAGGGGCGGAGCCGTGACGTAACGATGCTCCGGCCCCAGTATTGCCCGTCATAACGTGCAGAGCGATCTCGTTCTGCGCAGTATTGATAGCGGGGTGCTGCAGCAGCGTTCCCCGGGGTCCCCAGCAGCGGGACCCCGGTGATCTGACATCTTATCCCCTATCCTTTAGATAGGGGATAAGATGTCTAGGGGCGGAGTACCCCTTTAAGTGGTTAAGGACAGGGCCAATTTTCATTTTTGCAAGTTTGTTTTTTCCTCCTCTCCTTTTAAAATCCATAAAGCTTTTATTTTTTCACCTACAGACCCATATGAGGGCTTGTTTTTTGTGTGAACAAGTGTGCTTTGTAATGACATCTTTAATTTTACAATAAAATGTACGGTGCAACCAAAAAAAAAATATTATTTGCAGGTGGAAATTTATAAGAAAACTGCATTTTTGAAACATTTGTGGGTTTTGGTATTTACGCAGAGCATTTCATGGTAAAAATTATACATTATCTTTATTTTGCAGGTCGATGTGATTAAAACGATACCCAATTTATATAGTTTTTCTATCATTGTACTATTTAAAAAAAAACAATGCTAACTTTTTTAACAAAATTGGTATGCATAAAATTGTCCATTTCATAACTCTTATTTTTCCATATACAGGGATGTTTGAGGGCTCATTTATTGTGAAGTGATCTGTAGATTTTATCTGTACCATTTTTGGTTTGATGGTACTTTTTAATCGCTTTTTATAAAATTTTCCCCTGTAGCCTGTAGTAATGGGCACTGATCAATGTTGTGCTATGGCACAGAATTGTTCAGTGTATACAATTGAAATATTGCATGTAATAGTCCCCTATGATAAATTAAAAATAGTGAATAAAATGTCAAAAAAAGTATTAATAAATGTGAATAAGCCCCATCCCTAATGAAAGTTTAAAAATAATGCCACCGCCCATTTTTCAAATAAAATTACGTAAAAAAACTAAACGAAAAAAAAAAACACATGTGGTATCGCCACATGCAAACATGTTCAAACTATTAAAATATAAACATTAAAGCAGTTATCTAAGCTAAAACTTTTAACCCCCGCTGTGCCCGGGCTGTAAAACTATACATAATAACCTTTCATATACCTGCCTACGATCCCCCGTTGTTCCGATATCGCCGTCCCGTTCTCCGGTCCCGGTCTCTTCCACTTCCTGCGGGTCGGTGACTTCACTCTGCGCTCAGCCTATCAGCGGCTGCGACGGGACATTGCTGCGGCCGCTGAGTGAAGTCACCGACCCACAGGAAGAGACCGGGACGGCGATATCGGAACAACGGGGATCGAAGGCAGGTAAGTGAAAGGTTATTATGTATAGTTTTACAGCCCGGGCACAGATGGGGTTAAAAGTTTTAGCTTAGAGAACTCCTTTAATGGAACTGCACGGTCAATGGTGTAAACGGGAAAAGATACATAAGTTTAGAATTGCTGATTTTGCTCACTAAGAAGTGTAGAAACTGAAGTCCCTAAAAGTGGCAATTTTTTTATTTTTATTTTGCCCTACAAATATTTGTTTTTGTTTTCACCATAGATTTTGTGGTAAACTGAATAATGTCATTGCAAAGTACAAGTGGTGGTACAAAAAAAACTCATATCTGTAGGGGAAAAATTCCCGCGATATGGTTATTAGAATGGGAGGGGGAAAAACTGAAGTGCAAAAAGAGAACAATCACTGCCTCCTTATCCTCTTTAGGACACAGGACATTCCTGTATGCCCTGGCTGTGGCTGTCTGGTACTTTGCACACTAGAACATACACATACATCCTGAGTCTCGTCCAGACTATGAAGTGAGCATAGGGTCCTTTGATTCTTGATATACCTAGCTGTATACCCGATTTTGTTATGTTTGATCGATTGATACTCACACGCTTTTTGCACTTAAATTTTCTCTTGTTCTTTATTATAATTGTGAAAAAATATTCACTAAACATCTACAGTTTAAAAAAAAAAGAAGAAGAAGCAAGCTTGCACTTCTCCAGTGAGGACATGCAAGACATCCTGTGAAGGAGGTGAAGAACAGGAGGCTGAAGATTGTGATGCTCAGGCCTGTGTGGAATGGAGAATGAGGTCACGGCAGACATCCAGGCATATCGATAGCATGGAGAGCAGTAGAAACACTTTATCTGTGTTCAAACAGATCCTGAATCTAGCTTGAGGAGGTTGAACTTGGTTTACATTATTTGTTATGTAACATTTAGGACATTGTGCCATCTTTTGTGAAAAATAACCACAAATCCATTGTGTCTTTACTGATAATTGCAACAACTAAGATTTCTGAATGACTTAAAGTGAAGAAAAAGCTCAGTAAACTTCCACACTTCAGTAGAAAGGTGGGCCACACTTTTCTTCTATTAAATAAAGTCCAGCATGAGACAGAGAAGAGACTCAACAGAACTATAAGCTGCTTATATAGACACAATTCAATTGAATAGAGAAATTCTAGGAAATCTGTCCATACAGAGTTATCTGTTATATGATATGTACTAACAGCCCCTTTAAACAATTGTCTTATGAAAAGAACATTGATAATTTAACTAAAAGCTAGAGTTATTTGTACATATTGTGTCACTGTAATTGCATTAATTGCCATTATATACTGCAAACTTAAGGTTAAGAAAAAACTATGTAAAAATCTGATTTCTCTCAAACATTAGGCTGGTAAAGCACTTTATGGTTTTATCTTGCCCCCTTTTGGCCTATTGTTTTATAGACCAGATTTTAAATGATATCCTGTACTGAAGGTTGTCTCACACAGAATAAAATCCTAGAAAATACTTTTAAATATTGGATTTGCAAACAATTCTGATGGTTCTGATGAGTCAGATTGTAAATTAGTATTAGTTTACATTATGTAAGATAGCTGTAGCTCTTCTCTATAAGATACTTTTTGTCTCTTCTTGTACATCTCTTCTTGTACACACTGTATAATCTTGCCTCTTCATATCACACCTGTTTTCCTTGCTTAGAGTTCACTTCATACTGCTAAATCTAGGAGGAAAAACCACAACTGACCTCAGGCCTTCTGAGTCATAGCTCAAAAGTGGATCTGGTGCATCATGACACTTTAAAAAAAAAAATACCAGCCACCTGCAATCCCAAAGAAAAGTGCTGATCAGCAATTTCTTTGTCTAAGTGAAAACTGCTGTACTTGTAACTATTAACACTAGCCAGATGGTGCATACCTTCTTTTGAAAGCCCCCAAGCAAACCAAACCACTAAGCTGGCCAAACTAAGCTGGCAAAAGAGCACGCAAACAGCACAGTACATGCAAGTGTTACTTATCAAGTTGATGCATTTAAAACATCTGCTGCATATGTCAAGCTTTTCATGTACTAAAGAGATGAAGATGAAGCAATGAAAACACAAAACAAAATGTATTTGCTTTGTTTTAAAGATCTAAAGAGAATGTTGTAAAACACATGATGACAATTAAACCCTGAAGCCTAGTTAGTATTCCTCACAATATATCTCTTTCTAAATGTAACCTTACATACAGTACCAGGCAGGAAAGGCTGGTGCAAGAGTAGCAATTTCTATGTGCATGAATGGTTTAACCTAGACTATGTTCACACCTGTTAGAGGTTCTGACATCGATTCTATCATATTTAATATGAAGAACAGCGCAGAATCCAGCACAATTCTTCCCATCAAATAACAGAACTTCATTAACCTCCTCATTATAGGTAAGTGAGAGTCGGTCAGGAACTGATGATGTCCATCGTGTGAACGCTCCACCACAGCTTTATTGCTGTTTTTCTGTTCCTATTATTCAGAACTCAAACACAGATGTGAAATCAGTTTTAAAAATAAGTTTTCGGCCTCACTAACTTCAAGTTAGTAAAATATTTTTCACTCCCAAGCTTCATTTTATACTATATAGAAAAATGTAACCAAAAGTCAGGCACTTACAATATTACTACATAGTAAACCAAAAGAAAAAAAGTAATTCTTCCTGTTTAACTGTAATTTTTATTAAGGAAATTTTTCACAATATAGAAAAACAAACAAAATAATACAAAAAGCATCCACCTGAGATTCATAACAAGGCATAATGACACAAAGTAACATAGCAATAAAAAGAAGTCATCATAAAGGGCAGCATGGGTGAAGTGCTCACAGAATACAAAGCACACAAGGGGCAACAAGAAGACAGGGATGTGGAATTCCTATTGCTCATCGCCTGGGACATGCAGTTTCGGGCGCCGGGCAGGTGAATTTTTCCGGCCCTTAGCCCAGCTTCGGGCAAGCAGGGCCGGTGTGAGGTGAAAAATTCAAACCCGTGAAAAAAATCGGACCGCCCCTCCCCTTCGCTCTCCGAAGTTTGACGAAGCTACAGCGGGAGCAATGGCAGAGCCATGGGTTTGATTTTTTCACCGCACGTTTGCAGGAGATAACACACCGGACCTGACAAGCGTTGCAGCTGTGGAAACTTGCGTCCTCCGAAGCAGAGCAGGGAAGATGAGAAGCTGTGTATGTCCTATTTCCCCTGCTCTGCCTTCTTGCTCCCCGTGCAGACCTGCCTCCTTTGCCTTCGCTCCACACAGTTCTAGCTTCGGAGAGCTGGGGGGAGGAGCAGTCGCACGTCTGCACGGGACGCAAGTTTCACACCGCCGCTAATAACTAGCATGTGGCGCTCAGCAGTCTGTATGGAGCGGGCTCCGGACTCCTGCCCGCTCCATACTCTGCAGCCTCTGGCTGTTCTCAGTAGCCGGGGGCCGCCGCTAATAGCCAGCATGCGGCGATTGCCGCGGCTGGCTATTAACTCTTTAGATCGCCGCTGTCAAAGCAGACAGCGGCGTCTAAAGGGACATGTGAATGCTCCCTGTTGGGCTAGTGGGGTGGATCGCCCCCCCCCCCCCCCCGCAGCGCGATCGCAGGGGGGCGATCCACTATAGAGGTATCCGGAGGGCTTACCTCTGTTCCCTGCTGTCCAGCGGTCTGTCATTGATAGATCAATCAATGGATCACAGAGCACACAGATCAATGAGTTCAATAGAACTGATCTGTATGAGGAATCTAATGATTCCTCCTATAAGTCTAATAAAGTGTAAAAAAAAAAAGTTTTAATAAAAGTTTAAAAGACACACATTAACCCTTCCATGTTAAAAGTTCAAATCAACCCCTTTTCCTATATAAAAACATGCAAACATAATAAAAATAAACATATTTGGTATCGCTGCGTGCCTAATTGTACGACCTATAAAAATATAACATTATGTATTTGTAAAACATGACGTAAACTATAGAAATCTGGTATTGCTGTAATCAGGCCAGTCTAAACTATGAAACTAACATGTTATCTGACCACAAGGTAAATGGCGTAGAAAAGAAAACCACCAACTCTGCAAAATTATCTTACTATTTCAATTTCACTTCACTTCACTTCACTTCACTTAACCCCTTAACGACGCAGGACGTATATTTACGTCCTGCGCCGGCTCCCGCGATATGAAGCGGGATCGCGCCGCGATACCGCATCATATCGCGTCGGTCCCGACACTCATGAACGGCCGGGACCCGCGGCTAATACCACACATTGCCGATCGCGGCGATGTGCGGTCTTAACCCTTTAGAAGCGGCGGTCAAAGCTGACTGCCGCTTCTAAAGTGAAAGTGACCCGGCTGCTCAGTCGGGCTGTTCGGGACCGCCGCGGTGAAATCGCGGCGTCCCGAACAGCTTACAGGACACCGGGAAGGCCCTTACCTGCCTCCTCGGTGTCCGATCGGCGAATGACTGCTCCGTGCCTCAGATCCAGGCAGGAGCAGTCAAGCGCTGATAACACTGATCACAGGCGTGTTAATGCACGCCAGTGATCTGTGCAAGAGATCAGTGTGTGCAGTGTTATAGGTCCCTATGGGACCTATAACGCTGCAAAAAAACAAGTAAAAAAAAAAAAGTAAAGGTCATTTAACCCCTTCCCTACTAAAAGTTTGAATCACCCCCCTTTTCCCATAAATAAAACAGTGTAAAAAAAAATATAAAAATAAACATATGTGGTATCGCCGCGTGCGTAAATGTCCGAACTATAAAAATATATCAATAATTAAACCGCACAGTCAATGGCGTACGCGCAAAAAAATTCCAAAGTCAAAAAAAGCGAATTTTTGGTCACTTTTTATACCATTAAAAAATGAATAAAAACTGTTCAAAAAGTCTGATCAAAACAAAAATCATACCAATAAAAACTTCAGATCACGGCGCAAAAAATGAGTCCTCATACCACCCTGTACGTGGAAAAATAAAAAAGTTATAGGGGTCAGAAAATGACATTTTTAAACGTATACATTTTCCTGCATGTAGTTATGATTTTTTCCAGAAGTGCGACAAAATCAAACCTATATAAGTAGGGTATCATTTTAACCATATGGACCTACAGAATCATGATAAGGTGTAATTTTTACCGAAATATGCACTGCGTAGAAACGGAAGCCCCCAAAATTTACAAAATGGTGTTTTTTCTTCGATTTTGTCGCACAATGATTTTTTTTTTCCGTTTCGCCGTCCATTTTTGGGTAAAATGACTAATGTCACTGCAAAGTAGAATTGGCGACGCAAAAAATAAGCCATAATATGGAGTTTTAGGTGGAAAATTTATAGGGTTATGATTTTTAAAAGGTAAGGAGGAAAAAACGAAAGTGCAAAAACTGAAAAACCCTGAGTCCTTAAGGGGTTAATATATATTTTTTGGTTCAGAGAATGTTATTGAAAAATTAAAAGGTATCATTATAGTAGGTGGTTATGGCTATTATAGGGCGAGGAGGAAAAAATGAGAACGTAAAAGCGAAAATTGGCCCAGACAAGTAGATCGTCATGAGGAACAAGTAGATTTTTCTCCATTTTAGTCCTGTGGACAAGTAGTTTTTTTATAAAATTTCCACACCCCTGGAAGATATACACCAATCCCAACAAACATGGCAAAACAGCATTGTGGCCAGTAGAAAATAAGGCATCGATGTGTAGGGACACTAAGTCTTTGAGGCAGAACCGACAATACAGCTAAAAAGACTAAGGAAAGGGAGACAAAAAAGAGAAGGGAGCAGGTGAGGGATCAAAAGGGATGGTCAACTGAAATGAACCCAGGGTTCCCAAATAGAGGAGAACAGGGCAACAGGGTTATTCAAAGAGGCAGTGAGCGTCTCTAGAGATCGGATCTCACGTACTCTACCCAGCAGATCAAGGATGGACAGGGGATTGACTCTCCTCCAGAGCCTAGCAATCAAAGTCTTGGCAGATAAGAGAATATGGAGGAGCAACCTAATATGCTTTTTACCAAGGGTGGCAGGAGACAAATGATAGACAGACAAGGGGATCCTTGGGGACTAAAACCTGAAAAATATTGTAAAGAAGGCCTCTGGGGTTCAGTCTATGCAGCAGTTTAGGGGTGTGATACCAACCCATCAGCAGCTTAGAAGCAGTGAAGATGGAGGCCTTAGAAGTCGGCTCCCATATAGCTTTCCACTGTGTCAAGGAAAGACTACGGTTCAGCACTTCCTACTAGCTGCTTATATACCTATGTTAAGGGGCATCATCACCAATGGGAGTTCAAAATAGACTATATGTCAGAAAGAAGGCCCTTGACTATAGGGCCCTGGCAACATAGAGATAAGGACAGATAGGGTAAGGACAACTCGGTCGAGCCTAATTTAGCAATCACATGGTGACTTCTCTATAATATAATCACATGGTGCCTTATCTATTATATAAAGGAGTCATTGGAAGGAGGGAGTCCTTCCTTAGTCATCAGCTGCTGAAAGGGTAGGAGACATCGTGTGAAAGCATCCACTACATCTGCATAACTGAAGAGGCCCTTAGAGCCCCAGGCCCTAACCATTTCAGAAGTCAAGTGCATTCTGGGAGTTGTAGTTATGCATCAGCTGGAGCCACTTTTTCATAGAAAAACTGACAGCCGAAGGGCATGCTGGGAGTTGTAGTTATGTGCCTCCAGCTGTTGCATAACTACAACTCCCAGCATGACCTTTGGCTGTGCATGCTGGGAATTGTACTAATGCAACAGTAGGAGGCACACAGGCCTTACCTCCTGCTGCTGCCTTCTGACCCCGCCACCACTCAGAGGTGACCCCCGTCGCCATTCACCCACTCTGCCCTCCAGACTAGGGGCAGAGTGGGTGCAGTCAGACGCCTCCAAGCAGGAGCCAGGATTGGTTGGCCGGTCTCGGGCAACCAATTATGGTGATTGTTAGGTAGCACCAGTGCTGTCCCAGGATCACTGGAGACCCCACATCGTAAAAGAACATTTACATACATTTATGGCGCAAGTCCTTAAGGGGTTAAGGACTAAGTAAGCCCCATAAAGTTACAAAACAGCATTTATTTTTTTGTTTTGTTTTTTCACTTTTACTCATCAAATATTTTTTCTTTTTTGTTTCACCATAGATTTAGTGGTAAAATGAGTGATGTCATTACACAGTACAATTGGTGGTGCAAAAGAACAAGTCTTCATATTAACTTGTAAGTGAATAATTGAAAGAGTTATTGCTAATAGAAGGTGGAGAGCAACAAAAACAAAAGTTCAAAAATGAAAAATACCTGCATCCTTAACAGGATATATTTATATAATCCCACCCCTAATACATAACATTACTTTCCATAAATGAGTTTACACAGAAAATACCAGAGAAGTCAAATCTCCAATGTGCTGGTCAATAATGTAAAAGGAGGTCTTGAATTTAAACCAAATGGACTAACTACATTGAGAATAAAACAACCTATGAAGTTTCCTGTCTTTTCAGAGGGAGTTGAGTTGTTTATTACAGGAGGCCAGTATGACCGTATTATTTATTTGCATAAAAAACAAATCCCCCCACACCAATGAGGCCATTACAGCTGCAGTAAATTGTCCAAGCTACAGTGCCTTGCAAGAGTATTCACCCCTTGACTTTTTTCATATTTTGGTACATTACAGCCTTAAGTTCAATGTCTCGTTAATCTGAATTTTATGTGATGTATCAGAGCCCATAAAAAGCTCTGGTGCAACCAATTACCTTAAGAAGTCACATAATTAGTGAAATGATGTCCCCCTTTGCCTAATCTAAGGCTCACGTTATCTGTCATTACATATACACACCTGTTTTGAAAGGCCCCAGAGGCTGCAACACCTAAGCAAGAAGCATCAGTAACCAAACACTGCCATGAAGACCAAGAAACTCTCCAAATAAGTAAGGGACAATGTTGTGAGAAGTACGAGTCAGGGTTAGGTTATAAAAAAATATCCAAATCTTTGATGATCCCCAGGAGCACCATCAAATCTATCATAACGAAATGGAAAGAACATGGAACAACAGCAAACCTGTCAAGATACGGCCGCCCACCAAAACTCACGGACCGGGCAAGGAGGGCATTAATCAGAGAGGCAGAACAGAGACTGGAGTATCTGTACATAGGACAACAATAACCCGTACGCTCCATAGAGTTGGGCTTCATGGCAGAGTGGCCAGAAGAAAGCCATTACTTTCAGCTAAAAACAAAAAGGCATGTTGTGAGTCTGCAAAAAGGCACGTGGGAGACTCCCAAAATGTATGGAGGAAGGTGCTCTGGCCTGATAAGACTAAAATGTAACTTGTTGGCTATCAAAGAAAATACTATGTCTGGCGCAAACCCAACACATCACATCACCCAAAGAACACCATTTCAGCAGCCAGGACTGGGAAGTTGGTCAGAGTTGAGGTACAGATGAATGGTGCTAAATACAGGGATGTTCTTGAGCAAAACCTGTACCACTTTGTGCATGATTTGCGGCTAGGACGGAAGTTCACCTTCCAGCAGGACAATGACCCCAAAAACACTGGTTAGTGGTTTAACCCCTAAAGGACCCAGCCAATTTTCAGTGTAGGACCCGGCCATTTTTTACACATCTGACCACTGTCACTTTAAGCATTAATAACTGTGGGATGCTTTTACCTTTCATTCTAATTCCGAGATTGTTTTTTCGTGTTTGTGGTAAATTTTCGTCGATACTTGCATCATTACTAGGTGAAAAATTCCAAAATTTCATGAAAAAATTGAAAATGTTGCATTTTTATTTACTTTGAAGCTCTCTGCTTGTAAGGAAAACATAGACATTCCAAATTATATATTGATTCACATATACAATATGTCTACTTTATGTTGGCACATAAAATTGACTTGTTTTTACTTTTGGAAGACAGCAATCAAAGTTCAGCAGCAATTTTCAAATTTTTCACAAAATTTTCAAAATCTGAATTTTTCAGGGACCAGTTCAGTTTTGAAGTGGATTTGAAGGGCCTTCATATTAGAAATCAGCCACAAATTACCCCATTATAAAAACTGCACCCCTCAAAGTATTCAAAATGACATTCAGTAAGCGTGTTAACCCTTTAGGTGTTTCACAGGAATAGCAACAAAGTGAAGGAGAAAATTCAAAGTGAAGGAGAAAATTTGCATGTTCTTGTAGACCCAGTTTTAGAATTTTTGCTTGCAAGGGGTAATAGGAGAAAAGGTCCCCCAAAATTTGTAACCCAATTTCTCTTGAGTATGGAAATACCTCATATATGCATGTCAAGTGTTCGGTTGGCACAGTAGAGGGCTCAGAAGGGAAGGAGCAACAATGGGATTTTGGATAGTGAATTTTGATGAAATGGTTTTTGGGGGGCATGTCACATTTAGGAAGCCCCTATGGTGCCAGAACAGCAGAAAAAAACCCACATGGCATACCATTTTGGAAACGACACCCCTCAAGGAACGTAACAAGGGGTACAGTGAGACTTAGCACCTCACAGGTGTTTTACGACTTTTTGTTAAAGTTGGATGTGTAAATGAAAAAATGCTGTTTTTCCCCCAAAGTTTACATTTTTTACAAGGGGTAATAGGAGAAAATGACCCCCAAAATTTGTAACCCCATTTCTTCTGAGTATGGAATTACCCCATGTGTGGACATAAAGTGCTCTGCTGGCGAACTACAATGCTCAGAAGAGAAGGAGCGCCATTGAGCTTTTGGAGAGTGAATTTGTTTGGAATTGAAGTCAGGTGCCATGTGCATTTACAAAGCCCCCTGTGCTGCCAGAACAGTGGACCCCCCCCCCCCCACGTGACCCCATTTTGGAAACTACACTCCTCGCAGGATTTAATAAGGGGTGCAGTGAGTATTTACACCCCACTGGCGTTTGACAGAGCTTTGGAACAGTGTTCCAAAGATAGTTTCCAAAATGGGGTCACATGTGGCGGGGGGGTCCATTGTTCTTGCACTATGGGGGCTTTGTAAACACACGTGGCCATCAATTCTGGACACATTTTCTTTTCAAAAGCCCAATGTCGCTCCTTCTCTTCTGAGCATTGTAGTGCACCCGCAGAGCACTTTACAGCCACATATGGGCTATGTTCTTACTCAGAAGAAATGGGGTTACAAATTTTGGGGGGCTTTTTTCCTATTTTCATTTTCCCATCCAACTTTAACGAAAATTCGTCAAACACATGTGGAGTGTTAAGGCTCACTATACCCCTTGTTACATTCCATGAGGGGTGTAGTTTCCAAAATGGGGTCACATGTGGGTATTTTTTTGCGTTTCTGTCAGAACCGCTGTAAAATCAGCCACCCCTGTGCAAATCACCAATTTAGGCCTCAAATGTACATACTGCGCTCTCACTCCTGAGCATGTTGGTGTAAATTTTTTTATTTTTTTACTCTAACAGGCTGGTGTAGCCCCCAACTTTTCCTTTTCATAAGGGTAAAAGGAGAAAAAGACACCCAAAATTTGTAGTGCAATTTCTCCCCAGTACGGAAATACCCCATTTGTGGCCCTAAACTGTTTCCTTGAAATACGACAGGGTTCTGAAGTGAGAGAGCACCATGCGCATTTGAGGACTAAATTAGGGATTGCATAGGGGTGGACATAGGGGTATTCTACGCCAGTGATTCCCAAACAGGGTGCAGGTTGTTATTTTGCAACAGCTGGAGGCTCCGTTTTGGAAACACTGCCGTACAATACATTTTTCATTTTTATTGGGGGGTCAGTTTAACCCCTTAAGGACACATGACGTACTGGAACGTCATGTGTCCACTCCCGATCTATAACGCGGGGCCACGGCGTGGCCCCGCGTCATAGCGGTTCGGGCCCGGCCTCTAACAACGGCCGGGACCCGTGGCTAATAGCGCGCGGCATTGATCGCTGTGCCGCGCGCTATTAACCCTTTAGACGCGGCGTTCAAAGTTGAACGCCGCGTCTAAAGTGAAACCGAAACCATGCCGGCTAGCTCAGTGGGCTGTTCGGGATAGCCGCGGTGAAATCGCGGCATCCCGAACAGCTGACAGGACAGCGGGAGGGCCCCTACCTGCCTCCTCGCTGTCCGATCGCCGAATGACTGCTCAGTGCCTGAGATCCAGGCATGAGCAGTCATGCGGCAGAATCATCGATCACTGGTTTCTTATGAGAAACCAGTGATCAATGTAAAAGATCAGTGTGTGCAGTGTTATAGGTCCCTATGGGACCTATAACACTGCAAAAAAAAAGTGCAAAAAAAAAGTGAATAAACATCATTTAACCCCTTCCCTATTAAAAGTTTGAATCACCCCCCTTTTCCCATAAAAGAAAAAACACAGTGTAAATAAAAATAAAAATAAACATAAATGGTATCGCCGCGTGCGGAAATGTCCGAATTATAAAAATATATCGTTAATTAAACCGCACGGTCAATGGCGTGCGCGCAAAAAAATTCCAAAGTCCAAAATAGTGCATTTTTGGTCACTTTCTATATCATGAAAAAATGAATAAAAAGCGATCAATAAGTCCTATCAATGCAAAAATGATACCGTTAAAAACTTCAGATCACGGCGCAAAAAATGAGCCCTCATACCGCCCCATACACGGAAAAATAAAAAAGTTATAGGGGTCAGAAGATGACAATTTTAAACGTATACATTTTTCTGCATGAAGTTATGATTTTTTCCAGAAGTGCGACAAATTCAAACCTGTATAAGTAGGGTATCATTTTAATCGTATGGACCTACAGAATACATATGAGGTGTCATTTTTACCGAAAAATGTACTACGTAGAAACGGAAGCCCCCAAAAGTTACAAAATGGCGTTTTTTTTTTTCAATTTTGTCTCACAATGATTTTTTTTCCCGTTTCACCGTAGATTTTTGGGCACAATGACTGACGTCATTACAAAGTAGAATTGGTGGTGCAAAAAATAAGCCATCATATGGATTTTTAGGTGCAAAATTGAAAGAGTTATGATTTTTTAAAGGCAAGGAGCAAAAAACGAAAATGCAAAAACGGAAAAACCCCCGGTCCTTAAGGGGTTAAGGGGTAGGGATTGACCGATTATCAGTTTGGCCAATATTATCGGCCGATATTCAGGATTTTCTAAGTTATCGTTATCAGCAATTACCTTGCCGATAATGCGAGCACTTTAAATCAATGAACTGCAGCGGCTTTTGCGGTGCCAGAGACCAACGCCACCCTCCTCTCTCCCCCTGCCTGTCCTGAGTCCAACCACTGCCGCTGCCCGATCCCCCTGCCTATCCTCTGGTCACATACCACCGCCGTGGCGTTGCCTCACCATCCTCTGGCCACATATCGTCGCTGCTGCCCCATTGCCTCCCCATCCTCTGGCCACATGCCGCTGCCCCATTGCCTCCCCATCCTCTGGCCACATACCGCCGCTGCTGCCCCATTGCCTCCTCCATCCGCAGTGTTATAATCACCTGTTCCAAGGGTCCGCGCTACTTCTGGCTCCTGCGGCACCCTGCGCAGTTGCTGTAGGCTGCGCAATGACGAGTGATGTCCTCAACGCGACATCACCGTCAGTGCGCACAGTGATAGCGCAGGACATCATCGGAGCGAAGTACCGGGAATAGGTAATTATAAAACCGGAGATGGGGGAGGCGATGGGGGAGGCGATGGGACAGCGGCATGTGGCCAGAGGATGGGTGAGGCAATGGGGCAGCGGCGGCGGTATGCCAGAGGATGGGTGAGGCAATGGGGCAGTGGTGGCGGTATGTGTCCAGAGAATGGGGGAAGCAATGGGGCCCCGGCGGCGGTGATTGCCGCAAAAGGTGGCTCTACAAAGTATTGACTTTAGGGGGGGGGGGAATAGTTATGCACATTGACTTTTTCTGTTATTTTGTTCCATTTGTTGTTTGCTTCACAATAAAGAAAAAAAAAAAAAGAAACATCTTCAAAGTTGTGGGTATGTTCTGTAAATTAAATGATCTACAGTCATGGCCGTAAATGTTGGCACCACAGAAATTTTTCTAGAAAATGAAATATTTCTCACAGAAAAGGATTGCAGTAACACATGTTTTGCTATACACATATTTATTCCCTTTGTGTGTGTATTGAAACTAAACAAAAAAAGGGAGGGAAAAATAAGCAAATTGGACATAATGTCACACCAAACTCCAAAAATGGTCTGGACAAAATTATTGGCACCCTTAACCTCTTCAGGACCCATGACGTATGCATACGTCATCACACCCTGGGTCTTAAGGACCCATGACGTATGCATACGTCATGGTCTTTTCCTGGTCTCCGCGCTCACCCGGCGGAGATCGGAAGCGGATCTCTGCTGAAATCCTTCAGCAGGGATCCAGGGCAGACGCCGAGGGGGGTCCCGGGACCCCCACATATCGGCGATCGTCACAGATCGCTTGAGAAATCACGCAAGAGATCTGCTCCGATTCCGGGTATTCGGGTCACTTCGGACCCGATGACCCGCAAAAAAGGTGATCAGCGGTGTACGATACACCGCCAATCACCTTCGGTTGCTGGGAGCGGTGACAATACTGTCACCGCCCCAGCAACGCTGCTATTGGCCGGCGATCGTCCGGCCAATAGCAGCGCGGCAGAGGAGGGGTTAACGGACCTCTCACGCAGCTTTGCGCGCTCGCTCGAGTTCAGTCAGCGGGCAAAGCTGTGTGAAGAGGACCGGGACCCCCCCTCTATGATCCAGAGCCCCCTCACAGAAGTGCAGGGAAAGTGTGTCCCTTAGGGAAAGGTAGGTAAACTGAAAGTAAAAGTAACATAAAAGTAAAAAAAAAAAACAAAAAAAAATCCCCCTCACCTGACCCCCTAATAGGCCTCTAGGGTCCTGTGATCAGTGTCACCCGGGACCTATTAGGGGTTCAGGGCGCTGCGTGCGCCACCCCTTTTTTTTGGCCGCAGCGTGTTTTTTAATTTTTTTCCATTATAACGGTGTGTGAGTGATAATCACACACCGTTATATAAAGTATTACACCAAGCACCACACTACATACTTCCCCGCCCCCCACCCCCCGCACACACACCCTCTCCCCCGCCACCGCCCCTCCCCCCGCCACCGTAGAAAAAAGGCGATGGCTCGCCGGGCATTTTCGGCAGTGGAGGCTTGCGCTTTTTTAGCCTCCGACTCCGAATCTGCCAGTGAGGACGATGAAGATCCTACATTTTTGTGTTCTTCATCGTCCTCCTCATCATCTAGCAGTGATGATGAGTCCCCTGTACGGCGGCGGAGACGCCGCCAGGCGAGGCCACGCACCCCCCATGATAGTGACCCAGTGGCCGACACTAGTACGAGTGGCAATGCTGCTCGTAATAGGAGTCTGGCCCCCCAGACAAGTGCACCGGAGCCCCCTTCCGATGAACCTGTCTGGAGCCCCCCAGAGGGTTATCAGCCACGGATTCCTGAGTATGTTGGCGACTCAGGAATCCAGATTGACACGGCTGGCTTCACTGATCTGGACTTTTTAAAGTTTTTTTTCAGTGACAGCCTGGTCAATCACATGGTGGAGCAAACGAACTTGTACGCCCAGCAGTTCATTGCCCACCACCCAGATTCGTTTTTGTCCAGGTCCAATGAATGGCGCGCCATTGATGCAGCGGAAATGAGGACATTTTGGGGCCTCACGCTGCATATGGGCCTGGACATAAAACCAAGTGTCCGTCATTACTGGAGCGGGGACGTCCTCTACCAGACCCTGCTTTACAGTATGGCGATGACACGGAAGCGGTACGAGGCGATTCGTAAATGCCTGCATTATGCAGATAATGAGGCATGTCCGCCGAGGTGATCCCGCCCATGACGTGAGGCCGGTCATCGATCACTTTGGGGCCAAATTTTTGGAGGCCTATGTACCGCTCAGGGACCTCTCGGTAGATGAGTCATCAGTTTTAAGGGGAGACTCATCTTCCGCCAGTATATTCCCTCGAAGCGGGCGCGGTATGGCGTGAAGCTCTATAAACTCTGCGAGAGTACCTCCGGGTACACTTGCAGGTTTAGAGTATATGAGGGACGAGATTCCCGTATTGAACCCCCAGATTGTTCCCCCACTCTGGGTGTTAGCGGGAAAATCGTTTGGGACCTTATGCACCCATTGCTGGATAAGGGTTACCACGTGTACGTGGATAACTTTTATACCAGCATCCCTCTCTTCACATCCCTTGCCGCCAGATCCACGTCCGCTTGTGGGACCGTGCGGAGGAACCAGAGAGGCCTCCCTCTAAATTTTGTTAAGACGCCTATCCCCAAGGGTGAGTCCCGTGCCCTTACCCATGATAACCTGTTGTTGGTGAAGTATAAGGATAAGAGGGATGTCCTTATGCATGTCCTATTCATGGGAATGGCAGCACCCCTGTCCCTGTGCGAGGTACCGCGGGACCGGTTCTCAAGCCAGATTGTATTCTGGACTACAATCGGTATATGGGGGGAGTTGATCTCTCAGATCAAGTCCTCAAGCCATACAACGCCATGCGGAAAACACGGGCATATTACAAAAAAGTTGCGGTCTACTTGGTACAGGTTGCCATGTACAACGCTTTTGTACTATACCAGTACGCTGGCAACACAGGGACATTCCTCCAGTACCAAGAAGAAGTCCTAAGGTTCCTGATCTTTGCTGACCGGGAAAGATCAGGCCGGAGTTCCCAAGGGTCTGGAGTTGTAGGCGCCAGGATCGTCCCAGGCCAGCACTTTCCAGGTGTGATCCCCCACAGTGGAAAGTCGGGACGATCCCAGAAAAGATGCAGAGTGTGTCACAAGAAGGGGAGACGGAAGGACACCACGTATCAGTGTGACACTTGCCCAGATAATCCGGGCCTCTGCATAGGCTGCTTCAGGGAGTATCACACGGGAGCACTAAATTTTCCCTTTACATTTTAATTTTCCATAATTTGACCAATGTACAAAGTCCAGAGTACATTCCAAATTTTAACCCCCATAAACCACTAAATTGCCCAAAAAAACTGAAAAAAAAAAAACCTGATAAGACCTCTAGGGGTGTTTTTTTCAGAAATGGGTCATAGGTCACTGAGTCACTATCATCGGGGACTTTTCTTATGGTGCCTCAAATGTGCAGCGCTCTCTCTCCACCTGAGCTGGTGCGCATTTGAGGCAACAGGTTAGGGACGGCCACACACATCACGTTACCAGCATGATGACTCAGAGCATAGGGTTTGGGGCGGGCATTTTTTTTTAGTTTTGGCTATGCTCTGAGTCATCATTCTGGGAACATATCCTGTTTTATTATTTTATGATTTATAGTTTTCTGGCCCACTGTACCCCATATTACGGGCCTCTGTACCCCACCTGTCTACCCCAGTTACGGCCCGTCGTCCCCCATAGTCTTCCCCTATTTTAGGGCTCAGTGCTCCCCCCCATTAATGCTCCTTGAGGGGGGGGGGGTCCCACATCCTGGCTGCTATAATAAGCTCAAGGCCCCTGACTGACTTCCCACTCCAAGACCTGGTGTGCACCCGCGGAGCGAAAATCATAAAAAATTAAGGTATGTCCTTATTCCAAAGAAATGTATTTACAAATTTTGGGGTGTCTTTTCTGCTATTAACCCTTGTAAAAATGTAAAATTTGGGGGAAAATCCACATTTTAGTGAAATTTTTATTTTTTTATTTTACATATGCAAAAGTCGTGAAACCCCTGTGGGGTATTAAGGCTTACTTTACCCCTTGTTACGTTCCTCAAGGGGTCTAGTTTCCAAAATGTGATGCCATGTGGGTTTTTTTTTTGCTGTCCTGGCACCATAGGGGCTTCCCAAATGCGACATGTCCCCCCCATTTCAGCAAAGTTTGCAAATGTGACTCCTCTTCTGAGCATTGTGGCGCTCCTGCAGTGCACTTGACGTCCACTTATGGGGTACCTCCATACTCAGAAGAGATGGGGTTACAAATTTTGGGGGGTATTTTCTGCTATTAATCCTTGCAAAAATGTGAAATTTGGGGGGAAACACACATTTTAGTTAAAGAAAAAAAAAAAAATTTTACATATGGAAAAGTCGTGAAACCCCTGTGGGGTATAAAGGCTCACTTAATTCCTTGTTACGTTCCTCAAGGGGTCTAGTTTCCAAAATTGTATGCCATGTGGGGTTATTTTGCTGTTCTGGCACCATAGAGGCTTCCTAAATGCGACATGCCCCCCTAGCAAAATTTGCTCTCAAAAAGCCAAATATTACTCCTTCTCTTCTGAGCATTGTAGTTCGCCCGTAGTGCACTTCAGGGGAACTTATGGGGTACCTCCATACTCAGAAGAGATGGGGTTACAAATTTTGGGCAGTATTTACTGCTATTAACCCTTGCAAAAATGTGAAATTTGGGGGGAAACACATTTTAGTGAAAAAAAAAAATGTACATATGGAAAAGTCGTGAAACCCCTGTGGGGTATTAAGGCTCACTTAATTCCTTGTTATGTTCCTCAAGGGGTCTAGTTTCCAAAATGGTATGCCATGTGGGTGTTTTTGCTGTTCTGGCACCATAGGGGCTTCCTAAATGCAATATGCCCCCCAAAAACCATTTCAGAAAAACGTACTCTCCAAAATCCCCTTGTCGCTCCTTCGCTTCTGAGCCCTCTACTGCGCCCGCCGAACACTTTACATAGACGTATGAGGTATGTGCTTACTCGAGAGAAATTGGGCTACAAATATAAGTATACATTTTCTCCTTTTACCCCTTGTAAAAATTCAAAAATTGGGTCTACAAGAACATGTGAGTGTAAAAAATGAAGATTGTGAATTTTCTCCTTCACTTTGATGATATTCCTGTGAAACACCTAAAGACTGAATGTGATTTTGAATACTTTGGGGGGTGCAGTTTTTATAATGGGGCCTTTTATGGGGTATTTCTAAGATGAATACCCTTCAAATTCACTTCAAACCTGAACTGGTCCCTGAAAAATAGTGAGTTTTGAAATTTTGTGAAAAATTGGAAAATTGCTGCTGAACTTTGAAGCCCTCTGGTGTCTTCCAAAATTAAAAACACGTCAATTTTATGATGCAAACATAAAGTAGACATATTGTATATGTGAATAAAAAAAAAATTATTTTGAATATTCATTTTCCTTACAAGCAGAGAGTTTCAAAGTTAGAAAAATCTAAAATTTTCTAATTTTTCATCAAATTTGGGGATTTTTCACCAAGAAAGGATGCAAGTATCGACAAAAATTTACCACTGTGTTAAAGTAGAATATGTCACGAAAAAACAATCTCGCAATCAGAATGATAACTAAAAGCATTCCAGAGTTATTAATGTTTAAAGTGACAGTGGTCAGATGTGCAAAAAATGGCCGGGTCCTAAGGTGTAAAATGGCTGGGTCCTTAAGGGGTTAAAGGAGTTCTCCAACTGAAATCTTTTATCCCCTGCTGTGCCCGGGCTGTAAAACTATACATAATAAACTTTCACTTACCTGCCTACGATCCCCCGTTGTTCCGATATCGCCGCCCGTGCTTCGCTGGACTCATTGCTGGCCACTTCAGAACTGACCAGCACTTTGTTGCCATCTATTTCTTGGTGCTTTTTGATGCATGTTTGGTGTCATTGTCCTGCTGGAATGATCCAAGTTCTCAGACGCAAACCCAGCTTTCTGACACTGGGCTGTACAATGCAACCCAAAATCCGTTGGTAATCCTCAGATTTCATGATGTCTTGCACACATACAAGGCACCCACTGCCAGAGGCAGAAAAACAACCCCAAAACATCATTGAACCTCCATCATATTTCACTGTAGGCATTGTGTTCTTTTCTTTGTAGGCCTCATTACATTTTCGGCAAACAGTAGAATGATGTGCTTTACCAAAAAGCTCTATATTGGTCTCATCTGTCCAAAAGAAGTTTTCCCAAAAGAATTTTGGCTTACTCGAGTTCATGTTGGCAAAATGTAGTCTTGCTTTTTTATGTCTCTGTGTCAGCAGTCGGGTCCTCCGGCCATAGCATTTAATTTCATTTAAATGTCGACGGATAGTTTGCGCTGAGACTGATGCTCCCTGAGCCTTTGGAACTTGTTTGGGGCTGCTTATCCACCATCCGGACTATCCTGCAATAAAACCTTTCATCAATTTTTATCTTCCGTCCACACCCAGGGAGATTAGCTACAGTGCCATGGGTTGCAAACTTCTTGATAACGTTGCACACTGTGGACAAAGGCAAATTTAGATCTCTGGAGAAGACTTGTAACCCTGATATTGTCGATATTTTTCCACAATTTTGGTTCTCAAGTCCTCAGACAGTTCTCTTCTCCTTTTTCTGTTGTCCATGCTTAGTGTGGTGCACATTATATTGGTGCGATTTTTATATTGCCCACACCTGTTACTTGCCCCAGGGGAGTTTAAAGGAGCATCACATGCTTGAAACAATCTTATTTTTTCACAATTTTGAAAGGGTGCCAATAATAATAAACATGGTTAATGGCTGATGTAATTCCAGGAAACGTGGTTACAACAACATACCGAAAGGAGATCTCAACAACAGGCAACACCATTTTATGGGCAAACTCCTGTAACTCTATGCACACATAAAAATGTATACTATGCACACAAAAAATGGTGAAATCCCCCCCCCATTTCATGTCCAATCGTCCCCATTTCACACCTACCTACCCATTTTATTCCCACCGCCCATTTCACATCTCCCCCTTGTCACATCCCCCCCCCCCCCTTGTCACATTCTTCCTCCCTGTCACATTCCCCCCTTGTCACATTCTTCTACTGCAGCAATACACTAGGTTTCCCGGGCGCTTTTCAAATCTTCTGCGGGAAACCTAGTGTGTTTACTGCCGAAAAAGACCTTTCCCCATCAGTTAATCACTGGCTTGAGCTTGACAAGTGACACCACTGCGGCCAGTGATTGGCTGAAAAGGGAAAGGTCCTACTAGTTGAATGGTGAAGAGAGGACACCCCGGAACGGCGTCTGCAGAAACCGGGAGTAGGTGAGCAGAAGTTTTTTTTTTTATTTTCTCCCTGCGCCCTTTTACTTAGCTCAGTGTTTTTCTATCAGGGTGCCTCCAGCTGTTGTGAAACTACTACTTTCAGCATGCCCAGGCATGCTGAGAATTGCAGTTTTGCTCCAAATGGAGGCACCCTGGTTGGGAAACACTGACTTTTATTACTGTATTTATCGGTGTATAACACACACACTTGTGTATAACACACACACTTGCGTATAACACACACACCCATTTTTACAGGGAAATTTAAGTAAAAAAATAAATAAATGTAATATAAATTACTTGAACTACATGCCACATCATCCCCCCAACTTTGATTTCTTCTGCACCTCAGTTTGGTCCCGTTCCCTCCAGTGTCACATCATTCCTCCCCTTTTATCAGTCCCTGTGCCACATTTACCACTCTCATCGCCTCCCCCCCCCATGTCTTATAATCCCCCCCTCATCATTTCCCTGTGTCATCATCCCCCGCATCATGTTCCTCCTATGCTATTCTTCCCATGCCTCATCATTCCCACCTCATGCTTCCCCTGCTTTTTATATATATATTTTTTTATTTCCCCCCCCCCTGCTTTTTATATATTTTTTTGTTTTCCCTACCTCCCTCCTCACTTCCCCCCTCCCTCATCACTTTGCTCTCTGCTTTTTATATATATTATTTTATTTTCCCTATCTCCCCCCTCGCTCATCACTTCAACCCCTGCTTTTTATATATATATATTTTTTTCCCCCCCTCCCTCATCAATTCCCCCTTTTCCCCTGCTTTTTGTATATATATTTTTTTTACTTTCTTTACTTGGCTGTGCTTCGGCAGGCCAGGTCAGACGGCGGGTCTTGCGGGCTGTGTGGTCAGTGAAACAGATGAATGACGTCCTCTGCCGGCTTCTCTGCGCGGCATCAATGACGTCACTTTTCATTTCCTGCAGTCACCGCACTCCGAACTCTGACTCGCAGCGGCTGCAGGAAATAAAAAGTGACGTCACTGATGCCGTGCAGAGGAGCCGGGAGAGGACATCATTCATCTGCTTCATGACCACACAGCCCGCAAGAAGCACAGCCAAGTAAGGAAAGTTAAAAATATATATATAAGCAGGGAAGTGATGAGGGAGGGGGGAGGTAAGGAAAATTAAAGTCACAGCGGGGAGGAGCCGCCGCTGGTCACCGATTTAAAGTGGCTGTGGCCGGGCTGCTAATACTGCACAAGCAACCGCTACTGCGGCCGCTTTAAATCAGTGACCAGAAGATTTATTGGCAGGGGTGCAGGTCATACGCCGATAAATACGGGTATCTACATTTGCTTTTACCTGCTCTGGCCGGATCCGCCATGGGAGCTGGCCCGATCGCTATATCGCAAAAAGAAAAAAATTGCGATTCAATTGCTTTTGCACTATATCGTGCAGCCCTAACATATATTAATATATATTAATCCCAATCAGCTTCTGAGACTTTGTAACCAGAGCCAGAGCTGATCAGAGGGCACGCTACCTTATATGGTGGTGTGATGAGAAACTTTGCATACTTAAATATGAGTAAAGCGCTTGCATGGGTGCAGTGGTCTCATCGCAGGGATGTGGAATTGCCCGACGCCCCGGACTAGCAGTTTTGGGCGCCGGGAGGGTGAATTTGCGGCGGATCTGCAGTCTGTTAGGAGCGGACTCCCGACTCCTGCCCGCTCCATACCCTGCAGCCTGGGTCCTCCGAACCAGAGCAGGGGAGATGAGAAGCTGTGTATGTCTCTCTCTCCCCTGCTCTGCAGATGTGCGGGGGGGGGGGGGGAAGAGGGGGCGTGGCTTATTTCTCCCCGTGCAGACCTGCGTCCTCTGCCTTCACTCCCCGCACGTCTACACGGGGAGACTGTATGCGGCGCTCACAGGGGAGTATGGAGCGGGTTCGGGATTCCTGCCCGCTCCATACTCTGCAGCCCCCGGCTGTTCTCAGTAGCCGGGGGCCGCCGCTAATAGCCAGCATGCGGCGAACGCCGCGGCCGGCTATTAACCCTTTAGATCGGCGCTGTCAAAGCTGACAGCGGCATCTAAAGGGAGATGTGAACGCTCCCTGGTGGGCTAGTGGGGTGGATCGCCCCCCCGCAGCGTGATCGCAGGGGGGCAATCCACTATAGAGGTAGCCGGAGGACTTACCTCTGCTCCCTGCTGTCCCGCTCTGTCATTGATAGATCCTGGCTGGACCAGGCTCTATCAATGGATCACAGAGCAGACAGGTTAATAGAGTTCAATAGAACTCTATTCATCTGTCTGAGGAATCTAATGATTCCTCATAAGTCTAATAAAGTTTTAATAAAAGTTTTAATAAAAGTTTGATAGACACATATTAACCCAGTGGTCTTCAAACTGTGCCCCTCCAGATGTTACAAAACTACAATTCCCAGCATGCCAGGACAGCCGTTGGCTGTCCGGGCATGCTGGGAGTTGTAGTTTTGCAACATCTGGAGAGCCACAGTTTGAAGACCGCTGCATTAACCCCTTCCATGTTAAAAGTTCAAATCACCCCCTTTTCCTATATAAAAACACGTAAACATAATAAAAATAAACATATTTGGTATCGCTTCGTGCGTAATTGTACAACCTAATAAAATATAACATTATGTATCCCGTATGGTAAATGTAAAAAAAAATACCAAACCACAGATTTGAAATTTTTATAATATCCCAGAAAAAAAAAAGTTAAAAAGCGATTAAAAAGTCAGATCAATACCAAAATGGTACCGATACAAAAAACAGATTATGGCGCAAAAAATGAGCCCTCATACAGCCTGGTATGCGGAAAAAATAAAGCTGCAGGGGTTAAAAAATGGCAATTAAAAAAAATTAGAAAAAGTCCAGAATTAGTAAAACATGACGTAAACGATACAAATCTGGTATCGCTGTAATCAGGCGCCTAAAGTATAAAACTAACATGTTATCTGACCACAAGGTAAATGGCGCAGAAAAGAAAAACCACCAAATCTGCAAAATTATATTTTACTATTTCAATTTCACTTCCCTTAATATATATTTATATATTTTGTTTTGGTTCAGAGAATATGTTATTGAAAAATTAAAAGGTGTCATTATAGTAGGTAGTTATGGCTATTATAGGGCGAGGAGGAAAAAACGAGAGCGTAAAAGCGAAAATTGGCCCGGACAAGTGGATCGTCATGAGGGACAAGTAGATTTTGCTCCATTTTAGTCCCGTGGACAAGTATTTTTTTTATAAAATTTCCACACCCCTGCATCGATTAGCTGATTTGCAGATGGTGAGAGGAGTTAGATGCTCACTGATCAGATATTGATGGCCTGTCCTAAGGAGAGGACTTGAATAAAGAAGATTAGCAAAACCATTTAATCAAATTTAAGCTCGTTTAGATATCGAGCTACAACTGAGCAACCAAATAAATTGTATGCAATAGTTAAAATCAATCAGTGTGGTTCAGGCTTAAAATGTCAACAACATGACACATACAAATATAATAAGTAAATATAATCTATTATTATTATTAACTACATTTAATATGGAAGTTGTTTTTGTATAATTCTTATGATAAAGCTAGAAATCTTCTCACCAGCCTACGGACCAATACATAAACAATTTCCAGTGTGTTTGTATTTTAATATTACTTGTGAATAACGATTAATTAAGTTCTATGTTATTTACAAAGTGCTTTTACTGATACTTGCATGCTCAATGCCATAAATTATAATATGATTTGTTTATAAACAGTCCCTATTACCAAAAGATTGTAGTAATTTCCAATAATGCTTCCAATCAGATAAAATGTAACAGGAGGAATATTCTGTACTAAACTCAAACATACAACCCATAAAATTCCCTTATTACACCTCATAATAAGTTGCAGTTTCTAAAATAAAAATACGCCTGTAAAAATATGTAGCATGTCCTTAGAGTACCCTGATGGTTAACCTTGGGGAACTACAAAGTACTGGTCAATTAACACATACCGAATAACCTACAACCCTACAGAGGACCTCTAGTCAGATTAAAAAATAATCAAATTTTTTATACCACTTTGTGGCCTTGAAAGTCGATTCCCGCACTGTTTTCATTTTTATTGCTATGCCACCCATGTTCCAGAGATATAGAGATCTTATTTTTTATTGAATACCTGCAATTTTCCTTGAATAGTAAGGTAGGTATGATTCATAAAAAAAAAAAAAAAGAGACTGCGAATGCTAGGGTGTAAGGGGTGTAAATATAAAGGGTAGGGCTGGGCGGTATACCGGTTCATCCCAAATACCAAAATTTTTGTGCTTTAAGATATGAATTTTAACCCATACCGCAATACCGGTTTGGCCCCTCCCCCTCGGGAATGAATTGTCAGCGGTGCACTGTCCCCATCGGGGGACTACTCACATGTCACCCTCAAGCGCTGCCCTACTCGTCCTCCTGTCTGCTGCGGCCGCTGGCGCTGACACTCTATACCAGTGGTCTTCAACCTCCAGATGTTGTAAAACTACAACTTCCAGCATGCCCAGACAGCCGTTGGCTTGCTGGAAGTTGTAGTTTTGCAGCATCTGGAGGTCCGCAGGTTGAAGACCACGGCTCTATACAGTATCCCTGTGCCTGGGGTGCAAAAGTTAAACAAAATAAACTCGCCTTCCCCTTCGGTCCGTTCCAGCTTCCTAGGGAATGGAACGTCGGAAAGCAGTCAGCCTATCACCGGCCGCAGCGATATTCCGCCTCGGCCGGTGATAGGTTGAGCCCACTGTCATGTAAGAAGCTGGCTTCTTACATGACAGTGGGCTAAGTCTATCACCGGCCGAGGCGGAACATCTCTGCGGCCGGTGATAGGCTGACAGCTGTCCGACGTTCACGTCCCAAGGAAGAGCGTAAGGCCAACGTAGGAACATGCGTTAAAGTTTATTTTTGTTTACCTTTTGCAGCCTGGGCATAGGGATACAGCTATAGAGTGTCAGCACCAGCGGCCACAACAAGCAGGAGGACATGGAGGGCAGCACTTGCGGGTGACGTGAGTAGTACCCCGATGGGGACAGCGCAGCTCTGGGCTAACAATAAAAAAAAATTGGGGGGGGAGGGATACCGTTATATACCGTGGAACCACCATAAGTTACAAAAATACTGCGATACACATAGCCTAGCTGTGGGGGTATATAAATTAGGCAGAGGAGGCATGAATCACACTCAGGGTTTGAGAATATGAGGTTAAGTTGGTTATACTTGTCGGACTAGTAAAAATAGTGAACAGGTAATACAGGTAAATGGAGTGTAGCAACAAAATACAAAACAGCATTGGAATCAGGTACCATTGGAAAGAGGCAACAAAATGGTATAAGAGGTATTGTACCATTCAGGTATTTAGATGAAGACTTTATTTCTACATGTTATGTACAATAAAAGTCTTCATCTAAATACCTAAATGGTCGTGCCTGCTTGTGGTTGACACTAAGAGACCAAGGAGGTAATCTCTACTAGAAATGCAGACTTATGGATACTGGTTTGAGGCTACATGGGCAAGAGGGGAGTAGTGGAACCCATACTCCCCTCTGTGAAGTAAGTAAAACTACATATGAGTCCGTGGCAATGTGAATATGTTTAGTGACCTGCTCTCCGCCCTTTTTTCTTATTTTTTCTGTTTGCTGCATGAAAATCGGGAGGTGAATCCCCATACCCCAAGAGGATAGCAGCGGGTCCAGACGATACCTGGGAGATTTACTGTGCGGCCAGTGATTGAATGTGAGTGGTACATTGTTACCACTCACAGATTGTAAGTAAAAGAATGCAAGTATATTTGTTTGTTACCACTGCTTGAGAACAGAGAGAGCCGCTCCTGAAAAATATTTTTTCCTTTTATAGATGCTTTGTTGGCAATGACAGAGGTCAAATGTTTTCTGTAAGTCTTCACAAAGTTTTAACACACTGTTGCTGGTATTTTGTATATAGAGGGCTCCTGAGATGGAGAGGGATGTATATAGAGGGCTCCTGAGATGGAGAGGGATGTATATAGAGGGCTCCTGAGATGGAGAGGGATGTATATAGAGGGCTCCTGAGATGGAGAGGTATGTATATAGAGGGCTCCTGAGATGGAGAGGGATGTATATAGAGGGCTGCTGAGATGGAGAGGGATGTATATAGAGGGCTCCTGAGATGGAGAGGGATGTATATAGAGGGCTCCTGAGATGGAGAGGGATGTATATAGAGGGCTGCTGAGATGGAGAGGGATGTATATAGAGGGCTGCTGAGATGGAGAGGGATGTATATAGAGGGCTGCTGAGATGGAGAGGGATGTATATAGAGGGCTGCTGAGATGGAGAAGGATGTATATAGAGGGCTTCTGAGATGGATGTATATAGAGGGCTCCTGAGATGGAGAGGGATGTATATAGAAGGCTCTTGAGATGGAGAGGGATGTATATCCCCCTTAAGGACTCAGCGTTTTTCGGTTTTTGCATTTTAATTTTTTCCTCATCACCTTCTAAAAATCATAATGCTTTCAATTTTGCAACTAAAAATCCATATGATGGCTTATTTTTTGCACCACCAATTCTACTTTGCAGTGACAGTCATTTTAGCAAAAAAAATCCACGGCGAAACGGAAAAAAAAAAAATCATTGTGCAACAAAATAGAAGAAAAAATTTAATTTTGTAAATTTTGGGGGCTTCCATTTCTACGCAGTGCATTTTTTGGTCAAAATTACACCTTATCTTTATTCTGTAGGTCCATACGGTTAAAATGATACCCTACTTATATAGGTTTGATTTTGTCGCACTTCTGAAAAAAACTCATAACTACATGCAGGAAAATTTATATGTTTAAAATTGTCATCTTCTGACCCCTGTAACTTTTTTATTTTTCCGCATACGGGCCGGTATGAGGACTCATTTTTTGCGCCGTGTTCTGAAGTTTTTATCGGTACCCTTTTTGTGTTGATCGGACTTTTTGATCGCTTTTTATTCATTTTTATGATATAAAATGTTACCAAAAATACGCTATTTTGGAATTTTTTTGCACATACGCCATTGACCGTGCGGTTTAATTAATGATATAATTTTATAGTTTGGACATTTACGCAAGCGGCGATACCACATATGTTAATTTTTATTTACACAGTTGTGTTTTTTTATGGGAAAAGGGGGGTGATTCTTACTTTTATTAGGGAAGGGGTTAAATGACCTTTGTTAACTTTTTTTTTTTCACTTTTTTTTTGCAGTGCTATAGCTCCCATAGGGACCTATAATACTGCACACGCTGATCTCCTATGCTGATCCCTGCAAAGCCATAGCTTTGCACGGATCAGTCAGATAGGGCCTTGATTGCTCAACCCTATAGCTCAGGCTTGGAGCAATCAATCGACGATCGGACGCCGCGGAGAGAGGCAAGGAGACCTCCGCCTGCGTCCCAGCTGATCGGAACATCGCGATGTCCCAATCAGCCCGACTGAGCTGCCGGGAAGCATTTACTTTTGTTTTCAGACGCGGCGGTCAACTTTGATTGCCACATCTGAAGGGTTAACAGCGCGCGGCACAACGATCAGTGCCGCACTCTGTTAGCCCAGGGTCCCGGCTGTTAGCAGCCGGGACCGACCCGGTGTGATGCGGGGTCACGGCGTGACCCCGTTTTTTACACCGGGACCGGGCTCAGGGCGTACAGGTACGCCCTAAGTCCTTAAGAGGATATAGAGGGCTCCTGAGATGGAGAGGGATGTATATCGAGGGCTCCTGAGATGGAGAGGGATGTATATTGAGGGCTCCTGAGATGGAGAGGGATGTACAGTGGGGCAAAAAAGTATTTAGTCAGCCACAATTATGCAAGTTCTCCCACTTCAAAAGATGAGAGAGGCTTGTAATTTTCATCATAGGTATACCTCAACTATGACATAATGAGAAAAAAAATCCATAAAATCACATTGTCTGATTTTTAAAGAATTTATTTGCAAATTATGGTGGAAAATAAGTATTTGGTCAATAACAAAAGTTCATCTCAATACTTTGTTATATACCCTTTGTTGGCAATGACAGAGGTCAAACGTTTTCTGTAAGTCTTCACAAGGTTTTCTCACACTGTTACTGGTATTTTGGCCCATTCCTTCATGCAGATCTCCTCTAGAGAAGTGATGTTTTGGGGCTGTCGCTGGGCAACACAGACTTTCAACTCCCTCCAAATGCTTTTGATGGGGTTGAGATCTGGAGACTGGCTAGGCCACTCCAGGACCTTGAAATGCTTCTTACGAAGCCCCTCATTCGTGTGGGCGGTGTGTTTGGGATCATTGTCATGCTGAAAGACCCAGCCATGTTTCATCTTCAATGCCCTTGCTGATGCAAAGAGGTTTTCACTCAAAATCTCACGATACATGGCCCCATTCATTCTTTACTTTACACGGATGAGTCGTCCTGGTCCCTTAGCTTGTCTCACAGTAGGTATGGTGTTCTTTGGATGCAATTCAGCATTCTTTCTCCTCCAAACACAACAAGTTGAGTTTTTACCAAACAGTTCTACTTTGGTTTCATCTGACCATATGACATTCTCCCAATCCTCTTCTGGATCATCCAAATGCTCTCTAGCAAACTTCAGATGGACCCAGACATGTACTGGCTTAAGCAGGGGGACACGTCTGGCACTGCATGATTTGAGTCCCTGGTAGCGTTGTGTGTTACTGATGGTACCAAAAAACTCCTCTAGGGGTCTCACGGCAACCTGTAAATCAACACTATTTTAGGGACTAGTCCCTAAGGACCGCTTTAAACTAAAGACAATCTTAAAGGGGTACTCTGCCCCAGGACATCTTATCCCCTATCCAAAGGATAGGGGATGAGATGTCAGATTGTGGGGTCCTGCTGCTGGGCCCAGGATCTCGGCTGCAGCACCCCGCTTTCATTACTGCACAGAGCAAACACGCTCTGTGCGTAAAGACAGGCGATACAGGGGCCGGAGCATCGTGACATCACGACCCCGCCCCTTGTGACGTCACAGCCCGCCCCCTTAATGCAAGTCTATGGAAGGGGGCATGAAGGCCACCACGCCCACTCCCATAGACTTGTATTGAGGGGTGGGCCGTGACGTAATGAGAGGGCAGAGCTGTGATGTCACGATGCTCTGGCCCCTGTATTGCCCGTCATTACGCACAGAGCGAGTTTGCTCTGTGCAGTAATGAAAGCGGGTTGCTGCAGCCAAGATCCTGGAGGTCCCTACCGGCGGGACCCCCGCGATCTGACATCTTATCCCCTATCCTTTGGATAGGGGATAAGATGTCCTGGGGCGGAGTACCCCTTTAAGGCACTAGCTGCGACTATATACAACATAATCTGATCTACAGATAATACATTGTTTAACAAAAACTGTATAGCCACCTACTTTGATCTTATTGGCATTTGAGTTAATCTTTTGCAAATAAAACTCAAATGCCAATAAGATCTAACTAGGTGACTATACAGTTTTTGTTAAACAATGTATTATCTGTAGATCAGATTATGTTGTATATAGTCTCAGCTGTAGTTGCGGTCTATTCAATATAGGTCAAACGAAATGCCCCCTTTTTCACAGGATTAGAGAGCACTTGCGATCTCTCAGGACAGGCATTGGAACCACAAAGTTCATCTCTCACATGACTGGAGTTCATAACTGTAGCCCGGGATGCATTAACTTTTTCTGCCCTGGAGAAAACCAAAAGTGCTCACAAAGGTAAAAACAGACACTAACTTTTCTTACAAAAAGAGGCCCGGTGTATACTCTGGCTGGAGGCCACGGGCTCCTTAGGTCTAAATTACAAGGAAGAATTTGATGCATTATTGTAAGCGTTCTGAACATACCTTTGATTTGTATTGCTTTGTCTAACACTAGTTATTGTTCTTAGCTCACATTTTTTTTTTACTAGTATTAGAAGTGTTAATACGTGTTGTGTATAGTGTTACCTAGGTGACATGTTGATTGGGCTTTATAACTCACCTGTTTGACGTCACCATGCAGTAGGAACCTGATGAAGAGCGCAAAGTGTGATACGGACCGTCGCCCATTGTTTGAATCAACCCCCCCCCCATCTTCTGTACCACCTGTCTTGCCTTCCAATGTGTCTGTACCCCCTGGATCCATAAAGAACTTTTCTAGTTGCATCGCATGAGGTGAGTGCTCCGTTTAGGGCTGGGCAGTATACCGGTTCCTACCGAATACTGAAATTTTTGGGCTGCACGACATGAATTTTCACCCCTACCGCAATACCGGTTTGGCCCCTCCCCCTTGGGAATGAATTATCAGCGTTGCGCTGTCCCCACATCGGGGAACTAATCATATGTTACCCACAAACACTGTTTTGCTCCCCCCCCCAATTAATGATCAGCCAAGCGGGGTACTACTCACGTGTGTCACCTTTAAGCATTGCCCTCCTCCTCTTTGTTGGGGGCCGCTGGCGATGGAACTCACTGTACGCCAGTGGTCTCCAACCTGCGGACCTCCAGATGTTGCAAAACTACAACTCCCAGCATGCCCGGACAGCCTGTCCGGGCATGCTGGGAGTTGTAGCTTTGCAACAGCTGGAGGTCTGCAGGTTTGAGACCACTGCTGTACGCTGTATCCCTATGCCCGGGCTGCAAGAGATAAAGAAAATAAACTGTAACTTACCTACTTCGGCCACACGCTGGGGACGGGAATGTTGGACAGCCGTCAGCCTATCCCGCCCCGGCCAGTGATAGGCTGAGCCCACTGTCATGTAAGGAGCTCTGGCCGGCTTCTTACATGACAGTGGGCTCAGCCTATCACTGGCAGGGGCGGGACATCGCTCCGGCCGGTGATAGGCTGACGGCTCTCCGACGTTCCAGTCCCCGTGTGAAGCCGACGTAGGTAAGTTAAAGTTTATATGATCCAACTGCGGACCAATATATGGAGGGTTATTTAAACCAATTCACCAAAAGATCACCGAAGTGATCCACTAATTCCCTATATTTCCCATATATTTGTTGAAAGGTATAATCTTTATTAATTTCAAAACACCAACAAAAAAGGAGTTAAAATTTGCAGTGTCTCTCTCCTCCTGTATTATTAGTTATCTGTGCCAGCCAGGCATCACCTATTATCTACCTGTGTGTACCTGCAGTGTACACACGGTTAATGGAGGAGTCTACACTGTATATTAAAAAACCTGTCCTATGCCCCCCTCGACATGTTTCGCCGCAAGACGCGGCTTTGTCAAGAGGCTTAGGGGCACTGAATGAAAAAGCGCCAAAACAGGGGTTAAATAACCTCCTATTGTGACATCATGGTGGGGTGATATCCACTTCTGATTGGTGGGACACCATCCCATCCAATCATCCTCTATTTAATTTGATGGACATTTCCATGCGCCTATTGCTGCTCTCATAGTTCAACCAATCCGCATAGTTGTTTATTGGTTGCCTCGGTAATGCATCACATGATTGCTGCGTCATGATCTCAGAGCCGATGTTCACATCCGCCTCCTGCGCTATGACCCCTGCGCGAGCTCTTGTACCAGCGCCGATATCCACATCCGCTTCCTGCGCCGTGACCCCTGCGCGAGCTCTTACACCAGCGAGCGTACCTTACTGTCGGAGCTGCGCAGTTCTATATGCGCGGGGACTTAGTCTCCACGGGCATTTCCAAATAGATATAATAGTCAGTCACTATGTAATTTCATATGTGCCAGAATTTTTCTATATAAGGGCTGCGTGATGTAATCTGCGCACATACTTGGTCTTTCATAGTGCTCCATGTTGATAGGGATAAGCTCCAATAAAATACATTATTGCTCTATATGATATTCTATATTATTCTATATTGTATATTATTATCACCATAGAAGTAGTTAATTATTTAGTGATAATTTAAAAGGCAGCATATTGGTCCATCATGGTTAGTCCATCTACAATTCCCTCCCTGATGTCACTTCGGCAAGGTGTTTAATAATTGTGTTGATAAATGTACACGATGTTTATACATTATGGCAGCTATTCTAAATGAATGCTGAAAAGGTAAATCCCTCATTGAGTCCATTAGGGCTCAGGCTTTTGAGTCGCTGTATCCATCTTGCTTCTTCACGGAGTAATTTCTTATCTAAATTGCCTCTTCTGGGGCCCAATGTCATCTTGATTAGTCCCCAAAATTTAAGGGTTTGTATATCACCTCTATGAAAATTTCTAACATGTCTCGCCAGTGGGATATCAGTCCCGGTGCGGATAGTGCTGAGATGTTGAGATATCCGTCTTCTCAGTTGTTGTGTGGTTTTGCCCACATATAGCTTACCACATCCGCACTGGGCAATATATATTACTCCAGAAGTCTGGCAGTTGATAAAATCCCTAATCACATATTTCTTGTTGTCAATTGGGTTAACAAATTCTTTCATCCTAGGCAGGAATCCACAAAAGGTACACTTTCCACAGGGATGGGACCCTTTTATTGTAGACTTGAGCCATGTTCTTTCAGTTTTTTCAGCATAGAGGCTGTGAACCAGATGTTCTCTGATATTTTTCCCTCTCCTATATGTGATCGAAGGAAAAGGGGGGATGACATCTCTCAGATCATTGTCTGCCTGTAGAATAGGCCAGAATTGACGTAAAATATTCATTACCTGACGACTATTCTCGTCAAAAGTGCCAATACATCGTACCGTCTTAGTTATTGTTCCCGTTGTCTGTTTACTTTTCAGTAGCTCCTGTCTTGGGGTGTCACGAGCCCTAGCGAAGGCTCTATGAAGAACCTTCTTAGGATACCCCCTACTGATAAATCTGTTGTATAAAGTCCTGCATTCCCGTAGGAATGCTTCATCTGTGGAGCTGTTTCTCTTGGCTCGCAAGTATTGTCCCACGGGGATGCCTCTCTTGAGGGGGGCAGGATGATGACTGTCCCACTCAAGAAAGCTATTGGTAGACGTGGGTTTCCTATATATGCATGTTTGGACGCTGCCATTGGGCTGCAGAGAAATCTGTAGGTCAAGAAAGTTGATGGTGGTCTGGTGAATTTCTGAAGTAAAAAACATCCCTATTGTATTGTTATTAAGTGTAGTGACAAATTGCTGGAATAGTGCTTCTGTGCCGTCCCAAAATAATAAAACATCATCAATAAATCGTGCCCAAAATAAAATGTGCGAGTTATACTGGAGATGGGTGTCTGTGAATACAATAGTGTCTTCCCACCACCCTAAGAAAAGATTTGCAAAATTAGGTGCACATGCCGTGCCCATTGCTGTGCCTTTGTGCTGTAAATAAAAGTGACCATCAAAAATAAAATAATTGTGTGTGAGTAAAAAGTGAAGGAGTGACAAAATAAATTGATTGTGCTCAATAAATTGTGTTCCTCTCGTGTTCAGGAAGTATTCAACCGCCTTTAGGCCCAATTCATGTTTTATGTTAGTATACAATGCCTCGACATCGAGACTCGCCACATGTGTATTTGGTGGAAAAGAGATTTCCTGCAGTCTAGATACAGCGTCCCCTGTATCCCTAACATAAGACGGTAAGGCTTGGACAAATGGAGTTAACATCTGGTTCACATATTGACTAATTCCCTCCGTGAGATTTTCATTTCCCGATACAATTGGACGTCCTGGGATAGGTATTTTTCTTTTATGTATCTTAGGTAATGCATACATTGTTGCTATAGTAGGCTTCACATTCAGCATATACCTAAATTCATCTTCAGTGATCAATCCATTATTTTTCGCCTCCGTAAGTATCAGTCTCAGTTCATTCAGGAATCTCTCAGTGGGGTTGGATTCAAGACGTCGATATGTTGTTTCATCCCGGATTAGTTGTCGGACCATATCCAGGTAATCATCTTTATTCATAATCACTATATTCCCCCCCTTATCGGAGGGCTTAATGATTATGTCCTGATTTTCTTCCAGATCACGTAATGCTTGATTCTCCTCACAGGTAAGATTTTGGTTTCCCCTCTTCCTAGGTCTCAACTCTTCCAATTTGGTACTAACCATCTGTACAAAGATGTTAATATTATCGAATTGTGTAAAATTGGGTGTTGTTCGACATCTAGGTTTTAAATCCGAAAAAGGTGGACTGGGTCTCCTTGTACCACTTTCACCTTCCTCTAGTAGTTCATAAAGATCACTCACCACTTGATTATCCAACCTTGCCTCTATATCACTATCACGTGATTTGTGCACTTTGTGCAGAGCAAGTTTCCTTGCGAACAGATTAATATCCTTAATCCATTCGAAGGAATCAAATTGTGGTGTAGGTGTATAGGATAGTCCCTTTTTCAATGAGGGACTTAATGAGGGATTTACCTTTTCAGCATTCATTTAGAATAGCTGCCATAATGTATAAACATCGTGTACATTTATCAACACAATTATTAAACACCTTGCCGAAGTGACATCAGGGAGGGAATTGTAGATGGACTAACCATGATGGACCAATATGCTGCCTTTTAAATTATCACTAAATAATTAACTACTTCTATGGTGATAATAATATACAATATAGAATAATATAGAATATCATATAGAGCAATAATGTATTTTATTGGAGCTTATCCCTATCAACATGGAGCACTATGAAAGACCAAGTATGTGCGCAGATTACATCACGCAGCCCTTATATAGAAAAATTCTGGCGCATATGAAATTACATAGTGACTGACTATTATATCTATTTGGAAATGCCCGTGGAGACTAAGTCCCCGCGCATATAGAACTGCGCAGCTCCGACAGTAAGGTACGCTCGCTGGTGTAAGAGCTCGCGCAGGGGTCACGGCGCAGGAAGCGGATGTGGATATCGGCGCTGGTACAAGAGCTCGCGCAGGGGTCATAGCGCAGGAGGCGGATGTGAACATCGGCTCTGAGATCATGACGCAGCAATCATGTGATGCATTACCGAGGCAACCAATAAACAACTATGCGGATTGGTTGAACTATGAGAGCAGCAATAGGCGCATGGAAATGTCCATCAAATTAAATAGAGGATGATTGGATGGGATGGTGTCCCACCAATCAGAAGTGGATATCACCCCACCATGATGTCACAATAGGAGGTTATTTAACCCCTGTTTTGGCGCTTTTTCATTCAGTGCCCCTAAGCCTCTTGACAAAGCCGCGTCTTGCGGCGAAACATGTCGAGGGGGGCATAGGACAGGTTTTTTAATATACAGTGTAGACTCCTCCATTAACCGTGTGTACACTGCAGGTACACACAGGTAGATAATAGGTGATGCCTGGCTGGCACAGATAACTAATAATACAGGAGGAGAGATACACTGCAAATTTTAACTCCTTTTTTGTTGGTGTTTTGAAATTAATAAAGATTATACCTTTCAACAAATATATGGGAAATATAGGGAATTAGTGGATCACTTCGGTGATCTTTTGGTGAATTAAGTTAAAGTTTATTTTCTTTATCTTTTACAGCCCGGGCATAGGTATACAGCATACAGCAGTGGTCTCAAACCTGCAGACCTCCAGCTGTTGCAAAACTACAAATCACAGCATGCCAGAGTTGTAGTTTTGCAACAGCTGGAGGTCCGCAGGTTGTAGACCACTGACGTACATTGAGTTCCAGCGGCGGCAGCCCCCAACAAAGAGGAGTGCTTGCGGGTGACATATGTGAGTAGTACCCCGCTGGGATGATCATTAATTGGGAGGGGGGGGGTGGAGCTGAACAGTGCTGGAGGGTCACATGATTTGGAGGGGGGGGGTTTGGGGGGAGCAGAACAGCGCTGACAGGTCACATGATTGGGGGGGTGAAAGAAATACCGTTATATACCGTGGAACCGCCATAAGTTACAAAAATACCGTGATAAGCATATGTGGTCATACCGCCCAGACCCACATAAGGGCTTGATTTTTACATCACCAATTGTACTTTGTAATTACATCACTTATTTTACCATAAAATGTACGGCGCAACCCAACAAATATTATTTATGTGGGAAAATTGAAAAAAAAACTGCAATTTAGCTAATTTTGGAAGGTTTTGTTTTCAAATTGTACACTTTACGGTAAAAATGACACGTTTTCTTTATTCTGTGGGTCAATACGATTAAAATGATACCCATGATTATATGCTTTTATATAATTGTACCACTTAAAAAAAATCTCAAACCATTTTAACTAGGGATCGACCGATATCGCTTTTTTAGGGCCCATACCGATAATCGGTGCAGGTTAGGGCCGATAGCCGATAACTTATACCGATATTCCGGTATAAGTTATCGGCTATTTAACCCCCTGCGACACCGCTGCAGATCATTGATTTAAAGCGGGTGCTTTAAATCAATGATCTGCAGTGGCTTTTGCGGGGCCATAGGCCGCCGCCGCCACCCGCTTCTCTCCCCTTACCTGTCAGGGTGGTCCAGGCCATCCATCCTTCCTTCCTTCCTGTAGTGTTCGGGGGCGTTCCGGGTGAAGAGTGGACCGGTCCGGGCTGTCCTTCTCCGGCGGTCATCTTCTCCACTCCGGGCAGGCTCTGGCCTAGTACGCTGCATAGACACTGCTGCGCAGTGACGCCCGTGCGCAGCGACACACCTGACGTCACGGCGTAGCGGCGTCTATGCAGCGTACTAGGCCGGAGCCTGCCCGGAGTGGAGAAGATGACCGCCGGAGAAGAAGGACAGCCCGGACCGGTTCACACTTCACCCGGAACGCCCCCGGACACTACAGGAAGGAAGGATGGATGGCCCGGACCACCCCCATTACGGGTAAGTTAAATTTTTTTATTGACTCGGAGGGTGGGGGAGGGGCCCGACCAGTATAGCGGTATGGGCAAAAATCCATACCGGTATACCGCCCAGCATCACGGTGGGGGGTGCGACGAGGTGCGGTGGGTCGGGGGCGCGGTGCGGCGGGTCGGGGGGTGGGGTCGAGGTGCGGTGGGGGCGGTGCGGGGGGCGGGGCATTATCGGCTTATCGGCAAGGTAATTGTCGATACCGATAATGCCCAAAATCGTGATTATCGGCCGATATCAGCCATACTGATAATCGGTCGATCCCTAATTTTAACACAATTAGTATGTTTGAAATTGCCCTATTTTGACCACCTATAATTTTCTAATTTTTCCTTTTATGGGGTGATATGAGGGCTAATTTTTTGCTCCATGATCTGTAGTTTTTACCAGTACCACTTTTGCTTAGGTTTTACTTTTTATAAATTTTCAATTAATTTTTTTTGGGAATAAAATGTGACAAAAAAGCAGTAATTTTGGACTTTTTTTTTTATTTTTTAACATTTGCGCCGTTCACCGTACGGGATAATTAACAATATATTTTAATTGTTCAGACTTTTACGCACACGGCGATACCAAATATATGTATTCATTTTTTTTTTTTTTTTACACTTTTTGGGGGGTAAAATGGGAAAAACGAATGTTTTACTTTTTTATTGGGGGAGGGGATTTTTCTAAATGTTTTCCTTTTTATTTTACATTTTTTTTTTTACACTTTTTATGTCCGCATAGGGGACTATTCATAGCAATCATTTGATTGCTAATACTGTTCAGTGCTATGTATAGGACATAGCACTGATCAGTATTATCGGTGATCTTCTGCTCTGGTCTGCTCGATCTTAGACCAGAGCAGAAGACCCCGGGAGATGACCGGAGCCACGCGCCACCATGGGGGACCCACCAGGGGACCTCACGCCACCATGCTGGATGACCGGATCGCTGCGGCAGCGCTGCGGGCGATCCGACCATCTATTCAAAGTACTGCACTGCCGCAGATGCCGTGATCTGTGTTGATCACGGCATCTGAGGGGTTAATGGCGGACATCTGCGCGATCGCGGATGTCCGCCATTATCGGCAGGTCCCTGGCTGCTCTTAGCCATCATGGAGGCGCGTAAATGCACGTCATGGTGCGTTAAGTCACCATGACGTACATTTAAGTCCAGGGTTTAAAAGACACTGATACTTGTTTAGTGAGTAATAAGACACACTATGGAGAGTAAAGATATACAGAGTGAAATTGGAAAACAACATAACTGTACAATTTTTTTCTATGAAAAATTGTGCCTCCAGCTGATGCATATCTACAACTGCCAGCATGCCCTTCGTCTGTCCATGCATGCTGAGAGTTGTAGTTTTGCAATAGCTGAAGGCACACTGGAGCGGGGCGCAAGCACAAGAGGGGAAGAGAGATACCCTCTGCGCTCGCTTGTAACACTCAGGACACTCCCGTGCTGAATTTGTCAGCCTGTGTACTAACAGAGAGACAAATATCCCTTCTCAGCAAAGGTTTGAATTTTGTTCCAACATATAGATTTCATTTGTTTAAAACCATATTAGACGTTAATAAATTTGCAAGAGAATTGACGTTGCGGAGACACTTTTTTTTTCCAACAGTATAGAGGAGAGTACACCTGATAATGAGAGTGATCATATAACAGATATTAATATGTGTAAAAATTTTACAGATCAGAATAATATGCTCAGTCTAAGGTTGTTGGAGAGAGAGTCTCTCAGCACGTCAAATGAAATAGGACGTCAGTTTCACACCACCAACCCTGATTTCTATCCTGTGGCTTCCCGTACTGAAGCCCTGGATAAATATCAGGAGTTGGTGGAAAGAGATTTGGTGGATTTACATAGATCTAGCATCGAGAAAAATGGTATGGGCAATTTAAACAAGGCAGAAAAGGTGGAGCTTAAAAAACTTACTGATAACAACCACATAGTGGTGCGCAACGCCGATAAGTGTGGCAATATCATAGTTCTCGATGCTAAACTAAACCTAGAAATGTTGGAAAATGTAAACATCTATAAAAAATTGAAAGAGAACCCGACAGAATGGATAAAATGCAAATTTAAAAAAGTATTGAAAGAGGGAGTGGAGATGGGAGTATTAACTGAAAAATTGGAAAAACTCTTGTATGTGGAAAATCCAACAGTACCAGTTTTTCACTCAATGCCCAAGGTCCACAAGGGACTCTTCACCCCACCTTTAAGACCTATAGTGGTGGGGATAGGGTCCCTTGTGGAAAGACTGGTTGAATGGGTGGATTCCTACCTCCAACCCTTAACAAAAATCACCCCGACGTATATAAAAGATACAGGGCATACAATCACGATGTTGGAGAACATGCATTGGGATGAGCGCTTTTTTTGGGCGACATGTGATGTTGTCGCTCTGTACCCTTCCATACCATGGAATAAAGGATTGGATCAATTTAGTACATACTCCCCTGTCCTGAAGGAATTTCTCATATTGGCAGTAGATTTTTTATTAAATCATAATTTTTTTTCATGTTTGATGAGAAATTTTTCCTTCAGGCCAGGGGAGCACCGATGGGGGCTAAGTACTCGCCATCGTTGGCAAACTTATATATGATTTTTTGGGAGACTAAGTACATTTTTACTGAAAATAATCCCTTCTTTGAGTGTATCCAGTGGGTGGGTCGTCATATAAACGACCTACTCATGGTATGGAGGGGTACAGAGAGACAGTGAACAATTTGTTGATTATATCAATAATAATGACCTTAATTTGCAGTTTACAGTACATTTAGACAAGGAACAAATACATTTTCTGGACGTGACCATATATGTGGAGAATATTAGGGTCATGTTCAGACCGTACCGCAAAGAGACTGTGACAAACTCTGTATTAATTGCAACATCGTGTCACCCGAAACACGTTGTACAGAACATCCCATATGGAGAACTGTGCCGTACTAAAAGGAATTGTACGTTTAATTCTATTTTTCTAAATTAAATGAAACAACTTAAAGGGTACCTCTCATCAAATAAACTTTTGATATATTTTAGATGAATGAATGTTGAATAACTTTCCAATAGCATGTTAATGAAAAATATGCTTCTTTCTATTGTATTTTTCCCGATCAGTCCTGTCAGCAAGCATTTCTGACTAATGCTGGAGTCCTAAACACTCAGAGCTGCCAGCCTGCTTTGTTCACAGCCAAACAGGCTGTGAACAAAGCAGGCTGGCAGCTCTGAGTGTTCTCCTTTGTGAACAAAGCAGACTGGCAGCTCGTAGTGTTTAGGACTCCAGCATGAGTCTGAAATGCTTGCTGCCAGGACTGGTAGGGAGACCCCTAGTGGTTATTTCTTCAAAGTGGAAAATGAAATAGAAAGAAGCATATTTTTTAATAACATGCAATTGTAAAGTTATTCTGCATACATTAATCTATAGTATATCAAAAGTTTTTTTGATGAGAGTGAATGGGGCTACACAAAAAAGAACCTGGAAAAAGCTAATAAGAGAGTACAGGATAGAGACAGGAATACCCTAGTAACCAATCAAACTAAGAACAGGAATGGGAACAACAACTCAGTTAGGAAAAAAAAAACACTTTTGTAACTGCATACAGTGCACAATTTCTTGCCATTAAACGCATCGTAACAAAGTACCTACAGGTTCTTGAAGTGGACACAGTGTTAAGGGAAGTCATCACAGGCGGTGTCAATGTAATCCCCAGGAGAGGTCCAACATTGGGGTCGGTACTTTCCCCCAGTTTATTCAGCAGTAAATCCAAGTATGAACAGGGTAGCAAAAGTTGGCTAAAATACAAAGGGAATGTGGGCTGCGGACACGGCAGGTGCATAACTTGCACCTATATGGAAAAAACGGATCATTTCACATCATATACTACTAATACAACATATCCAATAACAAGCTATATAAATTGTAGTACGGAATACGTAGTATATCTTGCAGCTTGCACACAATGTAGACTGCAATATGTGGGATCCACCAGCAACCAATTAAAAGTTTGTATCTGCAGACACATTTCCGATGCTAGTGGTATCAAAATAGGGGTATCTGCCTTAACCAAACATTTCTGTGAACACCATGGAGGGAATACTACCACCCTGAGTGTAAAGGGAATAGAGAGGTTTAAAAAACACCCAAGAGGGAGAGATCTTAGAAAACATTTATTGAACAGGGAGATCTTCTGGATGTTTTGCCTGAAGACGATACATTCAGATGGATTAAACCGGAGATTAGATCTGATTACAGTATACTAAGGTTATTGTCAGGATCCGGATGGGTATACTGTGAGGATACTGGTGGTGGATCCTCTGTGTCAGTGGGGTGATGACGTGGGCCGTACCAGGGGAACGGAGTCTAAGGAGTTACTGGTATTCACCAGAGCCCGCCGCAAAGCGGGATGGACTTGCAGCGGCAGGTAACCCCCAGGTCGTTCCACCCGATAGCGACTCAACCCCAACTGACGGCTGAGACAGGCACAGTACAATGGATTAGGCAAGAGCAAGGTCGGACGTAGCAGAAGGTCAGGGCAGGCAGCAAGGATCATAGTCAGGGGCAACGGCAGAGGGTCTGGAACACTGGCTTGGAACATACACAAGAAACGCTTTCACTGGCACTGAGGCAACAAGATCCGGCAATGCTAGGAAGGGGAAGTTGGTTTTTGTAATGAGGGCACATGTGTGAGTACTGATTGGGCCAGGCGCCAATCAATGGCACACTGGCCCTTTAAATCTCAGAGAGCCGTCGCGCGCATGCCCTAGGGAGCGGGGCCGCGCGCGCCGGGACTGAGACGACGGAGGACGGGACAGGTGGGGGGATTGGGATGAGAGCCGCGTGTCGCATCCCCGCCGGTGAGGCTAATGCAGCGCTCCCGGTCAGCGGGTCTGACCGGGGCGCTGCATGGAGGTGAACGCCGCGAGCGCTCCTGGGAGGAGCAGGGACCCGGAGCGCTCGGCGTATCAGTTATTATGTAAATATAGCTTATTAATAAATTTTAAATATAATAAAAATACACTAATAACAATATGAAAGCAATCATCCTAATGCATGTATTTTCTCTATATTCCCTCGGTAGTTGTCAGGGTCCGGACTAGCGGCTGGTGAAGACACTGGAGGTGGATCCCCTGTGCCATAGAGGCGATGACACGGGCCGTACTGGGGAATCGGTTCTAAGCAGTTGCTGGTGTTCACCAGAGCCTGCCGCAAAGCAGGATGGACTTGCTGCGGCAGTAACTACCAGGTCGTGTTTCCCAGTAGCGACTCGACCTCTCTGGCAGCTGAGACTGGCGCGGCACACAAGGACTAGACAGAGGCGAGGTCAGACGTAGTAGAAGGTCAGGGCAGGCAGCGAGGTTCGTAGTCAGAGGCAACAGCAGAAGGTCTGGGTACACAGGCTTGGAACACACTATAACGCTTTCTCAGGGCACAAGGCAACAAGATCCAAGGAGAGGAAGGGGAAGTGGGTTTTTATAAGAATGGGAGTGATTGGGCCAGGCACCAATTAGTGGTGCACTGGCCCTTTAAATTTTAGCAAGCCGGCGGAGCGGGGCCGCGCGCGCCGTGAGGAAGCAGACGGGGGCCAGAGGTGAGTGACATGGGGCGCGATCCGAGGGCGGGCCCGACCCGTGTCTCGGATCGCATCCCCTCCGGAGACCAGGGAGCAGCGCTCGCGGTCAGCAATGCCGACCGGAGCGCTGCAGACAGAAGCACGCCGTGAGCGCTCCGGGGAGGCAGCGGGAGTAAATTTAACATTCTTTAAACACCGGAGAAAATCCGGACCATATTTTCCAACATACCTGATTTGTATCAGTCACGTGATTTTTCACAAACACTATTTTAATGTGTCATTAGTGTGAAGTCTTTATTCTATGACTAAGCGCATATAAGCGCGAAACGCGTCAGAAAGACTAACTGTACCTGTTTGTCCTGTGGAATTCAATAAACGAATAGATTTTATCCGCATACTTGGTGCTGGACATTCGTTTGTGTTGTATCTGCTGTAGAATCCGGGGCGGTGCCGGCGGGTCCGTGACACAGGTGTGCGCATAGCAGGAGTGAGCTGTATTCCTTTTGAAAGTTCTACAAGGCACAGTGGTTGGTTGCAAAACACTGAGAGTTTGTTACCTAACTCAGTGTTTTGCAACCAGTCTGCCTCCAGCTGTTGCAAAACGACAACTCCCAGCATGCACGGACAGCCAAAGGGCATGCTGGGAGTTGTAGTTTTGCAACAGCTGGATGTTTGCCGCCCCCCCCATGTAAATGTACAGGGTACATTCACACGGGCGGGGGTTTATAATGAGTTTCCCACTGCAAGTTTGAGAAGCGGAAAATTTTCCGCTGCAGTTCAAACTCCCAGCGGGTAACTCGCTGTGAAACCCTGCCCATGTTAATGTACCCTAAAAAACACTAGACTACACTACACAAAATAAAAAGTAAAACACTACATATACACACACCCTTACACAGTTACATCCCCTCCCCCCCCCCCCCAATAAAATAAAAAACGTCTCGTATGGCAGTGTTTCCAAAATGGGAGCCTCAAGCTGTTGCAAAACAACAACTCCCAGTATTCCCGGACAGCCATTGACTGTCCAGGCATGCTAGAAGTTTTGCAACAGCTGGAGGCACCGTTTGTGAAACACTGTCATAGGGTATTTTTGGTATCGGAGGCAAGTGTAATGCTTGCATCTGGGTCCACCCCTATGCAAATCCCTCAAATGCGCTCTCACTTCGGAGCCCTATCGTATTTCAAGGCAACAGCTTAGTGCCACATATTTCCGTACTCGGGAGAAATTGCCTACATTTTGGGGGGGGTGGGGCTTTTTCTCCTTTTACCCCTTATGAAAAGGTAAATTTGGTGGTCACATCAGCATGTTATTGTAATAAAATTAAATTTTTTACACTAACATGCTGGTGTTGCCCCACACTTAATTTTCACAAGAGTTAAAAGGAAAAAAAAGACCCCCAAAATTTGTAATGCAATTTCTCCTGAGTATGGAAATACAACATAAGCTGACGTAAAATGCTCTGCGGGCGCACAACAGGGCTCAGGAGTTAGAGCACACTATGTTGAAGCCTAAATTGGTGATTTGCACAGGGGTGGCTGATTTTACAGTGGTTCTGACATAAACGCAAAAAAAAAAAATAACACACATGTGACCCCATTGGAAACGACACGCCTCTCGGAACGTAGCAAGGGGTACAGTGAGCCTTAAAGGGGTTCTCCGGTGCTTACACATCTTATCACCATATCCAAAGGATAGGGGATAAGATGCCTGATCGCAGGAGTCCTGCTGCTGGGGAACCCCGTGATCATGCACGCGGCACCCCGTTTGTAATCAGTCCCCGGAGCGTGTTCGCTCCGGGTCTGACTACGGGCGACTACAGGGCCGGCGGCGTGTGATGTCACGCCTCCGCTGCCGTGTGACGTCACGCTCCACCCCTCAATGCAAGCCTACGGGAGGGGGCGTGACAGATATCATGCCCCCTCCCGTAGGCTTGCATTGAAGGACGTCACACGGGGCCAGAGGCGTGACATCACACGCCGACGGCCCTGTAGTCGCCCGTAATCAGACCCGGAGCGAACATGGGGTTTACAAACAAGGTGCCGCGTGCATGATCACGGGGGTCCCCAGCGGCGGGACTCCCGAGATCAGGCATCTTATCCCCTATCCTTTGGATAGGGGATAAGATGTGTAAGCACCGGAGAACCCCTTTAAAGAGGTACTCCACCCCTAGACATCTTATCCCCTATCCAAAGGATAGGGGATAAGATGTCTGATCGCGGGGGTCTGCCCGCTTGGGACCCCCCGTGATCTCTCCTGCTGCACCCCCGTACATCAGCAGCCTGGAGCTATGTTTGCTCGTGGCTGATGACTGGCGATACGGGATGGGACGGGGTATCGTGACGTCAAAGCCCCGCCCCTCGTAATGCCACGCCCCCTCCCATAGACTTGCATTGAGGGGATGGGATGGATAGTGGATAAGATGTATAGGGGCAGTGTACCCCTTTATTTTATTCGTTAAAGTTGGATGTGAAAATGAAGATCTTTGAAACAGTGGGCTGTGCCAAAGAAAAATTACATTTTTCATTTTCACGGACCACTGTTCCAAAAATCTGTCAGACACCTGTGGGCTGTAAATGCTCACTGCACCCCTTATTACACTACAGTGCAGTTTCTAAAATGGGGTCCACTGTTCTGGCACCATGGGGACTTTGTAAACGCACATGGCCCCCGACTTCCATTACAAACAAATTCTCTCTCCAAAAGCTTGATGGCGCTCCTTCTGTTCTGAGCATTGTAGTTCGCCCGCAGAGCACTTTACATCCACATGGGGTATTTCCATATACTCAAAAGAAATGGTGTTACAAATTTTCGGAGGCTTTTTCTCCTATTACCCCTTGTGAAAATGAAAAATTTGGGGTAACACCAGCATTTTAGTGAAAAAAATCAAATTTTTCATTTTCACATCCAACTTTAACGGAAATTTGTCAAACACCTGTGGGGTGTAAGGGCTCACTGTACCCCTATTTACGTTCCTTGAGGGGTGCTGTTTACCAAATAGTGTGCCATGTGTTTTTTTTTTTTGCTGTTCTGGGACCATAGGGGCTTCCTAAATGTGACTTGCCCGCCAAAAACTAGCAAAATATGCTTTCAAAAGCTAAATGTGGCTCCTTCTCTTCTGAGCATTGTAGTTGACTGCATGGCACTTTACGTCCACACATTTACATACTCAGAAGACATGGGGTTACAAATTTTGGGGGGCATTTTCTCCTATTACCTCTTGTAAAAAAAATTAAATTTGCGGAAAAAAACTGAATTTTTGTGGGAAAAACTAAAAATTTTATTTGCACA